>NC_143164.1:27470000-28095000 GCF_047325235.1 Durio zibethinus | reverse complement strand
TGCATTTCTAAATTAGTTTTACATTCAAAGTTTACTGCCATATTCATTTATGCTATTTAAATAACTTAGTAATTGTTACGTTAGTCTTGTTATACTTTCGCAATTTTTAATCAAACATATTCACATCATTTAAATATAAGGCTCAAAAGATCCATTTTGGTACTTGGTTATCTGTGCACCTTTATATAATCCTTAAGGGAATGATCTCACTCACTACTATTATTACTTGATACGATTTGTGCATTTGTAGGTATAAAAGTAGTAATCAAGTTTTTGGCATCATTGCCTGGGATTTTTTTGGTGAAAGAAAATTGATATTGATACCAACCTTTTTCTTTGTCATTCAGAATTATATTTTCTTGTTCTATTGTGTTTTTTTTTTCTTTTCTTTTATGTCTAAATTTTCTTATAGTGAGGCTAAAACCTATAGAGACTATGATGAGCCATTTGATTATTCTCACATTCGATCATCATTCCAAAATCGAAGACCTAAGAGTGCTTTTACAAGGTATGACTTGGCCCCCCATTATAGCCATAACCTCATAGAAGATAGATGCTCTTAAAGGGAATTTTAATTCTAGTAATCTCAATTTAGTTCAAAGTCCATTTGATAATTGTTACGTCTGTGGTAGGAAGTACTATAATGGTAGGTGTCAAGATAACCAATAGTGCTACTATTATTCAAACACCTACACTCAAGGTCGAGAGAGTTATCCTAATTACTCATAGGACAATAGTTAGGGACATAAAGAATACCAAATTACTATATGGGAAGATAAAGAGCACTATAATGAGCAACTATTAGTGATCCTACTAAAAATGAAAAGAGGGAGGATGATATTGACCATAACTGTGGTATGAATGTACGTAGTGATCTTGGCCATCTAGGTTAACAAAACTTTAGAGGTTAATGGATTGATTAAGGGACATGAATATTAAGAAGAGGATAGCATTAGTCTTGACCAAAGTATTTCTAAGCCTTATAGTCCACCCTTGCTAATTCCCCAACCCTACGAAGATCAAATGCATGATTTGAAATTGAATGGAGTAGATAACCAGGGTGATGAGGATTGTTTAGTGAAAATTTTTCTTGAACCTTTAGAAACACCCCTTGTTAAGTATAATGAAAAATATGATGACACCTCATCCATTGCACTCATTCTAACTAAACCAACCATGAAGGAACCTTTAGTCTTAAAGACCATCCCTATTCTTTCCATGGTAGTACCTCTTTCATTGGTACTAAAGCTAATGCCCACCTATCTTAGCCTAATAGGGGTATGTTTAAGACATTGCTAAAGGTGGGAAATTTAGTCATAATCATTTAGCACCATTACTAGTTAGAGCCCAATGTTGATATTAGGGTGAGTAAAATGACCATTAAAAGGGTAGATGTTGCTGTCAAGTGTGGGATAATCACATAACCCTATGAGAAGAGAAAGGTCTAGCTATAGACTATAACTAAAGTGTTGCTTGGGTGGCAAGCCAAGTTTTTAGAATTTCTTTGCTATTTCATTAGAACTAGTATGCTTTGATTTTGTTTCTAGTTTGTTGTTTTTGTAGGAATGAGTAGCACTTAAAGCTAGAGGAGATTAAAGAAATTGGCCTCAAGAAACAAAGCTAGGAGAGTATCTCTTTTTACCTTAACACTTAACTTTTTAATTATTCATATTAGGGACAATGTGTAGTTCAAGTATGGGGGAAAAAACTTTTGTTCTAAATGTTTCAAAAAATTTTCAAAATTATCCTTGAAAATCTTTACTCTCAAACAAAATTGATATGCTTGGAATCAAGATAATGTTTTCTTAATCAACTTTTCATAATATGATCATGATTGACATATGTATAATTTTTCAAAAAGCATGAATGTAGTGAAAGCATAGAATGATGTCTTTTCTTTTGATTGTTAATTTCCACATTATGTGCATGTTAGTCTAGATCTATGACATGCATAGTTCTTTGTGAAAAGTTATATGAATATAAAGTTGCATAAAAATATAAAGCATGATTTTTACTTTAGAATTTTCCTACTCATCCCTTGAGATAAAATCCTAGCCTGTTCTTAATTAAAGAAATGAATTAAGCCATTTTTGGACAATTTGAACCTTGCAACCCAACCTTTAAATATTTATCCTTAGCCACATTGATTAAGCTGATAATCATCCTTTCTTTGTTTATTCACCCACATGGAATAATCCCAAGCCTTTATTGTTTTATCCATTTTCACCCAACCTTACATGCTTAAGGATTTTAGTGACAAATTTTGAGAAAAAGCTACATACATATAGGAGCACAAGGAATAGGATATGCTAAGAAAAAAACTCCAAGTTAGAAATGTGCCTTAGCCTTGATTAGAAGAAAGTTCTCGTCCAAGAAAGATACAAAAGTAATGCATGAGCAAAGGGACCTTAAGCCTAAATATCCATTCGTAAATTCTATCTAAATTAGGCTAAAACTTCTTAAATGCTTTCATGTCTTGCATGTTTTGCATAAAGTGAAGAATCCAAGCAAAGGTGATGGACTAGAATTTGACTAAAGAAGTCGACATGTACAGCCAACCACCCATACTCTCAAAGGCCTAGAAGTAATTAGCCATGCATGCAAAAGGAAAATAGGAAATTCAAATTTAAAAACCATGCTAATCTAATTTGAATTTGAAAGAGTTTGAAGTAAATCAAACAAGATCAGTGGAGATACACTATCTTGGTTGAAACCTCTCTCTTTCTCCATTCAAAATATTAATGTAATGACACGGTATGGACACAAAAACAGGGGATGGCTAGTTGGACCAATCACACTTAAGAACCAAGCCATGCAATTGGCCACATAAATCACTTTCTATCCTAGTCAACATTACAGTCTCTTTAGAACTAGAAAACTTTTGAATTTGAATGCATTTTAGCTAGAAACAAATTGTTTAGATTCATCCCCTACCTTGGCTTTTCATCTATAAATAGCCTAGCTTTTAAGAGGAAAAATATACCTTTATTCTCTTCTCTTTTCCTTAGACATATAGGTTTCTCCTTAGAAAGTTTTTTGGTTTTCTTAGTTTAGGTTTGGCTAAGGTGATAGACTAGCCTTAAACTTTTATTTCAAGCTTTGTTTCATTTCAATTCAAGTTATTTTAAGTTCTTTTCAAGCTCTTTTTAAATTTTTATGCAAGTTGATTTCAAGCTTTCATTTCCAAGTTTTATTTATTTGTCGATTCACTTTCATAAAGCCTTGCCAATTTTTTATTTTCTTGTTCATAATCTCTTTCTAATTCTTGCTACATTTTTCATTCTTGTTATTTTCACATTTGACCAACTTTAGTGCTAGCTTTGATCATCTAGTGAAGCATTCCAACAAGCCTTTAAAGTATTATCCTATTTGGTTTTTTCATTCTCGCAAGTGCATACAAGCACCATTCGGCCATTGGTAGCTTTTAGACTAGATCTTGCCAACTTACTCACCATTTTCAGCCTATAAGTTATATACAATTACATTTAACTTGTACAAGTTGTTTATAATTGTTGCTATGTTCATTTTATGATTCCATGTTTTAAACATACCTAGCTCACCTTATGTTCTTAGCATTCAGCCTAGAATTAATATTTTAAGTTGTTCATGCCTTTTAAAGTTCATTTCAATGCTTTAAGTACATGTCACTTCTTTATATCCAGTTATCAATTCATTTGCCATTCATTCAATACATGTTCATCTAGTTTATTGCACTTAAATTTTAGCTTTTTTATGCTCAATTTCAGAACAATTTGACTTATATCTTAGCTTGTTCTTTGGCATTTTTATGAAAATACTCCTAAATGTACATTATTCTTATGTGTAGGTACAAATAAAGAAAATAAGAAATATTAGTCAATTTGGATACAATGTAGAGGATTTTTGGTGCAAATGTGTGCAAATGGCCTTAAATTAGTGTCAATAGGTCACATTGACACTTATGGAGTTTCTTAACTTTCCTTACTTGATTTTCTTTAGTCTTATTTTCATAGATTTTTTTTTTAGTAAAATGTGTTATAAAAATATTCATTAGTGTTGGAAATTTTTGTAGAAAAAAAATGAATGAAAAGTGCATGATGTATGGTGATGGACGTGCATAAGGAGATCATTTTACTATAAAGCTACCCAAGTTGAGAAACATAAAAGGGGATAATGTGGCACATTGGAAGGATTTGATTTTTTGATGAGTTGACTAGGATGAAGCTTATATTCAGTTGAAGGAAAGCCAAGCACCATAGGAGAAAAAAATAGAACCTAGGCATACACTAGAACCCAGATGTGCACATGCACCAGTGCTATGACACTAGTAAAAAGTTGTGAAGGTTCTAAAAGCTTAAGTGTACACCAATAGAAGAAGGAAGTTTTTAGATATTTTTAGGACTCAAGGTCCCTTTCTTCTACCTATAAATAAGGGAGAGGGTTGACCTTAAAGAGCACTTAGTCTAGGTTTTAAATTTTTATTTTTTTTTACATTTTCTTTTTCTATTCTTAGATTTTTCTAGCTTCCAAACAACTGTTTTCCAAATTTTTCTATTGAAACTCACAGACAAATTTCATGTTTTTATGTATTTTCATGTGAACTTTCAAATCTTGCAATAAACTTTCAAATCTTGCAATAAACTTCACATTTGCAATCAACTTTAAGCTCAAATTAGCTCATTTCTATTCACTTCATAAAATGTTTGTGAAATTGATTAGGTTGATGTTCATTCAGTTCTTGCATTGAATCTATAGCATTTCTTGTTAGTTTTTGTCCAAAATGTTTTTCACAGGTTCCTAATCTATAGATCTTCAACATAAATAAAACCTAGATTAAAACTTGTAGCAAAAGAGATCTATATCAAAGCTGGAAAGTGCAATTGGAGCAAGTGCTAATGCCAGAGGTGATCTTTCTTTGGCATGGAACCTTTCTCCTCATGGAGTTTTGTTTGATCTCTTTTCCTTCTAGATCTATAACTTCAAGTTGTACTTGATAATAGATTCTATTGATGCACATCAGTACATTGTTTTGAATTCCACTTTGTTGAGCTAATTTTAAGTTTGATTTTTGTGATTTTCTCATGGATTCTTGTGAGATACTTATCAATATTGTTGCTCAAAATATGTTGAAGATCTCTTACCTTTCATGATCATTTGTTGAATTTTTTTTTAAGGTTCATGCAAAGCAGTTCAGGAATGAATTGAAATAATTTATGTTTAAGTTCATGTTGAAGTTTCTATTTTTTTTTAAAGATCTGCTGTATTGTAGCTCTGTATTCTTCATCATTTACTTATTCTTATAACTTTTATTTAGATATAGTTTCATTTGTTTGGCGTAAAGGTTCACTCATTGAAGTAGCATGTTACATTTCCATTTACTGTTCACATAAGTTCACTGAATATGTGAACTAAAATTGTTTTTCTATTCTATCTTTGTTCAAATATTTTTCAAGTTTGTTAATGTATTTTACTTCTTCATTTAGATCTTTTCTTCTCCATATAAAGTTCATTTATACTTAGGCTCATGTATGCACTTTAGAAAATCAAACCGTCATATGTGTATGCTAGTGCAAATCATACAAGTGTAAGTTCAATCATTATTGATGCATTTTTTTTGCATTTTTTTGTTTTTACATTTTAATTCTTTATATAAATTTACAGTTATTTCTTCATCTAGGATATACATAGTTTTAATATTTCATTAGTAGGAAATAAAATTGCCTCAGTATGTAAGTGTTTTCTTCATTATTCTTGGTTTAAGGTTTCATGACTTAGCTTTGTTTCATGCAGTCATTCTACCTTCTTTTAGTTTCTATTTAGGGTCCTTGATATTTCATTGGTTCATTTAGGTTGTGTACTAGGAATTTCATATTCACTTTAGGTTAGTTTTGGTTGCATTAAAATTTTTTTAGTTTTAAGGTCATTATAAGTGTCATTTTTAGTTTACACTAGCTACCATTTCTAGCATTTTTTCTTTTTTTAGAATTTTAAGTGCTATTTTCATATGATTATGTCACTGTTTTTCACTCTTGATTTTTAGCTTTGTATTCTATTACATGTTTTTGAAATTTTAGATTTAGTGGTATAAAATTTAATTGTCAATTAGATTAGTTGTGGTAAAATTTTAATTGGACTTTTTCTTTGTTAATTTTCTCAATTGAATTTTATTTTCCTAGTTTTAATTCATAATTTCTTTTACGATTTGTTTCTTTATTTGAGTTTTCATTGTTAATTTTGTAGAAGTATTTTTTTTTCTAGATATCGATTAACCAAACCAACTTTAGATAATGTATGGGGATAAAGGGTACTTGACTAGGAATTTCTTTCACTAATCATTGTGGGATCGACATCTAAACTTTTTAGTCTCTATTATTACTTGACGGCCTGTGCACTTGTAGAGTTTTTCAAATCACTAGTTTTCATGCCTTTAAGATCATTAGTCTAAATGTTTAATCATCCAATAATATCCTATCTCATTCAGCCTTATTGTTTCTTTTTTCCTATTACATCTCAATTTGCCATGTCTTACGTATTTCTACATTAGTTTTACATTGAAAGTTTACAGCCATATTTATTTATGCCATTAAAGTAACTTAGTAATTTTTACGTTAGTCTTCTTACACTTTTGCAATTCTTGATCAACCATATTTACATCATCAACTATAAGACTCAAAAGATCCATTTTGGTACTTGATCATTTGTGCACCCCTTATATAATCCTCGAGGGAACGATATCACTCATTGCTAGTACTTGATACAATATGTGCATTTGTAGGCATAAAAGCAGCAATCAAGTTTTTGGCACCATTACGGAGGATTATTAGGTGAAAGAAAACCAATATCAATACCAACCTTTCTCTTTGTAATTCAAAATTTTATTTTCTTGTTACAATGTGTCTTTTATTTCTTTCCTTTTATGTCTAATTTTTATTATAACGAGGCCAGAACTTGTAAAGACTATGCCGAGCCATTTGGTTATTCCCACATTCAATCATCATTCCAAAATCCAAGACTTGAAGTGTTACTGAAAGGTATGACTTAGACCTTATTATACCCATAAGCTCATAGATAGCCTCTTTAGCCAAAAAGATAGATGCTCTTGAAGAGAATTTTTTGTCCTTGTAATCTTCATTCAATTCAAAGTGCACTTGATAATTTTCATGTCTATAGTGGGGAGTACTATTGTGATAAGTGTCAAGATAACCAATAATCTTACCATTATTCAAACACCTACACTCAATGTTAGGGGGGTTATCCTAATTAGACGAGGGATAATAGTCAGGGCCATTCAACATTTACTACCATATTTGTTTATGCCATTTAAGTAACTTAGTAATTATTACATTAGTCATGTTACACTTTTGCAATTCTTGATCGACCATATTCACATCATCTAAATATAAGTCTCAAAAGATCCATTTTGGTACTTGGTTATTTATGCACCCCTTATATAATCCTTAAAGGAATGATCTCACTTACTACTATTATTACTTGATATGATCTATGCATTTATAGGCATAAAAGCAGCAATCATGCGTACATCATGGTAGCTAACATGATCCTCGAGTTGCAAAGGCAAAATGAGAATATGGATGGTTTCTAACCATTTTGCACGTTAAAGAATTGTTTGACAAAAAAAGGTGATGAGAGGTTAAAACCTCTAAAGGAATTATTTCGAACGGTGATGTTTAAAAGCACTTCATTAAAGTGCATTGACTCGAGTTGATCAATTGGATTGAGAAACTTAGACAATTAGGATTTATGATGGATCATAAGTTAAGTGTTAACTTGATCTTATCATCTTTTCCTAGTAGCTTTTCATAATTTGTGATGAACTTTAACATACATCAAATGGAAGTGTCATCATCACAATTGATGAATATAGTAGACACTGCCAAGAAATCCATAAGGAATTAAAAGCCTAAGGCTCTTCTAGTTTCTTCATCTTAAGCCAAGAAGAAATCGACTAAGAAGAAAAAAAGTAAAAATGTTGATAAGAAAAGAGAATCAAACAAGGCTATCAAGCATACTAGCAACAACAAGAATGATAAGGGTACTTGTCGCTACTATGGTAAAGAAGGTTATTGGAAAAGGAATTGCAAGGTCTAGTTAGCAAAATTGAAGGATAAGAAGTCTAAAAAGATTTCTTCTTTGGGTATGTTTATGATTGAGATCAATCTATCTTTTCTTAATGCATCTTCATAGGTATTAGATATTGGATATGGTTCTCACTTATGTAATGACATACAAAGACTATAGAAAAGTATATCTTTAAAGAAAGGAAAGGTCTCTTTGTAAGTTAAAAATAGAGAAAGAGTTGTTGCATTTGTAGTAGGGATTTATAGTTTACCTTTACCTTTTGGTTTAATTTTAGAACTCAAAGATTGTTATTATGTTCTAATCATTAGTAGAAACATCATTTCAGTTTCTTATTTAAATATGAATGATGGTTATTCAATTAATATTAAGGGTAATAGTTGCTCCTTATTTAAGTGATATCTTTTATGGTATGGGAATATATGATAATGGTTTGTATGTTCTTAAATTAAATAATGATGCTTTCAACATAAATGTCGATCTTTTATGGTATGGGAATGTATGATAATGGTTTGTATGTTCTTAAATTAAATAATGATGCTTTCAACATAAATGTCGAGAAACCAGTGTTAGATAAATTGAATCAAACTTACTTGTGACATGGTAGGCTTGGCCATATCAATGAAACAAGAGTCACTAAGTTACATAAACAATGATACTTTGATTCTTTTGATTATGAACTTTCTAGAATTTGTGAATCATGTTTAATTGGTAAATTGACCAAATCACCTTTTATTGGAAAATGAGAAAGAGCCATTGTACTTTTTTGACTTGTGCATTTAGATGTATGTGTTTGATGAGTACAAATGCTAGAGGAGGATACTCTTATTTCATTTTATTACTTTTATTTCATTTTATTCACCGATGACCTTTTAAGGTATGGTTATATGTATTTAATGAAATATAAGTTTGAATCTTTTGAAAAGTTAAAGAATTTAGAAAAGAGGTTGAGAAGCAAACTAGCAAAAGTATCTTTTTTTTGTTTATTTTTTATTTTGTTTGCTTTTTTGTTTATTTTATTTTTTTTAGTTTTTGCACTTTTTAGTTTTTTATTTTCCCTTAATTTGACCATTTTAATTTTTTTTATTCTATGTTTTTTCTTTTTGTGATTTAATTTAATTTAATTTGATTTATTTTCAGGAAATAATGAAAATAAAAATAAATTTTAATGTGAATTTGAATATTATGATTTGTAAATAAATAAAAGAAATGAAGATAAATGTTTAATGAATATGACAACAGATCCTCTTTAAGGGAATTCTATGTTTTTCTTGAATATTCTTGAGATAAGAAAGTATTTTTTAAAAAAATTTTCAATAATTAAATAATAAAATTAATAAAAAAATATAAAACCATTTTAATTAAGACTTAGACAAGATAGTATAGGATTAATTTGGTACTAATTTATAGGCATTAAAAAAGATTGGTGTTGACTCCATATTTTTGTCTCTAATGATTAACAAATTTTTAGACTTGTATGTTATGATAGTAAATTTTGAGATAGCTTGGAGTGGTAAATGAGAAGTTATTGGAGGAAGAAGCCTCGGCCTTGAGTATAGATCTGAGAGTTTTAGTTGATTTTTGAGAAAATCCTCTTGGATAGAAGGTAAGTGAAATAAAAGATGAATGTTTGGCTGAATTTTGGAAGCAAAACAATGTCGGCAAGTGGTGACCAACAATAGCTCAATGGCATATAGGAAAAAGCTATCAATTGAAGTTTTAAGATAAAATTTTAGGAAAATGTGAATTTTTTGTGAATTTTTTTAGAATTTTAAAATTTTTTAAAGATTTTTTTAATTAAAATTTTTTTTTTAAATTTCCTTTTATGCTAATATGGTATTGATGATATAATGCTAACTAAACATTTTTTTATATGTGTTAGTATTATATTGAATGTTCATACCACGTTAATTAAATTAATTAATGGTGTAAGTTTTAGGTGCTAACGTGGTAATAGAATAAAAGTTCAAATACTAATATGATAGTTTTATCTTTTAAGTACCAACTTGGTAGAAAGTGTATAGTTTAAAAACCATTTTTATATATAACTCTATTACTTTTTATAACTTAGTAATGGAAATCAAATATTGCTTAAATATATTTATGTATAACTTGCAAACTTTTTTGTACGTACTCAAATATAAAATACATTTAATTTGAAGTATAGATAATAATTAATAATATATAATTTTATATATCACAATAATATCTTGATATAAAAATTTATCTCCACAAGGAGCGAGGGCCAACACTGGTTATTACAAAAGTTCAACTCAAAACAACAAAAGGTTCAAACCACTATTTACATCCCAACTCAAAAGAGAAGCTGAGGAAACTTACAAGAGTTTATAAGACTTAACAACTTTGCTAAATTATGAGTTGATAAGTTGGCCTCCTCTCCTTGTGTCTAAACACATTCGGATGATAAATCCAAAATATAACCATAACACCACCCTCCCACATAGTATTTATTATTATTATTACAAAGATAGTGAAGCATCATTCTCCACTATAATTCAATAAAATTTAAAACCAAACTCACGTTTATCTTAATATTGAACTATAATATAGTTGATATTATTTAATGATAAATTAAACAAAATTTTCCTTAATTTTTTATACAAAAGAAACCATAATTTGAATAAAAAAAGAATTATAAGTATTTGAATTTAAACTTAAAATATATTAAATATTATTTTTTCAAATGATATGATTATATGGATTAATTGAACTAAATTTTATATTATCATTAATCATATATAAATAAATATATAAAAGTCAAAACATTTAGCATAAAAGAAAATAATTCTATGTGAATAGGTTACATTTTTGACATGTGGAATGTCATAGATAAATGCCATGTGTTATATAATTAATGAATTTAATTATATAATTAATTTTAAAATAATTTATTATGGCTAAATTAATTATGTTTAAATATCAATATTCTTGCCTCTTATTATTTGATAATAATTAATTTGATCATTAATTCAAAAAGTCAAAATTTAAATAGAAAGCTAATTAATCATGAATAATTTTGATTATATAAACATATTAATCTTATATAAATATATAAAAGTCAAAACCTTTAGCATAAAAGGAAATAATTCTAAGTAGATAGCTTACATTTTTCACATGTGGAATGTCATAAATAAATGCCATGTGTTATATAATTAATGAATTTGATTATATAATTAATTTTAAAATAATTTATTATGGCTAAATTAATTATGTTTAAATATCAATATTCTTGCCTCCTATAAATTAGCCATAATTAATTTGATCATTAATTCAAAAAGTTAAAATTTAATTAGAAAGCTAATTAATCATGAATAATTTTGCATATTTATTAATCGCCATTTATGATTATATAAACATATTAATTTACTAGAATAATCTAAAATATATATATATATATATATATATACACACACACACAAAAGATAACTTCAATCTATTAACTTAAAAAAACAAAATAAGTCTTTTTATGCATGAATAGTGTCAAATGATGCCATGTGTTTAGATCATAGTCAACAATTCAAATTTCAAAATTAAAATTACAAACTAATTTAATCTTTAATATTTTTCAATTTTCGTCCAAAAAATGTTGTTAACTATTCAATCGCTTATATTTTTGTATTTTTTTTCTTTAAGTATGAATATTTCTTTCTATTTTTTTAAAAATAAATTAAAATCTTATTGAGCATGCATTCAGTAGTTTTAATTTTATTTTGAATTCTCTAAAATTTTTTATACTTACATTACCTTAATTTTGGGTGTTTGATTTCAAAAATAGAAAAAACTAATAGATCAAATTATATATTTAAATTTTAAACTCTATAATAATATGTAATTAAATTTTTCATAATAATATCTAATTGATTTATGAGTATTTATGTTGTCTATATATATATATAATTGATTTATGAGTATTTATGTTGTCTATATATATATATATATATATAATGGTGTGATATGATGAGTTGACACATACAACAACTGTTGTCAAAAAATTTTCATTTGTATTCTTCTTTTTTTTCCCCCTTGATACATTATTTAAATAATGGTATGACTTTTTGATATTTTACACCTATTTTCTACATTTTATACTAAGCTCTAAAGAGGTATTGTGAGATTATAACTTTGTAAGTATTATTATTTTTTGTGATATGTTCTTTTATTTTTCTTATTTGGTATTATATTTTTATAAATATATTTTCCTTGATTAGTCAAGTTAGAATTATTAGATTAATCTTAGTTATGATTATTTTATTTTAGTTTTAGTTAAGTGTTCTTGAATATTTTACTATGAAAATTAATTGATAATTAATCTTTTCTTTCCAATTTTATAGTTGCAAGGTTTTTATATTAAAACAAAAGGTTATAATGTTAAAAAAAGAATATGAATGATGATAAATTTCTTTTATCAAAAGTTTAATTTTATTTATCGACCTCTTTGAATGAATTGACTTGACCTATTTTTATGTAAATTTTGATATTTTGATTTATTATTAATATTTGGCACTTATGTTTGTCTATCTTTTTGATAAGTTTATTATTCAATTTGCCAATAAAAAATAATTAAAATTCTACTTTTCTCATTTTTTTTGTTTGATTATTAAGTATTTTATTTGTAATGAGTAGGAAGAGAGACTATTCTTCATTTATTTTTATTTACAGTTTTATTCTTCATTTTTTGTATGTGATTCAACATAAAGTTTAACTAATTTGATTTTTTTTTTTTAACTTATATTCGGTTTTCAACTCAAAGCTCATACATATACAATAAAATTTTGGTTCTTTTTTTTTTCACATATATATATATAATAAATCTTTGATTTTGTTTTCTCAAACATATATAATAAATCTGTGGTTCAACATATACTTCAATGTATAATTATTTTTTTTCCAAAAACATATCTTACAATATTCTAAATTATTAAAATTTCAAGTTTCAATAGCAATATAATTTTTTAATGATATGATTTTATGACTAAAATATGTATATTCAAATTAATAAAAAGACAAATAATTATTAAAACGAATCATGCATTTCCTCAAATTGATTTAGAAAGTAGGTGAAATCATGTTGAAATCTTAAATTAATTAAGACAAATTTAATCATACTTATGGAAAAATGTTTAATTTGATTTTTTTTAATTTAACTTTTTAGTTACATATAGTATCCATATGATAATGAGTTCCTCTTATATATCATTTGAATATATAAATATATAAATTTTATTATATAAATTTTATCAAATATTTAATTAAGTATTAAATAATACTATTTATTGAATATTTTAAAAATATTATTTTATTCGATATCATTTGAATATATTCATATATAAATTTTATATTTTTACTAAAAGTAATATTTTTATTAAAAATAATATTTTTTATGCATAATTATATAAAATAATATTTTTATGCATAATTATATAAATATATAATTCGTGCATGACATGAGCCAAAAAGTAGTTTACATTAAGCCATCAATCCACTCGGTAGGCTCTATTCGGAGGGATAATGCAAGCTTCTATCTTAATTAATCAGCAAAGACACTTATGCGTTCAGGGCCCCAAATTTCACCAGTACTTGATTCGTCTCCTCAAAAGTTTGATTTGCACTTCTTCTAATGTTTCTTTCTATCGTAAATCAATGCAATGCTATGATGAGAAACCTCAAAAGAGGTTAGGTGCTTGATTAGATTCTTACTGTCCTGGATAATTTTACTTTGTGGGATAAGCACAGAGACCAATTGCTTTAAAAGAATTTTAAAAAATTGAATTCACGTGGACAAAAGAATTTTTTAAAATTTTAATTAGTAGTGCACTTAAAATGCAGCTTTTATTTACTTCTGTATTTGGTGTAGGAATAAAGTAGTTATTCCAATCCTATTCTCTTTTTTTTTTTTTCTTTTTTAAATGTCAAAATTGCATGTGAAATTGGTAAAAGCTATGGTATATATTCACCCGTTTAGTCCCTATCTTCATATGGTTAGCTCGCTGAGCCTATATTTCTTTTTTTTTTTTTTTGTCATAGCCTATATTTCTTTTAGAATAGCCTATATTTGCTGAATTATATAACTTATCCTAATTTGATATCTTTAAAAAAAATTATGATTAATACTTTAATCTTTTTCATCAAATATTTTTTATAATTAATTAACAGAATTAAGTAAAATAATGACATGACATATATTAATCAATAAAAATACTTCATGTATTATGATTTTATTTATTAAATTTTAGCCATGCCAATATATTATTAACGGAATGCAAAAGACATGACAAAATTAAAATTAGATATCAAATTATAATTTTTTTTAATAAATATAAACATAAAAAGTGATATAATTCAAAAATCAAATTACAATGTTAACCATTTTAAATGTGTTTTTAAGCGCAATTTCACGAAAGATAGAGCCCAATTTACTTTTTTTTTCTTCCACCATTTTTTCGTGATTGATTTTCCTTTTTCCTTTCAATTTCGTTATTTTGAAGCGATGGCCTTTAGCAGTTCTAACGTACAGCCCAAACAACTCCAAGAACTCCCTGTGCCAAAGCCCACCCACGATCACGATGTGATTGGGCGAACGCAAACGCATGAATCTGGTGGCTGAAGCAAGCAGTCACTATATAAAAGTATCCATGATCTATACGATGGACTTCGAACCCATTTTTTTGGAGGAATAATATTGTACGAAGAAAACATAAGATTTCTTTCACTAATTCAAAGCCAATTCTCGCCTCCATTAAGTAGTTATAGATATCATGAAGTTAATCAATTTCAATTTTATTCAATCCGATTTATGCCAGCTTTGTATGCAACAACATGAAAACTTTGCTCTTATATCTTTTCTTTTTTGTCCAACTTTCACGCCTATTTAGTTTAGCAGTCGAAGCTCTTGAGCTGTCATCTTACTCTTTTCCTTAGAAAATGGAAAATAGCTTTTTTCCAAACAAAATGATCATATTATTTTACCGTAGGGATGAAAACTATTTGGATAAAATCAAAGCGGATCAATTGATACGATTTCAAGAGTGAATTTTTAATTTAGAATTTTTGGAATTAATATTTTGGTTTTTAAAAATTTAGAAATCAAAATTTTCAGTTTAGTTTGATCAGTTTTTTTGTACCAAGCGTTGGTTTGTGATTTTTATATTTTAGGAGAAAAAATTATTTCCAAATAAATGTGATTGCCAACAATAGGTGATTCTTTATATTATAAGAATGTTAGATTCCTATGTTTGGTTTAAAAGAAAGTTAGATTATGTAATAAAGGTTTTTTATTATAATGACTTTCATTACATTTAAATAACATGTGATTAATATTTCAATTGCTAATTAAGTTGTTAAAATTAAATCTATAATATCCATTAAACAACCAAAATAATAAAAAAAAAGGTTTTATTTTTATATTGTCAAAAATAAGTTGGCTTATTAGGAACAAAAAATATATATATAATAAAATCAAGGATTTAGTTTTTGATTGAAAAAAAATTATTAACAATCACTACGTTTATGAAGGTAGAAACGTAGTATTTGATTACAAAAATTTTATACATTTATAAAATGAGAAATATAGTCTTTTTTTATTGTAAAAGAAAAAAAAATTTACAATCATTGCGTTTATGAAAGTAGAAACATAGTTTTTGATTAAAAATATATTTACAATCATTACGTTATAAAAGTAAAAACATAATATTTACAATAGTTTATAAACATATTTTCAGCCCACTTATCATAATACCACTCCAAAACCCAAATTGATTTCTTTAAACCCCAAACCAATGTCGCAATATGTGGGTCTGTGAACTTGATCATAAAACGTAAAAATTTTAGGAATTGAAAAAAAAAAGAGTTGCCATGAATCTTTTTTTGTTAGGTGTAATTGGTTATCTGAAAAGGTTTATCTTTTTAATAAAATAAAAAAGAAGATTTGAGGTTTATCAAAAAAGATATTTTGGTCTTTGAAAACAGAGCTCGAAAGGAAATCTCCACAACATCTGTTAAAAACCAGTACCAATTAATCATGCATTATCTTTGGTGTTGGATAAATATGGCTTTAGTTGGAAATTTAATAGTAATTTCTTTCATTTTAGGAAAATCAATTTTATTAAAAATCTTTATTTATAAATATTGTGAAAATTTATAAATTAAAAAATTACCTTAAAATTCTCCAACATCTTGATAGAATTCAAAGATAACTTTTTCTGCCTAAGATTCATCACGACATTCCTTAAAAATGAAAACAACATTCTTTGTAAATGATAATTGTTTGTAACTCTCCAACATCTGCACAGAATACCAAAATTTACTTCTCTTGGAATGTTATTTTATTTTCATTTCAAAATCCATATTTTAATAACATTTTCCATAAAAAAAAAAAACATTTTATGTGAAGAACTGATAATACTACAGTTAACTAATAAATAATAATAATAATAATAATAATAATTAAAAGACATGGGTATGCAAAATGAATGCAAGCTATAATTTAAAAATGAATATATGCAAATACGTATTATGCATGTTAGCCTTAAATTAATCCTTATTTTGAAATGACAAATCATTAAATTAAATAAGCTTGATCAATATTTTGAAAAAGATTTATTTAGTACATGTTCTTCAGTTTTATATTTTGGTACTAAATAAATATTATGTTTTTCAAAGTGTAAACAAACCTTTCTTTGTTTTCATATTTCTTAAACCAAATTTATCTTTAAAGATTATTTATTTGAACTTAAATGAAAGTCCAATTGTTGTTTTTAAATTGAACTTATTCATTTCGGACTTAATACAATTTTGATAATATTAGTTTTGAGAAATAGATTAACTTAAGAAAGTTATTTTACAAGAACAAAATTTTCTAACATTGAACCTATTTTATTTTTCTATATTAATTCACAAAGCTTTAATATTTGAATTTTATATAGTTGGAAAGCTCTTTGAGTCTACTTTCTAATGGATCAAACAAAATCCAAATCTAAATTTTTTAAGAAAAGATTTTGAATTTTTGCTAGACATTTTGCAGTTATCTAAAAACCGCACAAGGGGTAGTTTTGAAAATTCATTATAATTAGGTAATGAATTTTACATGGATAGAAAGCCCTTTAAGTCTAGTTTCTAAATCTTCAAATGATTTTTAATTTTGATTTGTATAACTCAAGATATGATCAAATTAATGAGTAGAATGCAAAATAGAAAACAACCACCCTGTTGGATAGGATCGATCCCCTCAAAAAGGGATCGATTGGTTTTTCATCCAGAATAAAAATTTTGCTCTAGGATTTGAAAAAGGATCGATTACCCAAACTAGGGGATTGATCACCTAAAAAAGGGATCGATTGGTACCAAAAAGGAATCGATCCCCTATTCCCAGAAACATTCCAATGGCTAGTTTTTTCAAGCTTCCAATGTGTATTTCTTCTACCAAACCATCCCCAATGGCTAGTTCTTCAATTCCTCCATAAATTGGGCACTTCAACACACCAAAAAAGTTGATGAATTAAGAGAGCAAGAGCCAACAAGTTATATTTTCATTTTCTTAAAGAATCAAGAGCTGTTAGAGCTTAAAATCCATATCTTTTGTATTTTACTGTATCCAAGCTATATTGTGTTGTTCTTTCATCAATTTTTTTTGTACTTTATTAGGCAAACACTTAGCCTTTGAGAGGTATTTTAAGTTTGCATTTCTATTAACTAATTTTTTAATCAAGAGGTGAGGTATTCTCTTAAATTTATAGGATTAAGAGGTTGCTACTTAGCTTAGAAAATAGAGAATGTTAGGTTGCTATCTAAGCCTTAAGAAAAAGATAGAATTGTAATTTCAATTCAAGAATAGTGGATTGAAGCTTTGGTGTGGACAACCAAGAAGAGAGGACCTAGGTACACCTTGTGGAGAATGATCGAACCTTTATAAATCTTTAGGCTTGATTTCTTTATCTCTATCTCTTTACTTTGCATTTGGTTTAAGATTGTCAATTTATTGTTGCCATTTGTACCATATTTTGATATTGATTTTAATTTTTCATTTAATTATTTTGAAATCATTGTTTCAAAAAAACTTTGAGAAACCAATTCACCCCCTCTTGAATCATCATCACACCTAACAAGCTAACAATTGGTATCAAAGCTTTGGTCTCTTTTGTAGGTTTTACCTCCTTGAGTAAAGATCTTGTGGCTTAATTTAGGTTTTAAAATGGTGAAGAAGTCCTCGAAGCTCTTATGTTTGACAAATTTGAATTCTGTGAATGGAAAAAAAGAAAAAGATGTTCATAATGGCCTAAGATTTTAAAGCTTGAATGTAATAGAGAAAGGGCTTGGAATTCCTTCAAATGATGTAAGCTATATAAGGTAAGTGATGAATGATGCCAAGGCAAAGTGCTAGAGTCAAGCCTTGAAATATGAAATTTTATTTTAGCAAGCTTTTAATTATAAAATGAATTTGAATATCTTGAATTTAGTGATTTCAACTTGCTCAAACAAAGAAAAGTTGATAACTTGCAATGGTTTCAAATTTTCATAAGTGTTACATGCAAGTTTCAAAGGATTATGGAACTTAAAATATCAAATATTGTTTTTGAACATTTATGGGCATAAAAACCATTTGCACTTTTTCAAAGTGTGATATAAAATTTTTCTAAAAGGTTTGAAGTGATTAAATGTGTGTTTAAACATATTTGCCTATCTTAATAGCCTTTTTTAAGGAAATATGAGATTAAAAGTTGACTTTTTGATTTTCTTATTTCTAATGCTAAATGACCACTTGACTAACTTTGTTTTGTCATTTGAAACTTGTTGGAAAGGTTCAAGATGGTTAAAAATGAGCTTGACTAGTTTTAAGATTTATTAAGGTATTTTTCAAGCAAAACTAAGTTTTAAAGTGCAAAAATCAAAATCCTAGAGTTTTGAATGGATTATCCTATTTATTTTGCATAAATATATTTGTTTGAATGATTTTGGCATAATGGAAATGATTTTTGTGATTTTTATGCATATTGATTTGTGATTGTTGAACATGCCTATATAACCATGATGGTTGAAATTGCTCCACTTGTTGGTAATGTTTGGATCTTGTAAAATATTATTTAAACTTGATTATTTTTATTCTTAATTGTTTTAACTCTTGATTTGTGATTTCAAAAATTGATGACCATCTGTGCTTAAATCATAAATATTGATGTTTAATTATTCATCTTTTGATTTCTTATAAAACAGTCTTGAAATATGCTTTAATTCTTTATCATTATTAATTCAAGATTTATTTCTTCTCTTGTGTTGATGAATTGATGAACATTTGTGCTTAAGTGATATATATTGATTCATTGTTCATCTATGTTTTTGGTCAAGATATGTACTCATATGATCATTAATTCAGCTTGACCTTAATGCTTATGATTTGAAAATACTTAAATTTTTTATCTCTTGATTTTTAAAAATTTTTTAAATATATTTGTTCTTGTGCTAAATTGATTCAATAATTTTGTGAAACATTTTGGAACTTGTGCTTAATTGACTTATCTTTTGGTTTGGGATCAAGTATTGATAAACTAGTTGTGTTTAATGTTATGTGTTGTTAGTTCATCTATTGTTTTTGTCAAGTGTATGCTTATATGAATATGATTGAGCTTTACTTGACATGCTTTCAATATGACTTAAGTGAGTGATTTTCTTATGGTGCTTATTTTTACCTTAAGTCATTGTCCATTATGGCTTATAATTTGTGTAGATATATTTATGCTTTTGTGCTAAAATTTTCTTGAATATGTTTTTGATGATAAATATGTCTTCTTTGAGTTTTTAGTTTTCATATGGCCCAAAATTTATTTTGACATATTCTTTGGTAATTTCTTGAATAGACATGATTATTGAATATGTCCTCTTTATGTTCATAAATGATCTAGAAAGATTGATGTTTTGCACATTACTTAAGAACTTTTGCTTTAGTGCCACCATTGTGCTATATGATGTTTATTATGATGAATGGTCTATAGCTTTAGTTAATATTGAATGATTTGCTAGCAAATTGGCAACTTGTGCTTAATAAGCAAAATTTTCTTGTGCCTATAATGACCTAGAATATGAAATTCATTTTCTAACAATTAGTATGATTTTTATCAATTGATATTCTTGATGCTATTAATGAACATTTATTTGTCAAGAATATTTTCTAAGTTTATGCTAGGAGACCTTGAAATGAGCATGAACGAGCCTACATTTTTTTAACGTCAAGTATAGCAAGCAAATGTCATCCTCATAAATCAAACCTAGTTTTGCTCAAATAAAGTGGATTGGAGAATTCAAAGCCAAATAACAAAGCTTGACATGGATGGAGGTAAATGTATCGACTTTATGATATGATGTATGAGTTTGAATACATGTACACGCTTGCTTTGATATGTGCAAAAATGAGATATTATATTTGAATTTGTGAACACTTTGCACAAATTAATCACCAAGCTACTTGATAGAATTTGTCTTGACTTTGTTAAATATTCAGATTGATTAATATTCATGCCTAGTTCTTGATTGCTTTGATTAATAGTTTTTATTGCATGAATATTTGTTTGAATCTTTGGACATGGATATGAGTTGAATATATTGATTTTTTGATCTTTCAATTGCCTTGACTCATGGATTATGAACTTACAATTTTTGAAATTTTATATACATGTTCATTAATTGAGTCTATTGAGATAACATGTACCATATTGTGTCTAAAGGTTTGCATTTTTTTGGTATATTGCTATATGTGATTTGAAATGTTTTTGCATATGCTTGTTTGATTTTGATTGAAATATATATTTAGATACTTGCATATTGTTTTGATTAAGTTCATTATTATATATTGAAATAAATAGGAATATATTTGAATAATTATACTATTATTATTTCTTTGCTTAGCATATGTGTTCATCATGTTTGGAAAATGCTTGAATAATCTTTGTTACGACATGATGATAATTGAACCTTATTGCTCATTATTATTCATGCTTTATTAAATACATATGAGCTTTTGGTTCTTGTTGGGATAGGATAGCTTATGAAACATTACTATTATCATTTATGTATGTATTGAATGAATCTTTCATATGCTTAAAGTTTGTGTGCTCTATGAAAGTTGTTGAATAAAATTGCTAAAGATTTTTTTTGAACTTTCATAGATGCTTATTCATGTGCCTATTCTTGATATAGCTTATACCTTTAATGCAAAATTATGTGTATCTTAAATTAATTAATCCTTATTTTGGAAAGGAGGAGAAGTCTTATAATACAATTTTGCTTGATTTGTTTTAGGATAACAATTGGTTTGCTTTGCTTTGTAATAACATATCTTTAACAATTGGTATCCTTAACAATTGGCATAAGCATGTATGCAGGTGCTTGGATTTATGCTTAATTGCTATTGATGTTTTAGGTTCTAAGCACATCTTATGATAACATGATTTATGAGTAGGTTGCATATCACTTATTATCCTTTTGCTCATAAATTTCATGTGGTTAGGTTGAATGAATGATTTTGTGCTATAACATTTCAATTGGATACACTTATACTTTTATGCTTGAATACATGTATGTGAACTTCATTGTGCATATTACACTTGATTACATGCATTCAAAATACTCTTGATATTATTAGTATCAACTATTTTGTCCCATGCCTTGAATTGATCTCTCTTTCTTTTGAAATGATGAAAAGAGGGGGAGTTTAGAGATATTTCTTGTATGCTTATAGCAATTGATATAGGAACTTAAACATTTGGTATAAAGAGCATAAACAAAAATGATGAGAAATATTTCATGAATATATTTGTTAATGATGCCGCTTTGTGTTTATTTGCTTATTAATATGCTCATACCTTTTTGTTATAAAAAAAGGGGGAGAAATATCTTATAGACAAATTTGCTTGTGCTTGACATGCATATGTTTGATTGTACTTATTTCATATATTTGACTAACATATGTTTGTTGAGTTGTGTTGGATTAGAATACATTAATTAAGGGGAAGTTTTGCCATGCATTGTTCAAGAGAGAGTTTTCAAAATGTTTTTCAAAATCCTACATATCTTAAAGAAAGTTTTTTTTATCAAGCAAATTTATCTTTAAGCTTTGTCATATCAAAAAGGGAGAGATTGTTGGCCTTGAATTGATCCTTATTTGAAATGACAAAACATTAAGCTAAATAAGCTTGATCAAAATTTTGAAAAAGATTTATTTAGTACATGTTCTTAAGTTTTATATTTGAGTACTAAATAAATAATATGTTTTTCAAAGAATAAACAAAACTTTCTTTGTTTTCATATTTCTCAAACCAATCTATCTTTAAAGATTATTTATTTGAGCTATATTGTGTTGTTCTTTCATCAAATTTCTTTGCACTTCATTAGACAAACACTTAGCCTTTGAGAGGTGTTTTAAGTTTGCATTTCTATTAACTAATTTTGTAATCAAAATGTGAGGTATTCTTTTTAATTTGTGAGATTTAGAGGTTGCTACTTAGCCTAGATAATAAAGAGTGCTAGGTTGCTATCTAAGCCTTAAAAAAAGATAGAGTTATAATTTCAATTCAAGAGTAGTGGATTGAAGCCTTGGTGTGGACAACCAAGAAGAGAGGACATAGGTGCCATATGCAAAAGGACCGAACCTTTATAAATCTTTATGCTTGATTTCTCTATTCCTATCTCTTTACTTTGCATTTGGTTTAAGATTATCAATTTTTGGTGTCATTTGCATCATATTTTGATATTGATTTTAATTTTTCTTTCAATTACTTTGAAATCATTATTTGGGAAAAATCTGGAGAAATCCAATTCGTCCCCTCTTAGATCACCATTTCATCTAAAAGGCTAACAATGCATATTAGTGAGATGTGATTTTAAAGTCAAGTCCTTAAATATAAAGAGACCACCCAAGCTCCTTAATCTCTAGATAGACTTTAGGTGCGATTATTTATATTTAATATCCTATTTTTATTTTTGTTTGTTGGATCTTATTATTCTTTGCCAAGGAATCCCTTGAAAAACTTAATGAAAATAAAATTTCTTAAGTACCCTATCCTCTAGGCAACATTTAGGAACATATTATTTCATATGAGATTTTCATGCAAATTTCTTGAATTTTTAAATGAATTTTTTTTTTTTTTGTGTTTGGATAGGATTTCGAGTTCAAGATTTAGAGAAAAATGGGAATTGTCAATAACTCGAACTTCCTCAATCATCCCCAACATCTAAGTGGACTTTCAAAGCAAATTTGATTTTCTTATTTTTTCTTTTTCCTTAGAAGTTCAATTTTAATGCAATATGAGACAAAAAAATAATGCAAATGTGAACTAAAAATTGAAATGACCAATTCGATCCATCTTATACTTACTTAATCCCATTTATTTTTGTTTTTTTATTATTTTCTATCACTTCTTTTCTAAAATAAAATTAAGGACAAAAGAAATTTTATTTATTATTTATTATGTTTGTGAAGGAAATTTTTCTTTAATTCGCCAACATTTTGGCATAATTAAATTTTTTAAAACATGATTTAAATTCCTTACAACGTCTAGGCAAGATATCTAAATTTTTTTATTTTTTATCATTTTTGTTTATTATTTTTTATTATTTTAGCCTTTTATAGGCTCATGCGATAGCTACATGCCAAAGAAAGGAACAAAGACAAACTCCCACGGCATCCTAGGTAAGACACTACCATCCTCACCCTTTCCCATATTAAAATCTTATTATCTTTTATATTTGCCACCATCCCTATTCTATTTAAAGCTAAAAAGCATAGAAAAGTAAAGTGTACTAGACTTTTAATAAGCAAGACATACTAAACCCAAAATAGCAAACATGGGCAAAAGGGCTCGAAATAAAAGTGAAAGTTGTAAGCTTTCTCCTCCCTAAATGGCTAACATGTTAAAAAAAGAATAGCAATAAATATTTTAAACTTTACTATCCTCACTGCCATAAATTGTGTACTAAACAAGAAAAACCATCTAACATGGATGAGGCCCCCAACTCTTAACTATATACAATATTGCCCATAACCCTAACAACTTACATACAAAAAAACAGAGATAGTAGACATGAAGGGATGAAGTATTTGGCTTCAATGAGTGGACAAAATAGTAGGTAATCAACCTCATGCAGGAAAACGAACCATAAGCAAGAAAGGTGGAAGCTTAGAGCCTTTCATGCACAGTTTACATGCAGAAAAGAAATGAAAGACCAGTAGCCAAGAAACCAAGATGAAGCCTTAAGCTTCTACAAACTGTATGCATGTGAAAACAGCAAAACAAGCTTTAAGAAAACTCCATACACAGACCCCCTTTTACCCCTATTTTGGAAGCCATTTTGCTGTTTGAAAGTAGGTTTTTTTACGTCCAAAATAAAAAACATTAGGCCAACAAAAATGGAGCTGTGAAGTTCATGGATAATTGATAGAAAAGCTGAAATGATCGGAAACGTGCTTGTGAACTTTAAAAACCCTTTTCCTTTCATTTATCATAACTCTTGGACACTCAAAGCAAAGCCTACACCTTTTATGTGAAAACAGATGAGCAAACAAAAAGCATGAGTTTTTAATAGCAACTGGAGCTGAAAGTCCACCTGAGTCTTAACTATTTTTCAAAAATACACTTGAAAAAGGAACATGACTTCCAATGTTTCATAGAAAGAGAATAACAGAGCATGAAGATCCAAAGCTGAATTGGGAACTCACGTGAATGAAAGGAAGAAAATAGAACTTAAACTAGCCTTGAAACCATTTTCATTTTTGCTTCAAGCTTCCTCATTTCCTAAGCTCTAAATGGGCCTCAACTTTCATAAGATAGGACCTTCATTTAAAGCCCTTGTTTGTTTTTTATAACCTAATTATTTTTTATTTCCTAAATGAGAATGCTATTTTTGCTTAATACAACAGCCAGCAGATATATCAAAAATATGGAGAAGTTATAAAGCTCGTATACACATCAACCAATGTAAAAAAAAAAAATAGCACCATGCACAAGAAAAAAATAGAATGAAGGAAAGAAACAAGTGCCAAGTTTCATGAAAAATAAAATAGTTATGGAAAGCTACTTTTTTTATTGCTGTTTAGGGCTCTTTTTTAAAAACCCCTTCGTTTCTTTGTATTTTTGCTTCCTCATAAAAAATCGTTATTTCCTTTTTGTCTTTGGTTTTTTGAAAATTCTTTTTTTTGTTTGTGCTTACCCGAGAGCCTTTTTTCTACTTTGGTTTTTCTCTTCCCCTTAAAAAACTTTGGCTCCATTCATTTATAGTAACAAACTTCATGAATATCCCCTACATCTTTTCTCTCATGTTCTTTTTTTTATTTTCTTTCTTGCCACTCTTTTACCAGTTCTACCACCATTCACAAACCATTTTCATTTATTCTTTTGTGGCATACCACCAGCTTCTTCTTAGTCAAATGTCTCCCTTTTTACTGTGCATACCTTTACATAAAGAAATGGTCCTCATTTCTTTCTTTTTGTTTAGTTGGGGTTTATATTTTCCCTTTTGTTTTTTGGTTTTGGGCTTTCTTTTTTACCTTTTTTTTTCCCTTTCTTTTTTAGGTTTTGGCCTTCATTATTTGGGTCATTTTTTCCTTCTTCCTTTGTTGTTTTGGGCTTATGGTTGGGTCCATGAACACAAATATGGTTTTTGTTTGGGCTTTCTAACTAAGCCATAGAATGGGCCATGAATTAAGCTTGCAATTAGACCATGTAATAGGTTTTTAAATAGGTTACATTACGGGCCACATAATAGGCCATGTATTGGGCTTTTAAATGGGTCATGTAATGGGCCAAAAAAAAAAACTTAGCCTATGTTAGGCCCTCTAGTTCCATTGATTCCAAAACTAAATTAAATCGAGCCCTAGTTGATGCAAAAAAATGAACCGAAATCTAATATGAAATCAAAACACCTAACATGGTCCGAGGTTGATATGTCCTAAATCAAAATTACATTTGAATATTGTTAGATTGTTGTAGACAAAATTAGTTGTCTATACTACCTCTTTTTGTAAATTTTTGAGGATTAGAATAATGCAAAGATATAAACATCAATTTTGTTCGGATGATGTTTTCGAGAGAGGTTTTTTTTTTTTAGCTTTTCTCTTGTTCTTTTTTGTTTTGTTTTGTATGCTTTTGTTATTTTTTGTTTTTTGTTTGCTTTTTTTTATTCTTTGTTGTTTTTTTAGTTTTTGACTTTTTACCCCTTTTTTTGACTTTTAAAATTTTTAAACTCTTTGAAATTTGGTTTTTTTGCTTTTAATTTTTTTAATTTTTAAAAAATTTTTCTTTTTAATTAATCTTTTTTATTTTTTAGAATTGAAAAAAAAACCTCCTCACATCAGAGGCTTTACAACTTTTGAAAATAAATTCAAAAGCTCATTTAAGTAAAGATTTAACAACTTTTGAAGATAAAGTTAAAAGTTTTTTTTAGGTAAATACTCAATAACTTTTGAAGTTAAATTTAAAAGCTTCTTTAGGTAAAGGCTCAACAACTTTTGAAGATAAATTTAAAAGCTTATTTAGGTAAAGGCTTAATAACATTTGAAAATAAATTTCATCTTGGACTGGGCTTGACATCTAATCGGTGCCAGCTAAATTGGGCTCAATTCTCATATGGGTGCTAACTAAACTAGGCTTAAATCTCATCAGTGTCAGCTAAACTAGACTTAAACTTCATTTGGTTGTCAGCTAAACTAAATTTATATCCTCTTAGTACCAACTAAACTAGGCTTAAATCTCATCTGGGTGCTACCTAAAATGAGCTTAATTTTTATATGGGTGACAACTAAACTAGGCTTAAATCTCATCTGGGTGCCAGCTAAATTGGGCTTTATTCTTATTTGGGTGTTAACTAAATTGGGCTTAAACCTCATCTGGGTGTTAGCTAAACTGGTATTAAATCTTCTTAGTACTAACTAAATTAGGCTTAAATTTTCTTAGTACCAACTAAAACTAGGTTTAAGTCTCATTTTTTTCACAACTTCTTAACATTTACTCTTCTTAAAAACCTTAACTAGTTATCATATCTCATATTTTTCATTCATTTCTTTTGCAACCCCCTCTTTTACAGATTTCTTTTTTACTTTACAAACTCCTTTATTATTTTGGCTTTCATTAACTATTTTTTTTATTTCTCTATATTTTTTATGACATATTTTATCTTTTTTTTGCTTTTTTATTTTTTTCTCTCTTTTTTGCTTTATTTTCTTTTCTTTCTTTCTTTAAACCTTTCCTTCCATCTTTGATTTGGCAGACTCTTCTTTTCTTATCTCTTGAACTGGGAGAATTTTTTTTTATTTGGATTTTTTTGATAAACTTCCCTTTTTGTTTCCTTTTTTTCTACTATATTACTTAAAATATTTGTATTTCCTCTCTTTTTCTTTTCAAAATTGAGAAATGCAACCATGACACAAATATCTATTCTTAATAAACAATGCAAATTCAAATGAAAATGCAAGAATCTTTGTCATGACAAAATTTTCTATGATGTAAACACTTAATGCAGATGCAAGTGACTATTCCATGATGCCAATGCCCATGTTCTTTGTAAATAGGTGACCTTATAGTCATACAGATGTGAATTTCTTTTTATGACACAAATGTACCTAAAAAGATGGAAATGAAAAATTTTCTTGCCAATAAATTTTCTCCTAAGATTCAATTCTGTTGATTTTTCTTCAACTTTTCTCTAAATAAAAGTTTTTTCTTCCATCTTCTCATGCTTTTTTTTTATTATTCCTTCATCTATCTTTTGCTAAGATTCCTTTTACTTTTTATTTTTTAAATTTTAATTATGTTTATTTTCCTTTAGTCCTTCAACTATTCTTTTAAATAGGGTCTCTTATTCTATCTTTTCATGTCTTTTTCTTTATTCTTTCACCTATCTTCCCTATTGTATCTTTGCCAATTTTCACTATCTTTTTTTCTTCAAACATTGTTTCATTTTCAGACATTGTTTCATTTTCACTCAATTATTCTATCATTTTTACTTCCAACATTGATTCTAACACACCACTTGCATATGATCACTTTAACTCAATGTATTCATCATGTAAAAATCAAGAAAAAATGATTGTGTTCTTTCCATTCCTTAGGTGCATAAAAGAATCTATTTTTCATTTTCAAAAATATTTATTTTTCAATGAAAAACATTTTTTTAAATGAAAACTTGTTTAAATGATTTCTTTATTTATTACAAAAGCACTTGACAAGTCACTCAAAATTTTTTGAAATCAAAGTTGCCCTACATAATTAAATTCCATAATCAAAGATAATGAAATATCCAAACAAATGTGACTTTGGAGTCTCCTGAAAATTGGTATTCCCTATTAAAAATGAAAGAGGTGACATTTGTCTTTTTCAAATGGATTGAATGGTTTAATACATTAAGGTTTTAGTTCATTCAATAAGGCTTCATCATTAAAAAGGAACAGAAATATGTATATTTTTTCATGTAGGCTCACAAATGAAACATAAGTTCTTTAAAAACCATGAATCTATTCAAAACCAAACATGTTCGACACTTACTTTAGCATACAAAAGTGGCATTTTGATAGAAGTTAAAGTCAACTGTGATGGGTTTAAAATTTTGGACGGTAATTTAGAAATGAGAAAATAAGGCTTAAATTTTTAAAATCAATCCCTTTAATGGATTTCAAACTTTTAGGTTTCAAATATTCATGGATTCTTCAAGGGCCTGATTTGTTTCTTATTAAGCTCTTGGCATTAAGAGTGGCTTCAAAGTCTTTCAAGTTTGCCTTCTACTATTTAGGGTTTTCATCATAAAGCCATATCTTTTTTTTTCTTTTTCCTTTTTTTTTTCTTTCTCTTTCTCTTATTCTCTTTTCTTTTCTTTTTTTTTTTATTATTACACCATGCTTTTAAGAATTCAAACTTATCCAAAATGAGTTAATGGTCTAAACAGGTAATTAGGCAATAAAGGAAGATGAAAAAGGTTAATCGATTTTATGGCCGTTTCTTAAAGAAAAGCTTTTCAATTTTAAACATCCATGCTTGATCCTATATAAACTTTTTAAGGACATAATGTAGACCAAGGTTTGGGGGCTTTCAAAGAAAGGTATAGATAGGCCCAAAATAAGTGTTTAAAAGAGATTCAAGCCAAGGATCATTCTTTCATTTGAAAGATTTACTTTAGGGGTGTTTGTCTTTTATTTTCCCATGCTTTCTACTTAATCATTCTTTTCTTTTTTTTTTCCTTCTTTTTTTTTTTTTTGTTCTTTCTTTTTCTTTTTCAATTTTCTTTCATTTTTTTTCCTTTTCTTTGAGTGAATACAAAACTTTGTAAACCTTTTATTGGTCATTTGCCTTTAATATATAAGATTATTTCTTGGATATTGCCATACTTAATCCTTTAATAAATCTTTTTATCCCCTAATACGAAGGTTGATCCTTGGTCAGGGTTTATTTTAAAAACTTTTATCAGGCTTAAAGGGTTAGCAAATGATATACTCTATATCTATGAAGGGATGATGAAAAATGGGCATTTATTATCGTAAACACAACTACTTAATTTAAAAGAGTGATTTTTTCAGAAAAACAAGGTTTGAAGAAAAGGTTCTCTTTTTTTTTGTTTGGGGATTTTTCTTTGAGCTCTTTGGTTTTCCCTTTACGATCTTTCCATAAATTTATTGAGGTTTGTTTATTTTTTGATTCATTCAAATGCCTTAAGTGTGTGATGTCATAATCAAATAATCCTTTTTTTTCTTTCATTTCATTTTTTTTGCTTTTTTCATTTTCTTTCTCTTTTTCATTTTTTTTTTTGCACGCCTCCACCATAATTTGAGAAATATGCCCTCTTTTTGATAAACTACTGTTGATGAAAGTTAATGTGAGAAAATTGCCATGTGGAATGAACTTGTTTAAGGTGTTAAATGGCTCATGTCATTCCACAAATAAAGAGAACGAATAGGTTGGTCATAACTCAAATTATCTTAAGGGTAATAAGGTCTTTCTTTTTTACCAATATGTCTCAAGACACTAGACAATGATAATTATGGGGTAGAGAACTAGGAGGCTAGTATGTCTGAAATCATTTAAAATTATTTAGGTGACTTTGATTTTGACAATTTTTAGGGTTACAGCTTAGTCTTGACATATTAAATTACCGTACCCAAAATTTTAAAAAAATGTCATGCTTACTTGATCTTCTAGAAATCTCAAATGTTTGTTTTTATTTTGATATTGGTTGTCTCTTTATTTGTTACCTAGGAAAAGATTATCACCCTCGAATACACAATATTATCATACAAAGGCTAGGTTCACAAATTCAAGCTCATGTCTTTTGGAGGGGTTATGATTGATGGGTGGAATTATTTGAGTAATTTGAAAAAGGCATGAAGGTGTTTAGTGAGTTTACTTCTAATAGCGATCGCCAATTCTTTTGAGACTTTTTCACCTTTTATTACAAAAGAAAACTTTATTTTTTCTCTCTTCACTCTTTTATCTTTTCATCTTTTTTTTCTTTTCTCTTTTTTTTCTTTTCTTTTTAGGGCATTTCTCTTTTTATGACTTTTAGGAATTAATTATATGGGGCTTTATTCAAATCTAACAATTCTCTTTTTTACTATTTTTCTTCTGGGAAAAATCTTAAACATCTAAAACTTAAAAGAAATTAAAAATCTCAAATGATAATGTTCACAAATTCATGATACATTATATGCACAATATCCATTCATTCAATGCAAACATTCAGGCCCAATCCAAAATTCACATCTTTAATAGTGTTCTCAAAATGATATACAAGCTTAAACAAAAAAGAAAAAGAATCCCCTACTTAGCACTTTAATTTTGGAATCTTGACCCTTAATTTCATTGCTATCAATTATCATAGCCACCAACTAGCTCTTTAAACTCTACAGGATCTACATCGATCAAAGACTGAACCATATCCTTGAAAGCAGTGCAATTTTCTATGGAATATCCTTTAACCCCATCATGTTACTCACATTTGGCATTGGGATGTCCCCTTTTGGGTAAGAAGGCTTTCTAAGCTTTACAAGGATAAGAGAAACCATATGATTATTGACAAGCAGGGAGAAAGTTTCACGTAGGACATTAAAAGTGAGTGGCATGTTTTAAGTCTCTTTTTCTTGTGATTTTCTCATGGATTATTATGAGATACTTATCAAAATTGATGCTCAAAATATGTTGAAGATCTCTTACCTTTCGTGATTGTTTGCTAAATTTTTTTTAAGGTTCATGAAAAGCAGTTCAAGCATGAATTGAATTAGTTTCTGTGTAAGTTCATGTTGAAGTTTCTATTTTTTTCTTAAAGATCTGTTGTATTATAGCTCTATATTCTTCATCATTTACTTGTTCTTATAACTTTCATTTAGATATAGGTTCCTTTGCTTAGCATAAAAGTTTCACTCATTGAAGTAGCATGTTACATTTCCATTTATTGTTCACATAAGTTCATTGAATGTGTGAACTAAAATTTTTTTTCTGTTTTGTCTTTGTTCAAATATTTTTCAAGTTTGTTAATGTATTTTACTTCTTCATTTAGATCTTTCTTGCCCATATAAAGTTCATTTAAACTTGGCTCATGTATACACTTTAGAAAATCAAACCGTCATATGTGTGTGCTAGTGCAAATCATAGATATGTAAGTTCAATTATTATTGATGTGTTCTTTCTGCATTTTATTATTTTATTATTTTAATTTTTCATATAAATTTGTAGTTATTTCTTCATCTAGGATATACATAGTTTTAATATTTCATTAGTAGGAAATAAAGTAGCCTCGATATGTAAGTGTTTTCTTCATTGTTCCTAGTTTGAGGTTTCACGGCTCAGCTTTGTTTCATGCAATTATTTTGCCTTCTTTTAGTTTTGTTTAGGGTCCTTGATATTTTATTGGTTCATTTAGATGTGTACTAGGAATTTCAAAGTCACTTTATGTTAGTTTTGGTTACATTAAAATTTTTTTCGTTTTAAGTTCATTATAATTGTCATTTTTAGTTTGCACTAGCTACCATTTCTAGCATCTTTCTCTTTTTAGAATTTTAAGTGCTATTTTCATATGATTATGTCACTGTTTTTCATTCTTGATTTTTAGCTTTGCATTCTATTACATGTTTTTGAAAATTTAGATTTAGTGGTATAAAATTTAATTGTCAATTAGATTAGTTGTGGTAAAATTTTAATTGGAATTTTTCTTTGTTAATTTTCTCAATTGAATTTTATTTTCTTAGTTTTAATTCATAATTTTTTTTAGGATTTGTTTCTTTATTTGAGTTTTCATTCTTAATTTTATAGAAGTGTTTTTTTTCGTAGATATTGATTGACCAAACCAACTTTAGATAATGTATGGGGATAAAGGGTACTTGACTAGGAATTTCTTTCATTAATCCTTGTGGGATTGATATCTAGATTTTTTAGTCTCTATTATTACTTGATGGCCTGTGCACTTGTAGAGTTTCTCAAATCACTAGTTTTCATGCCTTTAAGATCATTAGTCTAAATATTTAATCATCCAATAATATCCCATCTCATTTGGCCTTATTGTTTCCTTTCTCCTATTACATCTTAATTTGCCATGTCTCACTTATTTCTAGATTAGTTTTACATTGAAAGTTTACTGCCATATATGTATGCCATTAAAGTAACTTAGTAATTGTTACGTTATTCTTGTTACACTTTTGTAATTCTTGATCAACCGTATTTACATCATCTAAATATAAGACTCAAAAGATCCATTTTGGCACTTGATTATTTATGCAACCCTAATATAATCCTCGAGGGAACGATCTCACTCACTACTATTACTTGATACAATATGTGCATTTGTAGGCATAAAAGTAGCAATAACGTTTTTGGCACCATTATGGGAGATTATTACGGTGAAAGAAAACCAATATCAATACCAACCTTTTTCTTTGTAATTCATAAATTTATTTTCTTGTCACAATGTATTTTTTCTTTCTTTCCTTTTATGTCTAAATTTTATTATAGTGAGGCCAGAACTTGTAAAGACTATGCCAAGCCATTTGGTTATTCCCACATTCAATCATCATTCCAAAATCCAAGACTTGGAATGCTACTGAAAGTTATGACTTAGACCTTATTATTGCCATAAGTTCATATATAGCCTCTTTAGCCAAAAAGATAGATGCTCTTGAAGAGAATTTTAGTCTTGGTAATCTCCATTCAGTTCAAAGCCCATTTGATAATTGTCATGTCTATAGTGGGGAGTACTATAGTGATAGGTGTCAAGATTACCAACAATCCTACCATTATTCAAACACCTACACTCAATGTTAGGGGGGTTATCTTAATTAGACAAGGGACAATAGTTAGAGGCCATTTAACATTTACTGCTATATTCGTTTATGCCATTTAAGTAACTTAGTAATTGTTGCATTAGTCTTGTTACACTTTTGCAATTTTTGATTGACCATATTCACATCATCTAAATATAAGGCTCAAAAGATCCATTTTGGTACTTGGTTATTTATGCACCCCTTATATAATCCTTGAGGGAACGATCTTACTTACTACTATTATTATTTGATACGATTTATGCACTTATAGGCATAAAAGCAACAATCATGCATACATCATGGTAGCTAGCTTGATCCTCAAGTTGCAAAGGCAAAATGAGAATATGGATGGTTTGTCAATCATTTTGCACCTTAAAGAGTTGTTTGGCAAACAAAGGTGATAAAAGGTTAGAAACCTCTAAAGGAATTGTTCCAAATAGTGATCTCTAAAAGCACTTCAATTAAAGTGCATTGACTTAAAATGATCAATTAGATTGAGAAACTTAGACAACAGGGATTTATGATGGATCACGAGTTAAATGTTGACTTGATCTTATCATCTTTTCCTAGTAGCTTTTCATAATTTATGATGAACTTTAATATGTGTCAGATGGAAGTGTCATTACCACAATTGATGAATATACTAAACACTGCCAAAAAATCTATAAGGAATCAAAAGCCTGAGGCTTTTTTAGTTTTTTCATCTAAAACGAAGAAAAAATCAACTAAGAGGCAGAAAAGAAAAAATGTTGATAAGAAAATCGAATTAAACAAGGTTATCAAGCATACTGGCAACATCAGGAATGGCAAGGGTGCTTATCACTACTATGGTAAAAAAGGTTATTGGAAAAGGAATTGTAAGGTCTATTTAGCAAGCTTGAAGAATAAGAAGTCTAAAGAAATTTCTACTTTATGTATGTTTATGATTGAGATCAATCTATTTTTTCTTAACGCATCTTTATAGGTATTAGATATTGGATTGGTTCTCACTTATATAATGACCTACAGGGACTATAGAAAAATAGATCCTTAAAGAAATGAAAGGTCTTCTTATAAGTTAAAAATGGAGAAAGAGTTGTTGCATTTGTAGTAGGGATTTATAATTTAACTTTACCTTCTGGTTTAATTTTAGAACTCAAATATTGTTATTATGTTCCAATCATTAGTAGAAATATCATTTTAGTTTCTTATTTAAGAATAAATAATGGTTTTTCATTTAATATTAAGGGTAACAGTTGCTCTTTATTTAAGTGATATCTTTTATGGCGTGGGAATATATGATAATGGTTTGTATGTTCTTAAAACAAATAATGATGCTTTCAACATAAATGTCAAGAAACCAATGTTAGATAAACTGAATCAATCTTACTTGTGACATTGTAGGCTTAGTCATATCAATGAAACAAGAGTCACTAAGTTACATAAACAATGATACTTTGATTCTTTTAATTATGAACTTTATAGAATTTATGAATCATATTTACTTAGTAAATTAACCAAATCATCTTTTATTGGAAAAAGAGAAAGAGCCATTGTACTTTTTTGACTTATGCTTTTAGATGTATGTGTTTGATGAGTACAAATGCTAGAGGAGGATACTTTTTATTTCATTTTATTCATCGATGACCTTTCAAGGTATGGCTATATGTATATAATGAAATATAAGTTTGAATTTTTTGAAAAGTTTAAAGAATTTAAAAAAGAGGTTGAGAAACAAACTAGAAAAAGTATCTTTTTTTTTATTTTTTATTTTGTTTGCTTTTTTGTTTATTTTTTTTTTTTAGTTTTTACACTTTTTATTTTTTATTTTCCCTTAATTTTAACATTTTAAATTTTTTATTCTATTTTTTTTCTTTTTTGTGATTTAATTTAATTTAATTTGATTTATTTTCAGGAAATAATGAAAAGGAAAAGAAAAATAAATTTTAATGTGAATTTGAATGTTATGATTTGTAAATAAATAAAAGAAATGAAGATAAATTTCTTTTTCATAAAAGGTTTAATGAATATGACAACAGATCCTCTTCAAGGGAATGCTGTGTTTTTGTTGAATACTTTTGAGATAAGAAAATATTTTTTAAAGAATTTTTCAATAATTAAATATCAAAATTAATAAAAAAAATATAAAACCATTTTAATTAAAACTTAGACAAGATTATATGGGATTAATTTGGTACTAATTTATGGGCATTGTGGAGGTATTAAAAAAGATTGGTGGTGACTCCATGTTTTTGTCTCTAATGATCATCAAATTATTAGACTTATACGTTATGACAATAAAATTTGAGATAGCTTGGAGTGGCAAATGAGAAGTTATTGGAGGAAGAAGCCTCGGCCTTGAGTATAGATCTAAGAGTTTTAGTTGATTTTTGAGAAAATCCTCTTGGATAGAAGGTAAGTGAAATAAGAGATAAGCGTTTGGCTGAATTTTGGATGCAAAATGATGTCAGCAAGTGGTGACCAACAGTGGCTCAATGGCATATAGGAAAAAGTTATCAATTGAAGTTTTAAGACAAAAGTTTAGGATAGTGTGTCTATGTGGGATTTTTAGATTAGTTTTTATGTTATTATTTTAAAGAAATTATAATTAATTATGAAATTTTTTTAAAATTAAATGGTATAATATAAAATGGATTAAAAAAAGTCATGTGACATATCATTTAATCCACATCAACATCCTTCTAAATCTAATCCAGTTAAAATGTCAAGTTATTTTAGTAAACAAACACACAAGCTAGTCAAATGTCATGTCAGTATATTTAACAAAAAAAATGGACATCAATTGTAATTGAACTAAAATTATTAAATCAAAATAGTGTGATAACTAAATTTATATAAGTTGCAACAAATGAGCTAAATTTCAAAGTTTGATAAAGTATAAAGACTTCTTGCATAATTTGACTGAGACATTTTGTTGATTTTTTTTGTGGATTATTATTGGCAATCTTTGGTTTAGTTTGTAGTTTTTGTATGATATTGTTTGACATTTATATGAGTAAAATTTGTTACTTTCTAAGTTGTTATAGGCTTATTAAGCCTAATTTTTATAGGTGTAAATTTTATAAATTAGTTTTTATAATAATTAAGGATTGGATTAATATTAATTTTTTTTTATTGTGGAATTTAATTTTTGGAGTTTTTATATTTTATATTTTCTTAAAATTTGATAATCATTATTAAATTTAAAAAATTATTGTATTTGTAGATTTTTTAATTTAGTTGTTATGGACTTGTTGGATCTTATTTTTGTTGGGTCTTAAATTTTATGGGTTCAACTTTTATGTTGATTCTATACTAAATTGGTGTTCGATGAGTATGAAAAGTTATATATTTTTCAAATTTTTATATTTGGTATCTTTTAAACTTTAATAATAATTGTTTAGTTAAGAAAAAATATTGTACCTATAAAATGTTGATAAAAGTTAATTTTTTATTAGTAATATGGGTTAACGTATGTAGAATTTTTTGTAATTTAAGGTGTTGAATAAATAATTTATGATGGTTAAATAATAGAAAAATAAATTAAATGATGCTATGACTTATAAACATAAACTGTTTATGTTAGTATTATAGTTGGTAAATATAAAAATGATTCTTAAATTATACATTTTCTGTCAATTTAGTATCTAAATAAATAAAATTGTTAGATTAGTACTTAAACTTTCATTTCGTTATCACATTAGCACTTCGGACTAACACCGTTAGTCAACTTTGTTAATGTGACATGAATATCCAATAAGATGTTGATACGTACAATAAAAAAGTTTAGTTAGTATCACATTATCAATGTCACATCATCATTAAAAGAAAATTTTTAAAAAATTTTAAATTTTCTTAAAACTTTTTTAAAAAATTTTTAAAGTTACAAAAAATTCAAAATTTTTTAAAATTTAAAAAAAAAATCTATAAATTTCTATAAAATTTTCAAAATTTTTTAAAATTCAAAATCATTTAAAAAACTTTTAAAAAAATTAAAAAAAAAGGTTAAAAAATTTATAAAATATTTTCAAATATTCTAAAAATTTTTGATACATTTTAAAAATTCTACAAGATTTTTAAATATTCTAAAAAAATTTAACATAACTTAAAATTTTCAAAAATCTTAAAATTCTAAAAGATATCCCAAAATTTTTAAAAATTAAAAAATTGAAAAAATGAATATTTTAATAAAAATAAAAATGTGTTAAAACAAAAAAAAATACAAAAACTTAAAAATAGTTAAAATAAAAAATTTAATTTTTTTTGTAAAAATAAAAAAATATGTAAAATTTTCAAAATTTTTTTTTTTAAAAATTCTGTAAACTGTTTATATTTTTCAATGTCACAGTTTTGATTTTTAAGTTTTTTAATATGTAAAACAAAATTTTGAAAGCTTTTGGTATTTTATTAAAATTTTAAGTTTATCTTTTATTTTTTATTTTCCAGAAATTTTAAATTTTTTTAGAATGTTTCATATTTTTTAACTTATATAATTTGTAATAAATTTTGAAAAATTTTTAGATGTTTTTCAAAAAATTATATATATACTTTTTTAATTTTAAAAATGTTCAAAAATTTTTTAGATTTTTTTAATTTTTTAATTTTCTATTTTTTTATGTTTTTGTGATTTTTTACAGTTCAAGAAATTTCATTTTTATTAAATTATCATTTTTGATATTTTTTATTCTTTATAAAAATTTTTATTTTTTAATTTTAAAATAACAATTTTTGTAATTTATAAAAATATTTCATATTTTTTATGTTTTATAAAATTTAAAAAAACTATAATTTTTTTTTAAATTTTCATAAATATTTATAATTTTTTAGAATTGTTTTGAATTTTTAAAAATATTTTAAAATTTTTAAAAATTAAAAATTTTTAAATTTTTTTAGAATTTAAAAATAAAAGTTTGTAATAATTTTTAGTATTTTTTGTGGATTTTTTTAATTAAAAAATTTTTTGAATTGTTTTAAAATTTTAAAATTTTATTAGAAAATTTAATATTAAAAAAAATTAATATTTTTTGAATTTAAAAAAAAAATTTTTAATTTTTTAAAGATTTTTTAATTAAATTTTTTTAAAAAATTTCTTTTTATGCTAATATGTTATTAATGATATGATGTTAACTGAACATTTTTATATGTGTTAGAATCTTATTAAATGATCATACCACGTTAACTAAATTAATTAATAGTGTCAATTTTATCTGGTAACGTGATAGCATAATGAAAGTTCAAATACTAATTTGATAGTTTTATTTTTTAAGTACTAAACTGACAAAAAGTGTATAGTTTAAAAACCATTTTTATATTTAATTCTATTACTTTTTATAACTTAGTAATGGAAATCAAATATTGTTTAAATAAATTTATGTATAACTTACAAACCTTTTTGTACGTACTCAAATATAAAATAAATTTGATTTGAAGTATAGATAATAATTAATAATATTTAATTTTATATATCACAATAATTTATTGATATAAAAATTTATCTCCACAAGGAGCGAGGGCCAACTCTGGTTAGTACAAAAGTTCAAGTCAAAACAACACAAGGTTGAAACCACTATTTACATCCCAACTCAAAAGAGAAGCTTAGAAAACTTACAAGAGTTTATAAGACTTAACAACTTTGCTAAATTATGAGCTGATGAGTTGGCCTCCTCTCCTTGTGTCTAATCACAATCGGATGATAAATCCAAAATATAACCATAACACCACCACCCACATAGTATTATTATTATTACAAAGATAGTGAAGCATCATTCTCTATTATAATTCAATAAAATTTAAAATAAAAATCATGTTTATCTTAATATTGAACTACAATATAGTTGATATTATTTAATGATAAATTAAACAAATTTGCCCTTAATTTTTTTATACAAAAGAAACCGTAATTTAAATAAAACATGAGTTATAAGTATTTGATTTAAAATTAAAATATATTAAATATTATTTTTTCAAATGATATGATTATATGGATTAATTGAACTAAATTTTATATTATCATTAATCATATATAAATATATCAAAGTCAAAACATTTAGCATAAAAGAAAATTATTTTATGTGAATAGGTTACATTTTTGACATGTGGATTGTCATAGATAAATGCCATGTGTTATATAATTAATGAATTTAATTATATAATTAATTTTAAAATAATTTATTATGGCTAAATTAATTATGTTTAAATATCAATATTCTTGCCTCTTATTATTTGGCCATAATTAATTTGATCATCAATTCAAAAAATCAAAATTTAAATAGAAAGCTAATTAATCGTGAATAATTTTGATTATATAAACATATTAATCTTATATAAATATATAAAAATCAAAACCTTTAGCATAAAAGGAAATAATTCTATGTACATAGGTTACATTTTTCACATGTGGAATGTCATAGATAAATGCCATGTGTTATATAATTAATGAATTTGATTATATAATTAATTTTAAAAAATTTATTATGGCTAAATTAATTATGTTTAAATATCAATATTCTTGCCGCCTATAAATTAGCCATAATTAATTTGATCATTAATTCAAAAAGTCAAAATTTAAATAGAAAACTAATTAATCATGAATAATTTTGCATATTTATTAATCATTATTTATGATTATATAAACATATTAATTTACTAGAATAATCTAACATATATATATACACATATTTACTCACGCTCACAAAAAAAAATTCAATATATTAACTTTAAAAAAATGAAATAAGTCTTTTTATGCATGAGTAGTGTCAAATGATGTCATGTGTTTAGATCACAGTCAACAATTCAAATTTCAAAATTAAAATTACAAATTAATTTAATCTTTAATATTTTTCAATTATCATCCAAAAAATATTGTTAAGTATTCAATGGCTTATATTTTTGTTTTTTTTTTACTTTAAGTATGAATATTTCTTTCTATTTTTTTACAACAAATTAAAATCTTATTGAGCATGCATTCAATAGTTTTAATTTTATTTTGAATTCTCTAAAATTTTTTATACTTACATTACCTTAATTTTGGGAGTTTGATTTCAAAAATAGAAAAAAGTGGTAGATCAAATTATATATTTAAAGTGTAAACTCTATAATAATATATAATTAAGGGAGACAAAATTTTTTCATAATAATAAGTAATTGATTTATGAGTATGTATGTTGTCTATATATATATATATATTATTTCTTTCTCTTTTTTTTTTACAATAAATTAAAATCTGATTGAGCATGCATTCAATAGTTCTAATTTTATTTTGAATTCTCTAAAACTTTTTATACTTACGTTACCTTAATTTTGGGCATTTGATTTCAAAAATAAAAAAGAAAAGCTGATAGATCAAATTATATATTTAAAATTTAAACTTTATAATAATATGTAATTAAGGAAGACAAAAATTTTTCATAATAATATGTAATTGATTTGTGATATGTATGTTGTCTATATATATATATATATTATTTCTTTCTATTTTTTACAATAAATTAAAATCTTATTGAGCATGCATTCAATAGTTTTAATTTTATTTTTAATTCTCTAAAATTTTTATGCTTACATTACCTTAATTTTGGGTGTTTGATTTCAAAAATAGAAAAAACTGATAGATCAAATTATATATTTAAAATATAAACCTTTATAATAATATGTAATTGATTTATGAGTATGTATGTTCTCTCTCTCTCTCTCTCTCTCTCTCTATATATATATATATATATAGATAATGGTGTGATATAATGAAGTTGACATATACAACAATTGTTGTAAAAGAATTTTCATTTGTATTCTTCTTTTTATTTCCCCTTGATATATTAATGGTATGACTTTTTGATATTTTACATCAATTTTCTACATTTTATACTAAGCTCTAAAGGGGTATTGTAAGATTATAACTTTGTAAGTATTATTATTTTTTGTGATATGTTTTTTTTATTTAAAACTATATTTTTATAAATATATTTTCCTTGATTAGTCAAGTTAGAACTATTAGATTAATCTTTATTATGATTATTTTATTTTAGTTTTAGTGTTCTTGAATAATTTTCTATGAAAATTAATTGATAATTAATCTTTTCTTTCCAATTTTATAATTGCAAGGTTTTTATATTAAAACAAAAGGTTATAATGTTGAAAAAAGAATATGAATGATGATAAATTTCTTTTATCAAAAGTTTAATTTTATTTATAGACCTCTTTGAATGATTTGACTTGACCCATTTATATGTATATTTTGATTTATTTATTTATTATTAATATTTGCCATTTATGTTTTTCTATCTTTTTCATAAATTTATTATTCAATTTGCCAATAAAAAATAATTAAAATTTTACTTTTCTTATTTTTTTATTTGATTATTAAGTATTTTATTGGTAATGAGTAGGGAGAGAAACTATTGTTCATTTATTTTTATTTACAGTTTTATTCTTCATTTTTTGTATGTGATTCAACACAAAGTTTAACCAATTTGATATTTTTTAAAATTATATTGGATTTTCAACTCAAAATTCATATATGTAGACACCCTATTTGGTCCAGGCCCAATCCAATTGGGTCGGTTCAATAGGATCCAGATAACCAAGCCTAATTGTTCATTATTTTATGCTTTAGATTTATTTATTTATTTAGGTTTTATCTTCTTAGATTATTTATTTATTTGTTTTGGTTATCTCTAATTTTTTTAATTTTTTTATTATTTATCTTTAGGTTTTGGTATTATTAAATTAGGTGATAATAGTAATGATAATGAAAAAAGTAAAATATAAAACTAAAAATAATAAACATTTGGCTGTGAATGGGGTGGCAGAATTCTATATGGATTCAATTTGTATAAGATAAATTTTGTGATAATGCATAAATCTTGTCAATAATGGACTTAGAGTTAATCAAAAACTCTTATAATTTTGCCCTATAAGTACAACCTTGAATCAAGCAAAATGGGCACAGAAAATGTAAAGGAAAAACACATGAATCAGGACAAATCAAAAAAGTAGATCAACACACACAGAAGAGATACAAAAATAGGGATAATATATAGAAAGTAAAAAAAAAATGAAAGTAATAAGAAATCAATTGGGAAATTTTTAGATTTAGAAAAAAAGATATTTCTGGAAATTTTTCTAGAAACTTTCTAATTTTTTATGAATGTTTCGGCATCGGTTGAATTTTTGGTGAATTTTCCAGCATCGGTTAAATTTTTCGACAGGTTTTTCAAAATTCGGTTGAAGATTTCGGTGAAGGTTGAATTTTTTGGTGAACTTCTAGCAAATCAACCCAGATCCGGCTAGATTTTTAGAATTTGATGAAGATTTAATCAGAGTTTATTAGGGTTTAGAGAGAAAAGAAGAGGAAAAAAAAAGGAAAAAAAAAGGAAAAAGAGGGAGAAAGACAGATCTAACGAAAAAAAAGTTTTTTACCTTTTATATCCTACTAAATCGATGTTGTTTTGGTGTTTAAAATCAGCCCAAGATCCGTGCATTTTACCGTTTAGAAGTCTGACCTATAGTGCTAATCCACTTCTGACTCACTTTCCAGCCGAACCCTTTAGCCGAGCCGAACCACACTAAGCCACCACACCACATCCCTTCAGCCGCCCATTCTTCCTACAATCAAGCAGAGCTGAGCTATTCTTCTTTTTGCTATTTTTTTAATTTATTTATTTATTTATTTTGCATGAATAAAATTTGGGAAGATAAAACAAATAAAACAAAATAATTTTTTTTTAGAATAAATAATAATTATCCAATGATAGAGTTTTTAAAAATTTCAAATGGTAAATTTTCTATAAAATTCTTAGGTGAGAAATTTTATCTGAATTTGTCTCAAATGGTGGAATAATTTAAATAAAGTTTGAACAATAATTAATATTTATTTTCAATCAAAAAATATCTAAAAATTTTGTTAATAAAATTTTGAAAATAAATGCTAATTACCCAATGATGAGAATCTTAGAAATTTCAAATGATAGATTTTCTAAAAAATCTTTAGGTGAGAAATTTCTCTAAATTTGTCCCAAATGGTGGAATAATTTAGATAAAATTTCAATAATAGTAATTGTATTTTTTTTCCAAATGTATAAATTTGGTTGAAAATATTTGATAATTATCCAATTATGGTGTTCTTAGAAATTTCAAATAGTAAATTTCCTAAGAAATCTCTAGGTGAGAAATTTCTTTAAATTTATCTCAAATGGTGGTAGAATTTAAACAAAATTTTAATAAAAAAATAATTGACATATTATTTTCTTTCCAAAGATTAAAAAAAAAAGGAAAAATTTCTAAATAGGCCTAAGCAGTAAAAATTTTAAAAATTAAAAAAAAAGAAAATACTTTTAATTTGTCCCAAATGGTGGAGTAATTAGATATATTTTCAATAAAAAAATCAAAATAAAAAATAAAAATAATTAAACCTTTTTTTCAATGACAGAACCTCTTCAAGAAAACAAATAGGATTTTTGAATACTCTTGAGGTGAGGGAATATTTTTAAGAGTTCTACTAGATTGATGGAGAAATGTTAAGAATTATTTTCAATATTTGAACATTAGAATTTAAAACCATTAGAATCAAGACCTTAGGATAAATTTAAAACAAAATGGTACCATCTTTCGGATGGGCATATGAGGGTGCTATAACCTTCCCCATATGTAATCAAACTCCTAAACCTTGTTTTGGTTAGTAGACCTAAACATATTCTTTTAAGGCCCTTTAGTCAAGCTTAGGAGCTCCTTAAAAAGGTAAATTCCTTAGGTAGCCAATCGCACCTAGTTAAAAAAGATTGGTGGTGATTCCATTTGTTAAGTCCAGCTATAGATTTAAGGATCTATATGTTATGATAGTTTGGTGACTCCACTGGGGATGCTATAGAGAGTCAGGCCATAATAATTTTAAATTTATCCTATCCTTAGGTCTAATGGTTTTAAAGTGTAATGATTATGTTATTTGTTTGTTTACTAATTTTGTTTTCTTTCTTGTTTTTTATTTTACTTATAGGGTTTGAAAACCTATATGTTCCTTCACACATACTATCACATGCATTTGCATTACATGAGTTGTATACCCAAGCTTCATCCCTCTTAGGAGGGAGTAAAATACCTACACTCTTATGAGATGATAATCTCCGTAATGGCAAGCGAAATACTCCCACTCAAATTGAATCATTTTTGTTGGAAGCCTATGATGGGTGAGGGTTGGACTGCCTTACTAGTCTATGATAGACAATGATGTGAGGAACAATTTGGGAACCTTTAGTGGTCAAAGCCACCTAATCCTGCATATAGTTTACACTTAAGAGGCCAACCTTAAGATAGAGCCATTCCCACCCATCAATAGATATATCCTAAAATTAGGACATAAAAAGGAACATATTATGATTATCTAACCATTTTGTTTATTTTTCATTATGCATCTACATCATTTTCATATTAGATATTATCCATGAAAATGTACATTCCATTCATACATTAACAAACCAAACATAAAGCATAACATTTACGATAATGTAATTGGGGTACTTAAGGTTCAAGGATAGCTCCACCAAGCAAGAACCCTACACAATCAACTCACTAATACAATACAAGAGTTCGAGCCAGACAAATGGAACAAAAAAATTCCAATCGTCTCGAGAGGATAGAGAAAGCTCAAGAAAAGCTTGAAGATGAGTTGAATAAAATCCTAGATACTTTAAGTAAGTTAAACAAAGGAAAAAAAATAAAATAAAATACTAGCCAGCAGGACTATCCATCATAAAAGGTGGATGACCCTCTATACCTTTTGGTTTTGGGCTGCAACAAGCCTAATCTACACAAGACCCATTACTATAATAGTTCACATATCCGATAAAGTATACATACCCTGGAATGCCATCAGCTTCAAATCCAGGATAGTACCAGAGTTATGTAAATCCTATCTTTACTAAGAAGTCAGAAAAACTAATACCAATCCCTAACTTGGATGATCCAAAAGAGAACGAGAAATTGAGGCTTAAGAAGAATGAGACTTTAGAAGCCTTAAAAGCTGAATAGAAAAGGAACTTGTTAGAGAAAAGGTTGTGCGCCATAAAGGGAATTAGTTTTTATGGTTCTATAGATGCTACTGGGCTCTATTTAGTCTCGAATGTCATTATTCCTCCAAAGTTCAAGGTTTTGAAGTTTGAAAAGTATAACGGTACAAAGTGCCTAAAGACACACATTACCATGCACTATCAAAAAATGGTTGCCATACTAATAATAAAAAATTATTAATGCACATTTTTCAAGATAACCTTACAAGTTCTACTGCTAGGTGGTATGTTCACCTAGACAAAACCTACATTTAGTCTTGGAGTGATATGGCCAATGACTTTATTAGTTAGTATCGACGTGTCATAGACTTAGCTCTTGATCATCTTTCTTTATAGAATATGGAAAAAAATATGACTGAATCATTTAAGGAATATGTCTAGAGGTGAAGGGACATAGCTACTTAGGTGCAACCTTCTCGAATTGAGAAAGAGACCATAATGTTATTTGTTAGCACTTTAAAATCTCCCTATTATGAAAAGATGATAGGAAATGAAAAAAAAATTTTGCCAACATGGTGATCTCAGGCGAAATCATTGAAAATGTCATTAAAAATGGCAAGTTGGAAGGAAGGGAAACCAAAAAGGCACCAATAAAAAAAGAGACTAAAGCTCAAGCTGTGAGCTTTGACAAACAGTTTAGGGGATATCAACTTTATCCATAAGGTTACTTCTCATACTATCCTACTGTGAACAACACTTCACCTTATTTATATCAGCTAGCCCTATAACCATCTTACTCACCAACATACCAGCCCATTTTTAGTCTCTAAGCTCTTATATACAGCCTTAACATTCAACCTCTCGTAAGACCTTAGATTCGTTCTACTAACCTAGCAAGTGGTTCACGAGAGCAATGAACTACATGAGAAAAACTCGTATTTAACCTAATCCTAATGACTTATGTAGAGTTATACCAAAAGCTCTATAACAACCATTTGATTGCCTTTAATCATCTATAGCAACTCAAGCCACCCTAACCTAAATGGTATAATCCTACAGCTCATTATGACTACCAATATGGAATTACTGGTCATTCCACTAAAAATTACACTGCTCTAAAGCATAAAGTGCAATGATTGATCAATGATGGAATGATAAAATTTAATACTGAAGGGATAACAACACCTAATGTTAGCGGTAATCCATTGCCCAATCACAATGTCAATGCTTCGAATGAAGATCAAGAATAAGTATGATTTGAAAAGACTTAAAAGGCTGTAATGAATTAGAGGGCTAAATGTCAATAAAAAATCCTTCACTTATCACATGAAGGCATAATTTTGGAAAGGAAAAAGATGTTAAGGCTGGTTGAATGTTACTTGTCATTCAGGGTTTTTTTTTCAAAATAATGTTAGGAATTTTTTTTTGTAATAAGATCTCATTTTTTTATCATTTCAATAAAAGGCAAGGATAATGCATTTCATTACATTTTCTTTTTCATCCTAACCACTATTTTGTGCTTTGTTATTTCACATGTCTTTTTATTCCCATTCTCAATGATGAATGTTTAGATAATGATAACAATAATTTTGAGATTTAATTTTGAAAACTCATTCACATTGATTTGAAGAGACTATTTGAGCAAAAGAAGTAAGCTGTTGGTAGATGTAAAATAGATATACAATCTTTTATAAAGATCTATAGGCTTGTTTTTGTTCAATAGATGATCTTTAAAGAAAGCATTCATGTTTGAGATGAAAAATTATCGTCTTTCTTGTACAATTCATGAAACCATCCATTGCTATCCCTTTTTAAACCTATTATGATTTTCTTTATAAAGAACCTTAACCAAGGATCACCTTCCGTACTATGGGGTAATTTTTTTAAAAGAAAAAAGGTAAAAGATTGCAAAAGATCTGAAAGATAAAAATAAAAAAAAAACAAAAGAAAGAAAATAAAAAAAGGTAAAAAAAAAAGAGAAAAAAGAAAAAGGAATACCATAAATGAGTTAGGGCAAAGTAATGAGAATCCTTTTAGAAAGAATAAGATGAATGAAAAAAAGTAGTGAAATGATGTGAAATGGGGCAAAATGCTAGGTTACATTAAGAGATGAGAAATGATCCTTTGGTTTTAAACCCTTTAAACATGTGTTTTGAGCCTATTTTATCCATTTTTTTATCACCCCTCATCATAGCCTACATTACAACCTTTAAAAGTTGATTTTGATCAAGTGTGAATACTCGAATTGAATGATCATATATTGGACTAAGGCATGCTTATGATGGAGCAATGGAATTATGCTATATTCTTGTGGAGTAGATATTAATAATGGGTGAAAATATGAAAAAAATGAAAAAAATGAGAAATGAAAAAAAGAGAAAAAGAGAAAAAAAGAGAAAAATGAATGAAAAATGAAAAATGAAAAATGTAAAAGAAGAGAAAAGGAAGACTCAAATTGAAAACGCAAAAGGGTAATTTGGGTAGAAAATATCTTAGCTAGAAAAAGGCATTTGAAGATCCCATAAAGCTAGGGCAAGGTTCAACGATCTCAATATGATTTTAAGAAGTCAATGGAATGAGATTTTGAAAAAGAATTCTGGATTAATGTTAAAAATTATCTAAGTATTCATTGTTTGGATATTGGTACCATTTAATGCCATTCCTAGTGATATGCTTTGAATTTGCTCTTTTGCCCATTTATTTTTGTACCAAACTCACTTCTCATTGGTTATCTTTTTTCTAATTCACCTTGTGCTTTTTTTATTGTTTCATCCCTAATATAAATTGAGGAAATTTATGATTGCATTATATTTGTCATGATTTGAAATGATAATGAATGAATAATAATGCTCATAAAAGATTCTTACATTTCTTTGGAAAAAAATCCAGGATGATGAGGGTAAAAAAAAAAAAAAGAGAACAAAAAATGAAGAGATGGCGCAAACCAGAAAAGATGATTTGAAAGGACACATGGTGATGGTTTGGCCGACAAATGATGAAAATAATATGGATCAGTGGATGAAATTTTGTTCTGAAATTGCTAGTGTTGAAAGCCTATGAATTGTGGAACTTGTTTTAAAATGGTTAGTGCTAAGAAGCTAAAAAGGGAAAAATGTGAGATGGTGGAGTCTTGAGAACCATATTACCACAATTATTTAGGATTCCATGACATTAATGTTAGTGACATCCACATTCCATGCATTGCGTTAGCATTATTGTTTGAGTAGTACATGTATATAATCTAGTGAATATTTGAATCTTGGCAAGCCATGCAATTAAATATTGGTTTAGAATATGACATCTACATTATTATGAGAATCTAGAGTGTTGCATTTGCACCATTAAGAAAGCATTTGCATCATTGATCATGACATTCATTACATACAAAATTTTAATTTTGATAAAAGTTTGAAAGTCATCTTGAAAGGAAATTTTGAATATTTTGATGAAGTGTTTTAAGATAAAATTATGAATCCTCAAATGAGAATCTTTAAGTTTTAAATAAGAATATTTTAAAAGAACTCAAATGAGAACCTTTGAAATTTTAGATGTGAAACTATAAAATTATCAAATATGAATCTTTGAACTTGAATGAGAAGCTTCAAAATTTTGGATGCGAATCTTTAAATTTTTTAATGAAAACCTTTGAACTTAGATGTGAAACTCTAAGATTTATCGAATGTGAATCTTTGAACTAGAACTTTTGGATGTGAATCTCTAAATTTTTGAATTAGAATCTTTGAACGTAGACGTGAAACTCTAAGATTTATTGAATGTGAATCTTTGAACTCAAATAAAGAGTTTTCAAAATTTAAATGAAATCCTGAAATTTTCAAATGAGAATTTTTTAATCAAAATCTTTGAAATCTGGGAAGTGAATTCCTGAAGTTTTTTTTTTTTTTTTTAAAAAGACTTTTAACTTTTGGGTGTGAATCACCAAAATTCGAATGTGAATCTCTGGAATTTGAATCTTTAAATGTTGGATGTGAGCCTTTTAATTTGCATGCGAATCCCTGAATTAAAATTTTGAATGTGAATATCACAAATATGAATCTTGAAATCTTATGAATCTAAATTCTTGCAAAGTTGAAAAATCTTGCGAATATGAAATTTTACGAATCTGTAATTCTTGTGAAACTGAAATTTTGAGAATCAAATTTTGGTGAATTCTTGTGAAGCTGAAAAGTTATTACGAATTTGAAAATTCTTGTGAATCTTTAAATCACGAAGCTTTGAATTTCGAACTCAAATTGTGAATCTTTGAGTTTTCGTTACAAATTTTATTAGACATGATTTATGACTCTTCTAATTATAGGAGTTTTATTTATGTTTCCAAAGTTGTTGAGCTTTTAATTAGAGGTTTATTTACTTTTCCAAAGTCATTGAGCCTTTGTTTAGAGGAGTTATTTTTATTTTTCCAAAAGTTGTAAACCTCTACTTAGAGGAGTTTTGTGTCATTCAGCCAGTTTGAGTGTCTGATTAAAAAAACAAAAAAAACAAAAAAAAATGAACATGTTAGGATGATTATCTAGACATGAGAGGTGTCTACGTCTTTGCACGATTCCTATTGCACAGGAAATGGACAAAGAGCGGTAGCTATAGATACCCTATTTGGTCCAAGCTCAATCCAATTGGGCCTGGTTCAACAGGGTCTAAATAACCAAGCCCAATTGTTCATTATTTTATGTTATTTATTTATTTATATGTTTGTTTGTTTATTTATTTATTTTGGGTTTTATCTTCTTGGATTATTTATTTATTTATTTTGTTTATCTCTGACTTTTTTATTTTTTTATTATTTATCTTTAGGTTTTGGTATTATTAAAGTAGGTGATAATAGTAATGATAATGAAAAAAGTAAAAAAATAAAAATAAAAATAATAAACATTTGACCGCGAATGGGGTGGCGGAATTGTATATGGATTTAATTTGTATAAGATAAATTTTGTGATAATGCATAAATCTTGCCAACGGTGGACTCAGAGTTAATCAAAAACTCTTCTGATCCTGCCCTATAAGTACAACCCTAAACTAGGCAGAATGGGCATAAAAAAAGCAAAGGGAAAAACACATGAATTAGGGACAAATAAGAAAAGTAGATCAGTACACACAGAAGAGATATAGAAATAGGGATAATATATAGAAAGTAAAAAAAAAAAAAACATGAAAGCAATAAAAAATCAATGGGAAAATTTTTGGATTAAAAAAAAGATTTTTTTGTAAATTTAATTTTTAGTTTTCGGTGAATTTTTTGACACTGGTTGAATTTTTTAAAGAATTCTTTTACATCGGTTGAATTTTTTTATAGGTTTTTCAGAATCTGATTGAAAATTCTATTAAATGTTGAATTTTTTAGTGAACTTTCGATGAACCAATCCAGATTCCAATGAGATTTTCATAATCCAGTGAAGATTCAATCAGAGTTCATCGGGTTATAGAGAGATGAGGAGAGAGAGGGAGAAATAGAGATATAATGAGAAAAAAAGGGTCTTTTGCCTTTTATACCCTACCAAAATGACATCGTTTTGGTGTTTAAACTCAACCTAGAATCTGCGTGTTTTACCATTTGAAAGTCCAACCCTACAGTGCGGACCTGCTTTCCAATCGAACCTTTCAGCCAAGTCGAGCCGAGCCACACTGAGCCATCAAGTCGTATTTCTTAAGTCACCCATTCTTTTTGTAGCCGAGTCAAGCTGTTCTTGTTTTTGGTTTTTTTTTTTAATTAATTAATTTATTTATTGCATGAATAAATTTTGGGAAGATAAAAAAAATAAAACAAAATAACTATTTTTTAAGAATAAATAATAATTATCCAATGATGAAATTTTTAGAAAATTCAAATAGTAAATTTTCTATAAAATTCCTAGGTGAGAAATTTAATCTGAATTTTTCCTAAATGATAGAATAATTTAAATAAAGTTTCAACAATAATTAATATTTGTTTTCAATAAAAAATATATAAAATTTTTTAATAAAATTTTGGAAATAAATGCTAATTACCTAATGCTGATATTCTTATAAATTTTAAATGGTAGATTTTCTAAGAAATTTTTAGGTGAGAAATTTCTCTAAATTTGTCTCAAATGGTGGAATAATTTAGATGAAATTTCAATAAAAGGAATCGCATTTTTTTCCAAACGTATAAATTTGGTTAAAAATATTTGATAATTATCTAATGATGAGATTTTTAAAAATTTTAAATAATAAATTTCCTAATAAATCTCTAGGTGAGAAATTTCTTTAAATTTATCTCAAATTGTAGAAAAATTTAAACGAAATTTTAATAAAAAAAAAATTATCATATTAGTTTCTTTCCAAAGATTAAAAAAACAAAAGAAAATTTTTTAAATAGGCCTAAATGGTAAAAAATTTAGAAATTAAAAAAAATAAAAAAATAAAATATTTCTAATTTCCCCCAAATGGTGGAATAATTAGATATATTTTCAATGAGAAAACCAAAATAAAAATAATTAAACTTTTTTTTTCTGACAATGGGGCATTTTCAAGAAAACAAATGAGATTCTTGAATACTTTTGAGGTGAATGAATATTTTTAAGAGTTCTGCCAAATTGATAAAGAAATCTTAAGAATTATTTCCAATATTTAAACATTAAAATTTAAAACTATTAGAATCAAGACCTTAGGATAAATTTAAAATACAATGGTACTATCCTTCTAATGGGTATGTGAGGGTGCTATAACCTTCCCTATATGTAACCAAACTCCCGAATCTTATTCTGATCAGTAAACTTGAACGTATTCTTTTAGGGACCTTTAGACAAGCTTAAGAGCTCCTTAAAAGGATAGATTCTTTATGTGGTCAATCGCACTTAGTTAAAAAATATTGATGATGACTACATTTATTAAGTCTAACTATAGATTTACAGATCTATATGTTATGACAATATATATATACAATAAATCTTTGGTTCTTTCTTTTTCATATATATGTATAATAAATCTTTGATTTTTTTTTCTCAAACATATATAATAAATATTTGGTTCAGCATATACTTCAATGTATAATAATTTTTTTTTCTAAAAACATATCTTACAATATTCTAAATTATTAAAATTTCAAGTTTCAATAGCAATATAATTTTTTTAATGATATGATTTTATGACTAAAATATGTATATTCAAATTAATAAAAAGACAAATAATTATTAAAAGTAATCATGCATTTCCTCTAATTGATTTAAAAAGTAGGTGAAATCATGTTGAAATCTTAAATTAATTAAGATAAATTTGATCATACTAATGGAAAAATGTTTAATTTGATTTTTTTAATTTAACTTTTTAATTACATATAGTATCCATATGATAATGAGTTCCTTTTAGATATCATTGGAATATATACATATATAAATTTTATTATACAAATTTTATCAAATATTTAATTAAGTATTAAATAATATTATTTATTGAATATTTGAATATTTTAAAAATATTCTTTTCTTAGATATCATTTGAATATATTCATATATAAATTTTATATTTTTATTAAAAATAATATTTTGATGTATAATTATATAAAAATAATATTTTTATGCATAATTATATAAATATATAATTCATGCATGACATGAGCCAAAAAGTAGTTTACATTAAGCCATCAATCCACTCGGTAGGCTCTATTTGAAGGGATAATGCAATCTTCTATCTTAATTAATCAGTAAAGATACTTATGCGTTCAGGGGCCCAAATTTCACCATTACTTGATTTGCCTTTTCAAAAGTTTGATTTACACTTCTTCTAATGTTTCTTTCAATCGTAAATCAATGCAATGCTATGATGAGAAACCTTAAAAGAGGTTCGGTGCTTGATTAGATTCTTACTGTCCTGGATAATTTTGCTTTTGAAATTGAACGTGGGATAAGCACATAGATCAATTGCTTTAAAAAAAATTTAAAAAATTGAATTCACGTGGACAAAATAATTTTTTAAAATTTTAATTAGTAATGCACTTAAATGCAGCTTTTATTTACTTTTGTATTTGGCATAGGGAATAAACTAGTTATTCCAATCCTATTCTCTTTATATATATATATATATATATATATGTCAAAATTGCATGTGAAATTGATAAAAGTTATGGTATATATTCACCCATTGAGTCTCTATCTTCATATGGTTAGCTTGCTGAGCCTATATTTCTTTTGTTTTTTTTTTTTTCATAACCTATATTACTTTTAGAATAGCCTATATTTGTTGAATTATATAACTTATCCTAATTTGATATCTATAAAAAAATTATGATTAATACTTTAATTTTTTCATCAAATATTTTCATAATTAATTAACAGTATTAAGTAAAATAACGATATGACATATATTAATCAATGAAAATACATCATGTATTATGATTTTATTTATTAATTTTTGGCCATGCCAATATATTATTAACGGAATGCAATAGACATGACAAAATTAAAATTAGATACCAAATTATAATTTTTTTAATAAATACAAACATAAAAAGTGATAAAATTCAAAAATCAAATTTCAATGTTAACCATTTTAAATGTGTTTTTAAGCGCAATTTCACAAAAGATAGAGCCCAATTTACTTTTTTTTTCTTCCACCATTTTTTTGTGATTGATTTTCCTTTTTCCTTTCAATTTCGTTATTTTGAAGTGATGGCCTTTAGTATTCTAGCCTACAGCCCAAACAACTCCAAGAACTCTTTATGCCAAAGCCCACCCACGATCAAGACATTTATGAAGGTAGAAACATAGTATTTGATTACAAAAATTTTATACATTAATAAAAGTAGAAATGTAGTCTTCTTTGATTGTAAAAAAAAAAAAATTTACAATCATTGCATTTATGGAAGTAGAAACATAATTTTTGATTAAAAAAAATTTACAATCATTATGTTATGAAAGTAAAAACATAGTAGTTACAATAGTTTATTAACATATTTTTAGCCCACTCATCATAATACCACTCCAAAACCAAAATTGATTTCCTTAAACCCAAAACCAATGTCGCAATATGCGGGTCCATGAACTCGGTCATAGAATGTAAAAATTTTGGGAATCAAAAAAAAAAAAAAGAGAGTTGTCACGAATCTTTTTTTATTAGGTGTAATTGGTCATCCGAAAAAGTTTATCTTTTTAATAAAATAAAAAAAATTTGAGGTTTATCAAAAAGATATTTTGGTATTTGAAAATAAAGCTGTGCTTGGAAGGATTAGCATCTCCATAGTATCTGTTAAAAATCAGTACCAATTAATCATGCATTATCTTTGGTGTTGGATAAAATTGGCTTCAATTGGAAATCTAATAATAATTTCCTTCATTTTTTGAAAAAGGAAAATCAATTTTATTAAAAATCTTTATTTAGAAATATTGTGGAAATTTAAAAATTAAATAATTACCTTAAAATTCTCCAACATCTTGATAGAATTCAAAGATAACTCTTTCTGCCTAAGATTCATCACGACATTCCTTAAAAATGAAAATAGCATTCTCTGTAAATGATAATTGTTTGTGACTCTTTAACATCTACACAGAATACCAAAAATTACTTCTCTTGGAATGTTATTTTATTTTCATTTCAAAATCCATATTTTGAATAACATTTTCCATAAAAAAAAATATTTTATGCGAAGAACTGATGATACTACAATTAACTAAATAATAATAATAATAATAATTAAAAGACATGGGTTGCAAAATGAATGCAAGCTATAATTTAAAAATGAATATATGGAAATACATATTATGCATGTTGGCCTTGAATTGATCTTTATTTTGAAATGACAAACCATTAAGCTAAATAAGCTTGATCAAGATTTTGAAAAAGATTTACTTAGTACATGTTCTTAAGTTTTATATTTTGGTGCTAAATAAATAATATGTTTTTCAAAGTGTAAACAAACATTTCTTTGTTTTCATATTTTGTAAATCGAATCTATCTTTAAAGATTATTTATTTGAACTTAAATGAAAGTCCAATTGTTGATTTTAAATTGAACTTATTCATTTTGGACTTAATACAACTTTGATAATATTAGTTTTGAGAAATAGATGAACTTAAGAAAGTTATTTTAGAAGAACAAAGTTTTCTAACATTGAACTTGTTTTATTTTTTTGTATTAATTCACAAATCTTTGATATTTGAATTTTATATAGTTGGAAAGCTCTTTGAGTCTACTTTCTAATTGATCAAACAAAATCAAAATCCAAATTTTCTAAGAAAAGATTTTGAATTTTTGCTAGACACTTTATAGTTATCTTAAAACTGCATAAGGAGTAGTTTTGAAAATTCACTATAATTAGGTGATGAATTTTATATGGATAGAAAGCCCTTTAAGTCTAGTTTCTAAATTTCAAATGTTTTTTTAATTTTGATTTGTATAACTCAAGATATGATTAAATTAGTGACTAAAGTGCAAAATAGAATACAACCACCTTGCTGGACAGGAGCAATCCCTTCAAAAAGGGATCAATTGGAATTTTCATCCAAAATGAAAATTTTGCTCTAGGATTTGAAAAAGGATCAATTACCTAGACTAGGTGATCGATTGGTACCAAAAAGGAATCGATCCCCTATGCCTAGAAACACTTAAATGTCTAGTTTTTTTCGAGCTTCCAACGTGCATTTCTTTTACCAAACCATCCCCAATGGCTAGTTCTTCAATTCCTTTTATAAATTGTGCACTCCAACACATCGAGAAAGTTGATGAATTAAGAAAACAAGAGTCAGCAGGTTATATTTTCATTTTCTTAAAGAATCAAAAGTTGTTAGAGCTTAAAATCCATATCTTTTGTATTTAGTTGTATCCAAGCTATATTGTGTTGTTCTTTCATCAAATTGCTTTGTACTTTATTAGGCAAACACTTTGCCTTTGAGAGGTGTTTTAAGTTTGCATTTCTATTAACTGATTTTGTAATCAAGATGTAAGGTATCCTCTTAATTTATGAGATTGAGAGGTTGCTACTTAGCCTAGAAAGTAGAGAATGTTAGGTTGCTATCTAAGCCTTAAGAAAAAGATAGAGTTGTAATTTCAATTCAAGACTAGTGGATTAAAGCTTTGGTGTAGACAACCAAGAAGAGAGGACCTAGGTACACCTTATAGAGAAGGACCAAACCTTTATAAATCTTTATGCTTGATTTCTTTATCTCTATCTCTTTACTTTGTATTTGGTTTAAGATTATCAATTTATTATTGTCATTTGCATCATATTTTGATATTGATTTTAATTTTTCATTCAATTATTTTGAAATTATTATTTGGGAAGAACTTTCAGAAACCAATTCACCCCCTCTTGGATTATTATCACACTAAAAAAGCTAACAATTGGTATAAGAGTTTTGGTCTCTTTTTGTAGGTTTAACCACATTGAGTAAAGATCTTATGGCTTAATTTAGGTTTTAAGATGGTGAAGAAGTCCTTAATGCTCTTTTTTTTTTATAAATTTGAATTTTGTGAATAGAGAAAGAGGATAAAGATGTTCATAATAGCCCAAGATTTTAAAGCTTGGAATGTGATAGAAAAAGGGCTTGGAATTCCTTCAAATAATGCAAACTATATAAGGTAAGTGATAAATGATGCCAAGGCAAAGTGCTTTCTCTATAGAGCTCTTGACTCCCATAACTTTAACTTGGTCTTAAATTGCTTCACTTCAAATGAGATATGAAAGATGTTGGATGAGCTACATGAAAGATAAATTTTCAACCAAAATACATCATGTCTCATGGCTCTTGAAGAGCCTAAGGTAACCTATAACCTAATTGATTCAAATTCATATACTTTCGATGAATTGTAAGATGCATTTGATGAGTTAGTTATGGAATTTGAGTCAATGAGAATGAAATATAACAAAATGAGTTCAAAGTTGAATGTAGAGAATAAGTTTTTCATGAATGCAAAAATTGTTTTAGAAAAAGAAAATGAAAAGGTGAAAATAGATTTGAAAACCTTTCAAAATAGGTATGAAATTTTAGAAAAAGAAAAATTTAATTTGAAAAAGAAATATGATATTTTGATGAATGAAAATAAGAGTTTTTAGATAAGAGTTTAAGTGCTAAAATGTTTAAATGCAATTTTTGTAATTTTCATGGTCATAATATACATACTTGTCCTATAAAAAGGAAAGTTTCATTTAGAATTAGACAAGTGTGGGTTCCAAAAGGAAATAGAGACTTGGTCACTAACTCTCAAGGACCTAAAGTAATTTGGGTACCAAAAATCAAATGAAAAATGTCTCTTGTAAGTGTGCTAGAGGAAGGAGTTACATTGTGATTTTGAAGATTGAAAACTTTAGACGCATAATGGAGATGAGTAACCTCTAAACTTTTATTTTAAGTGAATGTGAAATTGGTTGCCTATTCTTGTTGGACATTGATTGCTTAATGGATATTGGTAAATGCTTTGTTAATATATCTTGAATATACCAATTTTATTTGATATATGTGAGCTTGAATTGAGTAGGTATTTTTTTTCTTAAATGTATGATTTTAATATATTCCTCATGCTTGTTGATATTGTGTTTAATATTTATTTGCTTGAAATACATTTTTAGGAGAATTCATGTATGCTCTAATGAATTTGTAGGATTACATGTGAATACTCTTGATATTGGGATTGCATGAATGATCTTGATATTTTGATATTATTTGTGAAATTGACATTCTTGAGAACTGTGCTTATGGATTATTGTGTATATGAATGTTGGATATTGATGATATCATGCATGCTTTATGAAATTGTTATTGGTGCTTGATGTGATTAATTGTGTGCTAAATTGTTTTTACATTTATGTACAAACTTAGAGGGAGCATACAAAGCTTAATGATTTTGAAATTTTATGTTTTGCTTTGAAAGTGATTTTTGCTAGAGTCAAGTCTTAAAATATGAAATTTTGTTTTAGCAAGCTTTTAATTGTAAAATGAATTTGAATATCTTGAATTAAGTGATTTCAACTTGCTCAAAAAAAGAAAAGTTGATAACTCGCAATGGTTTTCAATTTTTCATAAGTGTTACATGCAAGTTTCAAAGGATTATAGAGCTTAAAACATCAAATATTGTTTTTGAACATTTATGGGCATAAAAACCATTTGGACTTTTTCAAAGTGTGATATAAAACTTTTCTGAATGGTTTGAAGTGATTAAATGTGTGTTTAAACATATTTGGCCATCTTAATAGCCTTTTTTAAGAAAATATGGGATTAAAAGCTGACTTTTTGATTTCCTTATTTCTAATGCCAAATGAGCACTTTGAATAACTTTGTTTTGTCATTTGAAACTTGTTGGAAAGGTTCATGATGGTTAAAAATGAGCTTGACTAGTTTTGAGATTTATTAAGGTATTTTTCAAGCAAAAATGAGTTTTAAAGTGCAAAAATCAAAATCCTAGAGTTTTGAATGCATTATCCTATTTATTTTGCGTAAATATATTTGGTTGAATGATTTTGGCGTAATGAAAATGATTTTTTTTATTTTTATGCATATTGATTTGTGATTGTTAAACATGCCTATATAACCATGATGGTTGAGATTGCTCCACTTGTTGGTAATGCTTGGATCTTGTAAAATATTATTTAAACTTAATTACTTTTATTCTCAATTGTTTTAACTCTTGATTTGTGATTTTAAAAATTGATGATCATCTTTTCTTAAATCATAAATATTGATGTTTAATTGTTCTTCCTTTGATTTCTTATGAAATAGTCTTGAAATATGCTTTAATTCTTTATCATTATTAATTCAAGATTTATTTCTTCTCTTGTGTTGGTGAATTGATGAATATCTTGTGCTTAAGTGATATATATTGATTCATTGTTCATCTATGTTTTTGGTCAAGATATGTGCTCATATGATCATTAATTCAACTTGACCTTAATGCTTATGATTTGAAAATACTTAAATTTTTATCTCTTGATTTTTAAAATTTTTTTAAATATATTTGTTCTTGTGCTAAATTGATTCATTAATTTTGTGAAAACTTTTGGAACTTGTGCTTAATTGACTTATCTTTTTGTTTGGGATTAAGTATTGATAAATTAATTGTGTTTAATGTTATGTGTTGTTAGTTCATCTATTGTTCTTTTCAAGTGTATGCTTATATGAATATGATTGAGCTTTACTTGACATGCTTTCAATATGACTTAAGTGAGTGATTTTCTTATGGTGCTTGTTTTTACCTTAAGTCATTGTCCATTATGCCTTATAATTTTTGTAAACATATTTATGCTTTTGTGCTAAAAATTTCTTGAATATGTTTTTGATGATAAATATGTCTTCCTTGAGTTTTTAGTTTTCATATGGCCCAAAACTTATTTTGACATATTCTTTAGTGATTTCTTGAATAGACATGATTATAGATTATGTCCTCTTTGTGATCATAAATGATCTAGAAAGATTGATGGTTTGCACATTACTTAAGAGCTTTTGCTTTAATGCCACCATTGTGCTATATGATGTTTATTATGATGAATGGTCTATAGCTTTAGTTAATATTAAATGATTTGCTAGCAAATTGGCAACTTGTGCTTAATGACCAAAATTTTCTTATGCCTATAATGACTTAGATTATGAAATTCATTTTCTAACAATTAGTATTATTTTTATCAATTGATATTCTTGATGCTATTAATGAACATTTATTTGTCAAGAATATTTTCTAAGTCCATGCTAGGAGACCTTGAAATGAGCATGAATGAGCCTACATTTTTTGAATTTCAAGTATAGCAAGCAAAACATGTCATCCTCATCAATCAAACCTATTTTTGCTCAAATAAAGTGGATTGGAGAATTCAAAGCCAAATAAGCACAACAACAAAGCTTGACATGGATGGAGGTAAATGTATCAACTTTATGATATGATGTATGAGTTTGAATACATGTACATGCTTGCTTTGATATGTGCAAAAATAAGATAGTATATTTAAATTTGTGAACACTTTGCACAAATTAATCACCAAGCTACTTGATAGAATTTATCTTATCTTTGTTAAATGTTTGGATTGATTAATATTCATGCCTAGTTCTTGATTGCTTTGATTAATAGTTTTTATTGCATGATGATTTGTTTGAATCTTTGGACATGGATATGAGTTGAATATATTGATATTTTGATCTTTCAATTGCCTTGACTCATGGATTATGAACGTACAAATTTTGAAATTTTATATACATGTTCTTTGATTGAGTCCATTGAGATAACATGTTACATATTGTTCTAAAGGTTTGCATTCTTTTTGGTATATTGCTATATGTGATTTGAAATGTTTTTGCATATGCTTATCTGATTTTGATTGAAATATATATTTAGGTACTTGCATATGTTTCAATTAAGTTCAGTACTATACATTGAAATAAAAAGGAATATATTTGAATAATTATACTATTATTATTTCTTTGCTATAGCATACGTGTTCATCATGTTTGGAAAATGCTTGAATAATCTTTGTTACGACATGATGATAATTGAACCTTATTACTCATTAGTATTCATGCTTTATTAAATACATATGAGCTTTTGGTTCTTGTCGGGATAGGATAGCTTATGAAAGATTACTATAATCATTTATGAATGTATTGAATGAATCTTTCATATACATGTATTTAGTTTAATAGTCGAAGCTCTTAAGCTTTCATCTTACTCTTTTCCTTAGAAAATGGAAAATAACTATTTTTCTGAACAAAATGATCATATTATTTACGTTAGGGATGAAAAGTATTTGGATAAAATTAAAACGGATAATTGATACGATTTCAAGAGTGAATTTTCAATTTACAATTTTTGGAATTAATATTTTGGTTTTTAAAAATTTAGAAATCAAAATTTTCAGTTTAGTTTGATCAATTTTTTCTTATCGGGCATTTGGTTTTTGGATTTTTATATTTTAGGAGGAAAAATGATTTCCAAATAAATTTGATTGCTGACAATAGGTGATTCTGTATATTATAAGAATGTTAGACTCCTATGTTTGGTTTAAAAGAAAGTTATATTATGTAATAAAGGCCTTTTACTATAATGACTTTCATTACATTTAAATAACATGTGACCAATATTTCAACTTCCAATTATGTTGTTAAAATTAAATCTATAATAACCATTAAACAACCAAAAAAAAAAAAAGGGTTTTATTTTTATAATGTCAAAAATAAGTTGGTTTCTTAGGAACAAAAAATATATATAATAAAATCAAGAATTTAGTTTTTGATTGAAAAAAAAAATTATTAACAATCACTACGTTTATGAGGGTAGAGGCGTAATATTTGATTTTAAAAAATTTTATACATTTATGAAAGTAGAAATGTAGTTTTCTTTGATTGTAAAAAAAAAAAATTACAATCACTGCATTTATGAAAGTAGAAACACAGTCTTTGATTGAAAAAAAAAATTATAATCATTATGTTATGGAGGTATAAACGTAATATTTACATTAGTTTATAAACATATTTTTAGCCCACTCATCATAATACCATTCCAAAACCAAATTTGATTTCCTTAATCCCGAAACCAATGTTGCAATATGTGGGTCCATGAACTCTCGACCATAGGACATAAAAATTTTAGGAATCAAAATAAAAAAGAGAGTTGCAACTAATCTTTTTGGTTAGGTGTAATTGGTCATTCGAAAAAGTTTATATTTTTAATAAAATAAAAAAAATGGGTTTGAGGTTTATCAAAAAGAAATTTTGGTCTTTGAAAATAGAATTGTGCTCAAAAGCATGATTATGCGTAGAGAAAGATTAGCATATCTATAGTGTCTGTTAAAAAACAATACCAATTAATCATGCATTATCTTTGGTGTTAGATAAAAATAGCTTCAATTGGAAATTTAATAGTAATTTCCTTCACTTTTTGAAAAAGGAAAATTAATTTTATTAAAAATCAGAAATATTGTGAAAATTTATAAATTAAAAAATTACCTTAAAATTCTCCAACATCTTGATAAATTCAAAGATAACTCTTTTTGCCTACGATTCATCATGACATTCCTTAAAAATGAAAAAAAATTCTTTTGTAGATGATAATTGTTTGTGACTCTGCCACATCTACATAGAATACTAAAAATTACTTCTCTTAGAATGTTATTTTATTTTCATTTCAAAATCCATATTTTGAATAACATTTTCCATAAAAAAACATTTTATGCAAAGAACTAATGATAGTACAATTAACTAATAAATAATAATAATAATAATTAAAAGACATGGGTATGCAAAATGAATGCAAGCTATAATCTAAAAATGAATATATGCAAATACATGTTATGCATGTTAGCCTTGAATTAATCCTTATTTTGAAATGATAAACCATTAAGCTAAATAAGCTTATTTAAGATTTTGAAAAAGATTTATTTAATATATGTTCTTAAGTTTTATATTTTGGCACTAAATAAATAATATGTTTTTCAATGTGTAAATAAACCTTTCTTTATTTTCATATTTCTTAAACCAAATCTATCTTTAAAGATTATTTATTTGAACTTAAATGAAACACTATAAGAAAATGGAAGATTAGTGGCAGTTTTGTAGTGGTGTTTTTAAGTGAAATGCCATTAGCTTCTATGTTTTTATAAAACTTAAGGCATTTTCTTTATCAAAACATCACTAAATATTCAAATAGTGGCATTTGTACTTATAAACGCCACTAAAGAAAAAAATTAGTGGTGTTTATTGACTAAAATATCTTGAATAATCCTTTTTAAAAAATTAAAGTGAATATTGAAGGCTTTTTTTTTGCAGAAAAATGCCTTGAATAATCCCCTTATAAAAAATGGATAGGGGATTATTGAATGTGTTTTTAGTAAAAAATGCCTTCAATAAATCTTGATGCCAGGAATTGATATTTGAGTTGTTGAAGAGTTTCTGCAAATAAAAAACCTCACAAAAAAGATAGCTCACGAGGATTTGAATAATGGTAGAATATGATTATTGGATTAAAAGGGATAAAAGTTGACCCCCAAAACTAGAAACTAAGGGATGCAAAAACATCACCCTAAGAATTCTAATCAAGGATATAGAACAATAAAAGTTCACCATACTAGGAAATCCACCTAAGAGATATAGAACTTGAAAAACAATCAAGAAGATTGCCTAAGGATAAATAAAACTCTATTCTCCCTTTTACCAAAGAATAATAGAAAATATATAGGCTAGGAACATCCCACTAAGCATGGAAACTTTTAGATTGCATTGCTAGAATCACGCCTAAAATCATGGGATTTGTATGTGAACATAATTTGCCCATTTACTCTTGTAGATTACATGATAATGAATTAGACCACAATCCTATTCATATTCATGATCTTCTTTTCCAAATGGTGTGAACATTATCTCTCTATTTATGCATTTATTTAGTGGATTTAGACCAAGGATAGGCCTATCTTATTTTTGGATAAGTCTGCCTTTGTCTTAGCCCAAGTTGTATAATATGCAGACATTCCAGTATCAATCTCATCTAGTTGGAAAAGACTTATCCTCAAGTCTGAACTAGTATTCTCTCTATGGTAGGGTTATAGATCAGCAATATTGAAGGTGAAAGACACTTCATAAGTGTTGAAAAGCTCTATCTTGTAGGCATTCTCCCTAATGCATTAGAGAACTCTAAATGGACCATCTACCTTAGATTGTAATTTACCAAACTTCCTTGAAGGAAATCTCTCTTTCCATAAGTTAATCCACACCAAATTATGTTTTTTGAACTTTACATGTCTTTGATGCATGATTTTTTTATATTTCTCATTTTTCTATAAAATTCTATTCAGAACTTATTCATGAAATATTTTGATACTTTTGGCTCTTTCTTTTACATTTCTATCAAAATGCTGGTTAGCAGGAAGAGGAACCAAATCTAGAAGACTGATTGGATTTTTACCATATACCACCTCAAAAAGAATGCAACTAGTGGTTTGGTTTGATGAACGATTATAGGCAAACTCTATTTGAGGTAAAATAAGATCCTACTACTTGATATTCTTTCCAATGAAAAAATGATCCAAACAACTCTTGCTAACCTTGATTTCATTCTTTTTTTGCAGCCAAGACAACTTATATGGTTGGGGATAATCCACTATTTTAAGGCCTAATTTTTGCATCATAAAAGTAGAAACAATGTTTTCAAAACTTCCACTATCAATGATAACATCACATACCTTATTATGAGCAGTGCTTTTGGTGTGAAATTTATTCTTATGCAACCAATCTCTTTTCTCTACATGCACATCACTCAAGCTATATTGTATAACAAGTGAGGATTCAACATCACTATAGGTCTCCTTAACATCTTCTTTAAGATCTTAAGGTACTTCAATAGGTTCTCTATCAGCATCTTCAAGATTTTTGTCTTCAACCAATGTAACTATCTTGAGATTTAAACACTCAGAATGTATATGCCCAACTCATTGGCATTTGAAGTCTCTTTGGGTTTGAGTGTTGATAGTACTAGATTGTGATTTGTTAAGAAGGGCTATTTCTTTCTTTAGGGGTAGATTTGAAAGGTGTTTGGTAGAAATATTGGTCTTGGACATGATTTCCTTATTAATGTATTTTTCCATCAAAAGATCCCTTTGTTTCAAGTTATAGAGCCTAAGGAAGACATCTTGCCGAAAGTTGTCTGGGAGATACTTTCTTTTTAACTTTCTTTTTAACTTTCTTTTCATCTTTTCCCAAGTTGTAATTTTTCTCTTACCTTCTTTTTCCCTTTGCTTTTTTGGATTTTCCCACCAAAAGGATGCATGCTTTCTAAGTTTGATGGCCACTAGCTTCACCTTGCGATGTTCAAAGACATTATGGTATTCAAATATCCGTTTTATCGTGTGCAGCCAATCTAAGAATTCTTCGAGTTGCATCTTCCCCTCCAACTCAAGAATTTATATATTCAAATTGAATATGCTAGGTTGAAGTTGGTTTCTACATAGATAGTTTCTGACTTATCGTGGGTGAGATAAGGTGCTATCATCAGAATCGCTGTTATTTCGATGGAATGGATTGGTTTCTCTTTAATCTTTTTTGTTTCTCTTTTGTTGCCTCTTTATCTCCTCTCTCTCTTCTTATATATGTAGTCGATGTTATAGTTGAAGGATCTATTATTATATTTCCTCTATGAGGGCATCCCTTGCGTCAACATTGGTAGCTACTGCAATGTTAGTGTTGGCTTCAACCTCTTCTATTGGCGCTTGATAATGATGACTTGCCATAGCTTTGATACCAATTTGATGTCAAGAATCGATATTTGAGTTGTTGAAGAGTTTTTGTAAATAGAAAAACTCACAAAGAAGACAACTCACAAGGATTTGAATAATGACAAAGTATGATTATTAGATTAAAAGGAATAAAAGTTCACCGCCAAGATTAGAAACTAAGGGATACAAAAACACCACCCTAAGAATTCTTATCAAGGATACAAAATAATAAAAGTTCACCACTCTAGAAAATTCACCTAAAAGATATAGAACTTGAAAAAAAATCAAGAAGATTGGCTAAGGATAAATAAAACTCTATCCTCCCTTTTACCAAAGAATAATAGAAAATATATAGGTTAGGAACATCCCACTAAGCATGGAAACTTTCATATTGCATTACTAGAATCATGCCTAAAATCATGAAATTTGTATGTGAACATAATCTACCTACTTACTCTTGCAGATTACATGATAATGAACCTGACCAAAATCTCATTCATATTCATGATCTTTTTTTCCAACTAGTGTGAATGTAATCTCTCTATTCTAGCCTACCTTATTTATTCATTTATTTAGTGGATTTGGACCAAGGATAGACCTATCTTATTTTTGGATAAGTCTGTCTTAGTCTCAGCCCAAGTTGTATGATGTGCAGATACTCCAGTGTCAAATCTCCTTGTCAATAAATTTATCAAAAATTGATTAGCATTGTTGGTTAGAGCATACGGTTGTTAACCATAAGGTTGTAGGTTCGATCCTTCTTTTTAGCATTTTTTGGATTTTTCGAGGGATTATTAAAGGTATTTTTGATCAGAAACGCCTTCAATAATCACCTCCAATTTTTTAGGGGAATTATTGAAGGCGTTTCTAGCTAGAAACACCTTCAATAATCCCTAAAAAAGCCTTAAAAATGCTGAAGAGAAGGATTGAACTTATGACCTTATAGTTAATGACCGTATGCTCTAACAGACAATGTTACTCCATTTTTGGCAAATTTATTGACAAGGAGATTTATTGAAGGAGTTTTTAGTCAAATGCCTTCAATAATCCTCTACAATTTTTTAGGTGAATTATTGAAGGCATTTTTGGCAGAAAATGCCTTCAATAATTTTTTTTTATGAGTAGATTATTTAAGGCATTTTTTGCTTGGAACGCTTCAATAATCCCTCATAAAAAATTGGAAGGGATTATTAAAGGCATTTTTGGCCTGAAACACCTTTGATAATCCCTCATAAAAAATGGAAGGGATTATTGAAGGTGTTTTTAGCAGAAAACACCTTCAATAATCCTATGTAAAAAATTGAAGGGGATTATTGAAGGTGTTTTTTGCCTGAAATACCTTTAATAATCCCTTATAAAAAAGTTTTCGGGACTATTGAAGGTGTTTGCATTTTTGGTAGAAAACGCTTTTAATAATCCCTTGTAAAAATTTGAAAGGGATTATTGAAGGTGTTTTTTGCATGAAATGCCTTCAATAATCATACTTTTTCGCTGCTAAATTTTTCTTAAATTTCAAACCCACATGATCCCCTTTATGCTTTTCCTTCCCCTACTTATTTCTTTCATTTTTGCTCATTTTAGGTTGCTTTCTTCTCAATTTTTGCCTAAGTTCCAGTCATTTTGTAGCCAATTTTCATCTTTTTTTTTCTTTCATTTTTGCAAATTTCAAGTAGCTTTCTTGCAATTTTGGTCAAATTCCTAAACTTTATGTCTAATTTGTTGGGTTAAATCCTTAAATTTTCTGTTTGATTTATTGCATTTCTGCCACTATTCAAGCACTATTGGTAAGCTCTATTTCAACATTGGTAATTTTTAGTGTTTAACCATTATTTATCATTTTTTACCAATTTATTTCATTATTGCAGTCTTGAGTTTGGTTTTGTTTGGTTGGTGATAAAAATTCAAGATAGAATAGAAAAGCGAAAGAAATAGGGTTTTTCTTTGAAAAACTTGAAATTAAACGTTGAATTTAGTTACAAACATGAATAAAATTTTAGGTTTAGTTTTTTTTTCAACAAAATATGTTTTAAATTACTAAAAAATTGTTACTTGTTAACATGAATTTGTTGATTCATTTAAGATATCCTTAGGAAACCATTCTGAAATAGTCTATTATGATTTTTTTTCATCTTGTCTTGGATTTGTTTTGTTTATTTTTTTAGATTATGATGTTTGATGAAATGACTTAATCTTGCTTGAAAGGATTCATTGTGCATGAAAATCGTCAACAATAGAAGATGGTAGTAACCAAGGTAGGAAAAATCTTTCATCAAATAATAGTGTTCAAAATCTATGTAATCATCAATTCCATACATTTTAAATTTTTGGTTAATTTACTAAAATAATTTGAATGTTATTTTATGTATTAAACTTTCTGTTCCATCCATATTGGAACAAATTATGTATTTATAATATTCAGTTTATGAATTTAAGTTCATTTTTATTTCTTTTAATACTTTTATTTAATGATAATAATCAATATTAAAAAAAAAATTTTAAAAATATATTTTTTAATTTAGCAGCGTTTGTACCTAAAAATGCCTTTAAATGGTAAAATATAATGGCATTTTCTAATATAAACGTCACTAAATTTAGTGTCATTTTACACTATAAACGCCTCTAAATTTAGCAACATTTTATGATAAAAACACCGCTAAGTTAGTGACGTTTTTCTAAAAATGCCGCTATTTTCCCCAACGCAGGTATAAGTGGCACTCTTAGTGGCATTTTTGGCAAATGCCTCTAATCCTTTAATGGCATTTATAAATACCACTAAATGTGAAAAAAAATGCCAATAAAACCTTAATCCATTGTAGTGAAAGTCCAATTGTTGTTTTTAAATTGAACTTATTCATTTTGGACTTAATACAATTTTGATAATATTAGTTTTGAGAAATAGATTAACTTAAGAAAGTTGCTTTACAAGAATAAAATTTTCCAACATTAAACTTATTTTATTTTTCTGTATTAATTCACAAAGCTTTAATATCTTAATTTTATATAGTTGGAAAGCTCTTTAAGTCTACTTTTTAATGGATTAAAAAAAATCAAAATCCAAATTTTCTAAGAAAAGATTTTGAATTTTTACTAGACACTTTACAATTGTCTAAAAACTGCATAAGGGGTAGATTTGAAAATTCACTATAATTCATATACAATGAGTTAGGTCATGCATTTTATATGGATAGAAAACCTTTAAGTTTAGTTTCTAAATCTTCAAACTGGTTTTTAATTTGGATTTGTATAACTTAAGATATGATCAAATTAGTGAGTAAAGTGTAAAATAGGAGACAACAGCCCTGCTCGATAGGATTGATCCCCTTAAAAAGGGATCAATTGGTACCAAAAAGGAATTGATCCCCTATGCCCAGAAGCACTCCAATGACTAGTTTTTTCAAGCTTCCAATGGGCATTTCTTCTTTCAAATCATCCCCAACAGCTAGTTATTCAATTCCTCTCTAAATTGGGCACTCCAACGTAGCAAAAAAGTTGATGAATCAAGAGAGCAAGAGCCAACAAGTTATATTTTCATTTTCTCAAAGAATCAAGAGTTGTTAGAGCTTAAAATCCATATCTTTTGTATTTTGTTGTATCCAAGCTATATTGTGTTGTTCTTTCATTAAATTTCTTTGTACTTCACTAGGTAAACATTTAGCCTTTGAGAGGTATTTTAAGTTTGTATTTCTATTAACTAATTTGTAATTAAGAGGTGAGGTATTCTCTTAAATTTGTGAGATTAAGAGGTTGCTACTCAGCCTAGAAAGTAAAGAGTATTAGATTGCTATCTAAGCTTTAAGAAAAAGATAAAATTGTAATTTCAATTTAAGAATAGTGGATTGAAGTCTTGGTATAGACAACTGAGAAGAAAGGATGTAGGTACCTTATGAAAAGGACCAAACCTCTATAAATCCTTATGCTTGATTTCTCTATCCCTATGTCTTTACTTTACATTTGGTTTAAGATTATCAATTTATTATTGTCATTTGCATCATATTTTGATATTGATTTTAATTTTTCATTCAATTATTTTGAAATAATTGTTTGGGAAGAACTTGGAGAAATCCAATTCACCATTTCTCTTGGATCACCATCTCACCTAAAAAGCTAACAATTGGTATTAGAGCTTTGGTCTTTTTTTGTAGGTTTAACCACATTGAGTAAAGATCTTATGGCTCAATTTAGGTTTTAAGATGGTGAAGAAGTTCTCAATGCGTCTATGTTTGATAAATTTAAATTTTGTGAATAGAGAAGAAGGATGAAGATGGTCATAATAGCTCAAGATTTTAAAGCTTGGAATGTGATAAAGAAAGGGCTTGGAATTCTTTCAAATGATGCAAACTATATGAGGCAAATGATGATTGATGCTAAGGCAAAGTGCTTTCTTTATGGAGCTCTTGACTTCCAAAACTTCAACTTGGTCTTAAGTTGCTCCACTTGAAATGAGATATGGAGGAAGTTGGATGAGCTACATGAAAGATAAATTTCCAACCAAAATGCATCATGTCTCATGGCTCTTGAAGAGCCTAAGGTAACCTCTAACTTAATTGATTCAAATTCATATTCTTTTGAGGAATTGCAAAATGCCTTTGATGAATTAGTTATGGAATTTGAGTTAATGAGAATGAAATATAACAAAATGATTTCAAAGTTGAATGCAGAGAATAAGTTTTTGTTGAATGCAAAAATTATTTTAGAAAACAAAAATGAAAAGGTGAAAGTAGATTTAAAAACCTCTCAAAATAGGTATGAAATTTTAGAAAAAAATTTTGATTTGAAAAGGAAATCTAATGTTTTGATGAATGAAAAACAAGAGTTTTTAGATAAAGAGTTTAAGTGCTAAAATGATTAAGTGCAATTTTTGTAATTTTCATGGTCATAGTATACATACTTGTCCTATAAAGAGAAAAGTTTCATTTAGAATTAGACAAGTATGGGTTCCAAAAGGAACTAGAGACTTGGTCACTAACTCTCAAAGACCTAAAGCAATTTGGGTAACAAAAATCAAATAAAAAATGTTTCTTGCAGATGTGCTAGAGGAAGGAGTTACATTGTGATTTTGAAGATTGAATACTATAGACGCACAATAGAGATGGGTAACCTCTAAACTTTTATTTTAAGTGAATATGAAATTGGTTGCCTATTCTTATTGGACATTGAGTGCTTAATGGATATTGGTATATGCTTTGTTAATATATCTTGAATATACCAATTTTATTTGATATATGTGAGCTTGAATTGAGTAGGCATTTTTTTCTTGAATGTATGATTTTAATATATTCCTCATGCTTGTTGATATTCTATTTAATATTTATTTGCTTGAGATACATTTTTAGGAGAATTCATGTATACTCTAATGAATTTGTAGGATTACATGTGAAATACTCTTGATATTAGGATTGCATTAATGATCTTGATATTTTGATATTATTTGTGAAATTGACATTCTTGAGAACTTGTGCTTATGCATAATTGTGTATATGAATGTTGGATATTGATGATATCATGCATGCTTTATAAAATTGTTATTGATGCTTGATGTGATTAATTGTATGTTAAATTGTTTTTATATTTATGCACAAACTTAGGGGAAGCATGCAAAGCTTAATGATTTTGAAATTTTATGTTTTGCTTTGAAAGTGATTTTTGCTAGAGTCAAGCCTTAAAATATGAAATTTTGCTTTAGCAAGCTTTTAATTGTAAAATGAATTTGAATATCTTGAATTCAATGATTTAAACTTGCTCAAAGAAAGAAAACTTAATAACTTGCAATGGTTTCAATTTTTCATAAGTGTTACATGCAAGTTTCAAAGGATTGTGAAGTTTAAAATATCAAATCTTGTTTTTGAACATTTATGAGCGTAAAAGCCATTTGGACTTTTTATGAGCATAAAACTTTTCTAAATGTTTTGAAGTGATTAAATGTGTCTCTAAACATATTTGCCCATCTTAATAGCTTTTTTTAAGGAAATATGGGATTAAAAGTTGACTTTTTGATTTCCTTGTTTCTAATGCCAAATGCCCACTTGAATAACTTTGCTTTGCCATTTGAAACTTGTTGGAAAGGTTCAAGATGGTTAAAAATGAGCTTGACTAGTTTTGAGATTTATTAAGGTATTTTTCAAGAAAAAATGAGTTTTAAAGTGCAAAAATCAAAATCCTAGAGCTTTGAATGGATTATCCTACTGTATTTTGCATAAATACATTTGTTTGAATGATTTTGGCATAATGGAAATGATTTTTGTGATTTTTATGCATAATGATTTATGATTGTTGAACATACTTATATAACCATGATGGTTGAAATTGCTCCACTTGTTGGGAATGCTTGGATCTTGTGAAATATTATTTAAACTTGATTATTTTTATTCTCATTTGTTTTAACTCTTGATTTATGATTTTAGAAATTGATGATCATCTTGTGCTTAAATCATAAATATTGATGTTTAATTATTCATCTTTTGATTTCTTATGAAATAGTCTTGAAATATGTTTTAATTCTTTATCCTTATTAATTCAAGATTTACTTTTTCTCTTATGTTAGTGAATTGATGAACATCTTATGCTTAAGTATTATATATTGATTCATTGTTCATTTATGTTTTTGGTCATGATATATGCTCATATGATCATTAATTCAACTTGACCTTAATGCTTATAATTTGAAAATACTTATATTTTTTATCTCTTGAGTTTTAAAATTTTTTGAAATATATTTGCTCTTGTGCTAAATTGATTCATTAATTTTGTGAAACATTTTGGAACTTGTGCTTAATTGACTTATCTTTTGGTTTGGGATTAAGTATTGGTAAACTAATTGTGTTTAATGATATGAGTTGTTAGTTCATCTATTGTTCTTGTCAAGTGTGTAATATGATTGACCTTTACTTGACATGCTTTCAATATGACTTAAGTGAGTGATTTTCTTATGGTGCTTATTTTTACCTTAAGTCATTGTCCATTATGGCCTATAATTTGTGTAGACATATTTATGCTTTTGTGCTAAAATTTTCTTGAATATGTTTTTGGTGATAAATATATCTTCCTAGATTTTTTAGTATTCATATGGCCTAAAGTTTATTTTGACATATTCTTTGGTGATTTCTTAAATATACATGATTATTGAATATGTCCTCTATGTGTTCATAAATGATCTAGAAAGATTGATGTTTTGCACATTACTTAAGAACTTTTGCTTTAGTGCCACCATTGTGCTATATGATGTTTATTATGATGAATGGTCTATATCTTTAGTTAATATTGAATGATTTGCTAGCAAATTGGCAACTTGTGCTTAATGAGAAAAATTTTCTTGTGCCTATAATGACTTAGAATATGGAATTCATTTTTCGAACAATTAGTATAATTCTTATCAATTGATATTCTTGATGCTATTAATGAACATTTCTTTGTCAAGAATATTTTCTAAGTCTATGCTAGGAGAACTTGAAATAAGCATGAATGAGCCTACATTTTTTGAATTTCAAGTATAGCAACCAAAGCATGTCATCCTCATCAATCAAACCTAGTTTTTCTCAAATAAAGTGGATTGGAGAATTCAAAGCCAAATGAGCACAACAACAAAGCTTGATATGGATGGAGGTAAACGTATCGACTTTATGATATGATGTATGAGTTTGAATACATATACATGCTTGCTTTGATATGTGCAAAAATGAGATATTATATTTGAATTTGTGAACACTTTGCACAAATTAATCACCAAGCTACTTGATAGAATTTGTCTTAACTTTGTTAAATGCTTTGATTGATTAATATCATGCCTAGTTCTTGATTGCTTTGATTAATAGTTTTTATTGCATGAATATTTCTTTGAATCTTTAGACATGGATGTGAGTTGAATATATTGATTTTTATATCTTTCAATTGCCTTGACTCATGGATTAGGAACTTAAAATTTTTGAAATTTTATATACATGTTCTTTGATTGAGTCCATTGAGATAACATGTACCATATTGTGTCTAAAGGTTTGCATTTTTTTGGTATATTGCTATATGTGATTTGAAATATTTTAGCATATGCTTGTATGATTTTGATTGAAATATATATTTAGATACTTGCATATGTTTCAATTAAGTTCATTGCTATACGTTGAAATAAATAGGAATATATTTGAATAATTATAATATTGTTATTTCTTTGCTTTAGTATATGTGTTCATCATGTTTGAAAAATGCTTCAATAATCTTTGTTATGACATTATGATAATTGAACCTCATTGCTCATTAGTATTCATGCTTCATTAAATACATATGAGCTTTTGGTTCTTGTTTGGATTGGATAGCTTATGAAAGATTACTATTATCATTTATGCATGTATTGAATGAATCTTTCATATGCTTGAAGTATGTGCGCTTTATGAAAATTGTTGAATCAAATTTCTAACAATTGATATCAAAACTGCTAAAGATTTTTTTAACTTTCATAAATGCTTATTCATGTGCCTATCCTTGATATAGCTTATACCTTTCATGCAAAATTGTGTGTGCCTTAAATTAATTAATCCTTATTTTGGAAAGAAGGGAAAATCTTAGAATACTATTTTGCTTTATTTGTTTTAGGATAACAATTGGTTTGCTTTGTGATAACATATCTTTAACAATTGGTATCCTTAACAATTGGTATAAGCTTATATGCATATATTTGAATTTATGCTTAATTGCTATTGATGTTTTAGGTTCTAAGCACATTTTATGATAACATGATTTTTGAGTAGGTTGCATATCACTTATTATCCTTTTGCTCATAAATTTCATGTGGTTAGGTTGAATGAATGATTTTGTGCTATAACATTTTAATTGAATACACTTATACTTTTGTGCTTGAATACATGTATGTGAACTTCATTGTGCATATTACACTTGACTACATGCATTCAAAATACTTTTGATATTATTGGTATTAAGCATTTTGTCCCATACCTTGAATTGGTCTCTCTTTGTTTTGAAATGACAAAAAAAGAGAAAGTTTAGAGATATTTCTTCTTGTATGCTTATAGCAATTGATATAAGAGCTTAAACATTTGGTATAAATAGCATAAACAAAAAATATGAGAAATGTTTCATGAATATATTTGTTAGTGATGCCTCTTTTGGTTTATTTGCTCATTAATATACTCGTGCCTTTTTACTATGACAAAAAAGGGGAGAAATATCATATAGACAAATTTGCTTATGCTTGACATGCATATGTTTGATTGTACTTATTTCATATATTTGATTAACATATATTTGTTGAGTTGTGTTAGATTAGGATGCATTAATTAAGGGGAGTTTTTCCATGCATTGTTAAAAGGGGAGTTTTTCAAAATGTTTTTCAAACTTTTATATGTCTTAAGGAAAGTTTTTTTTATTAAGCAAATTTATCTTTAAGTTTTGTAATATCAAAAAGGGAGAGTTTTTTAGCCTTGAATTGATCCTTATTTTGAAATAACAAAACATTAAGCTAAATAAGCTTGATCAACATTTTGAAAAAATTTATTTAGTACATGTTCTTAAGTTTTATATTTTGGTACTAAATAAATAATATGTTTTTCAAAATGTAAACAAACCTTTCTTTGTTTTCATATTTCTCAAACCAAATCTATCTTTAAATATTATTATTTGAGGTTAAATGAAAGTTTAATTGTTGTTTTTGAATTGAACTTATTCATTTTGTACTTAATACAATTTTGATAATATTAGCTTTGAGAAATAGATTAACTTAAGAAAGTTGTTTTACAAGAAAAAAGTTTTTCAACATTGAATTTGTTTTATTTTTCTATATTAATTCACAAAGCTTTAATATTTGAATTTTATATAGTTGGAAAGGACTTTGACTCTACTTTCTAATAGATCAAACAAAATCAAAATCCAAATTTTCTAAAAAAAGATTTTGAATTTTTACTAGACATTTTGTAGTTGTCTAAAAACTACACAAATGATAGATTTGAAAATTCACTATAGTTCGTATATAATGAATTAGGTCATTAATTTTATATGGATAAAAATCCCTTTATGTCTAGTTTCTAAATCTTCAAACGGTTTTTAATTTGGATTTGTATAACTCAAGATATGATCAAATTAGTGAATAGAGTGTAAAATATAAGACAACCACCTTGTTGGACAGGATCGATCCCTTCAAAAAGAGGATTGATTGTTTTTTTATCCAAAATGAAAATTTTCTCCAAGATTTGAAAAGGATCAATCACCTAGACTAGGGGATCAATCAGCTGAAAAAGGGATTAACTTGTGCCAAAAAGGTATCAATCCCCTATACCCAGAAACACTCGAATGGCTAGTTTTTTCAGGCTTTCAATGGGCATTTCTTCTTCCAAACCATCCCCAATGGCTAGTTCTTCAATTCCTCTATAAATTGGGTACTCCAACACACCAAGAAAGTTGATGAATTAAGATAGTAAGAGCCAACAAGTTATATTTTCATTTTCTCAAAGAATCAAGAGTTGTTAGAACTTAAAATCCATATCTTTTGTATTTTGTTGTAGCCAAGCTATATTGTGTTGTTCTTTTGTCAAACTTCTTTGTACTTCATTAGGCAAACACTTAGCCTTTGAGAGATATTTTAAGTTTACATTTATATTAAACTGATTTTGTAATTAAGAGGTGAGGTATTCTTTTGAATTTGTGAGATTGAGAGGTTGCTAATTAGCCTAGAAAGTAAAGAGTGTTAGGTTGCTACCCAAGCCTTAAGAAAAAGATAGAGTTGCAATCTCAATTCAGGAATAGTAAATTGAAGCCTTGGTATGGACAACCAAGAAGAGAAGACGTAGGTGCCTTGTGTAAAAGGACTAAACCACTATAATTCCTTGTGTTTGATTTCTTTGTTCCTATCTTTTTACTTTGTATTTGGTTTAAGATTATCAGTTTTTGTTTTCATTTGCATCATATTTTGATATTGATTTTAATTTTTCATTCAATTATTTTGAAATCATTGTTTGGGAAGAACTTGGAGAAATCTAATTCATCTCTTCTTAGATCACCATTTCACCTAAAAACAATGCATATTAGTGAGATGCAATTTTAAAATCGCATCCTTAAATGTAAAAAAACCTCCCAAGCTCTCCAATCTCTAGACAGAGTTTAGGTGCGACTATTTATATTTAAATCTTAATTTTTATTTTTGTTCATTGGATCTTATTATTCTATGTCAAGGAATCCCTTGAAAAACGTAATGAAGATAAAATTTCTTAAGCACCCCATTTTCTAGGTGACATTCAGAAACATATTATTTCATATGAGATTTTCATGCAAATTTCTTGAATTTTTGAATGATTTTTTTTTTTTTTTTGTGTTTGGATTGGATTTCGGGTTTCAAGATTTAGTGAAAAATGGGAACTGCCAATAACTCGAACTTCTTCAATCATCCCTAACATCTAAGTAGACTTTCGAAGAAAATTTGATTTTTGTATTTTTCCTTTTTCCTTAAAAGTTCAATTTTAATGGAATATGAGACAAATAAATGATGCAAATGTGAACTAAAAATTGAAATGACCAATTCGATCCATCTTATACTTAATCCCATTTATTTTTATTTTTTTATTATTTTCTATCACTTCCTTTCTAAAATAAAATTAAGGACGAAAAAAATTTTATTTATTATTTATTATGTTTGTGAAGAAAAATTTTCTTTAATTTGCTAACATTTTGGCATAATTAAATTCTTCAAAACATGATTTTAAATTCCTTCCAATGTCTAGGCAGGATTTCCAAAATCTTTTTTTTTTAATTTTTTATCATTATTTATTATTGTTTTAGCCTTTTATAGGCTCATGTGATAGCTACATGCCAAAGAAATGAACTATGACAAACTCCCATAGCATTTTAGGTAAGACACTACCATCATCACCCTTTCCCATATTAAAATTTCATTGTCTTTTATATTTACCACTATCCCTATTCTATTTAAAGCTAAAAAGCATAGAAAAGAAAAGTGTACTATACTTTTTATAAGCAAGACATACCAGACCTAAAACGACAAACATAGGCCAAAGGGCATGAAATAAAAGGGAAAGTTGTAAGCTTTCTCCTCCCATAAATGGCCAACATGTTAAAAAAAGAATAGCAGTAAATATTTAAAACTTTAAACTATCCCTAGTTTCACAAACTGTGTACTAAACAAGAAAAAACCATTTGACATGGATAAGGTCCCCAACACTTAGTTGTATGCAATATTGCCCACATCACATACAAAAAAACAAAGATAGTAGACATGAAAGGATAAAGCATTTGGTTTTAATGAGTGGACAAAACAGCAGGCAATTGAACCCATGTAGGAAAACAAACCATAAGTAGGAAAGGTGGAAGCTTTGAGCCTCCCATGCGTAGTTTACATGCAGAAAAGATATGAAAGACCAGCAGGCAAGAAACCAAGATAAAGCCTTAAGCTTTTGTAAATCGTATGCATGTAAAAACAGCAAAAACAAGCTTTAAGAAAACCCCATACATAGACCTCCTTTTACCCCTATTTTGGAAGCCATTTTGCTATTTGAAAGAAGCTTCTTTTATGTCTAAAATAACAAACATTAGGCCAACAAAAAATGGAGCTGTGAAGTTCATGAACAATTGATAGAAAAGCTACGATGACCCGAAACATGCTTGTGAACTTTAAAACCCTTTTTCCTTTCATTTATGTGTAACTTTTGGACATTGGAAGCAAAGCCTACACCTTTTGCATAAAAACAGATGAGCAAAAAGGAAGCATGAGTTTTTAATAGCAACTGGAACCAAAACTCCACCTGATTCCTAGCTTTTTTTCAAAAATACACTTGAAAAAGAAACTTGACTTCCAATGTTTCGTAAAAGAAGAAGAAAAGAGCATGAAGATCCTGAGTTGAATTGGGAACTCATATGAATGAGAGAAAGAAAAAAAAACTTAAATTGGCCTTGAAACCATTTTCATTTTTGCTTCAAGCTTCTTCATTTCCTAAGCTCTGAAAGGGCATTAACTTTATTAATATAGGACCTTCATTTAAAGCCCCTGTTTGTTTTTTTATAACCTAATAAGTTTTCTGTTTCCTAAACAAGAATGCCATTTTTACTTAATAAAATAACCTGCAAATATATCAAAAACAAAGGGAAGTTATAAAGCTCGTATATGCATCAACCAATATAAAAAAAAAAAAAAATAACACCATGCACAAGAAAAAATAAAATGAAGGAAATAAGCAAGCTCCAAGTTTCATGAAAAAGGAAATAGTTATGGAAAGCTACCTTTTTTATTGCTGTTTATGGCTCTTCTTCAAAAGCCCCTTCGTTTCTCTATTTTTTTGCTTCCTCATAAAAAACCTTTGTTTCTTTTTTGTCTTTGGTTTTTCAAAACCCTTCTTTTTGTTTGTGGTTGCTTGAGAGCTTTTTTTTCTACTTTGGTTTTTCTCCTTCCTTCAAAAAACTTTGGCTCCCTTCATTTATAGCAACAAACTTCATGAATATCCCTTGTGTCCTTTCTCCCATGTTCTTTTATATTTTCTTTCTCTCCACCCTTTTACCAGCTCCGTCTCTACTCACAGACTATTTTCATTTGTTCTTTTATTGCATACCACTAGTTTCTTTTTAGTTGAATGCCTCCCCCTTTGCTGTGCATACCTTTATATGATGAAGAAATGGGCCTCATTTCTTTCTTTTTGGTTTAGTTGGGGTTTATATTTTCCCTTTTGTTTTTTGGTTTTTGGCTTTCTTTTTTTAACTTTTTTCTCCTTTCCTTTTTAGGTTTTATGCCTTCATCATTCAGGCCATTTTTTTCCCTTTTCCTTTGTTGTTTTAGGCCTATGGTTGGGTCTATGAACACAAATATGGTTTTTGTTTGGGTTTTCTAACTAAGCCTTAGAACGGGCCATGAATTAAGCTTGCAATTAGGCCGTGTAATAAGCTTTTAAATAGGTCACATTATGGGCCACATAATGGGCTATGTATTGGGCTTTTAAATGGGCCATGTAATGGGCCCAAAAAAACCTTAGCCTATGTTAGGCCCTCTAGCTCCATTGCTTCCAAAATTGAATTAAATCGGGCCCTAGTTGATGTAAAAAAATGAATCAAAATCTAATATGATTTCAAAACACCAAACATGGTCCAAGGTTGATATGCCCTAAATCAAAATTACATTTAAACATTGTTAGATTGTTCTAGACAAAATTAGTTGTCTACAACTGCCTCTCTTTGTAAATTTTTGAGGATCAAGAATAATGCAAAGACATAAACATCAATTTTGTTTAGATGATGTTTTTAAGAGAGTTTGTTTTTTAATTTTTCTTTATTGTTTTTTGTTTGCCTTTTTTCTTTGTTCTTTGTTGTTTTCTTAGTTTTTGACTTTTTAAAATTTTGAACTCTTTGAATTTTGGTTTTTTTCTTTTTAATTTTTTTAAATTTTTTGTTTTTAATTAATTTTTTTTATTTTTTTGAATTAAAAAAAATTTCTAACATCAAAGGCTTTACAACTTTTGAAAATAAATTTAAAAGCTCATTTAGGTAAAGACTCAATAACATTTGAAGATAAATATAAAAGTTGTTTTAGGTAAATGCTCAATAATTTTTTAAGATAAATTTAAAAGCTTCTTTAGGTAAAGGCTCAACAACTTTTGAAGATAAATTTAAAAGCTCATTTAGGTAAAGGCTTAATAACTTTTGAAAATAAAATTTATCTTGGACTAGGCTTGACATCTGATTGGTGCCAGCTAAACTGGGCTCAATTCTTATTTGGGTGCTAACTAAACTGAGCTTAAATCTCATCGGTGCCAACTAAACTAGACTTAAACCTTGTTTGGCTGTCAGCTAAACTAAGTTTAAATCCTCTTAATACCAGCTAAACTATGCTTAAATCTCATCTGAGTGCTAGCTAAAATGGGCTTAATTCTCATCTAGGCGCCGGCTAAACTAGGCTTAAATCTCATTTGGGTGCCTACTAAATTAGGCTTAGTTCTTATTTGGGTGCTAATTAAATTGGGCTTAAACCTCATCTGGGTGTTAATTAAACTAGGCTTAAATCTTCTTAGTACTAACTATGTTGGCTTAAATCTTCTTAGTACCAACTAAAACTGGGCTTAAGTCTCATTTTTTTCATAACTTTTTAACATTTATTCTTCTTAAAAAACTCAACTAGTTATCATATCTCATATTTTTCATTCATTTCTTCAGCAACCCTTCCTCTTTTGCATATTTCTTTTTGACTTTTCAAACTCCTTTGTCATTTTGCCTTTCATTAACTATTTTTTTTCTTTTTTTTATTTTTCTATATTTTCTTATGACATACTTTATCTTTGTTTGCTTTTTTTCTTTTCTTTTTTTTTTCTTTATTTTCTTGTCTCTCTTTTTTCAAACTCTTTCCTTCCATCTTTTATTTGGTAGACTATTCTTTTTCTCTCTCTTAAATTAGGAGAATTTTTTTTATTTAGATTTTTTTGATAAACCTCTTTTTTTTTTTCTTTTATATTACTTAAAATGTTTCTATTTCCTCTCTTTTTTATTTTCAAAATTGACAAATGCAATCATGACACAATTATCTATTCTCAATAAAAAATGCGAATGCAAATGCAAATGCAAATGCAAGAATCTTTGTCACGACAAAATTTTCTATGATGTAAACACTCAATACAGATGCAAGTGACTGTTCGATGATGCCAATGCCAATGTTTTTTCCATGTACGTGACCTTATAGTCATACAAATGTGAATTTCTTTTTATGACACAAATGTACCTAAAAAGATGAAAGTGAAAAGTTTTCTTGCCAATAAATTTTCTTTTAAGATTTCAATTCTGTTGATTTTTCTTCAACTTTTCTCTAAAAAAAGTCTTTTCTTCCATCTTCTAATTTTTTTTTTTTTATTCCTTCATCTATCTTCAACTAAGATTCTTTTTACTCTTCTTTTTCCAAATTTCAATTATGTTGATTTTCCTTTATTCTTTCAACTTTTCTCTTAAACATGGTCTCTTCTTCTAGCTTCTTGTGTTTTTTTCTTTATTCTTTCACCTATCTTCCTTATTGTATCTTCACCAATTTTCACTATCTTTTTTTCTTCAAATAGTGCTTATTAACTTTTTTGTCATTTTCATTCAATTATTCTATCATTTTTGCTTCCATCATCAATTCTAACACACCATATGCATATGATCATTTCAACTCATTATATGCATCATGTAAAAATCAAGAAAAGACAACTGTGTTCTTTCCATTCCTTAGGTGAATAAAAGAATCTATTTTCCTTTTCAACAATGTTTATTTTTCAATGGAAAATATTTTTTTAAATCAAAACTAGTTTAAATGATTTTCTTTATTTATTGCAAAAGCACTTGACTAGTTATTCAAAACTTTTTGAAATTAAAGTTGCCCTACATAATTAAATTCCATAATCAAGGATAATGAAATATCCAAACAAATGTGACTTTGGAGTCTCCTAAAAATTGGTATTCCCTATTAAAAATAAAAAAGATGACATTTTTCCTTTTCAAATGGATTGAATGGTTTAATACATCAAGGTTTTAGTTCATTCAAGAAGACTTCGTCATTAGAGAGGAACAAAAGGGTGTATATTTTTCCATGTAAGCTCACAAATGAAGCATAAAATTTTTTAAAAATATGAATCTATTGAAAACCAAACAGTTCGACACTTACTTTAGCATACAAATGTGGTATTTTGATAGAAGTTAAAGTCTGTTGTGATGGGTTTAAAATTTTGGATGATAATTTAGAAATGAGAAAAAAAGGCTTAAATTTTTAAAACCAATCCTTTTAATGGATTTCAAACTTTTAAGGTCCAAATATTCTTGGATTCTTCAAGGGCCTGATTTGTTTTTGATTAGGCTTTTAGCATTAAGAGCGGCTTCAAAGTCTTTCAAATTTGCCCTATACTATTTAGGGTTTTCATCATAAAGTCATATCCCTTTTTTCTTTTTTCTTTTCTCTTTCTTTCTCTTATTCTCTTTTTTTGTCTCTTTTTTTTTTTTTTATTATTACACCATGCTCGTAAGAATTCAAACTTATCCAAAATGAGTTAATGGTCCAGATAGGTAATTAGGCAATAAAGGAAAATGGAAAAGGTTAATCGATTTTATGGCTGTTCCTTAATGAAAAGCTCCTCAATTTTAAACATCCATGCTTAATCCTATATAAACTTTTTTAAGGACATAATGTAGGCCAAGGTTTGGGGGTTTTCAAAGAAAGGAATAGATAGGCCCAAAATAAATGTTTAAGGGAGATTCAACCTAAGGATCATTCTTTCATTTGAAAGATTTACTTTGGGGGTGTTTGTCTTTTATTTTCCTATACTTTCTACTTAATCATTCTTTTCTTTTTCTTTTCCTTTTCTTTTTTTTTTGTTTTTCCTTTTTTTTTGTTTTTCAATTTTTTTTTCTTTCACTTTTCTTTTCCCTTACTTTGAGTGGATCCAAAACTTTGTTAACCATTTGTTTGATATTTGCCTTCAATACATAAGATTCTTTCTTGGACATTACCATACTTAACCCCTTAATACATTTTTTTGCCCCTCAGTGCGAAGGTTGTTCCTTGATCAGGGTTTATTTTAAAAAATTTATCATGCTCAAAGGGTTAGTAAATGATAAACTTCTATATCTGTCAAGGGAGGTTGAAAAATGGCCTTTTATCATCACAAGCGCAACTGCTAAATTTAAAAGAGTGATTTTTTTGGGAAAACATTGTTTAAAGAAAATGTTTTTTCTTTTATTTGGGGATTTTTCTTTGAACTCTTTGGTTTTCTCTCTACGTTATTTTCATAAATTTGTTGAGGTTTGTTTATTTTTGGATTCATTCAAATGCCTTAAGTGTGTGATGTCATAATCAAATATTCCTCTTTTTTCTTTTCTTTCATTTCATTTCATTTTATTTTTTCTTTTTTCATTTTCTTTCTCTTTTTCATTTTTTTTTTTGCATGCCCCCCACCATAATTTGAAAAAAATGCCTTTTTTTGACAAACTACAATTGATGAAAGTTAATGTGAGAAAAGGGCCATGTGGAATGAACTTGTTTAAGGTGTTACATGGTTCATGTCATTCCACAAATAAAGAGAAAGAATAGGTTGATCATAACTCAAGTTGTCTTAAGGGTAATAAAGTCTTTCTTTTTGATCAATATGTCCCAAAACACTAGACAATGACAATATGTGGTAAAAAACTAGGAGTCTAGTATGTTTGAAATCATTTTAAATTATTTGGGTGGCTTTGATTTTGAAAATTTTTAGAGCTACAGCTTAGTCTTGACATATTAAATTACCGTACCTAAAATTGTAAAAAAATATCATGCTTGCCTGATCTTCTAGGAATCTTAATTTTTTTTTTTTGTTTTGAAATTGGTTGTCTCATTATTTATTACCTAGGAAAAGATTATCACCCTTGGATATCAGAATATTATCAGACGAAGGCTAGGTTCACAAATTCAAGCTCATGTCTCCTGGAGGGGTTATGATTGATGGGTGCAATTACTTGAGCAATTTGAAAAAGTTGTAAGGGTATTTGGTGAGTTTACTTCTAATAGCGATTGCCAACTCTTTCAAGACCTTTTTCACCTTTTATTACAAAAGAAAACTTTTTTTTTCTCTCTTCACTTTTTAGCTTTTCATTTTTTTTTCTTTTTAGGGCATTTATCTTTTTATGACTGTTATGAATTAATTATAAGGCGCTTTATTCAAATTCGATAATTCTTTTTTTTACTATTTTTCTTTTAGAAGAAATCTTAAAATCTAAAATTTAAAAGAAATTAAAAATCTCAAATGATAATGTTCATAAATTCATGAGACATTATATGCATAATATCCATTCATTCAATGCAAACATTCAGGCCTAGTCCACAATTCACATCCTTAATAATGTTCTTAAGATGATATGCAAGCTTAAACAAAAACGAAAATGAATCCCCTACTTAATGCTTTAATTTTGGAATCTTGACCCTTAATTTCACTGTTATCAATTATCATGGCCACCAACCAGCTCTTTAAACTTTATAGGATCTACATCGATCAAAGACTGAACCATATTCTTGAAAGTAATGCAATTTTCTATGGAATATCCTTTGATCCCATCATGGTATTCACATTTAGCACTGGGACTATACCCTTTTGGGTAAGGAGGCTTTTTAAGCTTTACAAGGATAAGAGAAATCATATGATTATTGACAAGCAGAGGGAAAAGCTTCACGTAGGATGTTAAAAGTGAGTGGAATATTTTAACTCTCTTCCTTTTATGACTTGACAAAAACCTAGGTTGATATTTTATTTTGCAAATTTTCATAGCGAAAGAGTCTAAGAAGAGGGCATAGAGGTATGAGGATAAAATGGTTAAGGAAAGTTACTAGCCTAAGGCATCAAATTGTAAAAAGGTTAAGATAGAATATTAATATGTGGTGACCAATGAAAATGAGTGTTTACTAGATCTTCTTGTATCACGTTGAAGTTTCCCTCATTTTGCCCTTTAACATTTTTTTTTGGGGCATATTCACTAGAAATACCTCCCATCCTTTCATTATGAATTTTTGCATAGGCCTCCATAATTTTTCGCATTTTTATTCCATCTTTGATTCTACCATAGCAAATAGTAAATTTACAAATTCTGAAGATGTGTTACAAATCAACCTATCATAGTAGGAAAAAGAAAAAGAATCCATAAATAGCGAATTTAGCTCCCTACTAGTAAGAGGTAGTCATACTTGTGATGCTATCTTTTTCCATTTAGTGGTATATTCTTTATAGCTTTCATTAGGGCTTCCTTTCATGTTTTGAAGTGTCAACTGATCTTGGGCTATTTCTAACATGTGTTGGTATTACTTCAAGAATGTCCGAGATAAATCCCTCCAAGCATGAATTTGGCCATTTTCCAAACTATAATACCAATTGGCCATTACTATAGTCAAACTTTCTTGGAAAACATGGATAAACAATTTTTCATCATAGGTATACCTAACCATTTTGTGACAATATCAAGCTAAATGTGTCTCAGGACATCCAGTTCCATCATCCTTCTCAAATGTCAAAACCTTAAACTTAAGTGGAATAACCACATCTGGAACTAGCCAGGATTCTTTTGCATTGTAAAATTTATCCCTGCATTCAATAACTTGAATCCTTTTTTCTAGGATGCAATACCTTTTTTGTGTATCTAGATCCCATGAGTTCTCTCCTAAGGGTCATAAGCTATGTCCTTTAGGTTGATTATTTCTTTGAGCAAAAAGTTCCTCCATAGTCTTTTCTATTTGCTCTCTATCAATTTGATATTCTCCCAATCCTAAGAAGAAATTGCCAAGATTATTCTTAAAGAAATTCTTTTTCTCTTTGGGGCACACATGAATTGCATTTTATTGAGTGGATATATAAATGAATGAATGAACAAATGAATACATGAATGACAAAACTCTTTGATGAAATGTGTAGAAATTGGAGTAGAAGCAAGAATTAGAGAAGAGAATTTCAAAACCATAATCCATATATCAAAGTTTTAAAAGACAACACCAAATCAAAACATAAGATCATTCTTCTCAAAATTTACAAAATAGAAAAATTTTGCAAACATTTCATTTTCCCAACTACCTATTACTCGAAGATCTTTATAAAGAAAGAACCCCATCCATGTTCACCATGAAGCCAACTCTTTATCATCATTTTTAGATATTTAGCTCATTATTGTTGTTGGATCAAACCATTTCGCATTTATGAATGATTGCTCATTATGTTTGAAAGCCTCACAATTCTTAATGGAGTGCCTCATTTTCCCACCATGGTATTCATATATTGTATTTGGACTAAACCATTTAGGGTTTAGAAACTTTAAAGGCTCTAAAAGTGTGGGGGCAATAAGGTGTTTCTCAACCAGGTAAGGAAAAAGTTCTCTATATAAAATGGGAATAGGATTTAACAGTATATGTTTTTTTCTTCTTAAGTGGTTTTTAGGCAACAGATTGGCTAGGAGTCTAAGTATGCAATGATTATCAAAAAGTGCAAAGTTTAGAAATTGGCTAACAAGTGGTTGAGGAATGGCAAGTTGAAGATCTGGGTTCAAATGTGGACTTCTCGGAGACTACATGAAGTTTAGGGGCCTGTGCCTAAGTGCTTGGAAAGAAGGTCGAAAACAGACATGAAGAGAGTTTGAGTGCAAGTTTAGGTTTGAAACAATTTATGAGAGTTGTATGAAACCTGGTGACTCTATCTTAGAAATTAAATTCTTGAGCTCTAACATATGCATAGTCATATCACTCATTCCTTGCATGACCTTGCCTAAACTTTGATAATTACTTGAACCATTAAATGCTTTAGCATGCTTAGGAAAACTGTTGGACCCACTAGGTATCAGTTGGTTGCAACTCCAAGAGTTTTTGGGACTTAGGCTGAAATTGGTAAGGACCCTTGAGAAGGAACCAATTTAAGTTCCTTCAGTCTCTCAACCATTTTTGTCAACTCAATGAGCTATTTGTCATCTTTTGAATGTCATGTCCAAATTCTTTATGATTAAGTTTTAAAGCACTAATTCAAGCCTCCAATTGATCTTCCATATTTTTAGCTTTTGATACCCATTAAGTTAGATATTTTAATTTCGGGGTTTAATCAAAATGTCTATGTTAATACTCTTACTGAATGAATGCCATAAAATGATTTCTAACTTGCATGACACATAAAACATGTTTATGAATGCATGAATATGATAATGATGCAAATATATCTACAAAAATGGAATTTCTTACGTAAACGACCAAAAATATAAAAACCATATTAATGATGAATGTAAAATGTGATGATTGAATCCAAAAAAAAAAAAAAATGACAAACTCCTTACCATTCTCGAAACTTTTTTTTTTGCTCATCTCTTTTCTATCTTTCCTTTTCTTCTTTTTTTTTTTGAACCTTTTACCAGATCTTTTTTTGCAAGGCCCACTAGATAACTTATCAACTCCAAAACTTCCTTTTATTTTAAAAAAATTTGGGAACAAAAATTTTGATTCTAAATTCACTCAAAAGAAAATTTTGGTTGAAACAAAAGGGGAGAAAATTTTTTTAAGACTTTTTCTTTTTCACACTTTTGCTTTTTATTTGGTTAACAAAATTTTTTTTAAGATATTTGTTTTGTTATTTTTTATGGTTTTTTCTTTTGTTGAAAAATATGAACAAAAACATATTTTTTTGAAAATGCAATTCTTAAACAAACACTAGACAAATCAAATAGTAAGTCAAAAGAAAATTTTATTGGAAGCAGTTTTTCCAATTGTTTTTTCAAAATCTTAATTTTTTTCTTATTATTGTTACTTATAAATGCTGATTGTATCAGAGTGTACCTCACTTGTCCTAATTTAGGTAATTTCTACAAAAAGATCAATAGGGTTCTACTTAAGGTTGGTCCCTTAATGTTCACTATATACTGGGTTGGGATTTATACGTCTAAAAGTTCCTAAACTTTTCTTCTCATCATCATCCATTATAGACTAGTAAGGCACCTAATCCTTACCCATTATAGGCTACAAACAGAAAGGGTTTAATCTGAGTGGGAGTGTTTCACTAGCAAATGTGAAGGTTATTACTTTAGGATAGCATAACTACATTACTTCCTTCTAATAGCGAAAGACCTCAAGTCTAGAGCTCATATATGCAAATAACTATGCAAAGTATGTGTAAGAAGATATAATTAATTAAAACAATATAAGGGAAGGACAAATCGCGTAATCAAAATAAGATACTAACATGAAGTTTTTTAAAGGAATTTAAATAAAGGCAATTAAAATTAAATATCAACTAAAACCATTAAATCCAAAACTTTGGATGAAGCATGATAATTTTTTGCCTAACTTAAAAAAAAAGTCCCCAATGGAGTCGCCAATTCGTGAACCTGACTGGATGACATAAAAATTTAAGAATAAAAAAAAAGGGGGTCACCACCAATCTTTTTTGTTAGGTGTGATTTGCCACTTGGAAAGGTTTATCTTTTTAAGAGAACAAAAAAAAAAAGGGATTTGAGGTTTATCAAATGATATTTTGTTTTTTGAAAACAAATTGGGTTTAAGAGAATGATTATGCATGGGGAAGATTAGCACCTTTACAATTTTCATTAAAAAATGATACTAATTAATCATAAATTATCTTTGATGTTGGATAAAAGTGGCTTCAATTTGAAATTTAATAATAATTCCCTTCACTTTTTGAAAAACGAACATCAATTTTATTAAAAATATTTATTTAGGAATATTGCGAAAATCTATAGTTAAAGAATTACCTTAACATTCTTAAATAGGCAGAATTCAAAGATAACTCTTTCTGCCTACAATTCATCATGACATTCCTTAAAAAGGAAAATAATGTTATTTGCAGATGATAATTTTTGTGACTTTCTAACATCTAGGTAGAATACCAACAATTACTTTCCTCAAAATGTTATTTTATTTTTATTCCAAAATCCATATTTTGAATAATATTTTCCATGAAAAAACAATTTTTTACAAAGAACTGATGATGCTACAATTAATTAATAAATAACAATAATTAAAAGGCATGGGTACGTAAAATGAATGCAAGCTATAATATAAAAATGAAGATATGCAAAAGCGTGTCATGCATAATAGTGAGATGTAATTTTAAAATTGGATCCTTAAATATAAAGTGACAACCTGGGCTTCCCAACATCTAGGTAGAGTTTAGATGTGACTATTTATATCTAAGACCCCATTTTTATTTTTGTTTGTTGGATCCTATTATTCATTGTCAAGGAATCCATGAAAAACTTAATGAAAATGAAATTTCCTAAGTACTTTATCCTCTAGGCAGCATGCAGGAATAAATTATTTCATGTGAGATTTTTGTGCAAATTCCTTAAATTTTAGAATGATTTTTTTGGTATTTGGGTTGGATTTAATGTTTCAAGATTTAGAGAAAAATGGGAATTGTCGATAACTCAAATTTCTTTAATCATCTCCAACATCTAAGCTGACTTTCAAAGCAAATTCAGTTTTCATATTTCCCTTTTTTCCTTAAAAGTTCAATTTTAATGTAGTATAAGACAAATAAATTATTCAAATACAAACTAAAAATTAAAACGACCAATTTGATCATCTTATACTTACTTAATCCCATTTATTTTAGTTTTTTAGTTTTTTTTTATCATTTCCTATTTGAATAAAATTAAAGATAGAAATTTTATTTATTATTTATTTTGTTCGTGAAGGAAAATTTTCTTTAATTCCCTAACATCTAGGTGGAATTAAATTCTTCAAAGCACAAATTAAATTCCTTCCAATATCTAGGCAAGGTTTCTAAAATCCTTTTTCTATTTTATTTAATTTTATTTAATTTTTATCATTTTCGTTCATTATTTATTATTATTTTAGGCATTTATAGGCTCATGCAATAGCTAAATGCCAAAAAAAGGAACTAAGACAAACTCCTACGGCATCTTAGGTGAGACATTACCATTCCCACCCTTTCCTATATTAAAATTTCATTATCTTTTATATTTATCACTATCCTTATTTTATCTAAAGTTAAAAAGCATGGAAAAGCAAAGTGTACCAGACTATTTGCAAGCAACACATGCCAAACCCAAAATAGCAAACATGGGCAAAATAGCCTGAAAAGATAGCTTTTCCCCTTCTCTTAAATGGCCAACATGTTAAAAAATGAATAGCAACAAGTGTTTAAAACTTTAAACTATCACCATTTCCACAAACTTTGTACTAACCAAGAAAAACCATCTGACATGGATTAGGTCTGTAGACACCCTATTTTGTTCAAGGATTTTTTGAAATTCATTAAGCTTCGAATTTTAATTTTGATTGTGCAATTAGGCCTTAATTGAAAATGTGAATTTTGGGCCCAAATATTAAGCCCTAAATTTTATTTGTATTTTAATTTTTTAGTTTAATTTTTGGTTTAATGTTTGTTTTCTTTAGTTGAAAGAGTCAAAGTCAATTGGTAAAAAAAAGGTAAAAGTAAAATAGAAAAAATGTGGGATTTTGTATGAAAAATTTTGGATTCAATTCAACTCTTGGATTCTATCTCAGATTTGGAGAGAAATCCTAGATTCGATTAAATTAATTCCTTCCTAATCGAAAATTCAATCCTTGTATAAACGACCTAGAATATGTGATCAAATGGGGGCTTGATAGCAATTCACTTCAAGATCAAACAGAGATCATTGAAAAGTGAGAAAATTTGGGCAAAGTTTTGAATCAACAAGGTAGAAGCAATCAAGTAAAAAATTTTTGCAAGAAGATCCAGTTAGTGTTTTTGGAGAGAAGGCTAAAATTTATAATAGGAAGCATCAATGTTTGAAAGGTAAAAAATTGTTGGAACCCAATGAGGTAATATTTGCTTTTTTTTGTGATTTTTACATAACTTTTATAATATTTAATTGCTTACTTTTATTTTTATATTTATTGCATGGTATCTATTTTTGCATGACTTTGCATGACTAATATTATATTTGCATGATTAATATATTTATTTGAGTGATTTATTAATATATTTGCATGATTATTAATGTATTTATTTGTATGATTATATTTAATTCAATTGCATGATTAATAATGTATTTAATTGCTTGATTATTAATATATTTATTTGCATGATTGTATATTTAATTGTATTTTTATTTGCGTGATTTATATTATTATTTGCATGATCATATATTTGATTGCATGTTTTACATTGTTAATTGCATGATTATATATTTAATTGCATATCTATTTGCATGATTATTAATTTATTTTTTTGCATGATTGCATGATTATTAATATATTTATTTGTATGATTATTTATTTATTTTTATTATTGCATGATTTTATTTTATTGCATGATATGACATTATATGTTATTGGATGATTAATATTATAGTTGAATGATATTTAGTTGCATGTTTCTATATTTATTGTGTGTATAATTGCATAATTATACATCATTACTAATATTTTTGTGTGATTATATTTGATTTAATGATTATATATTTGCATGGCATTTTATATTATTGCATGATAATATATTTACATGATTTTATATATTTATATGAATATTATTATTGCATGATAATTAATATATTTACATGATATTTTTGCATGAATATTTTAGCATGATCTAGGCATGATATTATTACATGATATTTGGTATGATTTATAATATATTTGCATAATAATTTTAGCATGGTATGATTTCATATTTATTGCATGATTGCATGATTACTTAATATTCTTGATAGAATTTTTATATCACTATGTTGTAAATAAATAAAAAGATTGGAATTGATTAATTTGCATGATAAAAACCATCTTTGATAAGGTTTAAATCAGATAACACATAATTAATTTGGTACCAATTTTGGATGTAAAGGGGTGCTAATACTTTTCCTACATATAACTGACTCTCGAACCTTAGTTTTGATGATGTAGATCAGAAGCTATTTTTTTTAGCCCTTAGTTTACACTTAGGACAACCTTAAAAATGATAGATTCACATAGGTGACCAATCACACCTAGATAAAAAAGATTAGTGGTGACTCCATTATTTTTATGTCTAATGGATAGGTTTCCTAACCTAGACATTATGATAGTTTGGTGACTCTACTAAGGACATTAGAAAGTCAAGCCATTAATTAGTTACATGTTATCTTAAGCCTTACTTAGATAGTTTTTATTATGTAATTTTTTATGTGGACTAACTTATTTGTTTGTTTTGTAGATATTATTTTTATCGCACCTATCTATTTGATTACTCAGCATGTCCTTTTACATATACCACACTTGTATTCATGCATATGCTCTATACTTGGGCTTTATCCTTTATTAGGAGGAAGTAAGTAGCTACACTCTCATGAGGTGATAACCTTTGTGTGAGCTAGCGAAAACTCCCACTCAAATTGAAGCTTTTTCGTTTGAGCCTATAATGGTGGGTGAAGATTGGGTTACCCTACTAGTTTATAATGAACGATGATGTAGGGAACAGTTTGGGAGCTTTTAGATTGTCAAGCCTTTGAACCCAGCATGTACATGAACCTTAAGGATCCAAACCTAGGCTAGAGCCTTACTTTCCCTTTAATTAGAAAAAACCTAAATATGACACATGATGGGATAGTTATTATTCTTGTAAATTGATGTTATTCCTTGTATATATTTTTGCTTACTAACCTTTTATATTTTGTTATTCCTTGTGTATATTATATTATGTTAACAAACTTGTTTTTCCTTACTTTATTGTGATGCATGCATCATTAGATTTACATAAGGAGTGATTACCACAAAACAATCTTAACAAAAGGAATTTTAATTACATCCATGAAGAGCCTATCAAAGTTCCCTATGTGCCTAAGAATGAAGTTCGAGGAAGTTCAAACTTAAAGGAGGAGATTGTTTGCTAGCTAATTATGTAACTACTCTGTCTATTAAAATCCATTTCAATCTCAAACAAAATGATCTTAGCGATTTGGTTAGTATTTGGAACCAATGGAGTGTCACTGCCAAGGAGACTTTCCAAAAGAAGTTTGGGGAACTTGCATTACTTTTTTCAATCTTGTTGATGATTAGCTTATTAGGGCCATGGTTCAATTTTGGGACCCTTCATACGGCTACTTTATGTTCAATGAGGTCGATATGGTGCCAACTATTGAAGAATATTCAACTCTCCTTCACTTGGATCTCCCTAATGTTAATAAGGTTTATTGGAAAAATTAAAATACTACTTATTGAAAAAAGCTTGCTCAAACGATGGCCATAAATGTCCAAATATTGATACTTGGGTAAAAGGAAATGGTGAAAGTGTTTGTATTTCTTGGTCCATTGTTTGTGAATTTATGTACAAATATTTTGGCATTGACAGAGGAATGGATTTGATGGCGTTAGCTCTCTATGGGATGATGGTATTTCCAAAAGTAATTGGCTATATTGATGTTGCGGTGTTGGATTTCTTTGATCAACTTGGTTACCAAATTAACCTATTTCGACATTTTGGTTGAGACTATTAGATTTTTAAATCATTGTCATCGAAATGGTGAGGGCCTTTTTACTAGATGTGCTCAATTGTTAACCATCTAGATGAAAAGTCATATAAAAAATAATTGTGGTAAATTTCACAAGCTATATTTCACTACAAGCACTCCTATCAAGGAATTCTGTGAAAATGAATGGCCTACACAAAAATCCAAGAAAGCATTGATCTTATTGCTACGTAAGCTCACTAGCCAAGATGTGATATGGAGAGCTCTTTGGATGCCTTATGGACTAGTTAGTGTTGTATGGTTGTGAAGATAAGCTTCAGGTTCCTTTCTGAAGCCTTTGGGGTGCAGTGAGTTATTCTCTTATCATGGGGCAAATACAATATGACATGAATAGTTTATGCCAGCCACTTTCAGACTTAGTAAAATGGAGAATAGAGTTCTCATATGTTGAAATTAATGCCTTTATAAATATAGCCAAAGCCCTACAAGCTTGGAATTTGCCTCACATGAAAGATAGGAAGAGATGTTCAAATGAGGTTACCCTTGAATACTTTGTATGGAACATTGGACGAGGTAAAGATATTAAAATCCCTAAAGAAACAACTCCAAATAGCCTAATGAAATCACCACCTCTTGATCCCTATTGGCAATGGAAACTGCTAAAAGAAAGCTCCAAGTTGAAAAAGATGAATTGGATCTTGAAAGCAAAAGACTAAAAAAAGAGTTAGAGGGAAGAATGGACAAAAAGGTTCAAGCACTTAGACAAGAAAATGATGAATGGAAAAATCTATTTTTTGATCTCAACATCACATAAGCATCCACCAATTGTGAGTTAGCCCAACTTATGAAAGAAAATGGACAATTGCAAGCAAAGATGCAAGAAAAAGATGAAGTACTCATCAAAACACAAAAGCACATCCAAATACTCAATGGGTAATGGTTGAAATTGGAACACAAATGGGTGTTGTGAATGAAGAATGTGAGCTAGCAAAGAAGGCATGTGTGAGAAAGCATAACCAGTTAGGGTGCTTGCTTGATCAAATTACCATGGCTACTTACAAAGCTAAGGACATGGTAGAAAAGTTAAAGAATGGAAGTAAAGGTGCCACCAGTGGGAGCACATGGCCAAGAACTACTAAATTTCCTTAATGAAATGCAATGCCAATATCGACAAAATAAGGATTATTTTCTACAATAAACTTTAGAATTTTCATGGATGTGATATTGGATTTAGTTAGAAATAACTTTCAATTCAACAATGATTTTCTCTATTAACAATTGTAAAATGGAAAATCCTCTTTATTGCATTCATGCATTCATACATAAACACCTTTCCAAAATGCATGCTAATAAGTCATCCTAATTCTTAAAACTTGTGAAAAATCAAGATTCAAGGATAGCTCAATCCTTAAACATTCTAAGGTGCTACAATGCTAGATATGAAGCAAATATCATGGAAGAAGAAAATACTATTCACCTTTAAAAGTTAGAAAAAACACGAGAACAACTAAAAGGGTAATTGAAAATTATTATCAAATTATTGAAAAACATGATCAAAGGGAAGGAAGTGGTGGAAAAGGTGGTGATACAAAATGAGACTGATCCATTATCTCTTTCTAGTTTTGGCAGATATTTAGCACATGCATCTTAAGAGGCCCAACACCAAATACCATTCACTATAAGTTATCCTTATGTGTAGACTGATATACTTACAATTGTTGCTCATGCTCCCATTTCACTTGTTTTTGACATCAAGACATCTTGTCCTACACAAGTTCCAAATCTTAATGATCTTAAGGAATAAGAAAAGTTGAAGATAGGCTCTGTTGAAACTAAAAAAAATTTTGGTTCTTAAAAGATAGATCTCATAGAAAAGAGGCTTAGAGCCATTGAAGGAACATACTTTTATAAGTCAATGGATGCTACTGAATTGTGCTTGGTTCCTGATGTCATGATTCCACCAAAGTTTAAAGTGCTTGAGTTTAAAAAATATGATGGGTCCTAATACCCTTTTACACATGTTACGATGTATTGTCACAAGATAGTTACATGTACCCATAATGAAAAGTTACTCATCCATGTTTTTCATACTGGTTCAGCTGCTAGGTGGTATATGAAACTAGATAAATCCCACATTTGTGGATGGAGAGAACTTGCAAGGGCTTTCATTACACAATACAAACACATTATATATTTGGCACCAGATTGCATGTCTTTACAAAGCATGCAAAAGAAAGATATTGAAAGTTTCGAAGATTATGCCCAGAGATGGACAGATATTGTTACCCAAGTTTAACCATCGTTCACTAAAAATGAGACCACATTCCTATTTTTCAATACTCAAGGCTTTTTACTATGAAAAGATGATTGGAAAAGTCACTAAGAATTTCAATGATATGGTAATTTTTGGAGAGATTATTGAAAATGCTATCAAGAATGGAAAGCTTGAAAGTGGTGATACAAAGAAAGGAGCTGTGCTAAAAAAGAATGAAGGAGATGCTCAAGCTATAATTAATAAGAGGCAATAAGTTACAGGCTTCACCCCATATTATCTTTACCTAATGTACCAACTTTTTACCCAACCATTTATAATGCCTTCCTAAGTCCTTATGTTCATCAACCAATCATATAGTCACCTAACTGTTGGCCAATTGCTCAACCTAAGAATCAAGTGAAAAGAGAAATAGCTCTTATAGATCTAATTTTTATGACATACATTGAGCAACTCCCTTAACTCATTGAGAACTATTTGGTTACACCAATTTATTTAGAATTTATAAGGCCTTTTTAACCTAAGTGGTATGATGCTAATGCTACTTATGACTATTATCCTAAGATTGTTGCCCATTCTACAAAAAATTGCATAGTATTGACATACAAAGTATAAAGTTTAGTCAAAAATGGATTGGTGAATTTTGATTAAAAAGTAGGGACATGTGTCATCAAGAACCCTTTGCTTAACCACACTGGGCCATAATTTTGAAGAAGTTTTTATAAATGTCTGTCACCTTATGAACTTTAAGAAATAATGCAAGTTTTGAACATCAAGAATCTTTTATGTCAGTTTTTTTTTATGTATTTTTCATCATTTCAATAAAGTAACAAATGCATTTTCATTACATTTCCTCATTTCCTCATTTGTTCCATTGCTTTTATATACATGCTTTTCATATTTCACCCAGTACGATGTTCTAAATAATGAATGTTCAGACAATCATGACAATAATTTAGGATTTCATTTTAAATGCATCATTCATATTGATGGAATTAATAAGTTGAGACTCTTAATCTATTGGGATCATTGAAGTAATAGAGGACAAGTTCCATGAAATGAAACTAGCATGGGATTTTGCTCATTCATAAATGAAAGTGATAAGTGTGTGGTTCTTTATGATGGTTTGCTCATAAGTTTGCTCTTAGTCAATAAATGTTCTTCATTAAGAGTATTCATATTTGAAATGAGAAATGACCATATTTCTTCTACCCTTCACACAAGGAGTTAAATTATCCATTTACCATCCCATTTAAGCCTATTGAATTTTCTTTGGAAAAAACCCTAAACAAGGATCACCTCCACATTGGGGGGCAAAGTTGAAAAAAAGCTTGATCACAAAGAGAAAAACAAAGAAAAAAATAAAGGTCCCTAATGATTTCAAGGGAAAAAAAAACTCTTTAGTGCTCAAATCTTTCCTAAAATAGGATGAAAAGTGCAAATCAAAAAAATGTGAAGAAAAGAAAGAAAAAAGAAAGAGAGAATTGATGAAGAATGGGGTAAAAAACCAAGATGCACCATCTGATAATAAATGATCCTTTGGTTTATAATCCTTTAAATTAATTTTAGGCCTACTTTATCTATTTCTTTCATAACCCCTCACCTTAGCCTACATTACATCCTTTAAAAGTCCATTTTGATCAAATTTGAATACCCGAAGTGGAAAATCATGAATTGAACTAAGGCAAACTTGTAATGGGAATGTTGAAAATTTTGATCGAAATGTCACTGATGGATTAAGGAAAAAAGGAAACTAAGAAAGAAAAAATGCGCAAAAAAAATAAAAAATAAATCCAAAAAAAATGAGAAAAAAGCAAAAATTAAACTGAAAACCTAAAAGGGCAATTTAAATAATAAAAAAAAAAGTTAGAAAAATAGCCTTGATGAAGATCCCTAAAAAGTAAGGATAATGCTTGAATTAATGAAATATTAAAAATATCAACAGAATGAGCTTTTGAAAAAGAATTCAGAATTATTTTGTCTAAAATTGTCTAAATATTCATTATCTTAAATGTTACATATCCTTCCTAGCATTTATCTTGATTCATCCTAAAATGATTTCTTGGCCTATTTATTCTTTACCAAACTTGTTCTTATAATGAATACCCGTTTCTTTGATTTTTCTTGTTCTTCACCATTTATTTCTTCCCGTGATGAATTAAAGAAATGTGATCGATTACATTTGGCATTGAATGGAAATGATGATGAATGAATAAATGATGTTATGAAAGATCCTTGCATTATTTCAAAAAAGTTGGAAGTGATTAGGGTATATTGAAAATAAAATGTGAATGATGAAAAAAGTTCAAATGATGTTGATTTTTATGGCTTATAATTGAAAAGAAAGATTCCAAATGTTGAAATCAAATAAGGAAGTTAAATTTTGGGTCACAAATCTGTTGATACATTTATTGGCCAGTTCTAAAAAAGTTGAAGAAAAATATGATGAGAAGCTAAAAAGAAGACATGAAAAAGAGTCTTGAGATCTCATTGAAAGAAGGAAGCTTTGGATTTGGATGATATAATGGATAATACTACTTGATGATGCATAATAGCTCATGTTGAAAACCATAAAGGTTGATGAGTTAAAAAGAGTGACAAGATAAATTAAGAGTTTTGAGAACTCTTTGATTTACCACAATTAAAAAGATAAATGAATAGTATAGCATACATTGCATTCACCACATGCATTACATGTATGCATCATACTAAAAATATTGCACTAATTCATGGCATTCATCATGTATATTTGAAAAAGAAAAGAAAGTTTAAAGTTTGAAATTGGGTAGGAATTTTGCATTCATGCATTGTATTCATTGCATTCATTACATATTGCATATATTATTGCATTTATTACGCTCATGCACTTCATGTTTGGAAAAGAAAGATCAAAGTTTAAGTTGTGAAATTATGATAGAATTTTGAAAATCTTTGGCTCATGTATTCATTGTATGCATACATTGTGTTCATCATATTCATCCCATGCATCATGCATGTTTGAAAGAAAGCAAAATTAAAATTTGAATCTTGAAATTGAATTTAAGAATTGTGGAGAATCCTTTCATTCATTGCATACATAGATTGCATATGTTTGGAAAATAAGAAGGAAAAACTAGATGAGGAAATAATTTTGAGAAAAGACATTAGAAGGCAATCAATGATGATTCAGATGAGATGCATAAACTCAATTTAAGGTCAGATTTTTTTAAGTTCCAAAGCCTCTATCAAGGAGAAGCTTTTTTAAAGGTAAGAATGATCTCATTTTATTTTTCAAAAGTTTCAAAGCCTCAATTGTGAGGGAGCATTTTATTTTCGAAGTTTCAAAGCCTCAGTTGTGGGGGAACATTTTATTTTTCAAAAGTTTCAAATCCTCAAGCCTTAGTTGTGGGAATACATTTAATTTTCAAAAGTTTCAAAGCCCTAGTCATAGGGAGCATTTTATTTTCAAAAGTTCTAAAGCCTCAATTACGGGGGAACATTTTATTTTTCAAAGTTTCAAAGCCTCAATTGTGGGGGAGAATTTTATTTTTCCAAAGTTCCAAAGTCTTAGTTATGGGGGAGCATTTTATTTTTCAAAAAGTTTTAAGGCATGAGTTATGGGAGAGCATTTTATTTTTCAAAAGTATGAAGCCCTAAATTGTGGGGAAGCATTTTATTTTCAAAAGTTTCAAGCCTTTATCGAAGATGAGCCTTTGTAATTTTCTTTTTTGATTTTTCTTGTCCCAGACAAAATGGATGTCTTTTGTCTTTGTACAATTCCTGTTTCATAAAAAATCACAAAGAGGGGTAACTGTAGCACCTTATTTTGTTTGGGGATTTTTTGAAATTCATTGGGCTTCGAATTTTAATTTTGATTGTGCAATTAGGCCTTAATTGGAAAAATAAATTTTGGGCCCAAAGACTAAACCCTAAATTGTATTTATATTTTAATTTTTTAGTTTAATTTTTGGTTTAATTTTTGTTTTTTAAGTTAAAAGAGTCGAAGTCAATTAGTAAAGAAAAGGTGAAAATAAAAAAGAAAAAAAATGGGATTTTGTATGTAAAATCTTGGATTCAATTCAACTATTGTATTCTATCTTAGATTTTAACTTTAATAGTTGAATAATTTTGGAAAGACTTTGGGCTCAATCTATTGAGAAAGGAAAGATTACATAGAGAATAAAATTTGGAGAGAAATCCAAGATTCGGTTGAATCAATTCATTCCTAATCGAAAGGGATTCAATCCCTATATAAAGACCATCAATCAATGAACAAAAGGGGGGCCTGATAGCAATTTACTTCAAGATCAAATAGAGGTCATTGAAAAGAAAGAAAATTTGGCCAAAGTTTTGAAACAACAAGGAAGAAGCAATCAAGCAAAAAAACTTTTGCAAGAAGATCCAGTTGGAGTTTTTGGAAAGAAAGCTAAGATTTATAGTAGAAAGCATCAATGTTTGAAAGGTGAAAAATTGTTGAAACCCATTGAGGTAATGTTTACTCTTTTTTTTATGTGATTTTTGCATAACTTTTATAATACTTAATTACTTACTCTTGTTTTTGTATTTATTGCATGGTATTTATTTTTGCATGAATTTGCATGACTAATATTATATTTGCGTGATAATTTATTTGTCTAATATATTTATTTGCATGATTAATATATTTATTTGTGTGATTTATTAATATATTTGCATGATTATTAATATATTTATTTGTATGATTATATTTAATTCGATTGTATAATTATTAATATATTTAATTGCTTGATTATTAATATATTTATTTGCACGATTATATATTTAATTGTATGTTTATTTCCATTATTATATATTTAATTGCATGATTTATATTATTATTTGCATGATCATATATTTAATTGTATGTTTTACATTGTTAATTGCATAATTATATATTTAATTGCATGTCTATTTGCATGATTATTAATTTATTTATTTGTGTGATTGCATGATTATTAATATATTTATTTGCATGGTTATTTATTTATTATTATTATTATTGCATGATTTTATATAAATTGCATGATATGATATTATATGTTATCGCATGATTAATATTATATTTGAATGATATTTAATTGCATGTTTTTGTATTTATTGTGTGCATAATTGCATGATTATACATCATTACTAATATTTTTGTGTGATTATATTTGATTTCATGATTATATATTTGAATGAATGGTTATTAATATATTTGCATGGCATTTTGTCTTATCGCATGATAATATATTTACATGATATTATATTTACATGATTATTATTATTGTATGATAATTAATATATTTGCATGATATTTTTGCATGAATATTTTAGCATGATCTAGGCATAATATTATTACATGATATTGGGTATGATTTATAATATATTTGCATAATAATTTTAGCATGGTATGATTTGATATTTATTGCATGATTGCAAGATTGCTTGATATTCTTGATAGAATTTTTGTATCACCATTTGTTGTAAATAAATAAAAAGATTGGAATTGATTAATTTGATTGATAAAAACCATCTTTGATAAGGCTTAAATCAGATAATTATTTTGGTACCAATTTTAGGTGTAAAGGGGTGTTAATACTTTTCCTACACATAATTGACTCTCAAACCTTAGTTCTGATGATGTAGACTATAACTTATTTTTTTTAGAGACCCTTAGTTAAGGACAACCTTAAAAAAGATAGATTCACATAGGTGACCAATCACACCTAGATAAAAAAGACTAATGGTGACTCCATGATTTTTGTGTCTAATGGATAGGTTTCCTAACCTAGACATTATGACAAGGTCTCCAACTCTTAGTTGCATGCAATACTGCCTATATCCCTAACAACCTACATATAGAAGAACAAAGGCAGTAGACATGAAAGAATAAAGCTTTTGGATTCAATGAGTGGATAAAGTAGCAGGTAATTGACCCCACATAGGAAAACAAATTGTAAGTAGGAAAGGTGGAAGCTTTGAGCCTCCCATATGCAGTTTATATGCCAAAAAAAAAATGAAAGACTAGCAATGAAGAAACCAACATGAAACCTTAAGCTTTGGCAAACCATATGAACACAAAAATAGCAAAAACAAGCTTTAAGAAAACCCTATATGCAAACCCTTTTTTCCCCCTATTTTGGAAGCCATTTTGTTGTTTAAAATAAGCTTTATTTAATGTCTAAAATTAAAAAAAAAATGTTAGGCTAGCGAAAATGGAGTTGCAAAGTTCATGGATAGTGGATAAGAAAGCCAAGAAGATAAAAAATGTGCCTGTGAACTTTAAAAACCTTTTTTTCCTTTCATTTATGTGTAACTTTTGGACACCTGAAATAAAGCCTACACTTCTCACATGAAAACAAATGAGTAAAAAGGAAGCACGAATTTTAGAGTTTATATTTGATACATTGTAGTATATAGATTCTATACACTGTCAGTGAATCAGATGATGATAACTTATTAATGAGGTGAATCTAATGATAATACCTCATTAATGAGTAAATTATTTTAATTTATGTACTTTTATTTTAAGTGTTGATATTTATTCATTAATGAGTTATCATAATCTGATTCATTGATAGTGCATGGAATCTATGCATTGATAGTGTATCAAATATAAATTCTGAGTTTTAACAGCAACAAGTATCGAAACTCCACTTGAGTCCTAGCTTTTTTTGAAATTACACTCGAAAATGGAACATAACTTCCAATGTTTCAGAAAAGAAGGAGAAAAGAGTTTTTTTTTTCTATTTTAAAAATAAAGCATAAAGATCTTGAGCTAAATCGGAAACTCATGTGAATGAGAGGAAGAAAATATAACTTAAATTGGCTTTAAAACTATTTCCATTTTATTTTCGCTTCAAGCCTCCTCTTTACCTAAGCTCCAAAAGGGCATCAACTTTCTTAAGACAAGACCTTCATTTTATCATCTTAACTTAGAAAAACATGCATTCAATCATGAAAACCTAAGGCCTTGTGGACGACAAAGAAAATTAGAATTGAAACTCTTGAAAAGAACATAGCCTTTTAAACTCAAAACCTTTTAAACCCCTTGTTTGTTCCTTATAACCCTATAAATTTTATGTTTACTAAACAAGAATGCCATTTTTTATTAATACAATAGCCAACAAGTATATCAAAAATAGGGGGAAGCTATAAAGCTCCTATATACAGCAACTAATGTAAAAAAAGAATAGCACTATGCATAAGAAAAAAATAGAATGAAAGAAAAAGGCAAGCTCCAAGCTTTCATGAGAAAAGAAACATTTATGGAAAGTTATTTTTTTCATTGCTATTTATGGCTCTTCTTCAAAAACCCCTTTGTTTCTTTGTTTTTTGCTTCCTCAACAAACCTTTTTTCCTTTTTGTCTCTAGTGTTTTGAAAACCTTTCCTTTTATTTGTGGTTGCCCAAGAGCCTTTTTTTCTACTATGATTTTTCTTTTTCCTTCAAAAATCATCAACTCTTCTCATTTATAGCAACAAACCCTATGAATATCCCTTGCATCCTTTCCCCCACATCTTTTTATGTTTTCTTTCTCCCCTCACTCTGTTACCATTTCCATCACCATTTGCAAATTGTTTTCATTTGTTTTTTTTGTTGCATACCACAAGCTTCCTTTTAGCTGAATGTCTCCTTCCTTTGTCTTGCATGTCTTCATGTGATGAAGAAATGGGCCTCATTTCTTTCTTTTTGATATAGTTGGGTTTACGTTTTCCTTTTTTTTTTTTTTTAGTTTTGGGCCTTTTTTTTTTACGTTCTTTTTCCTTTCCTTTTTGTGTTTTGGGCCTTCATCATTTAGTCCATTTTTTCCTTCTTCCTTTGTTGTTTTGGGCCCATGGTTGGGTCCATCAAAACAAACATGGCCTTTTTTTTTTTTGGCTTTCTAAATAAGCCCAAGAACAAGTAATGAATTAAGCTTGCAATTAGGCCAAGTAACGGATTTTTAAATAGGTTACATTATGGGCCACATAATGGGCCATGTATTGGGCTTTTAAATGGGCCATGTAATAGGCCTCCCAAAAATGACCTTAGCCCATGATGGGCCCCTAGTTTTATTGACTCTAAAACTAAATTAAATCAAACCCTAGTTGAGGCAAAAAAAAGCCTAAATTTAATACGAAATCAAAACACCCAAAATGGTTCAAACTAATACACCCCAAATCAAAATTACATCTAAACATTGTCAAATTGTTCTGGACAAAATTAGGTGTTTGCAACTAAACACCCTACGCCTTGACCTGCTACTAAGTTTCTTGCCACAATCATTGCTGCCTATGTTATCATCGTCGTTGACACTATTATTGCCGTTGTTGCAACATACGAGTCTAGAAACTCGATCGTCAGATTGAGTGAACACAAAAATTGAGGTTAGGAAAACATTTTCAATAAAACTAAAATAAAGGAGTCACCACCAATCTTTTTAGGATTTGATTGGCTACTTAAAAAATTTTTCTTTTTAATAAAATATTTTAAAAAATATAAATTTTATTAAAATAACATTTTGTTATGCAAAAATCAAAATTGGATCTCGAAGTTGGCTATGCGTGGGGAATGATTAGCACCCCTATATTGTGCTTTGAAGATAGTATCAATTAATTGCATGTTATCTTTAGATTTTATTAAAAATGGAACATTTTGGTTTGTGAAAATCATAATTGGGTCTCAAAGTTGGCCATGTGTGCGGAAGGATTAGCAACCCCACAGTCGAAGGTGGTATAAATTAATTGCATGATGTCTTTATATTTTGGTAAAAATGGTCCCACTTTAATGTTTATAAACTAATTCCTTTATTCCAAAAAGCTGAGTCTTTTTTTTTTTTAATTTTCTTTTGAAAGCAAGTTTTTTTTTTTAAACAAAATAATTTATTTTTGGATCAAAATGAAAAAGTCATAAGCATCAAAACAGTTCTTCCACCCTGTTATATTTAGGTGTAGTTTCAGAAATGCCTCTAGCTTGGGATTTTCAAAATTGCTCCAAAATAACCTAGATGACACCTCATGTAAATGATAGTCATTGAGAGTCCCCATATATTTAGGCCAAATCTCAAAGGCTATATTTAAATAAGTGTCATCTTATTTAAAACATTTTCTTTTGAAAAATCTCATTTATAAAACATAGGCATGGTATGCATGAACATAATAACAACTTATGATGCATGCATAATAATTAAACATGAATGATAAAGTATGAATGCATGACAATTAAAGATCAGATGTGACAACAAAATAAATATGCAAATGCTTGAATGGGATCAAGTTGGTTTTAGGGTTTAGGGGTTAGTTTAGGGTCTAGGTTAGGGTTTAGGGTTTATGTTTAAGGTTTGAGGTTTGGAGTTTAAGTTTTGGTTTAGGGTTTAGGTTTAGGGTTTAGGTTTAAGGGTTTAGGGTTAGGGTTTAGGTTTTAGGGTTTAGAATTTAGGTTTAAGGTTGGTTTAGGATTTAGGGTTTAAGTTTAGGGTTTAGGGTTTTGGTTTAGGGTTAAGGTTTGGAAATGCATGTAACAAAATTACTGAGATGCCATTAACAAAAATTCAAACTTCAATGCATGGAAAATGCATGTAAGAAAACTACCAAAATGCTATTGATAAAAATGCAAAGTTTGATGCATGGGGAATGCATGTAACAAAAATTACCAAAATGCTATTGATAAAAATGCAAACTTTGGTGCATGGGGAATGCATGAACATGGAAACAAACATATTACAAACTTAGGCATATTTACAAATGTATTACAAACTAAACATGAATGCAACAATATGATGAAAATGGATCAAACACCAATGTTTTACAAGCCAAACAAGGTTTGGCCAAGCCATTTTATACAAGTATTTGTTGCCCAAAAATTTGGGACATGTTTCCACCACTTTTGTTTTGAATCAAAATTCATACAAACAACTTAAAATCACCAAAAAGTATACTAATCTAACATTTTTTTTCATTTGAAAATCTCATCAAACACATAGAAAACTTCAAGAACAAACCAAGAATACCAGCAAGCTAACATAGAATTGAGCAACATCTAGCCACCAAATTAAAGGGAGGTTTGGCCGAAGCATGGGAAGCTTGGCGAAATGCTCCCATGGCTTCCATAATAATTCCATCATCTTATTTTGTTAGAACATGTATCATAATACTATATCATAAAGGCTTTTTTATCATATAAGGAATTTCATCAAATGTATAATAAACTACCTAAAGAAAAAACCATAAAAGCATGCATACTTAGCCAAACACTATATACAAACCACTAAATTAACCAACAAACATGCAGAAACACATAGTATAATACTCAAATCATCCATAAGCATTATTCAAAGAAGGAAAAAGACTAGAAATGACCTTAATGGGGGTTGGCCAAGGAGGGGAGCATGGTTGGCCGAATCTCCCTTTCATGGTTTTGATGGTGGATTTTTTCTTTTACTTGATTCCTTTTATGTCAAACCAAACTATTGATTAGTTGGTTGAATTTTTGAACCAAGCTTGGAGTTGTGGAGACAAACAACTATGGAGGAAGTTATCTTCTTAAAAGATAAAAAAAAAAAAAACATATAAAAATGATATGAAATGGTATGAAATGCGACAATGAGATAGTAGAAATTACACCTCCAAAAAAGCTCTCTAAAATTTTTTTTCCATTTGTTTTTTTTTTTCCTCTTCCTTTTCATGCCAATTCCCTAGCTGCCTCATTTCCATTAAGCCCTAAATAAGGAATAAATATCCCATGCAATGGTATAATAGCCTTTCGATTAAAAGTGCATCTAAATGCTACTATTTCTTCCTTGTTTATTCACCAAGCAATCACATTTTACCATTTGATCAATGCCTTTTAAAGATCAATGGTCCATGATAAATTCAGAATAAAATGAGGTTTTTGAAACAACTAGAACCTTGTGAAAAGATCGAATTACCCTTATTAAAGTTTTAACTTTTTATGCAATTTTCTTGCAAAACCATGATACCTTTTTGGTTTTTGTGATTTTAAAGCACCAAAAATCTCAAATACTATGAAATTATGATATAAAAGTTTTTATGAAAAACTGACCATGTTAGGTCAAATTATGAAAATACCTTTAAAAGGTATTTTGGTAATTTCACTCATTTGAGGTGTGATTAAGGTTTTTAATGCACCAAAAATCTTAGAATAATATGAAAAGATGATCTGGAGCATTTCACAAAAAATTGACCTTAGGAAGGTCAAATTTAAAAAGAAAAACCCATTAGAGCATTTTGATAATTTCACACCTCCCGAAGTGCAATCAAGGTTTTAATACACCAAAAATCAAGATAAAATTATATTTAAATGTGATCTAAAAGTTTCATAAAAAATCCAACTTCAAAAATGTCAAATTACAAAAGTACCCTTTAAGGCCATTTTGCTAATTTTACCCTTCTCAAAGTACAATTAGGGTTTTCAATGCATTAAAATTGCAAATATCATCTTCCAGGCTCATTGATCCCATTTGATTGTGAATTTTGATGATTAACTCGAGTTCGATCCAATTTGACTAATTTTGACCATATTTGACCAAGTTTGACTTTGTTTAACCAAATTTGACTAAGTTAGACCATTGGGCATTTGGGTCATATTGGTTCTAAATTCAATTTTGAAGACTTGTCAAAGTTAAAGAAATGTTGGATTCGAACTAGATCAAATTTTAAAGCCTCACAACTAACTAGGTTATGCTCGTATAAAATTAGGTGTATATCGCTACCTTTCTTTGTATATTTATAAGAATAAAAAATAATGCAAAGACAAATGGGCTTGAAAGGTCTTTACTTGGTGCACCCTTTTTTTTTGTTTCTGTTTTGTTTTTTATCTTTTGCCATTAGAGATTTTAAAAACTTTTTTTAATTTTGAAAAACTTCTTTAAATAGAGGCTTCAAAACTTTAAAAATTTGAACTTTGAAAAGGCTTATCCTAAACAAAGGCTTTGAAACTTTAAAAATCTCATTTTTGAAAAGCTTCTCTTAAATAAAGACTTTAAAACTTTAAAAATCTTATCTTTAAAATACACTTTCTAAACAGATGCTTTGAGACTTTAAAATTTTCATTTTTGAAAATCTCTTCCTAAATAGAGGCTTTGAAACTAAAATTTTTAATTTTTGAAAAGCTCTTGTTAAATAAAGGCTTTGAAACTTTAAAATTTTCATTTTTGAAAAGTTTCTTTTAAATAGGAGCTTAGAAACTTAAAAAAAAAAAAAAAATCTCATATTTGAAAAGCTCTTCCTAAACATAGGTTTTAAAACTTTCAAAATCTCATATTTGAAAAGCTCATTCGAAACAAATGCTTTAAAACTTTAAAATTTTCAATTTTTTAAAATTTTCTCATAAACAAAGGCTTTGAAACTTTAAAAATCTTATCTTTGAAAAGTTCGGCTATTTTTGAGGCCTTTAAAAAGGATTTTTTTCTCTAAAAAGAAAATTGTTTGTTCTCTTTGGGCTTTTCTTGAAAAGTGTTCATCTTCTAATGGTGTGTTTGATTTTCTAAAGTCAAATTCATTGTTCATGCAACAGAGGTAATGAATGTAAGACACACATTGTATGTGTTCAACAATTTTGTTCACATAATGCACTCATTTTCGAAAACAAAGTTTTCATGACAATAACTATCTTCAAACTTCTTGGTTTTCGGCAAATTATTAGTAATCAAATCATACTCATTTGGTCGAAATCTTTCTCTTAATTCAAGTATTCCTTTCTCTTTCTTTCTTTGTCAATTTCTTTTGTCTTGATCTCTCTAGTGACTATCTACTGATTTTTGCTAAAAACACCATCTCTCATTTTCCCTTAGCATTATCATTCATCCTTTATCTTCATTTATTCATTTTTTTCAACATTCTCCATTCATTCATTCACATTTTTTAGTTCCCATTTATCCATTCTTTCATTCCTTTATTCATCATATCGTCTATTATCATTGATCCATATTCTTTATTCTTCACTTCATTCATTCATTTCTTCCTATTCTTTCTTGCATTCATTAGCCATCACTGAACACTTCCATTTTTCATTCTTTTATTCATTTTCATCTTTACATTCATCATCATTTTCATTTATCTTTCCATTTTCATTTTTCATTTTTTTTGTTAAACCTCTATTTGTTTACTTTTGTTATCCTAAAACCTTAATTGAATCCTAATTCAAGTTTTAGTATAAGGATTATCAATCATTACCACCAATATTATGTCAAATGCAATACCCTTTTTCAATCAAGAGATGAATAATAGGAATTTGAACAAAGAGAACCAAGGTATTAATTTGAAATTTTGAATAAGTTTGTTTCATAAGTGGCTTTGAAAAAGAAGGAGAAATATACAATTTAGTTTAAATAGAGAATGTTGTGATGATATCAAGGATCCATTTTGAATTTTTTGAATACTAAAAATTAAGGTAGATCTAAGTCATTTACACCTGATCTTCTTTCAAAAATTCTATCTCATTAACGGTCTTGATCATTGTTGGCCCATCGAGCTATAATCATGCGCTCTAATTTGACAATGATAACTTGTCCTCTTTTTTCTTCAAACTGAACATGCCATTGCCCCTATATCTTTTTGCTTAAAGTCTATTACCTACTCATTTCTCCATTTTCCTCCTTATACCTAAGTCACTCTTTCGAGTTTTTAGCTTAGCTATTTTCCCCATGATCTAGATCTCTTTTTTTGGGTTTTAAACCTAGATTTGCTTTTTTTTTTTTCCATCCAAAATATTTCTTAACTGTATTTGAATTCATAGGGTTTGGTAATTCATCTGCATCCATTTCTACTAGTATTACGACTCCGGTAGAGAATGCCTTCTTCACTATATATGGACATTCCTAATTAGGTGTCTATTTTTCTTTATTGTCATGTTGGTTGGGCAATATTTTTTTCAAAACTAACTTTCCTTCATGGAAATGCCTATGCCTTATCTTCTTATCATGTGCACTCATCATCCATTTTTGATACATCTGGATATGACTAAGTGTCATAAGTCTTTTATTTTTTATTAAGTTTAACTATTCATAATGATTATGGACCCATTCTGTCTCTTCCAATTGTACTTTCGTTAAGACCTTTAAAAAAGGAATTTCTACTTCAATTGGTAGGACAACCTTCTTTCTATATACTAAAGAAAAAAAAGTTACCCTAGTAGAAGTATGGATTAATGTTCTATATACGAGCAAAGCAAATGGTAACTTTACATGCCAATCTTTATAAGTATCAGTTATTTTCTATAATATCTTCTTGATATTCTTATTGGCAGCCTCCACTACCCCATTCATCTTTAAACAGTAAGGTGTTGAGTTATGATGTCTTATCATAAACTGAATGCGCACTTTTCTCATCATTTTGTTATTCAAATTGATAGTATTACCCAAGATGATCATCTTTAGAGATGATCCTCTCAGGTAACCCATACTAATAAATTATTTCCCTTTTAATAAATTTACATACAAACGATCGAGTTATGCTAGCATAAAAGGCCACTTCTACCTATTTTATGAAATAATCAATCATTATAAATATAAATCGACGTCCATTCGAAGCTTTTGGGGTGATAGGTCCAATCATATCCATTCCTTACATAGAAAAAAGCCATGGAAGGGCTAGGACATGTAATGATACAGGAGAAGCATGAATCTTATCTATATAGATCTGGCATTTATTGTATCTTTTTGCATGATTGATTCAATCACTTTCCAATGTCAACCAATATTATCTTGCCCTCATTATTTGTCTAGCCATCATGTGGCCATTGACATGTGTTCCATATATCCTCTCATGCATTTGTTCAAGTATTTTCTTTGCTTTTATAGTGTTTACATATCTTAGCAATACTTTGTCTTAATTTTTCTTATACAAGACTGGATCATCAAGAACAAACACCATTGCCAATCTTCTCAAAATCCTTTTATCTTTTTTTGATACATGCTTAGGATATTTCTAATGCTTAACAGATTGCATGATATCATGATACCAGGGTTGGCCATCAACTTTTTTTTCCAAACTTACATAATGTGCCGAAAATTTGAGAGTTTGTATCCAAATAGGCTTAATTTTGGCATTTGCATTCAATTTAAACATTGCTAAAAATATAGCCAAAGCATCAGCTATTTGATTTTCATCTCAAGGTACATGTTGAAACTAAATGTCTTCAAATTGATCTATTAACCCAACAATAAATCTTTGATACAAAACCAACTTTAGGTTTCTTATTTCTTATTTCTTATTTCTTATTCACCTTTTAACTAATAAATTACTACTGCTGGATCCTTGAAAACTTTTAAAGTCCTGATCTTTCTATCCAAAGCCATCTATAAACCCATATTACACACCTCATATTCTGTTATATTATTGATGCAGTAAAAAGGTAACTTATAGTGTTAGGGTAATATTTTTTTTTTAGGGATATCAATATGGCTTCAATATCGTGTCCCAAATCATTTGATGCCTCATCAAAGAACATTATCCATGTAGTCACTAAAGATTCTTCATTCTCTATAGATAGAATGGCCATTAGATCTTTGTTTGGGAATTAAAACTTCATTGGCTTGTAATCATCAGTAGCTCGATTGGTAAGAAAATCAATGATTCACTCCATTTAATGGCCTTTTATTCCACATAAATGATGTTATATTCAGAGAACATAACTTGCCACCTTTCTATTCTCCCTGATAAAGAAAGCTTCTCGATTGTATACTTGAGAGGGTCTAACTTTGATACTAGCCAAGTTGTATGGTAGAGCATATATTTTCCAAGCCAATGAGTGGTCAATACTAAAGCATAACACATCTTCTTAAGTTATGAATACTTGACTTCATAATTAATAAACTTCTTACTTAGATAATAGATGGCCTACTATTTCTTACCAGTTTTATCTCTATGCTTAACACATATCCCATAGAGGCTTTACTTAAAGTTAAATATAGGATCAAAGGCTTTTTTGTAACAAGGAGCACCAATATTAGTGGATTCATCAAATACTCTTTAATTCTATTAAAGGCATCTTGGCATTTTTCATTCCATTCTTCAGGGTTAGATTTTTTAAGTAGCTTGAAAATGGAGTCGCATTTAGCTATGAGCTGAGAAATGAATCAAGTGATATAGTTTAGTCTTCCATAGAAACTCTTCACCTTTTTATGCGTATACAGGAGAGCCAACTTTGTAAATGCCTATATTTGATCTAGATCCATCTTGATTCCTCTCTCACTAACCATGAATCCTAATAATTTTCTTGATTTCACCTTAAATGTGCACTTTGCTGGGTTTAACTTGAGTTGATACTTACCTAGCCTTTCAAAGAGCTTTTTAATGTTCTGTACATGATTTTCACCTTTGAGACTTTACAATCATATCATCAACATAAATTTCAATCTCTTAGTGCATCATATCATGAAAAATAGTGACTTTGGCCCTTCGATAGGTAGCACCAGCAATTTTCAACTTAAATTGCATGACCTTATAACATAATGTCCCCACATGTCATGAACATGGTTTTCTCCATATCCTTTTGTGCCATTATGATCTGATTATAACAAAGAAGCCATCTATGAAGGAAAACACCTAATGCTTTATTGTGTTGTCAACTAAAGTGCTAATATAAGGCAATGGGAAATTATCTTTAGGGCTAACCTTATTCAAATCCATACAGTCCACACACATTCTCACTTTTCCATCTTTCTTAGGAACTGAGACTATATTAGTGACCCATTTGGGGTATTTAGCCATTGCTAGAAAGCAAGTGCCAAACTATTTCTTAACTTCTTCTTTAATCTTCAACAACATCTCTAGCTTCATATGCCTCAACTTCTATTTTACTGGTTTGCAACCTAAGACTAAAGGTAGTTTATGTTCTACAATATGATCATGCAAACACATCCACATACTCCTAAAATAATTCTTACAATCTTCGTCATTCTTCATGTGAAAAGGATGTACCCATCTTTACTTTCTTTTTATTCTTTTCATTCTTCAAATTAATCATATCAACTGCTTCATTATGGGTTTTTATTATTTTTTCCTATACTCTACAAGTCTCATCAAATCGAGAGGCAAGACATAGTTTTTTGAATCCACATCATCAGGCTCGTTAACTTGAATAAAACTCTCAAAATCAAATTTTGAATAATAGTCGCGACCATCCATAATATTTAGTATTCAAAAACCTAAAAATTATTAAGATTGCAAGCATATAATGGATATTTTGGCAAGGATATAAGATATATTGTCACAAATAAAAGAATGTTTAAAAGAATTGGAAAGAATGGAAAAGAATATGTCATGAAAAATGCATTGAATTTGACATTTTATTGATGATGCTAAATAATAAGTACATACAAACTTTTCGCATGTCCTTAGGTCGAGGCATTAAGATTTACATTCATGGATAACGAAAAGAAATCGGTCTCTACACTCTATTATTAAAAGGAAATAAAAAGATCTTATCCTTTATTCTTATGGCTTGATCTTCTTCTTTTAGTTTCAGACTCATCCCTGAGAAAGCCACCTTTATCTTTTCTATTGGCACTTTTGCCTTTGGCACCTCAAGATAAGCATACCTTTCAAAATGTAAAGTGTCATATAGGTATGGAAAGACCATTTTACCTTCATTCATCTCTTGCCTTTTGAGGTGGGCTATTCTCTTCTCTAGCATAGCTTTCTTATTGTTTGTAGTAGTTAGTTGGTAGCCTAAACTGAATTTCTCCTTATTTTTTTCATCCCTTGCAATGTTGGTCTAAGACCTAGACCAAGTTACCATCCCTTAACATTTTGTTTTACTAGCATATTTGTAGTCTTAACATACGTGGTGTTAACAACTTTAAAGGCACAAAGAGAGCATTCAAGTGCTTTTCTTATAGCTTCCACATAAGGGGTTGTCAAAGTCTTAGTTACTAGCAAATCTTTTTTTCCACCCTAACTTGTTTCCCATCAACCATAAATTTCACTTTTTGATGTAAAAATGATGGCACGTTACCTGTTATATGGATCCACGACCTCCTTAACAAGTTACTATATGATGGTGAAATATCCATGACTTGGAATTTGACATTAAAAGTGTAAGGAACCATCTGTAGCAAAATCTCTATGTCTCCAATCACTTTTCTCCTTGACTTGTCAAAGGCTCTGACTATCATGTGGCTATTTTTCATATAGAAAGGATTAATTGATGACTTTGTCAAAGTAGCCACTGGTATAACGTTAATAGATGATCTATTGTTAATCAAAACATTTGCCATAGTATGGCTCTAACAGTTTATCGTGATATGCAAGGCCTTCACACTGCATGCCTTTCTAGCAAATTCTTGTCATCATTAAATGTAATAAAGTTTGGGGGCCATTATACTTCCCATCAAGTGGTTTACTTTCTAGACTAAAATATCATGATTTATATAGGCCTAGTTCAGCATTTTCAGTAGTGCATTCTTGTGAGTCTTAAAATTTAGTAACAGAGACAACAGTGAGATCTATGCTGGCATTTTATTAAGCTGATCTATTACACTATATTCAATATTTCTGACAATTTTTAGAAACTTCCATGCTTTCTTTTCTATCATGGGTTTCTTGTGCTATACTATTGGATTTATTATAGTAGGAGCCTTTTCTTCATTTTTATTCTCTTCTACTACCTTTGCCTTTTCCTTTTCCTTTCTTATTTATTCTAATACATTAAGAGCATAACATTGACCATTCTGGGTCACCCTCTAACCCCTGATATATTAGTCACATCCCTAATATTTGAACTATTCAAATTATTATTACCACCAAATCCTTGGACTACCACATCGCAGTCATAGTTCTATGGGATTGCATTGTCACTTTTATAAGGAAACACACTTAGAACATATATGGTTATAGCCTTATTTTGGGGTAAGGGATTAATTTTTGTACCACTGGCTTTGGTTTATCATAAAAAATTATCATGGGCTTTGGGATGAAAGATCTTCTTAAACCCTGACTTATTACAATGTTCATCATATTCTTTTTCTCCTTACTATAGAACTCAATTATTTTGGAATTCATTAACCCTTGTACTACTTTTTTGAAGTCTTTACAATCTTAAATCAGATGACCCATTACTATTTTGTATCTTTCAATCGCTATCATCGATCTCAAAGGTAATTGGCTGAATCATATTAGTTTTAACCAAGCAATCATACGTTTTCTCTATAAGAGTTCTCACCTTTTCTACCCACTTTTTGACTTTCTTACCCCTTTCCATTACATTTATTGTACCTTTAGCATGATTGGCTAATAGGTTCCTACCAACATTCAATTTTATTTAGGTGTTAAAATTCAGTAAATCAATCTTTACCAATCCTTGTCCTTTATATTTTAGGGTCATACAGTCTTCTAAGGAATGGCCCACATTGCCAAAGTGATATTCATATTGAGCATTAAGGTTGTACCACTTGGGATATGGTGGTTTGAGATGTTTAATGGGGATAGGGGTGATTAGGTAGCCTTTTAGGAGTTATGGGTAGAGATTAGTGTAGGATATGGGTATTAGGTCAATTGAGGCTCTTTTTCAAGTATTGCTACTATGGAAATTTTTCAATTTCGATGTTGGGTTGCTTTGTTAGGAGAAGGGTACGTGGTTAGTGTCAGGGTGTATTATGAAACTTTGGGTCAAAAACTTGATTGGTATATTGGCTGTGGAGGTGGCGGTTATAAGTATGGTGTTTGGGATACCTAGTTTGTAGATAGGTAGTAGGGTAAGTAAGTAGGATATGAGTGGTAAGGAAAGAAAGGTTTAGGTGAAGGGCTTTAAATAGTAACTGTGTGAGCTTCTGATTCTTTCTTCTTGGCAACTAGAGTTTTCTTAGCAATTAAGGCCTCTTGCCCATAATTTTATCATTCTTGATTGTGTTTTCACTCATTTCCCTCGATATTACCATGTTGGCAAAATTCTTAAAGGCATTGCCTACCAATTTGTTGTAGTAAGGGGCTTTCAAAAAGCTTACAAAAAGTATCGTGGTTTTTTTTTGTCAACGATGGTTGGACCTAAGCTACCATGTCTTTCCATCTATGTGTATATTCCTTAAAAGTTTAGTTGCCCATTTTTCCATGTTCTATAGGGACAACCTATTTGACATCATGTCTATGACATGTTTATATTATACTATGAAGGCTCTAGCTAGATCTTTCCAAGAGTGAATCTTGCTTCAATCTAACTGGATGTACAACTTAGCTATAGAGCCAGTGAGACTGTCCTAAAAATAGTGGATTAATAGTTTTTTGTTATAAGTATGACCAACCATCTTTCATTAGTACATAGTGATGTGCGTTGAAGGGCATTAGGTCCCATTGTACTTCTCAAAATCTAGGACCTTAAACTTGAATGAAATAACAAGATTAGGTACCAAACTCAATTCACTGGCATCGATGCTTTCATATCATACCCTTTTATAGCCTTTAATCTTTTTTCCAACAGATCATATTTATTCCTTATCTTAGTATTTTCTGCTGATTTAAACACCCTTTTAATTTTTCTTGTTCTTTAGGGTCATCAAGATTAAGGACTATTGCAATAGTTTTAGGACTATTGAAAACGAAAAAAAGTCACCACCAATCTTTTTTGGCTAGGTGTGATTGGTCACCTACTAAAACTTACCTTTTTAATAAAAATTTTTAGATTAATTAAAACTTTATCAAAAAGATAATTTTTAGGTCTACGAAACAATTTGAGTTTGAGAGTTCGTTACAAGTGGGGAAGGATTAGTATTCTCATAATGCTCTTTTGAAACGATACCAGTTATTATGCATTATCCTTTAATTTTGACTAAAATGATTTTAATTTTGGTATTTAAAATTTAATTTTCTTAATTTTCTTTGTTGTAAAAACACATTGTTATTTTTAGTTGTTTGCTTGGAAAATAAATAAAAATCTTGAATATTGAAAAATCCCTAAAATATTCCAATACTTTGGCAATATTAGAAGAAACTTTCTCACCTACGAAATTATTAAGAATTACTACTTGGAATTCTAAAAAATCCCATCATTGGCAGTTCATATTTATCTTCAAAATCAATGCATGGAATAAAATAAGATAACTATAATTAATCTTGATAATATTTAAAAAAATTTCTTATTCTATTTATTAAAAATGAGAAATTTTTATCAGAAATTATTCTAAATCATCCAATACATTGCCAACATTTTAGATAAATTTTTTCACCTATAGATTCCTAAAGAATTATTACTCGGACTTCTTTAGGATCATATCCTCAGTGATTTCATTTTTTTATAATTAGTAAAATTTAAAAATCATGTAATAATATAATTATTGATAAATAAGTTTATTTCCTAAAAAAATTACTTTTATAAATATTATATATTTTTCAGCTCCATTTTTCTTAAAGAAAATTATTCAAATTAAAGAAAATAAAAACAAAAATCTTTTTATTGAAAAGAGTTTTTAAATATTCCAATACTTTGGTAATTTTTAGGGAATTCTCAATAATCATTACTTGGACTTTCTAGAGTCCCATCATCATAAATTCTCTTCTTTTATTAAGTAATTTTTTAATTATTAATTTTTTTAATTATTAATATTCCATGCTAAAAGCTTCATAGTAATACAATTATTTATAAATAAATTTATTTCCTAAAAATACATTTTTCATAAACATCTATTTTTTTCTTTTTAAAAAACTATTAAATAATAAAAAATGAAAAATTTGGTATTGAAAAGAATTTCTAAATATCCTAGTACTTTGGTAATTTTTAGGAGTCTTTTCTCACCAAGAGAATTATCGAAAATCATTATTCTGACTTCTCAAAGTCCTATCATCAGAAACTTTCATCTAATTTTACTTATTTTTATTTTTAAAGGTTTTTTTAAACACCCCTCTTTATATTTATTTAGCATTTTAAAAATTTAATTTGCATAAATAAACAAATAGATAGCTTAGCAAAAATATATATATATATATTAAAAAATTACCCCAAAAAAAGAATAGTCAAAGTTGATCAATGGTTCTGTAGCGGTCCACTACCTGTTTAGACAGTTTAATCAATTCACAGGCAATTCAAGAGTGGTTTGACTGGATGGTCCAAGGTTGCTAAAAAGGAGTGGAAACTGAGTCTAGTGCATGAACCCTAGGTCAGGTCAAGTGCATGCGCAGGTCAATCTTTTTTTTTAACTATAAAAGACTAGTTTTTTTTTCATTTAATTTCTAACATATCTTCTAAAAAAATTGTTATATTCTTTAAAAAAAACCACACAGCCCTCTTGTTACCCAATTTTCGATGGAATGCCACCACACTACTATCATTCTAGTTGTCGTTGGTCGCCACTTATCGATACCATTTAGTCCTAAAATGCACTTACTTCTTTCTTTTGAAACCTTATTTTCAAATACCCTATTAGTCTATCTTAAAAACCACCAAAACACCCTAGATCTAAGCCTAACACTTTTGATTTTAGAACAAAAAAAAAAGCCCTTATCACTATTCCAAATAGTTGTTGTTTCCAACTATCCAACAACCAACCCAACAAGTTACATTCTCCACGCCGACGTTGAGGTTCCTCCTCTAGAGGAGGACCATGTGTTGTTTTGTTTTTTGTGATCTTTTTTGTTGATTTCTAGTGATTTTGGTTGTGGCCAACTTTGTTTTTTTGTGCTTTTTTTGTAGTTTAGTTTTTTTTTTTTTTGTTAAAAGGGTTGTTTAGGAGTTTTGGGGTTTTTTGGTTCTTGTTGATGGGTGGTAACAGGGTTGGATGAATGGGTTCAAGGGAAAAACTATGGTTGGTGTGTAGATGGATGGGTTTGGTGCATGCGAGGGAGTTGCTAGGTTGATGAAAAAGGCTCTCAGTGTGGGAAGTTGTGATGGAAGGTTCAGCCTTTAAGTTGCTGGGTTGCTAGGTTGCTTGTGTTTTGAAAAATGGATGGCTTAGGTTGGAGATTGGTGCCAATAAAGGTTTTAGGTGTGCTTGGAGGTTACTGGAGAAAGATTAGGTACTGGAAAGGCTAAAGCCCCAGGTGTGGAAACTTCTTGGTAGTTTCTTTTGCAAAGGCCCTAATGCTAAGTGCTGTAGGTAGGGTGAAGAATAGTGAATGGTTGGAAACCTTTGGGGCTTTGGGGTTCTAGGATCAAGGGACCATGGCAGTGGTCAAATGGGACTTGGTTGGGTTGGTGTTGAGGGGTAGGTCGAGGGAATTTGGTGCTTGGTTTTTTTTTTTTTTGACAAAGGGCTAATGCTGTTGCTGGCTTGAAGGGTTGTTGTAGAGAGGCTAGTTAGGGTGTTTGAAATAGGGGCTCGGTGCTTGGGTCTTGGTTGAGGCTAGTACAATATGCAGCTATGGAAAAGAATTCGGCACAAGATTGGTACTGGAGCTTGGGGCGATGCTGGTGATTGGCGTTGGTGTTGAGGGTTGGGGTGTTTCATAGGCTAGGTGGTGCTAGGTTGTTCAAGGCTAGTTCTTGAAAATTAATATTGGTGCTTAGAGAGAGACAAGGCTCATGGCAATAATAGGGAGTGTTTGGGAAGGTTGATCATGCAAGTAAAGGCTAGTAGGAGGTTAGGGCTGTAGAGGCATGAGGCTTAGGCTTTTAGTGGGAAGGGTTGAAGTTAGTCATTTTGATGATAACCAAAGGTTCAAAAAAATAAAATTTCTATTCCTCCTCCCTTGGTGTTTGGTGTTTGTGAATTTTATCTCCAAATTTTCATAATGGATAAAAATTTTAAGGTGGTGCAGAGTGGTGGCTAGGTAGTTCTAAAAGTTGTCTTCTGGTGCATGTTTGTTATTTTATGATTTTTCACTTCTTTTTTTTTATTTTCCCTTTGTAATTTTTTTTATTAGTTTAATTAATTCTAAATGATAAAAGAAAATAAATTTAAAAATGATTAATCCAAAACAAGCTCAAATAATGCAATTCAATTTAATACTTAAACTAGCTAAAAGAAAATCATGCAATTTAAGCATAAAAACCAAGTATGTTTAAATTGACCGGGACAAAATTGAGTGTCTACAATTATCTTTTTTTGCATATTTTTAAGAATCAAGAATAGCAAAAAGACATAAACAACAATTTTGTCCAAAATAATGATTTAGAAATTTTTAAAAGTTATTTTGATTAATTTTTTTGGTTTTTTTTATTTTTTTATTTTTTGATTTTTTTTGTTTTTCTTGAATTTTTGTTTTTTTTCTAAATTAATAAACTTGACCATTTGAAAACATATTTGAAAACTCTTTTAAACAAAAAATCAACAACTTTTGAAAATAAAATAAAAAGATCATGCCCGAAGTTCTTACAAATCTCAAAATTAAAATAGATTTGGTTCAGAAGACTTATGATTCCTACCCAGAGGACTCAGAGGTTATGCCTAGAGGTCTTACAAATCATAAAATCTTTGAATGCTCATTGCAATCAAAGGCATTGAAACTTTGAAAATTTAAAATGTTTTGCTCGGAAGTCTCAAAAATTATGCCTAGAGGTCTTAGAGATTATGCCAGGAGGTCTTACAAATCTCAACATCTATGAATGCTCCTCGTATAAGAGGCATTGAAACTTTGAAAATTTAAAATATTTTGCCTGAAGGTCTAAGAGATTATGCTCAAAAGTCTTAGAGATTATGTTTGTAGGTATTACAAATCTCAACATCTTTGAATGCTCCTCGTATCAGAGGCATTGAAACTTTAAAAATTTAAAATGTTTTTCCCGGAGAATTAGATATTATACTCAAAGGTCTTACAAATCTCAACATTTTTCAATGCTCTTTGAATCATAGGCATTGAAACTTTGAAATTTTAAAATATTTTGCCCGAAAGTCTTAAAGATTATGGTTAGAGGTCTTACAAATCTCAACATCTTTGAATACTCCTTGTATTAAAGGCATTAAAATTTTGAAAATTTAAAATGTTTTACCATAAGGTCTTAGAGATTATGCTCAGAGGCCTCAAGGATTATAGGTGCTAGCTTGATTAGGTTTAATTTGGTTTAGGTGCTAGCTAAACTGGGCTTAAAGTGCCAACAAATATGGGCTTGGATGCTAGCTAATTTGGGCTTGGGTGCCAACTAATTTGGGCTTAGGTGCCTGCTGATCTAGGCTTAGGTGCTAGTTAACCTGGGCTTGAAATGCCAGCTAATCTAGGCTGGGATACCAATTGATGTAGGCTTAGGTAGTAGCTAACCTAGGCTTGGCTGTCACCTAATCTAGGTTTAGGCACTAGCTAATTTGGGCTTAAGTGCTAACTAAACTAGGCTTAGTTTGATCTAGATGCCAATTAGACTAAGCTTAGGTACTAGCTGATCTGGGCTTAGGTGCTAGCTAATCTAGGCTTAAAGTGCCCACTAATCTAGGCTTAAGTGCCAGCTAAACGGAGCCTACTTTGATCTAAATACTAGTTAGACTGGGCTTGGGTGCCAGCTAATCTAGGTTTAGATACCAGTTAATATAGGCTTAAAGTGTCAATTAATCTAGGCTTGGGCGTCAGCTAATCTAGGCTTAGACACCAACTAATCTAGGCTTAGGTGTCAACTAAACTAGGCTTAATTTGATCTAGATGCCAGACTGGGCTTAATCTCATCTTGTATCATTTCTCATCTTTTTTCATTCATTTTTTCAATAACCCCTCTACTTTTGTAGACTATTTTTCTTTCAACTCTTCAAAACTTTTTAACATTTTGGTTTTTTGTCAAACTTTTTTTTCTCTTTTTTTATTTCTCTTTCAACTTTTTCATAGTAGACTTTCTTATCTCTTTTTGCCTATTTTTTTTTTCAAACTCTTTTCTTCCATTCTTTCTTGATAGACTCTTCTTTTCTTGTCTTTTGAACTAAGAGACTTTTCCCTCTTTTTTTTTCTATTTAAACTTTTTTCTTAAAAACTTACTACTTTTTCTTCTCTCTTTTTTTCTTTTTTTTTCTTCTTCTTTTTACTACTTAAAATGTTTCTATTTCCTTTATTTTCCTTTTATCTAATATTTACAATGTTGACAAATGCAATCATGATACAAATGTCTATTTCCATCAAATGATACGAATATGAATGTCTATGTGAATGCAAGAATGTGAATGCTTGATGCAAATATAAGTGACTTTTTTTGTAATGTAAATGCTAATGTTCTTGTCATATAAATGCCCCTACAAATACTTCTTTTATGATGTAGATGCAATGATGCATATGCAAATATCTTTTTTATGATGCAAATGTGAATGCCTTGTTTATGATATAGATGCTGTAAATGTGAATGTCTTTCTCATGATATAGATGCAAGTGATGCAAATGTGAATGTTTATTTCATGATTTTAGATGTGAATGTGAATTTCTTTCTCATGATGTCCATGTGAACATGAATACAAGTGATGTAAATGCGAATATCTTTTTTTTTCTTTACATCAAATGTCTTTCTTATGATGCAAATGTAGGTGATGCAAATGCCTTTTTTTTTTTTGAAAGATCTCAATTCAAAATTTCAATGTTTACTTTATACCAAAAATGATCTCAGTATTTTGTACAAAATGCTTAACTAATCTCTAAAATTTTTCAAAGTAATCACAAAATTGCCCCACATAAAGTTTTTTTTATAATCAATGAGAAAAAATAAAAACACATAACTTTGGAATCTCTTGCAAATTGATGATTATTATTTATGGATGGGGTGATCGATAATTCAATTCTTTTCATTGGTGGGCATATCTTAAGGAAGGCTCGACGAAGGTTGCAAAGATTACTCTTAGGCTCATAAAAGAGATAATTTTTCTAAAACACTTTTCTTTTATTGAAAATATGATACTTTAATGTGCATCAAAACTAATCATTATTTTTCAAAAAAGATTTCGAAAGAGAAAAAGGCTAGTTTTTTATTTTCATGCTTTGGTAAAATGCGAAGTCTTTAATGGGTAGTGATCCTTCAAAAGGTTTTGCATCATTAATTTTTATTCTAGATAGAACCTTGAAACTCTAAAATTCTTTAAGGGTCTCAAGAGTGGTTCTAGCTCTAAATTACCCTTTTTGAGTTTTCATCTTAGAGCTATATTTTCTAATAAATGAAGAACATGGTAACATATTGCCAATTAATAACAAGTATATTGAAATTTCAAAGGACATGGATCTTCAATTTGAGTGTTCACATTTGATCAAAATGGACTTTTCAAGGTATAAAATGTAGGCCAAGGTTCAGGGATTTGAAAAAGTGGATAAATAGGCTTAAAATATGTTATTCAGGGTAATTAGGCCAATGATCTTACAAAGCATTCTCTAGATGAAAAGTCTTGTTTCTTTCTTTTTTTTTTTTTTGGAAACATTTGAATTCAACTTTTGCATTATACATTCTTGAATTCTATATCCCTTTTTACTTTTTGAATTCTAACTGAAGTTTCATTCATTTTTTACCTTGGATTCTCATATTTGAGGTGCATGTCTTTCTTTCTTTGCTTTTTCTTTTTTGGAAACATCTGACTTCAACTTTATCATTCTACTTTCTTGAATTCTATCTTTCTTTTTATTCTTTTTGAATTCTAACTGAATCTTTATTCATTTTTTTACCCCAGACTCTCATCTTCGAGATGCATGTCTTTTTTTCCTCGCTATTTCTTTTATGAAAACATTTGCCTTCAACTTTAGCATTCTACTTTCTTGAATTTTATGGATTCCAATTAAAACCTCATTCACTTTTTACCCTAGACTCTCATCTCTGAAGTGCGTGTTAAACGTTCTCAATATCAAACACTTCTCTTAAAGTTGGGCTCTTGAAGATATCCTGATTTTACCCCCTAATGTAAAAGATGATCTTTGATCGGGGTTCCAATTAAAGCCTCATTCACTTTTTACCCTAGACTCTCATCTCTGAAGTGCGTGTTAAACGTTCTCAATATCAAACACTTCCCTTAAAGTTGGGCTCTTGAAGATATCCTGATTTTGCCCCCTAATGTAAAAGATGATCCTTGATCGGGGTTCATTTTGGGATCAAGAAATTTATTAGGCTTAAATGGGTAATAAGTGGATAATTTTTCTATATGCAAAAGGTAGAGATAGCCATTCATTGTTTCAAACACGATCACTTAGTTAGAAGAGCAAATTATTTGAAGAAAAAGATAAAAGGCTTCTTTTTGTTTTTGTCTTTTTCTTTATTTTTATGTTATAACCATTAATCATTTTTGCGTGATTGATGCCCCTCTTATTTTCCACTCAAGGTTCTTATGATGATGAAAATCAAGTTGTATGAGATGTCCCAAATTTGATTGCATAGTTCATAAAAAGCTCATTTTGGTTTCAAATTGTCTGGCATTTTTGGTAAAATGAGGGAAAAAAGTATTAATGTATGAAACAAATTATCTTAAGTGAGAAGCAATTTTTTTTCTTTTAGTCAATGTACCTTAAGATGTGAAACAAGTAAGAGATCGTTCCAAGAAGTTGTTAACTTTTTCACAAGAGCAATATATTAGGAAAGTTCTAGAGCAATTTAATATGCAAGACTACAAGCTGATAGATACTCTTATGTAAAAGGTAAAGGTTTTAGGCAAAGAATGTGTCATAAAACTCTATAAGAAAAGGAACAAATAGTAAAAGTTTCTTGTTCTAGTGCTATTGGAAGCCTTATGTATGATATAATGTGTATAAAGCTGGGCTTTTGCTATACTGTAGGCATGGTAAGCAAATATCAATCCAATCCAAGTCAACGCCATTGGAAAGCCATTAAAAAGACATTGAGATATCTAAAAGGCATGGTGGATTATTCATTGTGTTGTCAAGGAAATTATTTGTATTTGGTCAGTTATATGTATGCCAATTGGAGAGGAGATTTTGATGAAAGAAAATTTACCTCTAGCTATGCTTTCTTACTAAATAGTGGGGCTATTTCATGGAGCAGTAAGAAACAAACTTGTATAGCACTATCCATAATGAAAGCTGAATTTGTAGCATTTTCAGTAGCAATGCAAAAGGTTGTTTGGCTTAAAAGATTCTTTAATCATTAAAATTTAAGAAAGATGAGTCCAACTCAGTATTGGTGAATTATGATAGTCAAGCTGCAATCGCATTCACAAAAGATCCCAAATATCATTCTGAGATCAAAGATATAGATACCAAGTATAACTATGAGAGAAACATGGTTGCAAAAAAAAAAGTCAACATGCAGTACATTTCTAAGCATTAGATAATTATAGATCCACTTACTAAATCTATACCTAGAAATGTGTTTAATAGTTATATGATATTCTAGTATTGCATAGAAGCAGATGTACATGTATTGAATTGAACAATTTTATATTAACAATGTATGATATTTTCCCATTTCAGTTACTTATATTGAATATAATTAATGCCATTAAAGTTTATTACATTTTTCTGATGCATGCAAACAAGTATATGTATATATACATATATGATATAAGTTAAAAGGTATGTTTTACAGATGAATAGCTTTCTCACATAGGTAATCACCTCAATGGTTCGGTACAATGGAGATGTGATTAGTTTTAAGTTATGGATCGAAAGCCCAAGCTTAAAATAGAATCACCTTGATAATGAATTAGATGAGGTTATTCGATATTGAGATTTGTGACTAAAAGTGAATAATACCATAGTTCACTTTGTCTGTCTTAAATGCTAGGTGAAAGTCTTATTTATTATGTGAAATCAAGTAGAGTTAAGGAGTCAAGTAAGATATCGAAAGCATATGAACTATCACCTATACGATATTGATATATAAATGATGAAAGACATACATTCATTAGGAAAGAGAGAGTAATACCATCGCATGTGTTTCATACCACATGTGCTTTGTTCAACCAACAAGGGTAACCAAAGAATAAATCTCTGCTTCTTGTTGTGTGAAACCCTTAAGATCAAAGGATCTCATATTTAGCACCCTTAGAGACTTTTGACTACTTTTTAAAGTTTTAGTTTAATGTTAGTTATTTCAGATTGTTGCCTATAGTCATGGATGATTCAATCTAATGGACATATTAGAAAGCTATTGAATTGAAATAGCAAGATTCTAAATGAAAGGAAGATCATTTTGGTGCCATATTTAGTTGTATTCACATGTCGACTAATTATGCTTGAAACGTCAAACATAATTGTGAATACATAAGTATATCATACAATATGGTAAAAAACAGATCGTGAGAAACTTGAAATGTGATGAATGGGTCTAAGGTGCTACATACTTAGTTTACTTGTACTTAAGAGTAACTATACACACCTAATAGTTATATAAGTGACTATATGTGATTATGAGTTGCTATATGCACCTAACAATCATATAGAAACTAAGCACTCAAAATATGATGGTTGTACGGCTTATTTCCTTATATGAACCCCACGCAAACAATAGAGAAAGCATTCTTGAGATCATGGGAGTCACCCATTCTATGCGACTGAGAGAAGTTGGTAGCTACCCATAATTGCTGGTTTACAAACATAAAGTTAATTGCCTTAGGCAATTGATTTTTATAGCATAAAAACTGCCTTGGCAGTTTATAGATTTTCATTAAAAAAATGTGAACTGCCACCCTTTTTGCCAATATATAATGGCATTCGACCATTAAGAGAAAACACATGTGAAAAAGTTTGTATTTTTTTAACAACAAAACAAAAGGAAATTAAGAAAAAAAAGAGAAAGCAATCGGCAGGCAATATACAACTCTCAAGCTTGCTTGGGTGCATTGAAGATTTACACTATGGAAACAAATAATTTTTGTATTGTGATTTTGTTCAATGACCAATAATTCAAGTCAAGTTTTCACTTTTACTTCATCTTAACAAGTAAGTGTATATGATTTTGTTCATATATATATATATATACCTTACATGTATTTTATCTGACACATATTAAAAAAAAAAAACACACTAGTTTGGCATATTTGACACTATTGAATTGAAAAAGCTGCCATAGCTTATGATCTTTCTTCCATCTCTTTCAGTAGCATTGAAAGAGCTCGCACCAATTTTTTATTACCATGTTTTGGCTCTTTCTTCTCCTCCAATACCCCCAATGCCCCTTCCATTACCCCTAGCACCAATTTTCACTATGATTTTCCTTTAGATATTCACTCTCATGTATGTTTTATAAGTGCTAATCATTTTTCAGTTTGCATATATCTTTCCTCTCACTTGTATTTACGCATGTAAAACCCTTTAATCATTCATCTAGTTTGTTTATATGTAAAGAATATTATAGTTTAAATATAAAAGTTGGAAATTTTTTTAACAATTTAAGTTTAACCAAATTCCACATGCTAATTTTTGTTAGATGTGGAAAATGGGAATTGTACATGAACAATAAAAGTTAAAGATGAGGAGAGGCTTTGTCATTTTTGAATTAAGATACATCATAAGTTTCAAAGAGAATTTATATTAGATTTACATCTAGTCTATTAAAAGAGATTATTGGTAGCATAATCGAATTTAAACCTTATAAGTGAAATATTCAATTATTACCAACTCAACCAACTATCAATTAAAGTTGTGTCATTTTTGGGCGCCTGGCTCATTAACACTGATAAAATTAGTTATTCCTTCCTTTTCTTTCTTGTTTATTGTTGTTAGTTCTTTTTAATCCTTTTGTGGATTCTCAATCTTGGATTTCAAGTATAAATTACATATCAACTCTCCAAAGTATTTGCAATCTTAAGTATACTAAAGTTGTAAGACATATAAATGCTGATCTCTATTAAGTAAAAATAAGTCTACCAACCACTGGTTAGCTTGGTGGGATAGGAATGCCTACTTTTTATTCTTACTATACTTTCTTTTGTCGTACAAAAACTACCAATAACTATATAAATATATATATATATATATATATATTGTAATTGTTGAAACAATGAATTTGAATTCAAACTTAATTTATCCATATAATCATTTTTAAAAAGTAACGTCTAGCAGGTTTGAAATTTGAATCTCAATACCTGCAACTCATTTTTCTATAATTAGACAACAATCTCTCTTATAACAAAAAAATTTGTGAACTTCCAAGCATTTCATTTCATGTTTAGAATGGCTTTTACCTTCAAATTTGAACACAATTGCTATCTAGGTCCATTTTGATGGACAGTGAGATTGGGCCAAGTAAGATTGAAAAATGGATAAATTAATTACTGTAGTAATGAGATTGGATACTATAACGGTAAGATTAAAATTAGTGAGATCAAAATAAAAATAAACATTAAGGATACTAATATAAAAGCTTATTAGTAAATTATTTATATGTTTTAATATTATTTATATTTAAAATTTTAGAAGTTTTATTCAATCAATATATTCATGCATATTATTTTATATTACAAATAATAATTAACATATTAAAAATTATAAAAATACTTCAAAACATTTAATATTTAGAGAAAATAATTATAACAATGATATATATTATTTGGATAAATTAATATTAAACATATAAATGTAAAACAAATAACAAAACTTTTAACTAGATTTAAGGGTAAAACAAGAAATAAAAAGTAAATGGTATGGAGATTATTATCCAATTTTCTTTCCAATTACCATTGCACCCATGATACGTCAGTCACTAATCGCGGTTCAGTGCAATCCATAACTTTCAGTTGGACTTTGAAAATGAGTGTCAAATGATAAGTTGTGATATAGTTAAGCAAAAGGATGCCCCATTGCATCATACAGCCACTACAGGAAAACGGGGATTTGGTGGTTTTTTTCAGCAGCGTTTTCTAACAAGCAATCACTAATTGCTATGCCTTCATAAACTTAGTGACTTTTTTTGTGCAAATGTTACTAAAGATATATTTAGTGGTGTTTATAGTAAAAACACCACTAATCTCAAATATTTAGCAGTGTTTTCAATTAAAAACACCACTAAAGTTTAAAATTTAGTAGTGTTTATGTTTAAAACGCCTTAAAATGACTTTTTTAAAATTTATTAAAATTTAAAAAGTAAAATTTTCTCGTAGTTTAACCTACACCGAAACACACCATTTGGATATATGAACAGCATATTTTAAAAGAAACACTTCCAATTTTTGAAAATTAGTAGCGTTTGTTTCTAGAAATCTGCTAATAAGCCTCAAATATCTGAAATACACCTAGCCTCTCCATTTTTGCCCAAAAGACTAAGTTTCCCCCCTCCATTCATTTCCATTTTCCTTCTGCTAGATATCTTTTGTAATAATGTAAGTTACTTTCATTAGATTTTATAGTTTTTGTTTTTTGTATTAATGTTGTTGTTGGATTTCCATTTTTGCCCATTTGGATTTCTTCTCCCCCGGCCTTCCCATAGTTTAATCGTCACAATGGATTTTTCTTTTTAAATCTTCCCTCCCTTCCTATGGTTTAAATTTTCCTTCCCTCAATCTCTCCATTCCACCAATCTAAATGGAATACAGGGAAAAAATTAAGAGAAAAAGATTTTGTTCTTCAAATTGAGAACCCTAGAATTTGGAAGATTTTTCTTTTTGGATTTTGATGGTGAAATCAATAAGAAAATTTATTATGTTGGTAATTTGTTTGTACTGAGAGTTTTGAGTTGCTGAGTCTCTGTATAGTTCTAATCTTATCCAGTTTTGTCCTATTATCTTCAAATATACTTTATAGGATGGCAAGAGCAAAACTGTTTATTCCACTTCTCTTTTGTTTAATTCACTTAGACGTTTACTGCTTGTACTGCGAATACCACCCCTCCAATTAAATTTGCCCCCTAACACTACCCGATGCATGTGTGGCACTGATTCATTTGTTTTACTTCTTCCTCTACTTGTATTATCTTTTTGATGCCTTGCATTTAATGTACATACCATGTTTTTATGGTACTATTTTTTCGTTGGCTAACGAAAGAAACCCATATGTGTGTCCCAAGTGGGCGCTCAATGTTGAGTGTATCATTTCATCATAAATGACTTGCTTGAATTATTTGAAAGAGGAATATTTCTGCATGATTTTACTTTGTCTCTATCAATCATGTTGTGGAGTCTTGGACAAAGATGTTTCGCTTTACATTCTAGAAATTAGGCTTCATTTAGTGACATAATTTCCACATTTATTGTCTTGGTGAAGTAAACAGTACTCATGTCTACCACTTATAAGCCATATGCTGCATTAAGTGGTGAATTTTGTATATTCTTAGCTGCCATATGAACCTAGAATAATTTGCTTTATTTATTATATTTATCTAGACATGATATTGTTTATAGAGTTGTATAATGCAGAGTTTCTACTTTTCATTTTCCAGTAAATGAAAACTTTTTCCATTTTTGCAGTTGTGTTTTCTGCTTCTAGATTACAAGATCACTTGAAACTGGCTCAGGAATATGCTCTCGAAGGCTTCCACGACACTTCCGTTATCTTTTCCGATGGTGCTATTGCTTAGATCAACAAGTAAGTTTTTATTACCTTTTACTTTTCTACTAGAAGATTTTGATTTTAATCGGTATTTATATAAGGAATTGAGTTTGAATTTTACTTTAAATAAAAAAAAAGACACAGAACAAACGAGAATTGTAAGGAGTTCATTGAGAGGCCAAAATTAATGAGTGAAATTATGCTTAATAAACAATTTGTTCTCATTATTGGCTAAAAAAAGTTTCATGTGTCATAGAAAATAAGCAGCGTTGGCCAAACACTACTATACAAAAAGCTTTTAATTAAATTAATTGTTATTGTGTTTCAATATTTTTGCCTGTCATAGCATAACATGACTATTTTGGGTTTTCTTCCAGTTTCTTGTGTGATTTACAGTTTACTTTCCAAGTCTATTTTCTAGTTATTGATGCTGGTTTTTTTCCAAACAACTTGGAACTAGGGAGAGCAAAGAAGTAACTGTGGAAGGGAGAGTTCAATTTGATTCACTTCAGGTTTTATGCATTCGGTTTTTCTACTTCATAAGTTTGTAGCTTTTATCTGAGAGTTTAGTGATTCATATTGACAGATTTGTTAATTAGCTATGTTTCTTTCATTGTGGGCAATGCAAAGTGACTACAAGCTAAGTTCTTATTCATTTAATTCAATTTTGGCACACTTTCTTTCTAAACAGGTCAGAATTTCTCTTCTAAGATTATTACCTGCTTCCATAATTATTTCTTAATGGTTAAATATGCAGTTAGATTCTGCTAATTGTTTCTAGGGATTAAATTCTTTCAAGGATTCTTCTGCCCATGTATTTACCTTTTAATATTTGTTGTTTATTTTTGTTTCACTCTTATCTGAAGTGAAACTCAAGTTTTGTGCTTGGCATTGCTTTCATATAGAAAGAAGACATCCACCATTCAATAATATCGAATCTTCAGAATAGGAATGCTGAGACTAGGAGGCATCTTACTGTGTATTGTTTGAAAGCGCATATTTCTATTTCAATCCAACTTGCAAAAATTCATTGCACAAATGCTTATAAAAAAATGGTGCATATCTGAAGTGAATATTCATTACTTATTTGGCAAACATTTCAATGATTCAATTGCAGAAAAAAGAATGTTTGTTCATTCTAAGGATTTAGGCAATACATAAGCGTTTAAATGGATGTTGAGTGTGGCAAAAAAAAAATGGATGTTGAGTTATAAATTTTGGTGATTGTTGGTAAAATATACATATTCTTTTTTTCTCAATGTATATGTACATGTGACATGTACATATGTATGGGTCAGGGTTTCCTAAAATTATTGGTAAACGTGATTCTAAAATTATTAGTTTAAATCTATTGCAAGATGGATCAATAACAAGGTAATATATGAGTCAACGGAGCTGTAATCAATCTTCTTGTATGAACACTAAGTAATAGTTTTCCTCAACGATGCAGGTAGCACATCCTTCTGTACCAGCCAATGTTTTATACATGAGCACAGAATACTTAGTGCCCATCTCGTAAGAATTTTGTGTCCTTTGGAATGTGTTTTTAGTTTGTTGTTTTTATTAAATTTATGACCTACCTTTTTCTTGATATAACATAGACCTTAGAACTAAAATGTCCATAATAATACTTTCTATCTGATTTTAGTTATGTGTGATTTCCCATCATTCCACATTAGCATAAGTATAAACTGAAACGTTTACTTTAGTAGGTTCATTTAAAAGCTTAGTTGTAGTGCTGGGTGAATACCTTTTGATAGTTTAGGCTTGCTTTCTATAATTTATTCTCCAAGATAACTGGTGGAAACTTCTATCTAATATCTCTTTTTGTTAGTTAACCCTTTTCTTGGCTTGAGAAGGTGGGGAGGGAGGGGGGCTAGTCCTTATGTGATAGTCTGATGCTTATGTCATACATTCATGGTTTGCTTGTTATAAGGAGGTTGTAAAACAAGTATTTGATTCATACTTTTGATAAAGGTAATCTGTTGTAAAGAAATATACATTTACTATGCTGTTTCTTCCTCAATTTTTTGTTATTTATTTAAATTATTTATTCTAGGATAAACCAACATTCTTTTTGCGTAAGGGGAAATAATATTCAATACTATATTAGTTGCTTGCTTGAAACATACAAGATGAGATCTTTCTTTGAATTTTCACTTTTAGTAATCGAAAATGTACCTTAGGAAGCCTTGATTTGCTAGTCCCTTAGGACAATGGTTTTTTGTTCTATAAACAGCCCAAACACATGGATGACAAGTTCCTTTTAGCTTTTCTAACATTATCTTTGAGCTTTTATATCATATTTTTAAATGAATAAATTGATCATTAAGATTAGATTTGTAAAAGTTGTAAATTTAAAATGATTTAGATTTGTAATGTTATTTTTAAATAAATTAAAATAGAAAACAATTTAACTCTGCCATTTCACTATTGTCCTTTTAGATTCCAAGCAACCTGTAAAAATGTGGTCAATCGAACCAATTTGTAATTGTGGGAAAACACTTATTTACAGCTGGTTGTAATCTTGTAATCTGTATATTTATATTTGTATCTCTAGAATTAAGTATTTGTATCCCTAGAATTAAGGAAGATTTAGTTTCCTAGTTTAACCCCTAGTTAGTTGTATATAAACCTAAGATTCTTGTATAATTGTAGATAAGCAGTTTTCAATATACATTTAGTTTTCACATGGTATCAGAGCTTTAGGCTCTTCTTGGGAAGAAAAATTTTCAGCCTTCATTGCTGACTTTTTTAGGTCTTCATTGCCGACTTTTTTAGGCCTTCATTGCCGACTTTTTTAGGCCTTCATTGCCGAATCCTGTTTAGGCCTTCATTGCCAAACCCTTTCAAAGAAAGATATCACTATCACCCAATTTAAGGAAATGTTAACTGGGAAAATCACTGGAGTACTACAGATGTCTCAGAAACAAGGAGAGTTCAACAGGGAAGAGATTGAAAAGCTGAGAAACTTATTGAAAATCCTTCAAAAGCCTACTATGGTATGTTCTTTGGGTAAAGTTTCTAGTTCAGGTAAAGCTTCCGGTTCTCATGGATTAAATGTCTCGGCTAAGCCTATTACGAGTTCTTGGGTCATTGACTCAGGAGCCACAGATCACATGACACATTCTCCACAAAAGTTTAGTACATATAACCTGTGTCCTAGTAATAAGAAAATTGTTGTTGCTGATGGTTCACTTACCATAGTGGCAGGATTAGGAGATGTTCAAGTTAATCCCTCGTTTGTTCTCAAAAATGTTCTTCATGTACCTGGATTGTCTACTAATCTGATATCTATACAAAAATTTACCAGAGATATGAATTGCAAAGTAACTTTTTATCCCTCTTATTATGAATTTCAGGACCAGAGTTCGGGAAAGATGATTGGACTTGCTAAGGAGAAGGACGGATTATACTATCTTGAGACATCAAATAACACAATTAGTATAAAAAATAGTTTACCTTTGTCATTTCTTTCTAAAAAATCTCCCAATAAAGACAAAATCTGGCTTTATCATTTTCGTCTTGGACATCCTTCTTTTGAAACCTTGAGAAACATGTTTCCTTCTTTGTTCAAAGAATTAAATGTTGAAGATTTTCATTGTGATATTTGCGAATTTGCAAAACATAAACGTGTGTCTTTTCCAATCAGTAACAAAAGAAGTTCTACTCCTTTTTACTTGATTCATAGTGACATTTGGGGTCCCTTTACAATTCTTAATATTTCTGGTGCGAGATGGTTTGTTTCATTCATAGATGATTGTACTAGGGTCCCTTGGGTTTTTTTACTTAAATCCAAATCAGATGTGAATAGTGTGTTTTTAAGCTTCCAAAACATGATCCAAAATCAATTTGGAGTAAGAATCAAGAGATTTAGGTCTGATAATGCAAAAGACTACTTCAACCAGAGTCTATCCACCTATTTTCAAAAAGAAGAGATTATCCATGAGTCATCTTATGTTAATACTCCACAGGAAAATGGAGTGGCAGAGAGAAAAAACAGCCATTTATTAGCCACAACCAGAGCCTTTCTTTTTCAAGCAAATGTACCTAAATCTTATTGGGGGGAAGCTATTCTCACTGCCACACACATTATAAATAGGTTACCTTCAAGAGTTTTGGGATTTAAAACTCCTATGGAACTACTCTCACAATTTTATCTCAACCTCAATACCACAAACAATCTCACACCTAGGATATTTGGTTGTACATCATTTGTTCATGTTCACAGTCATAACAGGGGAAAGTTGGATCCAAGAGCGATTAAGTGTATTTTTGTGGGGTATTCTTCAACTCAAAAAGGATATAAGTGCTATCATCCTCCTATCAAAAAATTTTATGTGTCTGCAGATGTCACTTTTGAAGAAAATAAACAATTTTTTACTCAACATTATCTTCAGGGGGAGACTTCATTCATGGAAGATAAGGATAAAGACTTTTTTTTGCTTGATTTGCCCCCTTCTTCAACATTTACACCCATTAATTCTTATGAGTCGAAACCTGTTTCTGCTGAGCCCAAGTCAAACATTGAATTTGAGTCTGAACCCATTCCAAATATGGAAGATGTGACAAAGGATAATATTATTCTTGATTCTATGAAGGAATTACAGGTGTACTCAAGAAGGAAAGTTCTAGATCCTGAACCAATGCCAGTCCAAAAACCTGATCCTAACTCTGGAAATGAGGTAACTACAGTTTTTTACTCTGTTTCTCAAAATGAGCATGAATCTCCTAAAACTATAACTAGTGATTATGATTTGCCTATTGCCATTAGGAAAGGAACCAGAGAATGTACCAAGCATCCACTATATCCAATATCTAATTTTGTGTCATTTGAAAAATTCTCACCATCCCAAAAAAATTTTCTTGTGAGCCTAAACACTATTTCTGTTCCAACTACATTATCCGAGGCATTATCCAATGAGAAATGAAGGCAAGCCATGAAAATAGAAATGGAAGCCTTAGAGAAAAATCAAACATGGGAACTGATAGAGTTGCCTAAAGAAAAAAATCCAATGGGGTGTAAATGGGTTTTCACTTAAAATACAAGGCAGATGGTACTGTTGAAAGATATAAAGCCAGGTTAGTGGCTAAGGGCTACACTCAGACCTATGGAGTGGATTACCAGGAAACCTTTGCTCCAGTTGCCAAGATGAATACAGTTAGGATTTTGTTATCATTAGCTGTAAATTACAATTGGCAGCTTCAACAATTTGATGTAAAGAATGCTTTTTTACATGGTGATTTGGAAGAAGAAATATATATGAAGGTTCCACCGGGATTTGGAGGTCATCTAGAAGCAAACAAAGTATGCAGGTTAAAAAAGGCTTTATATGGCCTTAAACAGTCTCCTAGAGCTTGGTTCGGGAGATTTGCCAAAGTGATGCTAGCAATGAGATATAAACAAAGTCAAGGAGATCACACATTGTTTATCAAGCACTCTGATTCAGGGAGAGTCACAGTTCTATTAGTGTATGTTGATGATATAATTGTAACTGGAGATGATGAAAAAGAGAGAGAATCTCTAAAACAGTGTTTGGCTAGAGAATTTGAGATAAAAGAGCTAGGGAGATTGAAGTACTTCCTAGGAATTGAAGTAGCTCACTCACGGCATGGTATTTTTATCTCACAACAGAAATATGTGATGGATCTTCTGAAGGAAACTGGGAAGCTTGCATGTAAACCTGCAAATACCCCTATAGATCCTAATCATAAAATTGGAGAAGCTCATGAAGATGCTACTGTAAATAGAGAGATGTACCAAAGATTAGTTGGAAGACTCATTTATCTCTCACATACTAGACCTGATATAGCATATGCTGTGAGTGTGGTAAGTCAATTTATGCATAGTCCTAAAGAAGTGCACCTACAGGCTGTCTACCGTATATTACACTATTTGAAGGCCAATCCTAGGAGAGGTATCTTATTCAAAAGAGATTCGGGGTTAGTTCTAGAAGCATATACAGATGCTGATTATGCAGGTTCAGTAACTGATAGAAGATCTACCTCAGGCTACTGCACTTTCTTAGGTGGTAATCTTGTGACTTGGAGGAGTAAAAAATAGAATGTGGTGGCAAGATCAAGTGCTGAAGCAGAGTTCAGAGCAATGGCTCAAGGAATTTGTGAACTACTATGGTTAAAGATTATCCTAAAAGACTTGAAGATCAAGTGGGATGGACCAATGAGGCTCTACTGTGATAACAAGTCTGCAATAAGCATTGCACACAATCCTGTACAACATGACAGAACAAAACACATTGAAGTAGACCGACATTTCATAAAGGAGAAACTAGACAGTGGGTTGATTTGTACACCTTATGTATCAACCAAGGGTCAACTTGCAGATGTGTTGACTAAAGGTCTCAGCAGTGCAACATTTCAAGAAATTATTTTCAAGCTGGGAATGGAAAACACCTATTCACCAGCTTGAGGGGGAGTGTGGGAAAACACTTATTTACAGCTGATTGTAATCTTGTAATCTGTATATTTATATTTGTATCTCTAGAATTAAGTATTTGTATCCCTAGAATTAAGGAAGATTTAGTTTCCTAGTTTAACCCCTAGTTAGTTGTATATAAACCTAAGATTCTTGTATAATTGTAGATAAGCAGTTTTCAATATACATTTAGTTTCCACAGTAATTATTAAAACTTTGATTCCATTTTTTTATGTTACATAAATTTAAGACTATTCACAATGTTAATCAATTTGGTAAGGAAAATATTTTTTGTGTTCAATTTATTACGTCAAAATATAGTTCAATAATAAAATTATAAATGTATTAAATTAATATGAATGAGTGACCTCTTAAAAATAACTGTATAGGATTACAATAAAATTTACTACTTTGATAATTGTGTTTTCTTTTGAAGGAAGAAAATAACGATAATACAAAATTGATTTAATGAAATATAAAATTCAACTTCATTTTTCAGGTAGAGACTCTTTATTGTTTACATAAAAAGAAGATATTTTCCTTTATTTTCTTATTTGCCTTTTTTATTTTTTAAGTTTTGAGTGAGTACATTTCTTATTTGGTTGTTGAAGTGCTAGAAATTTGAGATATATATAGAAAACAACGTTATCTTTGAGTTTAGCATACTAATTAATTAATTAACACACTAACATTATCTTTTTGTCTCAGATAAGTGATTAGTACGAGTTCCCTTTGCAACTTGATCTAAATTTGAAGAATTGTAAGTATTTATCACTTGAGGCAAACATAAGTGTGCGCAACCTTTATATTCTTCATAGGTATTTGCTCAGTTTTCAAATTTCCAAATGCCACACTTAGTCAGTTTAAACATATACTTTCTTTCAAAGATTTGGGAATAATCATTTTGTTTTCATTTCATATTTTGCTATGTTACATGTACGATATAGATGCACCAACTCATTTCATTATATGATGTAGAATATATAAAAAATTTAAATAACTTATTTGGTGATATCAACTTGTTATTTTTTTAGTTTTAGTGTTAGTTTAATTAATTATGTTAGAGTTCATTTTCATATAATTAATTATATAACTTTGGTTTGATAATGTAGCAAGTACTAAATGGATAAGAGTTAGATTCAAAAGTTAAAATTAAGTCAACAGTACCGAGATAGAGTGAAAATTTTTCTTAATTTTGCATTTGAGAAAGCAAGTGAAGATAATATGATATTATGCCCATGTTTGAAGTGTGCTAATATTGGTTGGCAAATCCATGAAGTTGTTTTGGAACATTTAGTTTGTATTGGATTTCTCTTAAGATATGTTATTTGGTATTTTCATGGAAAGTTTGTACCATCAAAGCCATCGACTAGAGTTCCTTTAACTTTAAGGGCTTTCCAACAACAACACAATCCCATTAGGCAAGATGACATTGAAGGCATGTTGTGAGATGCTTTCAACATTCATAACAACATTTCCATAATCCATCTTCCCAAAATGATGGATTTAATAAGTCAAATGTTGAAATGAATAAATTTAGTGAACATAGCATAGGTGTAGGTGACCAACGACCTAGTGGAGAAGCATCAAACTTTGATAGGTTGCTAGAGGTTATGAATTAAGAACCTTATGAGGGATCTAAGCATTCAAAGTTGTCTTTCTTGCTTCTTTTTCACTTCAAATGCTTATGTGGATGGATGAGAAACTCTCTAACTTTATTATTGGAGTTTATGAAAGAAATGTTTCCTTTTACAAAAATCTTTTAATCTTGTGAAGATTCAAAGAAAATGATTAAGGAGTTAGGTCTTAGATATAAGAAAATTCATAATTATCCCAATGATTACATATTGTATTGGGGTAATAGAAAACATCAACAACCTTATTATGTGTGTGGTAATTCTCGTTGGTTGATAGAAATTCTGAAGAAAGGTTGAATGAGGATGATGATGAAGTTTATATAAAAAAAAAAGCCTATACAAAGTTTTACTATATTTTTCATTAATATGGAGACTTCAACCACTCTTCATGTCTTCCAAAACTGTAAATTCTATAAGGTGGCATCGTGATAAGATGGATCATTGAGGCATCTTGCTAATTCTTTGGCATGAAAATTATTTTACTCTAAATTTTTAGACTTTGCTTATGATCCTCGAAATGTTATGTTTGGACTAACATCTAAAGGATTCAATCCATTCAAAGTGATGAGTACTTTTTATAACACTTGGCCAATTATATTGATTCCTTACAGTTTGCCACCATAGATTGTCATGAAGCAACAATCATTTATCTTGTCTACAATAATTTCAGGAGAAAAAGGTCTAAGAAATAATATGGACATCTACTTGTAACCTTTGATTAAAAAGTTAAAGCATTATGAAAATGAGTTAAGACTTATGATGCTTCAAAAAAAGAGAACTTCAATGTATGTGCTACCTTATTATGGACTATCAATGATTTTTTTTATTATACAAATTTATCTGGTTGGAGCACTAAAATTTATTATGCTTGTCCATGTTGTGTTGTACAAACATGTTTTAAGTGGTTACATAATTGTAGGAAGTTTAATTATATGGCATATCATCAATGGTTAGATGACAATCATCGATTTAGATTTCAAAAACATCTTTTTAATGGAATTGAAGAGTTGAGGAGAGCACCATTACCAATTATTAGGTTTGATATCTTCTCAAAATTAAAAGATATCAATTTCACTTATGAAAAAATGACTCAATCAAATAAAAAAGTGAGGGAGATCTGTGAAAGTGTCCAACCTCCTATTCTTCAAATTGGTGATGCTGATACTCAAGTTAGTGATGTTGATATTCAAAGTGATGAGAAAGAAAATGTAGAGGATGACCTCAATGGGTCTGAGTTATGAAAAAAAAAGGTATCTTTTTTGAGTTGTCATATTGAGAATATAATTTATTACATCATAACCTTGATGTGATGCACATAAAAAAAATGTTTGCAAAAATTTTATTAAAACAATTCTCAATGTGAATAAAAGATCAAATGATGACTTAAAGAGTCAGCTTGACCTAGTTGACATAGGGATTCGCCTTGACCTTCATCTGAAATTGCTTTGTAATGGCAAATCTCTATTGCCTCTTACTTGTTTTGGGATGTGTAAAAGTGAGAAAAATGTGTTTTGTAGGGTTTTGAAAAATGTGAAAGTCCTAGATGGCTGTGCGTCAAATATATCGAGATGTGTGAATTTGAAAAGGAAAAAACTTTCTTCATTAAAGCCACATGATTACCATATCTTGATGTAAGACTTACTTCCCATTACTTTATGTTCATCAATATCAAAGCAAGTCACTTCAGTGGTAATTGAATTGAGTAAAATATTTAAAACTCTGTATGAAAAAGTTCTGAATGTGGAAGAGCTTAACAAACTTCAAGATTGGGCCATGATTGCTTTATGCTATTTAGAAAAGATTTTTCCACCAAACTTTTTCACTATTATTATGCATTTGGTTATTCACCTTCCGTGTACAACAAAAGTTGATAGATCAGTTTATTATTGATGGATGTATCCTATCGAAAGATAGTATTTGTTAATAGTTTGATTAAGTTGTTAATGTTTATGATATCATTCTAGTTAAAAAAGTACATAACAAATGTTTTATTCCTTAGGTTTTTAGGGAGGTTAAAGTCTTATTGTCACAACAAATGCTATCTAAAAGGTTCTATGGCTAAAGAATGTATAGCAAAAATGTATATGACATTTAGTTCTCAATATTTGGAAGATGTTGAAACGAGATTTAATAGACCATCAAGAAATCTTGGTATGTAGCATATTGACTTTGCCTACACTTATCTTTTTTAAAGTTTTGGACAACCAATAGGTAAAGCTGAAGTGGTCAAGTTAAATGATAAAAAAACTTAGGCACAGGCCCTTCAATATGTTCTTTTTCAACATGACTGAATTGAATCATTTTGCACGTAAGTTTTTGTGTGAAGAAATCAGTCATTCTATTAAGCATAATTTATAGACTTTGCTTCTTATTATTAATACTTTATTTTGATGTATGTAATGAGTATAGAAACAATTTGAGAGCTTTTGCACATTATCGATGATCAAACCTACAAGAGCTTGATAAATTGTTCACCAAAAATTTTCATAAATAATTAGGAAAAACTATAAGTAATGCCATACTTTCAATTTTGGAAATTGTATATAAGATGCGATGGTATAAATAAAATTAATAACATATATTTTATTTCACCTTTATAGGTTTAGAGTGGAAGGCTTGTTAGTGAAAAGGTGAAATGTCTTTCATAAGGTCCGAGCTTGATTGTGAAATGATACAAAGTTTCATTATCAATGGATTTAGATTTCATACTAAATCCTGTGAGAGATTTAAAAGAACACAAAATTTAGGAGTTGCTATTACTTCATCAACTACTAGCTATGCCAGTGTTAGGGACACAAACCCTTTGAAAAAAAATGTTGACTATTATGGCATGATTAATGACATCATTGAGTTAGATTATTATGGCAAGTGAAAGATTGTCTTATTTTGGTGTCATTGGGTTAATGTGAATAGTGCGAGGGGTATTAAGAAAAATCAGTTTAGATTTACAATCGTGAATTTTTCTCAATTAATTCACACTAGATAACAACTCATTGATGAACCTTATGTTTTTTCTTCTCAAGTCAAACAAGTTTTTTATTCTGAAGGCACCAAAGATTCGAGTTGGTTTGTTGTTCTTTATAACACACCTAGCGACTTATTTGATATAAGGTCAAATACCATAGTGATGTCGAACATGAAATTGAATGTTTTCCTTTTGCTAAACAAAACTTGGATGGCAATATCTTCAGTACCTCTGTTTAGTGGATCCATGAAGATGTTGATGAAGACATTTATGAATCATGATTGATTATCTATATTTTGTAATTAGAATGTTCAAAACATAATGTAATAAATGCTTTATGTAATTTATGTGGCATTTACTTTTGTATTGTGTAGTAAATCACACATTATTTTTTAATTTAATTGAATCGAAATGTTCTTTATATATCATTGGTTATGATTTCTTAATTTCTTAATGTCTTTATATATGTTTTTAGATTTGTTCTTTATATATAGTTAATTATATTTACAATGTCTTAACTTTTCAACTTTTAATTGATTCTCTTTTATGATACGGCTAAGTTATAATGTTGAGGAATAGATTGAGGGGAGTAATATTAAAGATATTAGTTCAGAACCATCTATAATACCTACTGATCTTAGCCATAGACTAAATCCTTTAGAGGGAAATGTGCCTACTACTGTTCTAACTCAGTCACTTCTAACCCTTCAATTGATACTAGATTTGGCAATACAAAAGGTCCAAGTTTAAATACTGACTTGCTAATTGATTCTACTTCTAATTTGAATGCAGGTATTGAAAATCCCATATTTTCATTTCAATTATAATCATTAAAGTATTGGTAATTTACTAATTGACTTTTTATTCTTTTTTCAGTTGATAGCAATGGTCAATGGAAGACTAGAGGCTGAACAACTTTGAAGGAATTGTGGACACTACCTCTGAGCGAGCATATTTTAGTGTCTAAAAACTTTGATTGGCACCAATTGGTGAAAAATGTCAACTGTTAGCTAGATTTCTAGGAATAGTTGCCCATAATGGAATGAAATTGCCTATTCATTATGAAACGTGGCATAAAGTTCCAGCAAAAGTTAAGAACGATGCTTTAAACTTTATTAAGGTATTAGTATAATTAATTACATATCAAAAATATTAATTATTTTAAAGTTGGTTTATCAATTGTAACTTTTTTTTTTGTATTGTTACGTCAAGATTTTTATACGAAATACTTACTTCATTTGTGCTTAAGTCACTGAGAAAAAATGGAATGACTATAAGCATAATTTAAAAAAAAGGTATTTTAATTGAAATAGTATTGCAAAAGCCACAATTAAAAAGCTACCTTATGGTATGATTAGGTGGCAATATGAACAATTGGTTAAATTTTAGTTTTGAAGGAAAAAAGAGGTATTAATTTATAACTTTTAATATTATTTTTTATAATAAAGATGTTTTCTATTTTTGTTGGTAATATTTTTGTTTTTGCTTATACATTTATTTTTTATGACAGGAAAAGAAAAGATTGCAATTTCTAGTAGAAAGTAACAGAAATATAGCGATACAAGTGGCTCAAAAAGATTTGTAAGAAAGCAAAAAGAAAAAGTAAGTTAAACATTAAATGATAAACTTGACTTTGTGTCTATTTAGGATATTTTTATGCTATTAAAAGGCAAAAATGCAAGTTTACAGTTATTGCTCTATTTTAACAGTCTATATAGCTTCAATAAATAATATTAAACTTGTTCAAATGATTGATCTTTGTTTCCATAGTTGATATGTATGAAAAAGTTATCGTTTATATCTGTTTAGAACTTTTTGTGTTATTAAAGGGCAAAAGGGTAATTTATAGTTATATTTCTGTTTTAACAATTTACATAGCATAAATACATAATATTAAACTTGTTTGAATGATTGAATTTGGTTTTCACGATTTATATATGTGAAAAAGTTACCATTTATGTTTGTTTAGGACTTTTTGTGCCATTAAAAGATAAAAATACAAATTTGCAGCTATTGTTCCATTTTAACAATTCAAATAGCTTTAATATAAGATATTAAACTTATCCAAATGATTAAACTTGGTTTTTATGGTTGATATGTGTAAAAAAGTAATGGTTTATATCAGTTTAGGACTTTTTGTGCTATTAATAAGCAAAAATGCAAGTTTGTAGTTATTGTTCTATTTTAACACTTTAGATGACTTCAATACATGATATTAAACTTGTCCAAATGATTGAACTTTGTTTCCATAGTTGATATGTATGAAAAAGTTATTGTTTATGTCTATTTAAGACTTTTTGTGTTGTTAAAGAGCAAAAGGGTAACTTTATAGTTATATTGTTGTTTTAACAATTTACATAGCTTAAATACATTATATTAAACTTGTTCGAATGATTGAATTTGATTTTCACTATTGATATGTGTGAAAAAATTATCGTTTATGTCTGTTTGTGACTTTTTATGCTGTTAAAAGGTAAAAATGCAAATTTGCAGTTATTGTTTCATTTTAACAGTTTGGATAGCTTCAATACATAATATTAAACTTGTCTGAATGATTGAACTTGGTTTTCATGGTTGATTTGTGTGAAAAAGTTGTGATTTATTTTTGTTTAGGACTTTTTATGCCGTTAAAAAGCAAAATTCAAGTTTGCAATTATTATTATATTTTAATAGTTTAGATAGCTTCGATACATGATATTTAAATTTGTCTGAATGATAAAACTTTGTTTTCATAGTTGATATGTATGAAAAAGTTACTATTTATGTCTCTTTAAGACTTTTTGTGTCATTAAAGGATAAAAAGATAACTTTGTAGTTATATTTTTGTTTTAATAGTTTACATAGCTTAAATATATAATATTAAACTTGTTCGAATAATTGAACTTGATTTCTGCAATTGATATGTGTGAAAAAATTATCGTTTATGTTTGTTTAGGACTTTTTGTACCATTAAAAGGTAAATAATATAAATTTGCAATTATTGTTTTGTTTTAACAGTTTAGATAGCTTCAATACATAAAATTAAACTTGTTCGAATGATTGATGTTCTTTTCCACAGTTTATATGTGCGAAAAAATTATTGTTTATGTCTATTTAGAATATTTTATACTATTAAAAGGCAAAAATGTAATTTTTCATTTATATTTCTATTTTAAAAGTTTAGATAACTTAAATACATGATATTAAATAGTTTATGTATATTTAGCACTTTTTATGCTGTTACAAGGTCAAAATATAATTTTATAGTTATATTTATGTTTTAATAGTTTAGATAGCTTAAACACATTATATTAAACTTGTCCAAATTATTGAACTGGGTTTCTATGATTTGATATGTAAATAAGTTGCAATTTATATCTATTTAAGACTTTTTTTATAGTTAAAAGGCAAATTTGCAAATTTGCAATTCTTATTCTATTTTAATAGTTTAGATAGCTCTAAAATATGATATTAAACTTGTTGAATGTTTGAACTTCATTATTAGCATGCTTGATAAGCCTGAATAAGTTACAGTTGAAGTGTGTTTAACAATAATAGTATTTTTTTTATGTAAGAGATTGAGTTGGGCGAAAAAATTGATATGTGAAACTTTTTCAATTAATTTACATGAAAAAATGTGGATTTTACTTGAATGTCGAAACACAAGAAATTGTGATAATTTCTTGGATTTGTTTATAAAAAAAGTAAATATTTACTATTTCAAATATATTATGAATTAATTATTAAACTTAATAACTTTTATTTGATTAATTTACAGCAAAAAGCAAAAGAGAAAATGGCCGTTGAGATTAAAGTAGCATCTGATTTTTCTATCAACTTGCAAGACTAAAAGATCAGATTTTCATAAAAATTGTTGGAAAAGAAAGACATAGATGGGTCTTAAGGCCTTGGATTAGGTTTAACACAATCTAGCTACTATGGACATAACTCTCAACAATTTACATCCTAACAAGTCAGTCTTCATGAAAATTCTGAATGTTGAGAGAAGGGTTGCAAACTATGCAACAACATGTCCAACAAATAAAAGCAAAAAAGAGTTGAGGAGAGTGCTAGAATGGATTAGGAGTGTAAGCAGTTGTATAATCAATTCAACATTCTTATGAATTTTGTTCAACAACATTTTCCAGGAACTAATCTAGATGGTCCATCGTTCAGGGATTACATTTAGTATGATATTTATAACTATTTATATTTTTAATATCAGAATAGTTTATTATTAAGTCTAAAAAATTATTTTATTTTATTTAGTAGGTTCTTGAGCACGCTAGTGATCGTGGTAAAAAAAATCTTTCATCAAATAGCAGTGCTCCAAATCTAAGTGCTCATCAATTTTATACATTTTAAATTTTTGGTTAATATGCTGAAACAATTTGAATGTTATTGTATTCAACTTTGTGTTACATGCCAACTAGAACAAATTATGTATTTAGATATCTTAATATTTATAATATTCAGTTTATAAATTCATAAATTCATTTTTATGAATATAAAAATATTTATCTACTTTTTATTTAATTATAGTAGTAAATATAGAAAAAAAATTTAAAAGGTAAATTGCCTAACTTAGCGATGTTTTAGTGCACAAATGTCGCTAAATTATAACATTTAGTAGCATTTGTGGCAAAAACCACCACTAAAATTTAGCATCATTTTTGCTCACAAATACCACTAAATTCTTCATTTAATATCGTTTTTGTAGATAAATGCCGCTTAATTTAGCAACATTTTTTGCTAGAGGCATTTGTGCGCTAAAACGCTACCGCTAAGCTAGCAACGTTTCTTCTTAAAATGCCATTATTTCTCTCGATACAAGTACAGTCAATGCTTTGCACTGAATTTTTTATAGACACCACAAATCATATAGCGGCATTTATAAATGTCGCTAAACATAAATAAAAACACCGTTAAAAACATATTCTCCCATAGTGCAGAGTTTCAGTCAAAACCAAACAAAGCCTAACTAAAATCAAAACCAAATTCTCCAACGAAGCCTTGAATTATTATTGCTATTAAAATGAATGATTTTCATAAATGCTAGTAATAATACTATTATTATATTGCTAAAGCCAATGGTTTGGATTGTTGAAGAAACTTCTCAACAGAGTCCACACAACCATGACATAAGAAATTAAAATTTCAGTCGGAAACATTGATTGATTGCTGCTAAATGAAGAACAATCTCAAGCACCCTTTGGAATTGAAACCTAAATTATAAAGCCTCATTAACACATAATCCTAAGCACATTTTCTGCATGTTACTAGAATTAATATACTCTTAAAATACGTGGGTTAAGATTTAAGATTTATATACAAATTATTCACAACCTACTGAAATCGACTCTATGCTTAAGTTCCAAGTAATTGCAAGTCTCACTCTCACCTCAAAACACATAAAAACACACACAAAAAGAAAGGATTAAATGAACAGTCAAGGACCTAGATAACCTGTCTTGAATATTGTTGCCAAGTTTGTTTTGTCCACAAATTTCTGATCCTGAAAGCTCAAGTTAATTAATCTGAGGTCCACTGCCACTGCTTGTCCCTGGCATTGTTGGAGAAGAAAGAGATATAACAAGACCAGGGTCGTCTCCCTGCATAAATTAAACAACAAAAACAACATCTATAGAATTGAACCATGCATATTAAAATTACATGCATAAAGTTATATATATATATATATATGAATATACACAACAACGAAGTTAGCAATCTTATTATGGTGGAAGTAGGATCAGGTGGTGGATCTATCATTATGCTTAGTGGATCTGAATAGTCTGTTGTTGAAAGTAGATTTACACCTTCTTCTTGACAACCAGGTGTCTATTATTTACTTTACCATCATCTTCTTTCTTTAGACATGAAGGGTTTGGTTGGAATTCAGTTTCAAGTCCCAAACACCTGAGAATAGCCTTTATAACTTCATGAAAAGACCAAGGGTGGTAAACAAGAGTTCCTTGCACCGTTACCTCATTTGTTGATGAAGTATCTCCCATTGTTTTTCTATCTAGCTAGCTTCTTTCTTCTACTATTCCTCGTTTTAATTAGCCTTGTTAAATGCGTTTGGTGGGCTATTGGTCTTTTTAATCAGCAGTACTTTAAACTCTTTAAGCATTGACGAAAGTACAAAACTATCCCCCTGCTTTCTCTTTTTATCAAATTCTTATAAATTAACCATATTATATGATTTTTTTTATTTGTAAGTGGTGCTGTGCTATTTTGCATCTGTTAAATTTTGAATTTATTAAAATCTTATATTCAAGTTGATTTTTTTAAATGGTGTGGTGCTAGCTTACATTAGTTAAATTTTGGATTTATTATACTCCCATGTTCAAGTTAAACTTTTCCACTTATTATCATATCAATTACTTTTAAGTTACATGTTTAACAAGATATCATAGCTTAAATTTTATTATGTGATTCATGTCTTATATCCTTCCTGAATTTGTCACATTATAATTACACCTATACATGATGGAGATCTCTTAAAATGTATTATCTCACATCTATTAAATTTTGAAGTTTTTATGATCTTGAATTCAAGTTTGAATCATTCACTTTAATCAATTGATATTAAATTGGATGATTAACATTTGAATTCAAATTTTAGTGGCTAATTATTAATGATGTTAATTTTGAATGTCCACATATCTAGAATATTATGCACCTGAAAAAAAAAAACCATATTGACTAAAAAACCTAGAGATATGCATTAAACTATATGAAAAAGTAAGGTTGACTGTAAGATATTGAACCTTTATGTTAAAGTTTTGTATTATGCATCTCAATATCAGTATTTCTTTTGGCTTTTAGACAATTTAGCACATCTCAAAACATAAAGCAACTTTGCATTATATAGGTCTGCGAGAAATTCATAAAACTCTATTTTATAGCATGCAATGAAATTTTGAGTAGGTGACTTAATCATCTACCGTTGGAATATTTTCTCCAATATCAAAAGATTTGGTAAGAGATATTTTTTATTTGATGGGATTAAAGTTTTATTTTAAGAAAGAGATAATAAATAAGTGCAAAAAAATTTAAACACGCAAGATTTATGATAGTTTAATCTCAATATGAGAGCTATGTCCACTAAAATGGTTACATATTTTCACTATGAAGAAAAAAAAATTACAAAACGTGATAATACACCGGAAACTAGCGACCTTTAAATATAAGAATTATTAGAGAAACCAAATTAATTGTGCAAAAAATACCCAATATCCTTAATATTCTGACATATGATGATGGTCAATCACTCTGCATTAGGACAACCAACGTCATGGTTGTAATTAGACTCCACACATCTTAACAATCTTCTAGTTGAAGACTTATTCGATGGCAACATTTCAGTCATTAGTAGGGAAGTCCAACTGAAGTTGTGCACAAATTCAGTTTCTCAATCATCACAATCTTCGTCAGCATATCTGTTAGATTCTGCATAGTTACTTTGCTATTAATTCTGTGTGGGATAATTAATGTCCAGATAATAATTAGGTTCCACTAATAGGATTAACTAAAGATACGACTTAGTAATAAGTTTATTTAGTGAGCAAGATAATAGGCTTATAAATAGAAGGAAGTTTAAAGATAAGGTATGAAAGAAAGATATAAAGGGATTTGTAATGTTGTACAAGGTTGCGCGTGTAGACACCCTACGAGGTTGAGAAAAGTACCATGGATGTGAATGTTTGGTTGTAATTGTTAAAGACCAAGCAAGAGTACTGATAGACGTGTTTGGATTGTGATTGCGATTATTTAATATTTGGATTGCGATTGTTATGTTTGTGAGTTGAGATTAATTATGTATGTTTGAGAGTTGGATTGTAAGGTAAGTGTTTGAATGAAGTGTTGATGTATCGATGTGATTGTAATGTTTTACAACTAATGGATTTTTTCTCTCATACGTGGATGTAGGCAAGTAAAGTATTGAACCACGTTAAATTATTATCTCTTATGAATATAATTTATTATTTGTTTATACTTCTAATTGCTTAGATGTTGATTGATTGAGACTTTAGCCCAACAAAAGTATTAAAGCAAGATTCAAGATAAGGGTGATAATAATTCAGTTTAGTTTTGATTCGATTATTTTAGTCGATGCATAATATAATGTATTTTCAAAAACTGATTTGAATTCAAACTAAATTTTTTTTGAATCCGAATCGAATTTTATCAATTTGATTTATTAAATTTCAGTAATTTTTTTTCAGATTATTTTTTTTTCAAAATTTGCTATTAATTTAATGTTATTTTTAATACATTTAAATAGATTTATGTATAAAATAATTATTTTATTTTACACAAATTTAAGATATGCATAAACTAATAAATATATAATTCAGTTCAATTTCGATATTTTGGTTTTTTTCACTTTTTAATTTGCAAATTGAACCCATCCAAATTAAAACATAAAATATTGGAACCTAGACCAAATCAAATAAAAAAACAACTTATCCAAGTACTACGATTTTGAATTGGTTATCAATTTTCTCAAATTTTTTTTAACTATAGTTCAAAATCGATGTTGACTTGGTACATTAACAAGTGGTATTAAAAATGGTATATGGGTGTTACAATGGTAAAGCAAACAGATTAAGCAAATCATTCATATTACTTTATATTAAATGCATATTTGTCACAAAAAAATAGGGGTATAAACAATAGAATTTTTTATGAACCATTCATGAACATGTTTGGTTTCTATTTGTTTATGTTCATTTATCAAATGAACCAAACACAAACAAAGGTCTATTTGGTAGTTTGGGTTCACGAACAAGTGTGTTTAAAGATCGTTTAAAACTCAATCATTTAAGGTTCGTTTATGTTTGTTTATTGTTTAGTAACAATAATAACAAAATTACATTTTTGTTATTTACTATAATCCTATTATCTAACACTTTCACTCTTTCGACCTATTTTCTAACTCACCCTCACTGCAAACAAGTTTACATTTTCTCTGAATCTTTTAAATTTACACTCTCTTTGTCTTGATCCTATTGCTATCGACCTTCTTTTATTTCACTCCATGTTGCCATCACTGATTTTTCATTTCTTTCTCTCGTCATTGACATTGTCATTCATTCCTTTATCTTAATTCATGCTCCATTACCGATCTTTCTTTCCTTATTACCTTCGTCTCTCTCTGTCTCTTCCTTATCAAGTAATCAATCCCTAACTCCTTCATTATCACTTTTGTTGTTTAGTTGATTTTTACTCTACATAGTGTATTCTACACATCAAAGCCTTATAATGAGCCACCGACTAGAGTCTATTCCTCCCATGCATTATATGCTTGCCTAAACCTAAATTGACCTTATTGCTTTAGAATAAGCCTCTAGAAGAAATTTTGGCAACTTTGAGGTTGTAAAAATAATGCTAGCAACTAATTATTCTCAGCAATTAAACTTCTCCTTAAGCCATTTACAACATTTTTATGCATCCTTTAGAATTTGCAGTCGTAACCATTTCGTATTTCCCTTTCCAGCAAACACTAAATACAAATAGACTATTGTCATAAAAAATCTCTTTTCTAGAAATAGGATTAATGAACACAAAATTATAGGAAATGATTGGCATAGGGAGGGAAATTATTAGGCTAATATTGGTTATTGTACATAATCTTTCTAACATGATAAATTATTGTCCATGTGAATACAATTCCTATTTGTAGAGCTTCACTATTCATCCATTTATTTCATAATCAAGCAAAGCTTAATCTTAACAATATTGCTCAAATGCTTATTTGACCCAAGTTAATTTGGGGCTCTCCTAGCTAGCTGAATATATAATTAACTACCCTTAAAACATAAGCAGTTATATATAAATATAATCAAACAACCACTTTGTTGAAAATAAACTTATGGTTAGACAACAAAGCCATACAAGTTACAACAACTTGCCTATTTGTTTTGAATGTATGATATGATGATCAAAATCGCATGGTGAATATGAAGTTTTATTTTCACATAAAAAAAGGCAAAGATGGTGGGAAAAGAATTATAAGAAAATAAGCTGTATTTATGTTGCCCATAAATAAGTATGAAATCGATATGGATTTGAACTTTCATCTAGCACATGTCATTTTTTTGTTCCTTTATATCCATATGGATATAAATGATGTGTCTTGCCATTGTTCTTAAACATTTGTGTTTTTTGTTACCAATTGGTGTATTTAAAGATTGCAAATAATTGAATTCTTCATTTTTTTGTTCATTTATTTCATTTTTAGATTTTTGGTTAGTTTCTCTGTCAATTAAGCATCACAATGTGATTTTGTTGTTTTTTTTTTTTTTAATCATACACAGCCCCACTGATGCATACATCACTTTCAATAGCTCTAACACCAGCAACAAATTGTTCTATCTAAAGTGTCCACTTTATAAGAAAAGTTTTTTAAATAAAATTGATTTTTCCTTGTTTATTTTTATATGTAAGTAAATTTGGTAAACAATAATATTTTCTTGTATCTATATTTTTTAATTACTATATGATTCTTTTGAAACTTTGAATTTTTAGGTATGGTTTGTTGCTCACCACAAAATCATACTAGCTCAACTCCAACTACTCAATTCCTTATAGTTGTGGAAAGTTTGCATTCTTCTTATTCTAGTGTTGGTTCATCATTAATTCTTATGACATCTATTAAAGGAAACGAAATGGTCAATGTTGAAAGAGATACTGTTGTTGAAAAGGAACAAATTAAAGTTGCCAAATATGCAAAGAAATCAAGAAAGAAGACATCAAATGTTTGGCAAAAATTTGTAATAGTGAAACTTGCTAATGTGACTAAAAAGATGTAGTGTAATCATTGTAAATTCAAGCTTGGCAAGCACAAAGAGCATACAACTATACAATAAAAGAAGCATTTGAATTGTTGTCTTAAACATTAATTGACTAAACATGGGCAAACCAATCTTTAACTGTAGCCAAAACACCTACATCAAATAGTATGAGTTGTGTTCAGACTTGGAAGTATGATCAAGCAAAGATAAGGGATATTATTTCTCATATGATAATGGTTCATGAGTTGCAATTTGCATTTACTAAATATGAGTTATTCACTTTTTTAATGAAGGCTGCAAGTCTTCATTATAAAAAAATCTCTTGTGAAATAACCAAAGCTGACTGTTGGACAAGTTATAAGATAAAAAATAAAAGGTTAAATGCATTACTAAAAACTGTTGACAGAATTAACATTACAACTTATATGTAAAAGTTAAGGTAAAAGATTCAATAATTGTGTTGACTATTCATTTTATGGACTAAGATCAAAATTTACAACAAAGGGTTTTAAACTTTTTGATGTGCCACCTCCACATAGTGGACTTGTCATGCATGATGCGTTGTACAAATGCTTACAAGAATAGGGTTTTGAAAGACAAATGTGCACAATTAGTGTGGCAATGCTTCTTATAATGATTTAACTGTAAGGATGTTGAAAGATAATCTTTCTTTCATAAAAGGAATATGAAAAATTATTTCATGTTCAATGTTGTGCACATATTGTGAATATTTTAGTGCATGATAATCTTTTGAGATTGAAGGTATAGTTAAAAATATAATGAAAAGTGCGAAGTACATCACAGTATGAACTTTATGTTTGACTATGTTTGGTGATATTGTCAAACAATTTCAATTGCCCAATAAGAGGTTGATTTTAGTTTATGCAATATATGCTATGTTGTCACACACACTGGAGTTCAAGCAAATATTTCCATGGTATCAAGCAAGAGATGCAAGTTACATAAACTTGCTAACGGATGAGGATTAGGTGAGAGTTAAGGAAGTTTGTTCCTTTTTGGCACTTTTTAATGAAATTGCTAACATCATCTTAGGTAATAAACATTTAATATTTTAAGTTTAGAATCAATTATGTTTTTTAATTTATGTTATAAATTTAATTTTATTCAATTTGAATATTTATTTCTTTTATACTTATCAAGTTCTAAATATCCAATATAAAATTTATTTCTTCTTAAGCTTTGGAGTATCAAAGAATTGTTGGATGAGAAATCTGAGTGAAGAACCTTGGAAGAAGCTAATGGCTATGCAAATGCAAAAGAAATTTGTTAAATATTGGGGTAAATACAATCTATTAATCTCTATAACTATTGCATTAGATTATAGGAATAAGATGATATTGATTGACTTTACTGTTCATGTTATCTATTCCAAAGAGGAAGCTCCTAGACAGATTAGCAGTGTGCATGACAACTTATATAAGTTTTATAAGGAATATGTAGATGCATATACAACAACTGATGTTGATAAATCTATGAAAAATGATATGTAAGAAAGTGAAATTACCACCAATGTTTCTGCTACTAGTGGAATTGGGAAGGGAAAAATAGATATAATAGGAAGGTCAAAGTATGACAATTATGTTTGGAATATGGATTCAATTCACAGTGTTAGTCTAAACTAGATACGTATTTGGAAGAAGGGTATTTATTTGCAAGGAAATTTTAGAGAATTTGATGCCTTGGTATAAGGCAAATAACCATAGGTTCTGAATGTTATCCATAATGACTTGTGAAATTTTGTCTATTCCTATTACCACAGTGGCTTCAAAATCAGCTTTCAATGTTGTGATAAAGTTGTTGGTGCATATCATTCATCTTTGAGAACTGATACAATGAAAAAGTTGCTTTATGGTAGTGACTTGGTATCAAAACTCCTATGGTCTCACAAAAAAAATAGTAACTTTTATGTGTTTCTTTTATTTGTTATATATTTGAAATTTTATAATTTTTATTTAATATTAATTTCTTATATAGACCAAAGCAAAAGTTCAAAAAATTTCACTACTCTGAAGTTTGAGGAACTTTAAGGGTTATTTAATCTCAACTTTTAAAAGTAAATACTTTTAATAACTTAATTTTGATCCTCAATTCTTTATTTTTTTTATATCATTTGAAAATTTTCTTTTTTGGTGAAATAAAATTCTCATTTGCTATTTTGGAGTTTGGTGGAGGAACTTTTTGTTTTAGATTCTTTTTGTATACACTAGCAACAATAATAGAGGTAGTATGATTGTATAGGTTCTATTGAAGTTTTATTTTCATGGTACTTTTTGTTTTATGTGTTTCAAATCATATAGTAGTTAATTAACAATCAAAGATGTCAAACTTTAGTTGTTGGATGATTTCAAATGGTTTTGGTTTTTATGTAAGATTTCTTAATTTGGTTTTTATATAGGATTTCTTAATTTTTTAATTGTATGCTTATTCGTTTAAATTCATTTATTGTTCATGAATATATTTATTTATTATTTGTTAATATATTTGTTTATATATGTTTATAAATATATTTGTTTAATATTCTCAAAGAAATTTATTTAACTTAAATGAGTTGAAAACAAATCAAACGTGAAACCGAACACAAACATCTTACCACTTAAATGAACCGAGTTTGAGAATAGTGAATAATTTTTTTATTGAACACAAAAAATTCTAAAAATAAATGATCAAATCACAAATATATATATTCATTTATTCATATTGAATTTGTTTACATCTTAAAAAAAAAAGGCGGCTCCTACTACAATAAATCCATTTTTACCAAAACGATGAAGAAGGCTCTGCATTGCACCTTCTTGTTGTGCCAAAGGACCTCTAAAAATAAAGTTTATGTTTAGTACATTATTACTTACAAACTACTAATGGATTACTATTTTTTTTCTTTTTTGAAAAGAAAATTATGTGAATGTAACAATGTTTTAACTCATTTTTATTTCTTCTCTCAAATAAATCACAAAGATATCTACCACCTACTCGCATGATAACTTATATTTGTGTTGAAAAAAACCAAAACATTGATGGAAATAAGTTCATCCAATTATGAATTTCTAAGGCTTAAATAAAAAAAAAGCCATTTAATAAAAATTAAATATTTATTTAAGTTTTCATCATTTTATTACAATCAATTGAGCTCTTAAATACTTTTTTAATTCAATTGAGTTTTTAAATAATTATTTTCATTAATTTAAATTTTTAAATATTTATTTTTATCCAATTAAATCTTTGATTAAAGGAAAATGAGTGTTAGGAATTAATCAATTTTTATTTAATAAGAGTTTAATTAATAAAATAGATATTTGAGGAATTAATTGATTGTAATAAAATAATATAAACTTGAATGATTATTTAATTTTAATTAAGAAAAGGCTTTTATACTAATGCCCATTCCTAATTATGAATACAAGCATTACAATTGAACCATTATATGTAAATCCTAATTCTTGCCAAAAATATTGTATCTTGAACCTAGAAAATGATGATGATATTGTTTTGAGCAAAATCCAAATTAGAACCCAAAATAAAATAGTAAGGGTAACAAGGTAAATGGAATGCATATGAGGTCTATTCAAAAGAAAGTTTTTATATGTGACAATTTAATATTTATTAAATTAAAGAGGCTGACTAGTTTGCAACCGACTACTGCAAGGTGTCAGATGACAGGTAATTAATTCATGGAAGATCTCTGCTTGTCTTTGATACCTAATCATATACTAAAGGCTCAAATAAGGTCTTGGCAACAAAGGAGAAAATGAAAGACATAGAAGATTCCTCCAATTTGGATTTGTCTTCTTCCTAAAAAGATTTCCGATCCATCTAAGGAGAATCTTACAAATAAATACAAATAAAACACTTTAGTTAAAGCCCACATAATTGCTATGGGAGAGAGAATTATTTAGGGATAAATTAACTGTTGTTACAATTTCAGATAAATTCTATATCTTATCTAGGTAGGTTAATCTTACTAAATTTGATGAGAAATTAAAAATTAAAATTAAAATTTGAAGATAAATATAAAGATAAATATGATTTTAAAATTTTTTTGTCATGAACAAGTATTCATTCTGCATTCATACCTTATATATTTTATATGTATTTGATAAATATTTGTGTATTTAATAAGATAAAATTTTATTTTAAATTAATTAACTTTTATGATTACATGTTTTTGCACTCTTTTATATTTGGTAGAACTAACATTTTTTTCTTTGCATCTCTTTTTCTTTATCTTTAAAAATATCTTTGGTTTATCGATTATTGTTTGTGTTAAATCTTTTGCTCTATGGTATTGAATTTTTTGCAAGTTATATTAGATTTAATATATTTCTTTTTAAAAATATGTATTTATAAAAAAATTACAAACAAGTGTAAGATAAAAATAAAAAAGTTAAAAAATAAAATTTAATTCTTTCTTTTATATTAGGTTGCTTGGATTTTTTATGTTCATTAAATACTTATAGGAATGAAAATAAAAGTAAATTTAAAATATTCATTAAGAATGAATATAAAAATTAGTATAATATAAATAAATGGATAAAAACCAAGAATGCTATTCCCATTCCAAAAATGCCCCCATTGACAACCTAATGGATGAGCTTGGCTACTTAAATGACTCCAAAAGTAAAGGGATAAGGTCAAATTGTTATTGTATTATGGTACAATAAAGAATTTTATTGTTATATTTCAATTTTGTTAAATTTTATAATTAAATTCTTAATTTTATTAAATTTTGGGTAAAAATAATGGAATTTAGAATATTTTATAGAATATTATGTTAATGTAACAAGCAAATTATGTTCATTTTTATTTTTATTTAAAAATTAAGAAAATAAAAACAATAATCATTGATTCTAACTAAATTAAAATAAATATCAAATTTAACATTAATTTATAATATAATTGCAAAGGTGGCCTTAATCATAAAAATAAATGAAATCTTCACATTTTTTATAGGTGATATGCTTGAATCATTCATCATTAGTAAATTGGATGTATTTTTTTTTAATTTAAAATAACTACTCTTTTCATGCCAAAATATTTGTCATGTATTAATTTTCACGAAATTTAAGAAAAAAATTTTAATTTTAATTTATTTAATATTAAATTTTAAATTTTTTTATAAAATTAAAGTTCTATGATTTTTAATATAAAAAGGTAAAAAACAATCATGAAAAATAATTTTAAAATATAAAAAAATAAGAATTTTAGATGTTTAAAAAAAAACATAATTTTAGGACATCCTAAAAAGAAAAGATGAACAAAGAAAATGAGAAAGATGGAGTATATAGTACTTGAATTAAACATTTGATTTAAATTTAAGAAAATTTATCTAATACACGTGGACTTAGAGGTTGAAATATGGCCTTTAAAATTAATATAATGTGGAGACCCATACCTAACTTGTGAAGTAATATCCATTTTGACTCGAAGGTCTCACAGTTTTGTCCCACAAAAAGTGCCTCACAAGTTTGGGTTTAAATCTCTACAGATATATCATTCCTTATCCATACATTCTTTCAATGTAGGATTAGGGGCATTACAATCTCCCTACCTTTAAAGCTTAAGGTCCCTATCAAGCCGAGTCCAAAAACAGGACCAAAATCATGCTAGACGTTGAGATTCTAGAGGTGGCTCTCCACTATGTAGCACTTAATGAACCATGTAACACTTAGTGACTCTCACGATATACCACTTAGTTCTTACCAACTGGTGACTACTTTGATAATATTTGTGAAAATCCATACCCAACCTGCGAGGTATTATCCACTTTGACTTGAAGGTTTCATGATTTTATCTCATAATAAGCACCTCACAAGTTTGGGTTTAAATCTGTCCATATATATATAATTTCTTATCCACTCATTTTTTCAATATAAGATTGGAGGTGTTACAATATAAAATATATTTTTAAAATTAATATAACAATAAATTTTAATTTTATTATGAAATTTAGACTCCATTTGGTAACCATGAAAATGACTTCCAAAATTTTATTTCTTTCATTTCCATTATTTGAATGCTGAAAACTAGTGTAGTCAACATAAAACAATTTCTTGTCAACAAAAAAAACTAAGCCAAACCAAGGAAATTGTCTTCCATTTTTTAAAGGTGGAAGACAATTTCCAAAGCATCAACCTAGCAACCATCATGAACCATCAAGCCCCAACCTAGCAAGTAAACAACCAACCCTTGACTTTCTTCCGCTTCACCAAAGATGACCTTTTCTAATGCCTTTCACTTTTATTTTTTTTTCACTTTCCCTTTTTCCCTTTCCTCTGATACCCCAATTCCATTGCTACTTTGAGAAAGAGATAGGGACCAACTCCACTACTACTTTAAGGAAGAGGCAATGGCTGTCATGCAAAACCATGGAGCGATAGATCATCTCCCTTTTCAATCGTCTATTGGGTTTTTTACTTTTTATCCCTCTCTCTAAAGCCATATCCAAAGTTGCTCCAACCAACAATATTTTTCTTAGGTTCAAAAATTAATATGGGTATGAAGATTTCTAGTTGTAGATAAAACTAAAAAATTATAGGCATGAAAATATTTGGTTAACTAAAATCTTTATTGTGAAATATGGGATGCAAAAGTTGAAAATTTTTAGGTATTTTTTATTGAATACCAAACACTGAAAAATAACTTCCAATGAACTAACCAAACAAGTAAAATTATTTTTTTTCTAGATGTTATTTTTGTTGAAAATATATATTTTTTAGAAGCTTACTCTTGAGTTACCAAATAGAGCCTTAAAAATTCCATCATTAATTATAAAATAATAATCAATTTTTAAAATCGCATGGTTTAATTTAAATTTCCTTTTTATTACATAAAAGAAATCCTTTATATCATTATCATTTTAACTCCTTTTAGATATAAAATGGATAAAAGAATAATATTTGTTTTTAGTTTTCCTACAAGCAAAAAAATGTTGAGTTAGCGTTTGATATATTGTCAGTTAAATATCATATAAGGAAACCATTATAAAAATCCATGCAGAATGTTATGTAATATATCATGTAAAAAAATTATCATTCAAAATCACGTAAAGAAATCATGCAAACAAAACTATAAAAATCTTATCAAAGTTTTTTCTTTTTTTATCGCTTTTTAATTCAACCAACATTTAAAAATAGTAAATAAGAAAATAAATAAATAAATAAATAGAAAATAAATAAATAACAAATAAATAAAATCAAACCCAAAAATTAAAGGAAAAAGAAAAACACAAACTTGCAATTGGGTCGAGTTTTAATGTAAGTCAACATGCTGGCTTTCAAGTCAAAATGCAAGTAAACTCTTATCTAAAACAACAATAATTAATGCTACTATAAAAGCAAAAAAAAAAAAAAATCTATTTTTTTTTAGACTTCCCTTCCCTTTTCCTTCTCTAAGCCAAAATTCCTCCAACCTTTTTTTTAAAATAACCATGGAAAGCCTCAATCAAATCCCAAAAATCGATTAAAATCCCAAATTTTGACACAAAAAATTCAAACAGTGCCAGAAAATTCAAACCAAATCCAAAACTTCCTAGAAACCTAGAATATTGCCATTATCTTTTCCTCTGACCACTGTGAACTTCACTAAGAAACTTAAATCTTCATTGAAAAATTCAATCAAAAACCCCAAAAAAATCCTATAAATTTTAAACAAAACCAAAAACTCAAAGCAATTATAAAAAAAAAAGCATGGCCATTCAAAGCAATTCTAAAACCTAAAAATCTGACTAGAAATAAAAAATAAACCAAAATCTAAAAACTAAAACTCCCAAAATCCCAAAATAATCAAAGATCCAAAAATTGCAAGACAGTTCCAAAATCCCAAAAATTCAAAGAACAAACTTTGAGAATTCCCTCAAATTCCAAAAACACCACAACTTCAAAATCATCAGAAACCAAACACCAAAAATATTTCAAATCCCAAGAACCTAAACTGAACCCAAAAAACATTCTTAAGTTGTTTATGTGCTAAATTGCATATTGCTTGATCGTTTCTTGTCTACTAATTGCTTCTTGTTTCTGTGTGTATTCTTATTGTTTCTTGTCCTCTGTGATCATAGATTGGGTTCATTTTATAAGGATTAAACCCTTTTCAATTTGGAAAAAATTTACTCTACTGAATATAGGATTTCTCTTAAAATTTTATTCTCTTTGTAATCTTTTCTTTTTCAATAGATTGGGGCTCAAGACTTTCCTTAGGCAATTTATCTTTAAGTTCCAAAATCTAAAATCAAACCCAAGACCAAATCTATAGAGTTTTCTTTTGCAAAATAATCCTAGTTGTTTTCTTTGTTTTTTTACTTTTTTTTTTACTTCAAGTCTTTGATTTTAACTATAAAAACAAAAATAATAAAACTAAAAAATAAAAATAACATTTATTTTTGGCTTTCGATTTTTGAACCTAAAATTCAGTTTCATCAATTAAGGCCCAATTAAAAATCAAAGCCCATTTTCATTGCTGAATATTTTTCAAACAAAATAGGATATCTACAATTACCCTTATTTGCACATTTCCTATAAAACAGGAAGTGTACAAAGATAAAAAAGCATCCATTTTATTTCGGTAAAGAAAATCAAAAAGGAAAATCAAAAAGGCTCTTCCTCAACAGAGGTTTAGAAACTTCAAAAAATAAAATGCTCCCCCTATTGGAGGCTTTGAAACTTTTGAAAAATAAAATGTTCTACCCCACCGGAGGCCCTCCAGATGCTTTGAAAGTTTCAAAAAAATAAAGTGCTCCTCCTAACAAAGGCTTACAAACTTTCAAAAAATAAAATGTTCCCCTCATTAGTGGCTTTGAAACTTTCAAAAATAAAATACTTCCATTACTAGTGGCTTGGAAACTTTTAGAAAATAAGATGCTCCCTCCACTTGAGGTTTTGAAACTTTTGGAAAAGAAGATACTCCCCCCACTGGAAGCTTTGAAACTTTTAGAAAATAACAAAAGTACTTGGGGTTTTCAAGATCATGCTATCACGATGTGTGGGTTTGGGACCTTAATTGTAGCACTTGGGAAATGAAAAAATAGAGCTAAAAAGCCTTTTCAATAAGAAAACCAAAACAACAAGTTGTCACCAATTTTTTTAGGGTGTGATTAGCCACCAAAAAAATTTATCCTTTTAAAAAAACAATTAAAAAAAGTTTAAAGTTTATTAAAAGAACGTTTTGGTCTTTCTTTAATGTTTACAAACTAATTCGTTAGATTTGGATAAAAATTTTCCCACGTTAATGTTTATAAACTAATTCCTTTGTTTATCTAAAAAATTGATTTTTTTTTTAATTTTTATTTTCCTTTTGAAAGCAAATCATTTTAATTTTTTAAAAAGCAAAATAGTTTATTTTTGGATCAAGATGAAAAAGTCTTAAGTATCAAAGACACTTTCTTCACTCTCCTTTATTTAGATAAAGCTTAAAAAATATCTTTAACTTAGGAGTTTTCAAATTGCCTTCACAAAACCTAGATAATATATCGCATAAATAATAAACATTAAAAGTCCCCTTATATTTAGACCAAATTCTCAAAAGTTATATTTATTTGAGATATTATCTTATTTTTAAAACATTTTTCTTTAAAAAAACTTATGTATAAAACATTTGCATAGTATGCATGAACATAATAATGTATGCTAAATGCATGACAATTAAAGAATGCAAGTGACAACAAAATAAAATGAAATCCAAATACATGAATACGATCAAGTTGGTTTTTAGGGTATGGGATTGGTTTAGAGTTTGGTTTAAGGTCTTGGGTTAGGGTTTAGGTTTTACGGTGTAGGTTTAGGGTTTGGATTTAAGGTTCATGATAAATGCATGTGATAAAATAACACAAAATGCCATTAATAAAAGTGTGAACTTTAATGTGTGAAACATACATGAAAACAAACATATTACAAACTTAGACTTATTAACAAATATATTACAAACTAAACATACATGCAACAATATGGTCAAAATGAATCAAACATTAAGGTTTTAAAGACTAAATAAGGTTTGGTCGACCATTTTATGGGAGAATTTGTTGGAAAAAAATTTATGACATGTTTCCACCATTTTTATTTTGAAATAAAACTCCTACAAACAACAAAAATTACCAAAATATCTAATAATCTAACATTTTTATTCATTGAGAATTTCATCAAACTCATAGAAAACGTAAAGAATAAATCAAAAATAGAAGCAAACAAGCATAGTAGGAGCAACATTTAGCAACCAAGAACAAGTGAGAGGTTCAGCCAAGCATGGGGAAGCTTGGTCGAATGCACCATTTGTCTTTTCACAACCATGCAAGATTTCACCTAGCTAGAACATGCATCAAACATCCATAAGATATAATATGAAGGCATTTTTATTATAAAAGGAATTTCATCAAACATGTGATAGACTACCTAAAGAGGATATCATATAAACATAAACATAAGCCAAACATATCATGCAAGCTACTAAAATAATCAACAATCATGCAACTAACAAGTAGTATAACATTCAAATCATCCAAATTCATCATTCAAAGAAAAGAAAACGTTCAAAACAACCCAAAAAAGGTTTGGCCATGAAGGATTACAAGCATGGTGGAACCTCTAAATGAGCATTCAGCATTCATGATGAATTTTTTATATACCTTGATCTTTTTTGCTTCAATCTAGGTTATGAATTAGTTGGTCAAATTTTTGGACCAAACTTGGAGTTGTGGAGGTAAACAACTATGGAGGAAGTTATTTTCTCATAAAAAATAGAAAAATTAAGGATAAACAATATGAACTATAGAAAAATGATATGAAATGGTATAAAATGCAATGAAGAAATAGTAAAAATTATACATCCACAAAATTTTCCCAAAATTTTCTATTTTTGTTTCATTTTTCTCTTCCACTCCTACTACCTTGGCTGCCTCCTTCCTAATTCCCAATCCTAAATGCATGATAGCCTTTTTAATCACATTTTCATCCTAAGGCTACTATTTCTCCTTTATTTATTCACCCAGCAATCACCTTTCACCTTTGTATCAAGGCTTATGAAAGATCAATGATTCAAGATGAATCTAGCACAAAATGAGGCTCTAAGTGCCACTAGAATATCATAAAATGACCAATTTGCCATTTTTGAAAGTTTTTGCCTTTTTACTTAATTTTCTTAAAAAGCCATGAACCTTTCTTTGTTTTTGTGTTATTCAAGCATTAAAAATCTTAAAATAATATGAAGTTATGATCTAAAAGTTTTTGTAAAAAATCAATCTCAAAAAGGTCAAATTATAATAATACCCTTTGAAGGTATTTTAGTAATTTTACTTCTTTTGAGGTATGATCAAGGTCAAAAATCATAGCATAATATGAAAACATGATTTGGAGCATTTAACAAAAAACCAAACTTGGGAATGTTAAATTATGAAGATACCCCTAAAGGTATTTTGACAATTTTCCATCTCTCAAGGTGTGATAAGAGTTACGATGCATCATAACTCATAAAATAATATTTAAATGTGATCTAAAAGTTTTTCAAATTAATCCAACTTTGAGAAGGTTAAATTACAAAAATACACTTAAAGGGTGTTTTGGCAATTTTATCACTCCTAAAGTGCAATTAAGGTTTTTAGTGCAACAAAAATCACCAAATTCTTTTCTTAGCCTTGTCAATTCTATTTGGTTGTGAATTTTGGAGATTGACCCAAGTTCAACCTGGTTTGATTGATTTTGACCAATTATGACTTTGTTTGACCATGTGTGACCAAGGTTGACCCTAGGGCATTTAGTTCAAATTGGTCCTAAATTTCATTTTGAAAATTTGTCAAAATTAAAGAGATGTTGGATTTGAATCGAGTTGGATTTTAAGGGCCTCATAATTAACTAAATTCTGCCTGGACAAAATTAGATGTCTATAGCTGCCCTTCTTTGCATATTTATAAGGATTAAAAATAATGTAATGACTAAAGACATCAATTTTGTCCAGGGCCAAGGTCTAAAATGTTCTTGCTTGCTTTTTTTTTTGCTTTTTTTTTTATTATTGTTTGCTGTTTATTATTTTTTATTTTACTTTTTATTTGTTTATTTTTTTACCCTTTTTTGAAATACTCATTTAATTAGAGGTTCATAACTTTTGAAAATAAATCTAAATAAAACTCAAATACCATCATCAAAGAATGAGACAACTTCAGATATCATCACCGAAGAGACTTTTTATAACATCATCGTAGGAAACTTGGATATCAGCACCAAGTAAATACAAATGGCTTCGGATGTCACCACCAAAAAGTACTCAAATATCATCACCAAGTGAATTTTTAAGAAATTCAAACTTGGATACTCGAATATCACCACTGAGTGAATGCATATGACTTCGGATGTTAGCACTAAAAAAGAATGCAAATTCAAACTTGGATACTTGGATATCACCATTGAGTAAATGTAAATGACTTCGGATATCACAATCGAAGAGTACTTAAATATCATCACCAAGTGAAAACAAATGACTTTAGATATCACCACCAAAGAATACTCACCACTGAGAACAAATGTAAATTTAGACTTGGATACTCAGATATCACTATCGAGTAAATGTAAATGATTTTGTATATCACCATTGAAAAAAACTCGATTATCACCACTGAGTGAATTCTACTAAAGCTCCTACCAAAATTTTTAATGAAATTCATACAATGATACTCAGATATCACCATGGAGAAATTTTTGAAAAAGCTCAGATATCAACATCGAGAAAAGTTTTAAGAAATTTCAACTTGAATACTCGGATATCACCACTAATAAATTTTACATGTACTCAAACATGAATACTTAGATATCACTATCGAGTGATTTTGAAAACTTTTGGATATCACCACTGAAAGAGTTTTAATGAAAGGTCAAATTTCATGACTTAGAAAATTTTAATGAAATTTAAACTTAAATGTTCAGATATTAGGACTAAGAATATGACAAAGACTCAAATATGATTACCAAGATTTAAAATTTTTTACTTTAAACACTTCAAGTATCACCATTAAGATTTGAAAACTTGGATTTTGAATAATCAAATATCACCACCGAGTGTTGAAAGAAATCTGAAGTGTTGATTACTCAGATATCACCACCAAGATTTAAAAACTTAGACTTTGAAAATTTGGATATCACCAATGTGACATTTTAGTAAAATCCATATATTACCACCCAAAACATATAGAAAACTTAGATATTACTACCAAGAAGTTTTTATTAAAATCTTCTCAAATATCACCACTAAAGAAATTAAATAAAATCATATAAAAACATGTAGAAAACTCAAATATTACCATTGATGGAATTGAGTAAAAAATGGTATTACTATCATAAAACCTTAACACATTTTCCTTCTTATTCATAAAAGCATTATTCTTTACTTTTTTATAACTTAAAGAGTTTTCGTTTTCTTTCTCTTTCTTTTTAACATTTACAAAATTTGACAAATACAATGATGACACAAATGCCACTTCTCAACAAATGTTGCGAATGCGAATGCAAGAATCCATGACTAACTTTTTCATAATGCAGATACCAATGTTCTTTCCATGTAGACGACCCTATAATGATTCAAATGTGAATTTTTTTTTATGAAACAAATGTACCTAAAAAGATGCATGACAAATTTTTTCAATAGCAAATTTCTTTTTCATAATGCAAATGCCAATATTCATATATGATATAAATGCAAATTTTGCAAGTTTAATTGCTTTTTAATGATGCAAATGTCACTGTAAAATTTCACTTAAAAAAATGCTAATGCCTATGCAAATGCAAAAATTCCTTGATATATGTGCTTTAACATGGATACGAACACTGACAATACTCATTTTTTCAAAAGGAAGTTCTATTTAATTTTGTTGGTCTCCCTTGACTCATCCAATTAAATCTTCAATTTTTCTTAAAATGATCTAAACTTACAACTTTACTACTCTTTCACCTGTTTTTTCTTGTTTTTTTCTTGGTTTTTATCTTCTTTGCTTTCAAAAAGATTTTCTTGGTTTTCCTTTCATTTTAACATGCTTTCTTTTATTTTTAGTTCCAACACACAAACATGCAACATGCAACATGTGTTTTGGACTCAATCATGAAAATAAGAAGACATACCACCATTATTAAAAACATTTTTTTCTATTTCAACACTATTAATTCTTTAATAGAAAATATTTTTCTTCTTTAAATCCAAATTGGTCTAAAGATTCACTACATGATTTCTTTATTTTGCCTAAATGCGTGACTAATTATTCAAAATTTTTCAAAATGATCAACATAATTGCCTAACATAGTTAAATTCCTTAATTAAAGAGAATGAAATATCTAAACAAATGTGATTTTAGAAGTCTCTTGAAAATCGACGTTCCATATTAAATATAAAAGAGGTGAAATTTTTCTTTTCAAATGAATTGGATGGTTCAGCATGTGAAGGTTATAGTTTATTCCAAAAGGCTTTACCATTTGAAGGGAATTAAAGAGGTGTATACTTTTCAATATAGGCTCACAAATGAAACAAAAATTTTTTAAAAAGCATGAATCCTTTGAAAATCAAATATGTTTGACATTTTTCTTAATACCCAAATAAGGCATTTTATAGATGTCAAGGTCAACTATGATAGGTTAAAAATTTTGGAAGGTCATTTAGGAATGAGAAAAAAAGGCTCAAATTTTCAAAATCAATCTCTTTTTATACATTTCAAACTTTGGGACCTTAATATCTTTAGATCTTTCAAATGGTATGGGTTGCCTTTAGTTAGCATCTATCTCACTTAGTATCGAAGTGGCTTTAAGGCTTCAATATTGTTCCAAATTGCTCTTTTGTAAGGTTTTCATCCTAAAGCTACATTTATCTTTATTTATTTTCTTTTCTCTTTTTTTTTCTTTTTTTATTATTACACCATGCATTCAAGAATGCAAACTTATCCAAAATGAGATAATGATCTAAAATGGTAATTAGGAAATAAAGGACAATAAAAAGATTTTATAGGTTTTATGACCATTCCTTAAGGAAAAGCTCTTCAATTATAAAGATCCATGCTTGATCTAATATGAACTTTTCTAAGGACGTAGCGTAGGCCAAGGTTTAGGGTTTAAAAAAAATGGGATAAATTGGCCTAAAATAAGTGTTTAAGGGTGATTAAACTAATGATCATTTTTTCATTTAAGGATTCACTTTAGGGTATTTGTCTTTTTTTTTCCCATACTTCCTATTCAATCATTTCTTTCTTTTCTTTTTCTTTCCTTTCTTTCCTTTTTTTTTTTGCTCACCTTATTCATTTTTCTTTTTTCTTTCATTTTCTTCCTTTTTCCTTATTTTCTTTTTTTTTTCACTTTTTCTTTTCCTTTTCTTTAAATGGATTTAAAACTTAGGAACCTTTTATTTGACATTTTACCCTCAACATATAGGGTTCTTTCTTGGACATTACCATACTTAACCCTTAAATGCATCCCTTTTTGTCCCCTAATGTGGAAGGTGATCTTGGTCAAGGTTTATTTTGAAAGAAATTTATCAGGCTCAAAGGGTTAATAATGGATAGATTTCTTATATTTGTTAAGGGATGATGAAAGATGGTCCTTTATCACTTCAAGCATAGTTACTTAAATTTGAAAAGTAACTATTTTATTTTTAAAAAAAAAGAGTTTGAAGAAAGGGTTTTTTTTTACCTTTCCTTGAACTCTCTGATTTTCTCTCCACGGTTTCTTTGTAAATATATTGACATCCTTTTATTTTTTTGGATTTGTTCAAAGGTCTCAAGTGCATGATATCATAATCAAAAAAAATTTTTTCTTTTTCCTTTTTTTTTTTTTTTTTTTGCATGCCTCCCACCTCCATTTGAGAAAGATACCTTGTTTTGATAAACCAACCTTGACAAAGGTTAATGTGTGAAAAAGGTTATGTGGAATGAAATCGCTTAAAGTGTCAAATGGTTCATGTCATTCCACAAAAAATGAATGAACAGGTTGGTCATAGCTCAAGTTTCCTTAAGGGTAATAAGGTTTTTCTTTTTGGTCAATGTGCCCTAAGATAATGGATAATGACAATTTTGGGGTAGAGAACTGGGAAGTTAGCGTGTTTGTGGTCATTTAAATGGATTTGGAGGGCTTCAATCTTTGGAAATTTTTAGAGCTATAGCATAGCTTAATACATCAAATTATCATATCTAAATTTTATAAATAGTCATGTTTGCCTGACCTTCTAAAAATCCTAATCTTTTTTTAAAAAACTGGCTGTCTCATTGTTCATTGCCTAACAAAAGAATATCATCCTTTGATGTCACAAAATTATCAAGTAAAGGCAAGGTTCATCGATTCAAGTTCATGTCTCTTGAAGGGTTATAGTTGATGAGTGAAATCATTTGAGTGATTTGGAAAAGATGTGAAGGTATTTGATTAGTTTATTTTTAATAATGATTACTAACTCTTTCGAAACTACCTTCACCTTTTATTACAAAAGAAAACTTATTTTTCTTTTTTTTATTTTTTTTTAAGGCACTTTCTTCTCTTTTTATAATTTTAAAAATTAATTATATAAGGCTTTATTTAAATCCAAACAATTTTCTTTTGGCAAAATCATAAAAATCCAAAATTTAAAAGAAATTAAAAACCTCAAATGATAATATTCACAAAGTTATGAGACAACATAATGCACTATGCCTATTTATTCATAGCAAACATTCAAACTTAATTCAAAATTCACATCCTTAATGATGCTCTCAAGATGGTATACAAGCTTTTAAAAAAAAAAGCCCCACTCAATGCTTTAGCCCTAGAATCTTAACAAATTCCACTTTTATTAATTATCATAGCCACTAAATAGTTTTTTAAATTTTGTAGGATTGGCATTGATCAAAGGCTGAACTATATCCTTAAAAGCAGTGCAATTTTTTATGGAATGTCCTTTAACCCCATCATAATATTCACATTTAGCATTAAGATCATACTACATTGGGTAAGGAAGTTTTTTAGGCTTTGATGGCACAAGGGCAACAAAGTGTGCTTAGACCAGAAAGAGAAAAAGTTTTCTATATAAGATGGGAATAGGATTTAATTAGGTATGTTTTTTCTTCTTGAGTGTTTTTAGGCAACAAATTGGCTAAGATTCCAAACATTTAATGGTGGTGCAATGGTGCAAACTTAGGAAGCACTATTTATAACTAGGTAAGAATGACAAAGGTTGCATGGGATAAAGCCTTTTGCAAATTACCCTTCAGATGTGACCATTTACTCTTTTGTTTTCTTTTTCTTATATGCATTACATCCTTTGACATCATTTACATCATTTCCTTTAATCATGCCACTCTTCATTTCTATATTTTGAAGGTTTGGCATAGTCAGAGCCAAATTAGCATCAACTAAACGTTTGGGTGCATGTTCTATCAGAACCACCTTGTCCCCACTTCTCTGGTTTTAACCAATTTTACTATTGCCTATAACACTATTCATTATCCCAGCATTGATCAATAAAAGACTTCTAAAACACTTTGCTTCATTTTGGTGCTAAAATTTAGCAAGTTAACTTTGATCAAACCTTACACTTTGTATTTTAAGGTCGTGCAATTTTTTATGGAATGGCTCATCTTATGATAGTGATAATCACGATGAGTATTAGTGTCATCCCTATTGGGATATGAAGGCTTGAGAGGTTCTGTAGGGATAGAAATGATGAGGTTGGCTTTTACCAAGCAAAAGTACAAGTCAGCATTTGTCATTAGAATGTGGTCAAGTTAAATCTTGTCTTTTTTTATCCTTTGTTTGAAGGATTGACCTAAAAATGCAAGGGTAGGAACTTAGGGCATTGGTTAAATGGATGGTAGGGGAATTACAGGTTAAGTAGGTGGTTATCGAATGTTAAGCAAAGTAAGTGATTAAGAATATGAAATCAGGTGTGGGACAATCAAAGGTTGTACAAAATTCAGAGGTCTAATCCCAGACATCTTAAGAGGAGGTTGAAAATAGACACTAGGAGGACTTAAGTGTAGGTTTAGATTTTAATACAGTATAATTTTCTATAGAATGGATAGCAATCCTAATATAATAGTTACAAGCAGCATTAGCATCATACCATTTAAGGTTAGGAGGCTTCATAAGTTCTAAATAAATTGGTACAACCAAATGGCTCTTAATAAGTTAAGGGAGTCACTCATGTATGTTGTAAGGATTGAATTTGTGGGAGCTCTTTCTCTTTTCACCCAATTCTTAGGTTGAGTAGGTGGCTAATTTGTATGTGCAAAGCTAGGTGGCTGCATGACTAATCGATAAGCATAAAAACTTAGGGAGATGTTATTTATGGTTGGTTAATAAAGTTTGTACATCAAATAAGGATAATATGTCATGAAGCCTCTAACCTATTGGCCATTGTGAATTATAACTTGAGCATCTCCTTCATTTTTTTTAGTATAACCTCTTTTTTTGCATTAGTCACATTACTTCTTTCAAGCTTACTATTCTTGATTACATTCTCTATTATCTCTCTAGAAACTACCATATCAGTAAAATTCTTAATGGCATTTCCAATTATCTTTTCGTAATATGGGGCTTTAAGAATATTAACAAATAAAACTGTAGTCTTCTTTTCAATGAGTAGTGGTTGTATTTAGGTAGCAGCATCCTTCTACCTTTGAGCATATTCTTTAAAGCTCTTAGTATTTTTTTCCATGCTTTATAAGAATAAAGTCTGTTGCCAAATCTATAATGCATTTGTATTAGACAATAAAAGCCTTGCAAATTCTTTCTAGCTAAAGATGTGAGTCTTATCCAAGTGTACTTATCGTTTGGCAGCAAAACTAGTGAGACTATCTTGGAAAACATAAATGAGCAACTTCACATCATGTGCATGTGCAACCATTTTACGGTTGTACATTGTCACATGTGTTATAGGGCACTTAGTTTTATCATATTTTTCGAATTCAAGTACCTTAAATCTAGGTTGAATCACCACACCAAAAGCTAAGCATAGTCTAATAGCATCCATCAATCCATAGAAGTATGTCCCTTCAATAGCTTTAAGCCTTTCTTTTATGTGATCCATCTTTTGAGATTTAAGGCTTTCTTTGGTTTCTATGGTGTTTATCTTCAGCTTCTTCTATTCTTTTAGATTATCCAGATTGGGAACTTAAATTAGATCAAATGTCTCAATATCAAGAATAAGAGCAATGTGAACAGAGCAACAGTTGAATGCATGTTAGTATGCACATAGGGATAGCCTCCAATAATGACATTTGATGTTGGGCCTTTGAGAGACTTGTGTTAAATATAGACCAAAACTAGGAGGATATAATAGATCAGTTTCATTCTGGACCACCACATCTTCCACCATTTTCTCCCTCTTGTTCATGTTTTTTAGCAACTAAGTATATAGTCTCTAGTTGTCATTTCAGTTCCATTTATGCCTTTTCCACCTTTTGGATGCAAAGAACTTGTTTTTCTTCAATGATCCTTGCTTGGTATATAGTGTTGTAACACCTCAAATTTTTCAAAGATTGAGCTATCCTTGAACATTGATTTACCACAATTAAGGTGCATGTTTAGAGAAATATTTATGAAACTATCCTATCTTTAGATAAATTATGTATGAGAATGAATGCATGAATGCAATAAGGAGGATTTACCACATAATGGTATTAACAAGAAAAATCTTTATTGAATTAGAAGTTATTTTTAACCAAATCCAATATTACATCCATGAAAAGTCTAAAGTCTATTATGGAAAGAATCACTAATTTGTCAATATTGGCTTTATAATTTGTTGAGAAAATCTAACAATCCTTGGCCATGTGTTAGAATTGGTGGCTCCCTTGTTTTCCATTTCACAATCTCTTCTACCATGTCTTTCGCCTCATAAGTAGCCATAGTAATTTGATCAAGCAGGTATTCTAATTGGTCATGCTTTTTCGCTTATGTCTCTTTTGCTTGCTCACATTCCTCAGTCCCACCCCCATTTGTGTTCCAATTTCAACAACAACCCCATTCAACATTTAGATATGCTTTAGCACTTCAAAGAATGCCTCTTCTCTTTTTTGCACTTTTTGTTGCAACTGTTAATTTCTTTTTTAGAAATTAGGCTAGCTCACAGGTGGTGAACAACTGTGTTATGTTAAGGTCAGCAAATAGACTCTTCCATTCACCACTTTCTTGTTTAAGTGCTTCAACTTCCTTTTTAAGCCTTTTGTTTGCAAGCTTTAACTCCTCCGACTTCTTTTTTAGGCTAATAGGGGACTTTGCTAAACTTTCCATCGATGTAATTAAGATTCTCTTTGTTAAAATTGTTTTGTGGCAATCATTCTTCATGATAAATCTGATGATGAAAATGCATGAACATACAATAGAAAAAAAAAGAGTTGGTAAACGTAATATGTACAAGGAGAAAAATACAATTTAACAAGTAAAATGGTAATAAATGTCCCTTCACGTGACCTATATAGGATTTTCTTTACAAACAAATGGACAGGGCTCAAACTTAGGTTTGGATTCTTAGGGTTTATTTACATATAGGGTTCAAAGTTTTGACAATCTAAAGGCTTCCAAATTGTTCCTTACATCATCATCCATTATAGAGTAGTGAGGCACCACAATCTTCACGCACCATTATAAGATCAAATAGAAAGGGTTCAATTTGAGTGGGAGTTTATGCTAACTCACACAGAGGTTATCACTTCACAAAAGTGTAGGTACTTGATCTTTCCTAAGAAAGGACAAAGGTCAGGTTTAGAGCTTATGCATGAATATATGTTTAGTGTGTGAAGGAATATGCCAACCCAAATAATCAAATAACTTAGTGCACATGAAAAATCAAAATTTACAAAATAAACAAATAAATTAGTACACATAAGGAATCATAAGCAAAAAAATAACCAAATAGGTTAGTGCACATGAAAAATCATAAATGATTACATAATAAATTTATCAAAGCAAGGCTTAAGATAATACAAAGCTAACTAATGACTTGACTCTCTAATGTCCCAAATGGAGTTGTCAAACTGTCATAAAATTCAGATTTCAGAACCTACTCATTAGACATAAAAAAATATGGAGTCACCACTAATATTTTTTTACCTAAGTGTGATTGGTCACCTAAATAAATCTATCCCTTTTAAGGTTGCCCAATGCCTAAACTAAGGATCCCTAAAAAAAATAGGCTCTAGTTTACATTAATAAAACTAAGTTCGAAAATCGGTTATGTGTAGAAAGGTTTAACTTCTCCGTAATGCCCAAAATTGGTACCAAAGTAGTCTTATGTCATCTTGTTTAAGCCTTAATTCAAATGGTTTTTATTCCTTATTGTTATCAGCTTTGATATTTAAATATTGAAAAAAAGTCTTTGGCTTTCACCAAAAAAATTTTTTCTCACCTCAAAAGTATTCAATATAAACTCGTTATTTACTTGGAGAGGCTCCGTTGTCGGATTCTTTAAATATCTTATCAAATTCAAATTCTTTTTATTTATTTATAAAATATTGTTATACAAAAATACTATCAAAATATCATAGAAAAATATCATCCAATAATATCATAATCATGCAAATTAATATCATAAAAAAATCATGCAATAGTCATGCAAAATAAAAGAAAAGTATAATAAATTATGTAAAAAAAATCATGCAAAAATATAATAAATCATGCAAATAAATTAGATCCATGCAAAATATCATGCAAATATATATATATATATATATATATTCATGCAAACCATATCATGCAAGTAAATCATTATATAAGTCTATACAAAATATTATGTAATAGATCATGAGGAAAAATTATCATGCAAAATCATGTAAAAGAATCATGCAAACAAAACTATAAAAATCTTATCAAAAGTTTTCTTTTTTTATCACTTTTTAATTCAATCAACACTTAAAATAAGAAATAAGAAAACAATTAAATAAACAAATAAATAGAAAAGAAAATAAACAATAAATAAATAAAATCAAAACTGAAAATAAAAGGAAAAAGGAAAACACAAACCTATGATCAAGTTAGGTTTTGACGTAGGTCAACATGTGGGCTTTTGGGTCAAAATATAGGTTAGCTTCTCTTCAAAACGATGTTGTTTAAAGCTACTATAAAAGTAAAAAAAGTTCTATTTTCTTCGGACTTCCCTTCCCATTTCTCTCTTTAAGCCAAAATTCCTCCAACCTCTCTCTAAAATAACCACCAAAAAACTCAACCAAATCTTAGTAACCAGCCAAAATCCTAGATTCCTACACCAAAAAATTCAAAGGTTGTTGAAAAATTCAAACCAAACCTAGAACTTCCCAAGACCCAAAATTCAACCACTGTCTTTTTGTCTGACCACATTGAACCTCATCAAAAAACTTAAATCTTCGTCAAAGAATTCAAGTTGAAAACCTAAAAAAATCCTAGAAATTTGGACAAAACCCAACAATTCAAAGTAGTCCCCATAAAGAGTCCCAGCAATTCAAAATAATCTCAGAACAAAACAATCAAACTAGAAATCAAAAATCAAAGCAGAATCTAAAAACTAAAACTCCCCAAATCTTAAAATAATTCAAAGATCCAAAAAGTGCAGGATGGTTAAAAAATCCTAGAAATTCCAAAACACAAACTTCAAGATTTCCCTCAAATTCCAAAAACACCATAACTTCAAAATAACCCCAAAATATTCAAAAACCAAACATAAAAAATTTTTGAATCCTAAGAACCCCGAATTAAACCCACAAAAATTTCTTATGTTGTTTATATGCTTAATTGCTTATTGTTTGATTATTTCTCATATGCTAATTGCTTTTTGTTTTTATGTGTATTCTTTTTGCTTCTTGCCCTATGTGATTATAGATTGGGTTCCTTTTATAGGTGTAGACATTGAATTTTATCTGAAATATTTTAGCATGGTTAACCTAGGCCCATTTACAACCCATAAAGAGCCCATAAGTTGGCTCATTTAGAGACCCATACAAAACCCATTTAAAGCCCGTAAGAAAGCCCCTTTTAGAAGCCCATAAAATACATCGATATTTAGGCCTAATAAACAAAGAAAAATGAAACATGTATGATTACTGTCAAACTCTTTCACATGAAATTTATATGGATGATACATTTTCACATGGATCCATGAGAAATAAAAAATAAATAAAACAAGTAAACCCCAAAGTCAACTTTGGTTAAAATTACACAAAACTTGGTCAAAATGAATAGAACCGAGGTCAATCCTCAAAGTTCACAATCTAATTAGAATCAATATGATTTAAAATTAAATTTGGTGATTTTTAAAACACTAAAAATTTTTATTGCACTGGAGGAAGTACAAAATTACTAAAACACCTTTAAAATGGGTATTTTCATAATTTGGCCTTCTCGAGCTTGGATTTTTATGAAACTTTTCAGATCTTAATTTCATAATATTTCATGATTTTTGGTGCATTTGAAATCACAGTAGTATCCCAAAAAGTATGAATTACCAAAATACCCTTATAAGGGTATTTTCGTAATTTGGCCTTTTCGAGCTTGGATTTTCATGAAACTTTTCAGATCTTAATTTTATAATAGTTCATGATTTTTGATCTTTTAAAATCCTAAAAAATTAGCTTGAAAATATTGATTTTTATGAAAATGACTTAAATACCGAAAACTTTATACTACGGGTAAAATGATCTTTCCATGGGTTTAGAGGCTATAAAAATTAAATTTTTGCAGTCAATAATATGGACTATTAGATCTCCTATTGAATTTGATCCAATAGCTAAAGGTTACTCCTTAAGAAAAAAAAAAAGAAAGAAACTTTGGCCCTTGGATAAGATTGGATCCAAGGGCTTATACTCACCAAGAAAAATATTCTTTTTTTGGGGGGGGGGGGAGCTGGAAAAAAGAAAAGGGGAGTGGATGAGTCTGCCGAAAAAAAAAAAAGAAAAAAGAAAAAGAGGGGAAGGAGAGAAGAGAAGCAAAACAAAAGCACACGAAAGGAGAAAGCTTGGTAGAAGAAAAAGGAGCTTTTACCAAAATAGGAGGAGCTTCCACCCAGAAGAAGAAGAAAGCAAGTGAAAAAGGATTTTGTTTTTTCTATTAATGATAAAGGTAGAAGCTTTTCTTCAAGCATCTAAGAGTTCCCAACAAATAAAATGAAAGAGAAGAGTTTTGAAATCTATGAGTTTTTTTGTTTGTTTTTTCTCTTGGTTGTCCATGGAACCTTTGCGTCTTTGATTCATGTTTACTGGTATTTTTTGCATAAAAGTTTCCTTGTGGATTCACTAGTTCTTTTTCTGGTATGAGCTGCCATGGATACAAATTGTGTTCCTTTTTTTTCTACATACAGTACACATACAGGGGCATGAAGCTACATCATTTGCGTGCCTGCTATTCACTTGCTTCAGCATGAATGTTTATATTTGTCTGACTTAATAACAGGATAGTTGTTTGATTGTAAGAGGGAGTTTAAAGCTTTCACGCCAACTCCCCTTCCTACATGGTGGCTGTTTGTTAAAAAAAACAAAATGTAAAACTATTTTATAATTCCTAGGTCCCACCGAGGACATCGTGAAAGCTTAAAGCTTTCATAGTCCTTGCTTATTCTGGATACTAATACATATAAAGAATTGGGAGAAGATCAAAAATAGGCCATCATTTGTAGGAAAAGTTGTGAACTTTACATATTTAATATTCATCCATGTTGAAGCCGTTTATGGTGGAGAACTCAAACTTAGGCCATCACTTCAAGAGTCTTAATCATGTTCCCTACTCTAAGTTTTATAGGTCACTAGGTTACATAGAAAATTTGTCTTTATATCATTTAGCCTTTCTCTTTCATATTTTTTTTAGTCCAATTTAAGCTAAAAATATAGTAATGAGATAAAGTAGAAAGATCCCATCGTAAATGTCAAGGCTTTCATACCCATTTTTATCCATGATCCCATCATTCATGTTTTATTTTTTAAATTACTAGATGTTGTAGTACATTTATCTTTTAAATATCATATGTACATTTGTTTTACGCTATTAAATTTAATTTGAGTTTAAATATTATATATTATGATGTTTGTGTGGTTTGATCTTTTATATTAAATTTAATTCCATGTAATTTATTATTATTATTTTTAATTTGATTTTTTTCTATGCGCACTAACTTCATGCAAAACATATATATAATAATAATAATAATTATAGTGTTAATAATAAGAAAAAGTAAATGAAATCTTCGATAATAAGATTCTAAGAAAGTTTGAGTAGAGATTCATAAAAAATCTTTAAATGAAAATTTTTTTTAAAAATTTCATCAAAGTATCAAAGTATCTAGAAAATTTTTCTCTAAAGATTTTATTTATTTTATTCCTTTCTAAAGTTTTTAATGATAATTGTGAAATAATTAAAAAGATTAAAACAAAATTTAAACAAGTAATGAAAAAAATGATAAATACTATATTTTTTAAAGATGCATGTTTTGCTTTATTGTCTTTCATTACATGATCTTATGTGCAAACGAAATTTCTGATTATGGGACTTTGAGAAATTCGAGTAGTGATACCAGGGAATTCTTTAGATGGGAAAAGATTTCCAAAAATTACCAAAGAATTAGAATATTTAGAGACTCTTTTCAATACAAAATTTTTTAATTAATTTGAATAATTCTTATAAAAAGATAAAAAAATTATACATATTTATAAAAGCATTTTTTTAATAATAATAAAATTAAGTAATAAGCATTTCCAATGATGGGATTTTGAGAAATTTGAATAGTAATTTCTGAGAATTCCCTAAGTGAGAAAAGTCTTCTAAAAATTATCAAAGTATTGAAATATTTAAAAGTTTCTTTTCAATACGAAAATTTTTCATTTTATAATTATTTTCTATAATTTGAACAGTTTTCTTAATAAATAAGAATGTGTTTTTTGGAAATAAATATATTTGTAGATAATATTATTATTACATGATTTTTAATAATTAAAAAAAAGCAAAAAAACTCTAAGGATGAGATCCTAAAAAAATTCAAGTAATGAATTTTTAGGAACTTTAAGTAAGAAAATCTATCTAAAATGCCGCCAATGTATTGGAGCATTTAGATTAATTTTTAATAAATATTTTTTGTTTTTTATAAATGGCATAGAAATGAATTTTTCAAAATAATATTTGTTTATAAAATTATAGATATCATATTTTATGGAAGTAAATCTGAACTACCAAGGATAGGATTTTTTAGAATTCTAAGTAGTGACTTTTAAAAATTCCTTAGGTGAAATGATTCCTTTTAATATTGCCAGAGTATTAGAATATTTTTAGGAATTTTTCAGTATAAGGTTCTTATTTATTCAAGCTTACTAAAAATTGAAAATATTTTTTTTTAAAAAATAAGGAAATTAAATCTTTAAATACCAAAATTAAGACCATTTTAGTCAATATTAAAAGATAACATATAATTAATTAGTACCATTTTAAACGGGCACTATAGGAGTGTTAATTTTTTCCCACACATAACTGACTCCTAAACCTAAATTATTTTTTTGCAAACCCAAAAATTATCTTTTTAATAAATTTAATTTAATTTTAAAATTTTTATTAAAAGGATAAGTTTTAATAGGTGGCCAATCATACCTAGCCAAAAAAGATTGGTGGTGAGTCCATCTTTTGTTTTCAAATTTGTTTAGCAGTTTCCAAAACTATTACAATAGCTTTGTGACTCCATTAGGGACGTCATTTTTTTTAGAATGTCAGGCTAAAAATTAATTAGGTGTTATCCTTAATTTTGATTTAATGGTCTTAATTGGTATTTAACATTAATTTTCTTGATTTTGATTTTATTTTTAATTAACAATAGTAATAAAAATTTACATGCATTTCATTTTAGTTATGTCATTTGTTCATTATTTATTTGACGTATGTGTTATTTTCAATAAATTGTGGGGCATATAGGATAGAGATTATGATGTCGTTTTCTCTCACATATATGATGATAGCTTTCATATCATGCATGAGCTTTATACCCGAGCTCTAACCTTTTAAAAGGGAGTAAAGTATCTATATTCTCGTAAGGTGATAACCTCCGCAATGGCAAACAAAATACTCCTATTCAAATTAAACATTTTCGTTCGTAGCCTATAATGGGTAAGGAATAGGGTGCCTTACAAGTCCAAAGTGGACGTTAGTGAGGAATAGTTTATGACCTTTAGATACAAGTCAATTCGAACCCAGCATATAGTAAACCATAACAACCGACTCGAGTTAGAGCCATATCCACCCTTTTTGTAGACCGTAGCCATGAATTAGAATAAAAAAGGGAGCTTTTGTATTATAGGTTTTTTTTAAAAGAAAATCATAAATATAGGCATTCATATTTGTTTTGATTTTTCAAAAAATACAATAAGATTTTTGTCTCATTTTCTTTTCTATGAAAAAAAATTTTCTTTTCATTTCTTTTATTTTTGCTTTTCTCCCTCTGTCATACTAACGACTTGTTTTTTTTTCTTCTCTTTTGTGTTTCTTCTACATAAATTACATTGGCATAACGCAATAACATAGTGAGGTATTTGCTCTGAGACATCTTTCAGCAAAGTTTTTTTCATAGATCCTATAGTATTATAGATCTACTCTTTTTTTGTAACTGACTTGTGTGAATCATATAATGAGGTGCATGAATGGTCTAAAAAGACTCAGTAAAAGGAAAGAGATTGCTTACCTATTGGTTTTATGTTAGGTTACCAGAAAAAAGTGCATTGGAGTCTTACCCAGAATAATTTGAAATATTTGGCTACCCTCTGGAATCAAATGGGTGAAGCTAGAAAGAAAAAGGTTATGAAAAATATAGGCAGATTGCATCTCTTATCTCAGTGGTGATTGAGGAACATTTGATTCGAATAGCTGTTTAATTTTGGGACCTATCATACAAATGTTTCACATTTAATGAAGAAGATTTGACACCGACTATTAAAGAATATTCAATTTTGGGAAGATTGGAATTGTACCCTAACAAGATATATGTTAGAAAACCAAAGTCAAGGTACTGTAAGAAGATAGCTAAATTAATGGCAATGAAGGTAAAGGCCGTAGATGCTTTAACTAAAGACAAAGGTAATAGTGTTAGCTTACCTTGGCATTTCTTTCATGATTTCATTTTAGGACACTTAAAGGGTGATCAAGGCATGACAATGTTCACCCTGACAATTTATGGCATGGTGATCTTTCCAAAAACTTTAAGAGATATTGAATTAACAGTAGTTAATCTATTCGAACAAATCAAAAGTTATACAATTAATCCCATTCCAGCCATCCTAGTTGAGATAATCAAATCATTCAACTTTTGTCACTAGAATGGAGGATGTTTCATAAAGAATGCATAGCTGTTATTTGTCTAGATAAAAAGCCATTTCAAATGTAAGAAAAGTTTTTTTTCCAAGCCGTATCTTTGAAACAAAGTCCTAGTCAAAGAATTTTGTAACAGTCAGTGGCCAACATTAAAATCCAAAAAAGAGTGGGTAGCATTCTTTCAAAGCCTTACTAGCAATCAGGTCAAATGTATGGCACCATGGGTGCCTCATGTGCCAATGTTATATCGAGGTAGAGATGATCCATAGGTACTGCTTTTAAGATTGTGAGGAGTGGTAAGCTACACTTCATTAATGGTGTTAAGGCAATTTGGTGCAAAGTAATTTATCCCTACCAGGCATGGACTCACCCCAGTAGAATTTGTTTATGGAGAAGCAAGCTTGTCAAGAACAGTAGAGCAATTAGTTCAGGTATGAAAAAAGACTCAGAAGCTAAGACTAGAACCTATTTTTGACAAAGTCACTCTCGATTACTTGATTTGAAAGGAAAAATGTTCTAGAGATATTGTGCTATCTCTAAATGATTTATCATTTCAACGAGTGAACCCATGGGCAAAAGAACCATTGTCAAAAGTTAAACTTGTTGAGCAAGAACTTAAAGCAGAAAAAGAGAAATTGACAAAAGAAATTTGAGACTCCAAGAAGAGATGGGACAACTGAAATATGAAGCAGAAGCTTGAGAAAGTAGATTTAAAAAGGCAATGCAAATGTTAAGTTAGATTCTATGTTAATTAAATTTCTGTTTGGTTAATTGGATGCTAATTTGATTTTGGTTTAATCTTCATTTTATTCTTTAGTTTCAGTTCTGTTTAATTCTAGTTATTTATATCTTGTTTTATTTATTTTAATTGTTGGTTGCATTAGTTTAGGTTTAATTTTGTATTGGTTTATAGTTATTGGATGTTTTAAGTTTAATTGCATAATTTAGATTCTATTTTTGCATATCTTATTTGAATTCTCCAAGTACAAGCAAGGGTGAGATAAATTTAGTTCTTTATTTACTACTTGTACAATTCTATGCACTTGCAGATTATCAATCAAACCCTAGATTCTTGTCACTCTTCCTTCCTTCTTTCCAAAAGTGTGATGGATCACCCTTGTTTAGTTGGTTATGATGTGTAAACTTATCAACTAATTAAACTTAGGTTATCTTTTTTTTTTATGTGTATTTTTTTACCTATTCTTCTTATTCAAACCGAAACTTACAAACCACATAGACTTTCGTAGTTCGAGCATATTAAATAGGCTAGGCCATTTCACTTATATATCATCTGTCATTCTATTTCTCTTCTTTCCTTTTAGTTTGCGTTTTAACAAGCTTTTATGCTAGAAGGCTTCACAATGTTTTGAAAATAAATAGAAATAAAAACTTCTTTCACCAAAGTCTCCATAACTTTAAAAAAGATCACGATAACTCAGAAATTATGCTCAAAGGTCTTATAAATCATGTCTGAAAGGATCGATGGTTATTTCCAGATGTCTTTAAAATTTTATTATTTGGGAAGTCTTAAAAAAATCTCAACATTTTCAATTCTAAAAAACTTTTCTAATTTTTCTAAAAACTTTTCCATTATTATCTTGGAGATCGTAAATCACAATACTATAGATTCTACTCATAAGACTTACAAATATTTCTTGGAAGACTTAGAGACTATGCTTGGAGGTCTTGCAAATCTTGATACTAAAACAGATTCAACTTAGAAAGCTTACAAATCTTACCTGAAAGGCTTAAAGACTATGCTTGGAGTAAAACAAATTAAGCTCGAAAAACTTATGAACCATATTCGTAGGACTTAAAGACTATGGTCGGAGGTCTTACAAATCTTAATACTAAAAGAGATTCAACTTAAAAGACTTATGAATCTTATCCGAATGACTTAAAAACTATGCATGGAGTAAAACAGATTCAACTAGAAAGACTTATGAATCTTGCTCTTGGGCTTAGAGACTATGCTTAGAGGTCTTAGGAATCTCAATACTTAAATAGATACAGCTCAAAAGACTTGCAAATCAATCCCAGAAGAATTAGAGACTATGCTCAAATGCTCCTATAAATAGAGGCTCTACAACTTTATAATTTAATCTGAAACTTTTCTTCTAAATAGAGGCCAAAAACTTTAAAAATCTCATTTGGAAAAAAATCCTATAATTAAAGGTATTAAAACTTTAAAAATCTCATTTGAAAAAGGCTTCTCTAATCAGATGCATTGAAACTTTTAAAATCATATCATCCTTTCATGTGCTAACTAAAAATCATGTCGTCATTACTATCAAAATTGTTTTGGAAAATGATTCCCATTAAAGTTTGAAACTCTTTCCATTTTACGAGCTCTTAACTTTTTATCTTTAGAAAATTTCTTTGTATGTTCTCAATCATCTAAATATTTCATTCCTCAAATTTTATTCATTTTTATTTACAATCCTTTCCTTCAAAAATTTATTTTTCACCAAACTTTTAAATTTCAAAGAGACACATTTTCTCTTTCATCCTTTTTGAAAATTTGCATATTTACTACTGCAGTGATCAACCATAATGATGCAGAAGCAAATATACACATGTCTATTCCAACAATGCAAATGCAAATATCTTTTATAAAAATGTTAATTTAACCATTAAATTTTATGCAAATGCTCACTAAAAGATGTGAATATATGAAAATGCCTTCATAAATATCCCTACCAATGAGAACAATTTTTTTTACGATGCAAATGCCTCTCATGAATGCAAAATGCAAAATTCATTGCCAAGGATGCAAACATTTAAAAATTCCTTCCTTTTATTTGTGAAATTCTTTTTTTTCTTTTTAATTTCAACTCATTCACTTATTCCTCTTTTCTCATCAAATCATTCTTTAACTTCTTTCCAAAAGATTCTCTCTTTTTTGTTTCTTTTTTCTTTTTTTCTCATTTCTCCAACTATTTATGTTCTAGTTCCTTTCATAATCTTTTTGTCATTGGCTTCCCTTTCATCTTCAATCTCGATCTATTATTCCTTTTTGTTTGCACATTCAAATCCAATTGCCATATGCATATGATGCTTTTAAACTTGATGTATGAAGAATTTAAAAAAGTAGACCCTTATGTTTCCCTTTCTTTTCGAGTGCATCTTGATGAGACTCTATTAATTAAAAAAAATTTTCACTCCAGAAACAAACATGCCTCATTTTCATTCTTCAAAGGGAAACATTTTTTCTTAAATCAAAGTTTGTCTAAAAATTCTCATAATCCATCAATTTGTATGTTACACAAAAATGATTCTTTTATTCTTTTTTTTAAATGACTAACTAGACATTCAAAAATTTCAAAGTGACTAACAAAATTACCCCTACAAAATTCCATTATTAGAGTGTGACTTTTGATTTTTTAGAAAACAAATTATCACTACTTAAAATATCCATGGATGAAATGGTTGACACTTTAGCTTTTTCTAACATGTCTCAAGAAAGGTACTTTGATACATGCTTGGCTTTCATTTGTGGACACAAAGGACCTAGGCTTTAAGGAACATTGACTTTTGAATGATCTCCTTTTCTTGTTACAATCTTGGCAACAACTTGTTCTTAGGTTATCATTTTAGCTCTAAATTGCCCTATTGAGTTTTCACCCTAAGACTTTATTATTTTTCCTTTTGTTTTTTTGGATTGTCGCATCATGCACTTAAGTATTCAAAATTCATCAAAAATGATCAATGACTCAAAAAGAGTGATTTTGGTAAAAAAGAGAGGCCAAAACCATATTAGTGATGGTGATTTTTCAAGGAACAAGCTATTCTATTTTTCCTTTTGTTTTTCTTGATTGTCGCATCATGCACTTAAGTATCCAAAATTCATCAAAAATGATCAATGACTCAAAAAGAGTGATTTTGGTAAAAAAGAGAGGCCAAAACCATATTAGTGATGGTGATTTTTCAAGGAACAAGCTATTCTATTCAAGTATTCATGTTTGATCAAAATGAACTTTTTAAGGTACGTAACGTAGGTCAAGGTTTAATGTTCTAAAAGAATGGATAATAGGCCCAAAGCACATGTTTACAGGTGATCAAATTGAGAATCATTTCATATTGAAGGAAACCTTTTAGGACTTTTATCCTGATCATATCATCACATCATCACATTTTTCTCATTCTTTCCTTTCTCTTGTCTTTTTCTCTCTTTTTTTTTTTTATTTTGCATCAAAAACTTTTGACATTTGACACTTAATAAAAAGTATTCTTCTTTTGTCCTAGGTACATAACTTCATTAGTTAGATTATTGAATAGATTTTTCTTTATTTTTTCCCCCTACGTAGAGAATTATCCTCGGTCAAAGCAAATTTAGAAAGAATTCATTAGGCTCAATTGGGTAGCAAGTGGATGATTTAATGTTTGCAAAAGATGATGAAACATAGCCATTTTTCATTTCAAACATGATCGTTTTATGCTAAAGAACAATTCCTTGAAGGAAATGGATTCAAAAGAATTTGAATCTTTCTTCCTTTTTTATTTTTGAGTTTTTATTTTTGGTTTTTCCAAGTTTTGGTTCTTGTTTTTAGTTTTTTTAGCTTTTCTTTTTTGGAATCAAGTGACTATCTCAAATGCATGATGTAACAATTTGTCTTTTTCTTTCTTTTTCTTTTTTTTAATGCTTTCCCAACTCATGCAATATTAATCTTTGTCGATGGTATAATTCAAAAAGAGTGCCTTATTTTGATAACCAAAAAGGTTCATGTGATAACGAAATCTTGTTGAAAAGGTTCATACATATCACATCCACTAAATAAGATTAAGAAATGGCACAAATTAGGTTGTCATATAGGTAACTGGTAATCATGCCTTTAGTCAACAAAAGCCTAGACATGAAATAAGGATGACTTTAGAGAAATTTTAAGGTCTTTGAATTCATTTGAAGAATGGGTAGTTTAGCATATTTGAGATTCCAGCACTATCCAAACACATGTCAAAGTACCTAAATAATGATTCTTTAAAGAGTATTATATTCACTTGATTTTTAGGAAATTCAAGAAAAAATTTTTCCAAGATCGATCATTTCGATAAAAATCATCTCCTTACAAGGTTTCTGAATGAGAATCTAGGCTTTCCAAGTGGTTTGGGTGTAAGTATTTAAAGAAAAGGTGTTTTTCATGGATGAATTATTACTTATAATGACCACTAATACTTTTGAGACTCTTGTCACTCTTTTCATTTTTCCCTTTTTTTTGTTTTTTTTTAACATTTGTTCTCCGTACAACTTTGGACACAAGTTATGTGGTGTTTTATTCTCAAACAATTTCTTAGAGAAAATCAAATTAATTCAAAAAAATTGAAAACTAGAAACTAAAAAAATGTTAAAATGCACTTATTTAAAAATCGAGCAATATTAATTCCATGCAACAGATACAACCTAGCAACATCATCTGTATGTCAAGCATACAAAATAAAACTCTAAAAGTTAAAGAGTTGCTTCTTTCAATTGTCTAGATTTAGGACAAAGTAAATTTCCATTGCTCCATAAGCTCTAAAGTCAAAGTACCATGATTGATCATATCTTTAATTTTCTCTTTCAATTATCAGTATTTTTTTGGTTTGAGGACCAATTGCCTCATATGATAATTACATTTGGTATTTGGATGATAACTCCTTGTTGATGGATTTAGAGTTGTTTTTGAAGGCACAGGAGTAAGGTACTAGTTTTCTACTAACAAAGGTAATAGATCAGAAATAGAGATTAAGAGATTCTCTTGATTATTTCTTAGCTTTTTCTTGGTTAGGTAGTAGATCTAGATGTAGGGACTAGATCATAAGCAATTATATAAGGCTGGATATTTGCTTGAAAGTCTAATCATGGAATTGATTGGCATGGGTAGAGATTTGATGAAACATTGTTTATGGTGAGGTAGTAGGTGTGGCAGACTAGGTGAGGATAAGTCATAATTTAAACATCTTCTTGATTCCTTTTGGATGCCCTATATTTATTTGTATCTCCACCATCATTTTTTTCACTCTTGATCATATTTTTTATTATTTCTTTGAAAATCACCATGTTCGCCAAATTCAATGTGGCATTTCCAATCATCTTGTCATAATATGGTGCTTAAAGTGTGTTAATGAATAAGATAATAGTTTCTTTCACTATAAGGGTTGGTTTAACCTAAGCAACCATATCTCTCCACTTCTAAGCATATTTTTTATGCTTTTAGTAGCTTTCTTCTCCATGATTTCTAATGACAAACGATCTAGGGCTAAATCTAGGATATATCTATATTATTTGATAAATGCCATTATTAGTTGCTTCCACAAATGGATTCGACATCTATCCAGTTGAGTGTACCACTTAGTAGTAGATTTTATGAGATTATCTTAGAAGACATGGATTAACAGTTTATCATCATAGGCATAAACAACCATCTTTCAACAATCTATAGTGATGTGGGTCATCAGACATTTAGTCCCATTGTATTTTTCAAACTTTGAGGCTTTGAACTTTCGCAGAAATATCACATCATCACCAAGCATAAACCAATTACATCCATTGACCCATAAATATCTATCCCTTCAATGGCACATAGCTTTTCTTCTATAAGCTTCATCTTATATGAGGACTTTAGATCCTTTTTTACTTCTACCACACTTATTTTAAGCTTTTCCTATTTCCTTGGATCATCCAAATCAGAGACATGGATCGAATCTAATGATTTCACCCTTGTGACAGGAGCATCATGCCCTAAAAATTAAGTAGATCCCTGTTTTATTAACATGGCAAGGTAGGTGAATAGGCATTCTCCAATTAAGGGCATAAATTTTGGCTGCACTACTTGAGAAGTCTGGGCCTGATGTGGGGCACAACCTAGTGGATATAGGGTGTCATTATCATCATATTGCCATTTGACTCTCTCTTGGTAGCTTCTTCTCTTACTATGTCCTTTCCTTTACCCATTTTTCTCATTATTTCTATTATCATGTTAAGCTGTTCCTTTATTTTTTCTTGTGCTACCTCAATCTCATCCATCTTATTGGTTTGTTCTTCTTCTATAATCCTAGCTCGAGTATTGTACAAATGGTGGACAATTTGATTTGAAGCCTTGGATGGTTGAGCTATCTTTGAACCTTTTATTACCACAATTTCAAAATTAGGCTTTTATATCATTTATTTACTCATGCCATGACAAAAAGACTTTTCCATTTATTTTCTTATGACAAAAAAAAATTTGGAAAGAACTTAAAATCTTTCTTTTTTTTTTTTACAAAATCCTTTTCATGTGTAAACTTTTTTAAAAAATGCTATTTACAAATGCACAATTGAAGCATGATATGCATGAAAGCAATGATGAATTTATGAATGAAAAGTGTAATGTAAAGCAAGATGAATTTTCATATATAAATGGTCCTAAAAAGTCTTCTTATTTTTCTTTTTCTTTCAATAAATCATTTTTCTCAAAATTTTCACCAACCATTTAAGCAATCCATTTTGGCAACTCTTTCTTTTTTTTTTAATTTAGGAAAAAGATTTTAAAATGGCTAATAACAAAAATACTCCTATCATTTTTGAATAGGACAAATACATTTTTTCTCAAGACTTTTTTCTTTCCCTTTTTCATAAAAAATCTAACTAAAAAATTTCTTTTTATTCTATTTCTTGGGACAAAAATAACAAATGACAAAAATATTTCTACCCATTTTTTGGATTATGACACTTTTTTTTATTTTAGAGTAAAGATCTAATTAAAAGAATTATTTTTAGAGAAAAACAAATTTTATTTTTTGTTTTTTTCAGGAAAAAAATCATTTTTTACAATTTGTTTTCAAATGTATTTTTTTTTTTTTTTGAAAAAACCATGGAAGCCTGAAATTTAGACAAACATACAATAATTTAAATTAAATAAAAAATAACTAAAAGGCATTTTTTGCTATTTTTTTACTTTAATTTCTTGGCAGTAATAAATAACCACTTTATTATTAATCCAAAAAAAAAATGTTGTCAACAAGAAAGATCTTTCCTCATATGTCATAATTTCGGGTGATTTCTTATAAAAAGATCAACATGACTCTAACCAAGGTTTGCTCCTTAAGGCTTATCATATGCTTCATTGTGATTAACATGCATCTAAAAGTTTCCAAATTATTCCTTATTGTCATCTTTGCCAAACTAATAAGGTACTTCAATCCTCATCTACCATAGGGTACGAACAAAATAGGTTCAATTTGAGTGAAAGTATTTCGCTTGCCATTATAGAGGTTATCACCTTATGAGAGTATGGATACTATACTTTCTACTATAAAGAACCATGCCCAAGTATAGAGCTCATGCATAAAATGAATGTGTCATTATGTGTGAGAGGAAAATTAACACCATAATCTTTATCCTAAATGCCTTATAATTTATTAAGAGTAATATATATAGAAACAAGAAAAAATGACATGTTGGAATGAAATGCAAGTGATTTTTTATATATTTTTTGAAAAAAAATAAAATCAAAATCACGAAAATTAGAATTAAATACCAATTAGGTCATTTATATCAAGATGAAAGATAACACATAACTAATTTTTAGCTTGACTTTGAAAAAGCGTTCCAGTGAAGTCACTAAGTTGTCATAATAGTTGTAAGACTGCTAGACAAATTTAAAAAAAAAAAAATCAAGTCGCCACCATTTTTTTTGGCTAGGTATAATTGGCCACCTAAGAAAACTTACATTCTTAATAAAATCTTAAAATTAATTAAATCTAGTTAAAATGATAATTTTTCGGTTTATGAAAAATAAAGTCAAGTTTGGGAGTACGATTACATATAGGAAAGGATTAGCATGCCTAAGCACCTATTTTAAAAATGGTACCAATTAATCATATGTTATCCTTTAATCTTGACAAAAATGGTCTTAATTTTGATATTTAAAATTAATTTCCTTAAGTTCCTTTTTTATATTAAAATTTTACTTTTTTGTTTTTATTTTGATTTTTTATTATTTCACGTTTTTCATAAAATTTTATTTTTTTTATTTTTTATTATTATTCCAATTTTATTTGGAAAAATAAATTAGAACCTTGTTATTAAAAACTCTTAAAATGTTTCAATATATTAGTAACATTAAAAGAATTTTTCTCACCTAAAGATTTATTAAGAATTGTTGCTCAAATTTCCTTAGAATCCTTTTCTCAAATATTCGCATTTATTTTTCCATGATTAAGTGATATAGATGCAATGCAAATAATTAAATAGAATATTCATGCATAGGTATGCATTTTATTCAACTTTTTTTATAAATTATTTGTCCCATTTTTCTTTAGAGAAAAAATTGTCTATTAATTTTTCCTTTTTTTATTTTTTAGCATTCCTCATTTTTAATAAAAAAATTTATTGAAAATTTTTATAAATGCTCCAATACGATGGTAGTATTTAAAAAAAAAATCTTCTTATTTAGAAATTTCACAAGAATCACTATGCAGATTTTTTTAGAATCTCATTATCGAAAAAATTTTCATTTTTTAAAAAAATCATCACTCTTTTTTTAAAAAAACATATTTTCATTTTAAGAATTTTAAAAATAAAATGTGCATCTATAAACAAATAAATAACTTAACAAATAAATTAAAAAATAAGTAAATAAATCACGCAAAAAGGTAAGTCAAATGCAATCAACAATTAAAAAATCCAACCAAAGGTTTGGTCAATCTATTTGGTGTGGGCTCAGTCGATTTTTTTAGTGGTTCAACATCAGTTTGGCAATTCATGAGTGATTCGATCTATTAAGCAAATGGTTTGACTGGACATATCCAGGGATGATTAGTAGCAAAATAAAGCGGGCCAAGTGCTCAGACTTCAGTTAGGTTGGGTCCACAAACAAGTCAGGTAGTTTTTTTCTTTTCAACTATAAAAACAAAGTTTTTTTTTACTTCATTTTCAAACCATTTCTTCAAAAAAAAATTCTTTTCTCTCAACAAATAAAATAGCTAGCCTCCTTGTCCCAAATATCGATTAGTGCCTATCATGTCGATTGTTGTTCGCCATTGTAGGTCGTCGACTCCAGATCTACACCAAAATTTCTAAAAATGTCCTTTGCCACCATTCGTCACTATTTTAACTAATGTTTAGCCTAAACCACCCTGAATGGCCTAGATCAAAGCTAAATACTCACGATTTCCTTCTAAAAAACCTTCACCTTTTGTTGCTCCAATGATTACCTTTTTCTGCTATGCTTTTCTACCTTCCATGGCCTTACTCCTCACCTAAAAATCTAGACTTAAAGCCCTTCCAAAAACTTCAAAACTGAAACTTTCTTTCTTTTTTTGTATTTTAAATTTTTTGTATGTATTTATTTTGCTTTTCTCTAGTGTTGTTGTTTCTATTGGAATGTATTTTTTGTTATTTTTGTAGCTATGTACGTGTGTTTTTGTTATTGTTTTTTTGGTTGGTAGATGGGTTTTTTTAGGATTTTGGGGCTTTGGGTTTAGGTTTTATGGCTAGATGGTAGAGGCATGGGATTCAATTGTTTGGTTTTTTTTTTTTTAAGGTAAGGGTAGCTTTGGATGTTTGCCGTTGGTGGTTTCTATAGAGGGTAGGGGTGGCTTAAACACAACCTTCTTTCCAAAAATTGGCCTATTGGTGGTTGATTTTCAAATGTGTGTAACCTACATAGAGATAGTTTTTTGGATCTTTTTTATGGTTGAATGGAAAGGTTATTAGAAGTGGTGGGTATAGTAGTAAAAGGTGCTAGGGTCGAGATGCTAAGGCTGGGATTTTTTTATTTTTTGCTTGGGCAAAGTCCTATTTTGTCAAAAAATTCCCTCATTTTATGTTTGAAGAGTCATGGTAAGATCAAATCCCATGTTTTTTAGGATTAAAATCAACTTACCAGCTGATTTTTTACCAACCATGGTGGCTCTATTGAGATACTAGGATATTTGATAAGGTGGCCTAGAAGGGATGAGAGGTGATTGGTGATGATACTATGCACAACACCAACTTTAATTTTTATCATTTTTTTAATTTTTAGATTTTGTTTTAAAAATAATTAAAATTTAATAAATTTTTGCTTAAAATGCTTTAGACCTTGTAAATGGATTTTAGGCCTTAACATTGGGCTTAAAAAACATGATCACTATACAACTAAGCCCATAAAAACCAATTAAAATGTTTAAATTGGCCTTAATTGTGCAAGTCAAAATCTCGTACAAAAAATTTGTGTCTACAACCATAATAGGGTTGTTACCATTGTTAACCAAGATATCTATGTCCTTCTTAGAAAATGTTTCCCACCAATCATTTTTTTTTAACTTTTTGGAGGCTACGTCAATAGATATAACATTGCGTAAGTGTGACTTTCGCTTAGACTTGCTGTTTGCCCAGTCTTTTGTCAAATTGAAGATAATGTGAATTATCCCCTAAATAAGGCGTTTGCCAGCTACCTTTGCCAAGTAAGCCTCTTTTATTTCTCCTGATAAGCCCTCACCTTTTTAGTGGTAGACATGTGTCTTGAAAGGCAAGTGAGAGGGATATCTCGATGCTTAAAAAAATAAGCAAATTGATCATTGATCAGGCCTTCCAATCTTTCAATCTCTTTTTGAAAGTTAATACATTCTTCAATAGAGTACCTTTTATTGAGTGGTAATTGCAGTGTTTTTTTGTGAGGGATCAGTTGCCTAATCTTTTAAGTAGTGGCATTGCTTATAAAGGTCTCTAAATAGGTCTTTGGGTAATGCCATTCAGGTTTCGTGTGTTGCTTGATGGTGAATATGTTATTGTTAAGGGTTTCTATTTTGGTTGTATTGTCATTCTCTCTTTTTAGGAGGTTGGTTTTGGAATAAGCGATTATCATAGAACCACTGACTAGGAGTCTCAATCTACCTATAAGTAATTCATGAATGTTTATGGCAATATTTGTGCATTTTGAACTTTTCAGCCTTAACAAACTTCTAGTCTATTTTATAAAAATGATATAGTTACTTAAGTTTACTCTTTGTGAAAGAATACCTAAGGTGGTCATGTCTTAACCTAGAGGTGAATGCTTGAAGGCCTATTTCAAGTTTAGCTCATTTATTTTTAGGTTGGTCTATTGAATTTTTTGAATTAGTATTGCAAGGTTGCATTAGGTTTTTGATTTATGACTAATATGCTCGTAAAGAAACATACAACAGCTTTGTTGCTAAGGAAATGGGCCAGGAACTATATGTTAAGTGTATTAAAGCTATTAATGATTTTAAGGGCAACTAAGTAAAACAATGTGTGTGCTCTGCCCCACAGCATTATGGGAAAAGCTTTACATTTCACTACATCTGAGACATTATGGTGGTCCATGAAGGTCCTAAAGTGGTCAAGGTGGTCATCTCGGGGTCAATTTTTCCCTTATAGGTTTCTTTAGAGAGCTTGAAGAAGGTAAGGATATCTCCTTATGTGATGGCTATAGATAGGGGTTGTGGTCATCTTTTAACCATTGTAAATCTTTATTCTTTTCTTTTTTTATGTCCACTAATTCTTTGCGAAGGGTAACAACTTATGCTAATAGTTCACTATCAGGGTTAGGGTTAGTGAGGGCTTGGTTTTGTGTACTAGATTATGGAAGGTAAGTGTTGTCTTGAGAAAGCTAAGGGTAGCTTTTAGCATGATAAAGGGTTTGTTATAGCTCTAAAAAAAAAAGGTACAACTCTCTCTAGGGTGGGATCTTTCTTATTATGGTTGTTCGGTACCTATTGGTAGTGTTGGAGCAATCTTTGCTAGGTGGCCACTTAAGCATTTAAAAGTTGTATTTGGGTCATTAATGTATGGTATAATTCTGAGGGAGGTTGTTTCATGTTTATTTGGTATATGGGGATTTATGGGAGTGGAAATATAACTTGTACTGTGGACATAGCAAGAAGAATGTTTTGCTAGTAGGTTGCATTTATGGGTTGTGAGAATTACACTTGTTATGTAGTGGATTGTGAAGTTGGGTTTGAGGGTCCATCAATAATGTAGACCAAAGGAAGAATCAGAGTCAAATTTAAAGATAAAACTCCCATTAGGTTTTGGTAATAACTTGCTAACTGTGAGGTCCAAGCATTCAATGATAGAGGGTTCTTAGTAAAAGAGAGGATAATGTCATAACTTTGTGTACATAGTGGGAGATTTGGTCATGGAATTTACAGAGAGGTTAGGAACGTGGTTATAGCATCAATGGTAGCTGCAGGTTGGGTGGTTGTATGTATAGCTCAAGTTGCTTTTTCAAAAGATTAGGAATGAGACATGGCTATTGTTCCCATAGACAGCATTAATTATTAATGGTGTTTTAGGTATGAGTGGGCTAGATAATGATTTGGAGGTTATACTACGAATGACCTTACTTGTAGTAGGAAAGAATAGTAAAAAAGGTAATAAAGTTGGTTTTCTGGGATTGCTTTGACACTTAAGTCAATCAATTATCTTGGGTGTCTAGAGGGAAAAAGGTAAGTTGTAGAGAATGTGAAGGAGTCTTAAAGGAAAAGAGTTTAGAATTATCATACCTATAACTTCTTTTTACCTTATATATGAGACAATGGATGATTATGTGACCAGAGTTGTTGACAGTTGATGGAAAGTCCATGTGATGCTTGAGGAAAGACTATGTGGGTAAATATGAGTTGCATTTAATGATCTCAAGCCAACGAGGGTTGCATTTAATGAACGTAAGCAAATTGGAGGCCAAATGGTCTATTATAAGGTGATGTCCTAATGCAAAGTTAGTGATGGTAGTTGAGTGAGCCTATCTATGGACAAAGGAGTGAAAACAAGCCCATGTTATGGCGATGAGTCTGGATATCGATCTTTTTTAGTGGTGATGCGACAATTGGGACATATTGACTTAAAGAGTGTGGAGGTTGACCTTGTTAATTGAGCTGGTAAGTATAAAACAACTAATATTACTTTTAATTATTTGTGAAAATATTAGTTTGGATTTTTTACTAGTTAATTTTCTTCTTAATACTAACTAAGCAAAAGCAAGAAAATTATGGGATATATGGTCCATTTTTATTATTACTCTTTTTTAGGTAAAAATATAATAAAAGGAAGAATGCATATAAGCAAAACACATAAATGATTTAAACCTGCCTTTTACAATTTTAGCATTTTAAGTAATTTAATTTTCCATTCTTGTAAATTTAAAAAAAAAATTCCATTCTTGTAACAAATTTTCTATTTTCCACTATACAAGAAAAGGTCTCCATGAAAAATTGCAGAGTTGTCAAATCATATGATTTGCCTAATTGATTCAAAATTTAGGGGTGAATTTGTATAAGCCAATAAAATTTGGATTCTTTATTTGAAATTTATGATTGTCAATTTAATTTTTATGATTTGAAAAGTCTAACATATATGCAAACTCAATAAATCTATTTTATAAGGTTTAAATTATCATTTACTTTTTTTTAACAATAAATTATCATCTACTTAGGATGATAAATTAAGTTTATCTCTTTGAATGAGTATAAATATATATATATATGAATTTTCAATTTGATTAAAAAATGATAAAAATTAACGATAAAGGGTACTTCATTAAAAAAATAAAAATATTCTATATAATATTTTAAGCTTTAACTTTGTTTAATCAAATAAAAATATAATGACAAAATTACATGATAAATAATAAATTTATTCATCATTTAAGTAGAACACTAAATTTGGGTTTTACCGTAATTTTTTAGCTATTCTTATGTGATTTTTTATTTTTGCAAAATACTCTTATCACATGAGTTCAAGTCTAAGGACATATTTGATGAAAAAAGATGCTCTTTATTCCTTCAAATACTGAATGTTATCATTATTTTATTTAAAAAATTATTTAATAGGTTGTTTAGAAGATTTTTAACTTCACAAGAAAGATTATTAAAGTGACACATATCCCACATCTTTTTTTAGTTAGTTTTATCTATTTTTAAATATATTTTAAGGGATATATATCACTTTATTAATTTCATTTATGCAGTTGAAAATTTTTGTTGATAGTATATTTGATAATTGTTCTTCTAAAGGTATTCAATGCATTTTAACCTAAACCTATGATTGAAATTTAATAATTTAAATTGAATACAAAAATAAATAAAAATTAATTAAAAAAGTAAAAATGATTTAAATTCATTTCAATCATAAATTTAATTGAAACTTGAAAGTGCATTTGACATTTTTAGATAAAGTAGGGAAAACTTTCACTACTTTTTAAGTACTCAAAGGATATTTTCACATTTTTATAAGGCATTGTAAATTTTCGATGCATTGAAAAATAAAAGTTTCTTTAATTTGTTTAGTATGTTTGATAATTAATATTAAAAAACATTTAATAGTTTTCATCAAAAGTATTGAATCAAATAAGTAGATAAATACTTATTTATCTAGAATACCTTAAATATCATTTAAGATTATATTACTCCAATAAATAATTAATTTACATGTTTTCCAAAATTTAGTTCTTCTCTTTGTTATAATTTATAAAGGATTCTTTGTAAATCCCAAATCTAAAATTCATTGATAAGTCCTATTCTATAATTTGTTTTACTTCTATTTTAACTAGGTAATAGCTTGCGTATGTTGCGGGAGTATAATAATGATATAATCTACATATATGAGGATTTAAAGATTGAACAATGAAAATGAAAAAAAAAATTACTCTATAAATTTATACCCTATAAAGCATTTGAATATTTATATTAGTTAATCTCAATGTTAAGATATAAACTAATTTATTGAAGAATAATTTGCTTGTCATTATGATTGGAAAATAGTTAAACCTTGCATAGTTTGCACTATAGAAAATAAAAAAGCTACTAATTCAAAATATTAATCGCTATAAAAAGTAATTTTCATCTTTGAAAAGAAAGTTAGATGGAATTGTAAAGTTCACTTAAGCTTTAACCTAGGAATCAAACAAACATGTTATTTTGCTATTGCTTATTGGATTGAGAGAAATTAATAATTATTTTAGATGCTTCTTTTGCAACAAGCATTTTAAAAAAGATAATGAAAAAAATTGTTGACTTAATGAAATGAAAAAATCAAGTAGGATGGTGACAGAAAATCATTGTAGCCATAATAATCCATGTGCAAGTGCATCCATGATGACAGCATTGCCATTGAAGTCAAATATATTTCCTAAAATTCCCATAAACATATTGTTCTCCACTTTTTGTGTACATTGGCCTTAAGTACAAATCATGTTGCAACTATTACATATGGGTCAAGTAAAATATGTGGATGGCTTGGAACTATTACCAGTATGTATAGAGTTTGACATATATCAGAAGCATTTGCTTTACTATAGTGCTTTGCTACACAATGTATAGTCTTGGGAACATATTCAAGCACCAAATTAAGATAACGCTCATCTTTATCAATCATTGAAAAAAAAGCAGTGCTTGAGTGACACAACATTGGGATCATAAAGTAGGCACATTGTTTGCAACTCACCATTTTATATCTCTTGTCCTGTAAAACCTTCTTGATTACTAATATTTCTTCACTTTCTAGACAATTAGCCTATAACATCCTACATACTATTTTGTAATCTTATAATAAAGGACCAAAATGAAGGCTTTTGCATTTATGATTTAAAAGTTGTCATCAAAACAGCACCTGAAATACAATTCCAAAAGAGTTTACCAATAACACATTCAACCATGTAACTTATGGTTTATAGGTTAACACAAAAGAAATTTAAGATAAAGGGGTTCAATCCATGTTAGTTCTCCACTACTTCTAACTTCACAATGATAGTAAAATTGAAAAAGTGAGAAGTTGTAGTCTTAAATGATGGGATGCACATTCATATTTAGATTGCTTGTCATTCAAATATAACCATGAATACAACTCCAAAGATCTAGTTGACCAATGCCATTATATGACAAACATAAAATATGTTTGAAAGTAAGAAAGCTATATGCATTTTGTGGAAACTTCAATATATTGAGGTTTGGCATGCATTTCTAATTCCTTTTCCAAAATAGAACCAACAACCATGATAGTCAATCCCAACTAAGTGTAAAGACAAATTATATGACAAAGACATGAATAATAGTGTGATGTAATGGCTTTTATAACATGCAGAATTAGATTACAGTTGCATTTAAGAAAATATATACCTGTTTAGGTTGACCATTTCTACCACTAATAGTGGTAACTATAACATACCCTGTTTTAGTTCCATTTCCATCCACCAATGTCATTTCCATTTCCTAACACACAAATGTTTTAGTACATAAAGAAGAAGTTTGTGCCATAAAGAGACTACATATATTATATAGTGAGGAACCTTTTAAAATAGACAAAAAGCTCTCATTGTCAAACAAATCAAAATATGCAAAAAGATCAATAATCTGAGAGAATTAAGGAATTATAGATGAAATCAACTTAAGAAATCAAAGGAAATCTAAATATTAAATAATCAGAGCCTTTGATTGTATTATGTTTGTAGTATAATTGACTTACCAAAAATATTGCATCTTTGAACACTACAAATAGTGAATTCTTTTCCTTTGCATATCCTTCTCTTGGATTGTTGATCCATTTGCATATCTTGATATGCTTGACAATGTGACCTTGAGTTGTCTATCTTTTATAGCAATTGCATTATCATAAGTCAAATTAATGGTTTCTAATCATGAGAAACAAACCTTAGTGATAACAAACCCTACTTTGATCTTTCAAGCAGCTTAGCTAGAACTCAACCTGTAAAATTGTTCCTAATCATGCTTCTTCAGAGACACAAGAAATGGGATTTGTTATTTTCTTAATTACTAAAAGTTCAGTGATTTTGCTTTGATTCAAGTCACTTATAGGTCGGTCAATGATGACAATCAAGATAGAAAATCAAATATTGATTCGGTTAAACTATTATTTGATAAGTTTTTGACATGTTATAATTTATGTGATAAGATAAAGCCATTTTGTACACACAAATTAAGTTTGCTCCATATTAATATTGTTCATAAAGAGATTGAGCCATTTACGAATGTTGAGGTTAGACAAAAATTATGGTATATTTCAGTCAAGCCAATTAAGGATAAGTTCCTAATCAAATTTCCATATGAGAGTATGTAAATGGATGACACTAATAAGAAAAATATCATTGCATGCATTAAAGCAATGACTTACAATAATATGATTGTAGCTGGATCATAATATTGGTAGCTAAAATTAATACCATCCCACGAATAATCTGTATAGGCACATATATCTCTTTGCCAGTTTCTCTTCACTCCATATAATGATTTGATTTTCATAATAGCATCAAGTAATATTTTAGCATATAGGACTTAGAGTAATTTACATGCTTTAAAGGAGAAATGACTTATAATGAAAAAGTATACTTGAGTTTATGAGAAGAAGATCATACCATCTTTTCGATTGGTCTAAAATTGTGCAAGGTCATTTTAAGTGTAAATATCAAATTCCATTTCTCATCCATAATGCATATAATATAACAATTGTAATAACAGTGTTGAAAACATAATGACCACATTTTTGTAGTTAATAAGAGGAATTCATATACAAAAATTGATACAAAAATGTAAATACAAAAAATACTGCAGTAAGTCATGCAAAAAAAAAAAAAAGAACCATTAACTCAACTTTATTCATAAAACCAATAGCATTTATCTCTTAGAATGCATATGAAATCATAAAAGGCCAATGATAGAATCATAACAATCTCATTCATGCAAAAACAAGATAATAAAAGTAAAATATAGTTAGTAATCTAAGCACAATCTAAACACAACAACAACCTAAATTAAGGAAAGAAAACATGATAAATAAACTATAAATATGAGTAAAAGGATACCTATTTCACATGTGAGGCACAAAAGAACCAAAGAAAATTAAAATGCTATCAAAAACCAAAGAAAGATAAAGAAATTTAAACTTTTAAGAAGACATCGTTGGTTTGTATATACCTTAAATAAATACCCTTACATTTAAACTTTGAAGAATACATCATTGAAATTTAGGGAGATGGGGAAAAATATCACATTTTTTTTATTTTATGTATTTAAAAGAAATAGTTCATACTTGAATATGTATATATATATATATTTCATCTTTGTTATTATATATATTGAAAGCCATATTCCCTAAAACAAGATTCTTAAATTAGATCATGGAAAATCTAAATAATTCCATCTTATTTTTCAAATTTGTAAATGCTAATATGGCCAATGAAAGAATTTAACCATAAAGAAGAGGTATAAGTATATACCTATCATATAAACAATATAAATGGCCTAAACAATTCTGCATACATATAAAGTTATATAAAAACTTAGAATCTTAATTGCACCTTACCATGATGATTTAGAGGAAATGCATTTGTAAAACTTTGTTAGATAAAAAAATAGGAACAAAGCTGTAATCATAAGAAACAAACAATAAACAAATAGAGCATTTTATTATAAAACTGGATAGATCATTTTAAAGAATTAATTAATCATATATCTTTGTTAGCAAAATATGGGTCATGCCATACTGGGCATGTATTGTGCACCAACCCTTGGCCAATTATGGGCTTGGGCCATGCCAGCCAATGGGTCTTAAAATGCTCAACCCAACATAACATGACTAAGAGGGTCAGGTTTGGCTCAACATGATTATTGTAGTAAAATGGATCATGTTGGCTTAATCTATAATAGGCTCGGTGTCATTAGCCAACCTTGTATAGGGCCATGACTGGCCATGTATATGGTCATGAATAGGTAGAGGTGCCAAAGGGGAAGGTAGATCTCATGTGTTAGGAAAAAGTGTACTCATTTCAAACTTTATAATGGTTCTTGGTAACATAGTTATAAAATCTCTTAAGCTTTTTAAAAAGGGCGAGCAATCAACATATTGTTGGGCTACTTCACTGGCTAAGGTACGTACTAGACCACCCATCTAAGGCTACCCATATAGCTTAGATGATGGTAGGAAGACTTGATGTTTTTTTTGTACTTATACTATTCTCAACATTAATAAAACATTTTTTATATGGGAATGCTGGGCGTTGCCTTGGTTTGCTCCCATTTTATCCTAATATATTGTTGTGTATTCTTGAAATTAACTTGTGGCTTGTTGGTTGCCTATTCAAATATCGAACTATCCTTAACTAATTTGTGTGGAAACGTTTATCCAAATGCCACATGGTCTATTGTTTCATTGATAGAAAGCTTAGCCCATGACATGTGGTACCAAAGCATGGTTGAAAAGTGCTAAAGAATTGATAAAATGGCTATAAGTGGTGGATCTAGTGATCGGTAGAGGATCGAGGAGCTTGAGACCATAATGGTTGCCCTAAAAACTCATGCGGTAACTCAAAGATGTCCAATACTTTACATAGCTTAGATGAGGAAACTAGAGATGCCTTAAATGTCCTTCAAAAAGAATTTGAGTAGTTCAAGGCCTAAGTGAATGTTTTACAAATGGCTGTGGCCAAGTCGAGTTCTAGCTTGATGGAAAAAGGGAAAAGTGCCAAAGTGTCGAAGCTTTAAAGTTATGAGAGGGCAAGAGTTGTCAAAGAGCTTGAAAACTTCTTATTTGACATAGAACAATATTTTCAAGCTGTGCACATAGAATTAAAAAATGATAAAGTTACAATGGCTTTAATGTACCTTGCCAGGGATGCCAAACTGTGGTGGCATTCAAAATTTGTAAATGATAAATGCCTTATTAAAACTTGGGTAGACCTTAAGTAAGAGTTGAAAATCAGTTCTTCCCTGAGAATGTGAAGTATATGGGCCAAAAAAAGCTTTGAGAATTAGTGCAAACGAGAATGATGTAGGAGTTTGTAAGGAGCTTTTCTACCCTAATATTGGACATTAGAGACATGTCTAAAAATGACAAAATGTTCTATTTCCTTGAAGGCCTTAAACCTTGGGCCAAGATAAAATTACAAAGACAAAAGGTGTAAGATGTGGCCACAGCCATAGTTGCTGCCAAACATCTTCATGATTATAATGATAGCCCCTTAAAACAAAAGAATCCTCCATCATGTGGTAGTAACTCCAACTTTGGAAATAGTGGTAAGATGGCCAGAGTGGACTAACCTTTTAATAGGGTATCTAATAAGGGGCCTTTTGGTCGAGATAATTCCCAACCCAAGGTAAAGAATGCATCAAATTTCAAGCCAAAGCAATCGTTAGCTTACTTCTTATGCCAGAGGTCACATCAAGTGGTCGAATGCCCATATAAAGGTGCCCTTAATGCTCTGAGAGTTTCTTTTCAAAAGTTTTCTAAAATGCCCAAGACTATTGAAGAAATTGAAAAATAGCAAGCAAAGATAGGCTCAATATGGTTCCTTTATGCCATTCATACCTAACTAAACATGATAAAGAAAAAACCTAGAAGATAACTGATGTATGTGGACCTAGTACTCAATGGTAAGAGCATAAAGGCTATGGTAGATATAGGTGCAATCGATACCTTTATCACATTAGAGGAAGCAAAAAGGTGTGGTTTCAAGGTTAATAAAGATTGTGAGCAAAAGAAAGTGGTTAACTCGTTAGCTTTTACGATCAACAAAAGCTTCAAGAGTGTGATACCAAGTTAGGGCCATAAAAAGGAAATGTAGATTTTATGATTTTCCTCATGAATGACTTTGATGTTATCCTAAGATGGACTTCATGATGTTGGCTCAGGTGACCTTAATCCTCGCTACTAGTTGCCTATTATTCCAAGGGAAACACCTATGTGTTGTGTCAACCATGATATTCCCTAAGAGTGGGAAGAAAATGATTTTAGCATTATAATTTAAAAAAGTGGTAAAGAAAGGGAAGCCCTTCTATATAGCCATGTCGATTTACAAATAGGGGATTGAGTTGGAACCAACACTCGATAAGGTGTAAAAAATATTTAAAAAGTTTATGAATATGATGCCAGAGCAATTGCCTAAGGTCTTATCTTTTCGAAGATTAGTGGACCATGAGATTGAGCATCTCTTAGAAGTTAAGTTGCTAGCTAAAGGTCCATATCATATGGCTTCACTAGAGTTGGCTGAATTAAGAAAACAATTGGATAAGCTCTTACAAGTCAGGTTCATTAAACCATCAAAAGCACCATTTAAAGTACTTGTGCTATTTTTAAAAAAGCATTATAGGAGTTTACAATTATGTGTGAACTATAAGGCCTTGAACAAAGTCACTGTGAGAAACAAATATCCTATTCCCCTTATTAGCGATTTGTTTGATCAACTAAGCTAGGTCAAATACTTTTCCAAATTGGACTTGAGATCTAGCTATCATTAGGTTAAAGTTACTGAAAGAGATAAGCTAAAAACCAACTATGTAATGCGGTATGTTGCATTTGAATTTCTTGTTATGCCTTTTGGATTAACTAATGCCTCTGCCATATTTTATACCTTGATGAATCAGGTGTTTCATGACTATCTTGACAAGTTTGTGGTCATCTATTTAGATAACATAGTGGTTTATACTTTTACTTTGAAAGATCACCAAAAGTACCTATGTCTTATATTTCAAAGACTATAAGACCACCTGCTGTATGTTAAAAAGGAGAAATTTGCATTTGCTGAAATATGAATTCACTTTCTAAGCTACATTCGAATGGACATGAAAAAGTTAAGGTTATCAAAGAATGGGCAACATTGAAGAATGTAAATGAACTTCGCTTATTTTTTATATTGGCTAACTATTATAAGAGATTTGTGAAAGGGTACTCTCATAGAATCACGACCCTCACAAAGCTATTGAAAAAAGAGCATAAATGGTGTTCTACAAGTGAATGTCAAGAGGTTTTTAAGGGATTGAAAGAAGCCATAATGAAGGACCCTTTGTTGGCTTTTCCTGACATTGAAAAGCCTTTTGAAGTTTAAATCAATGCATCTGATTTTGCTATTGGGGGAGTACTTTTGCAAGAATGACACCCGATAGCATTCGAAAGTCATAAGTTGAGTGCAGCTAAAAAGAGATATACAGCTCAAGAGAAAGAACTCATGACAATAATCCATTATTTGAGAGCATGGCAACATTATTTGTTTGGTTCACAATTCGTTGTTAGGATAGACAATGTGGTGGTTAGTCATTTTCTCACCCAATTGAGGCTTACGACTAAGTAAGCTAAATGGCGAGAGTTTTTAGTCGAATTTGAATTTTATTTCGAGTACACAGCTAGAAAAACCAATCAAGTGGCAGATGCTTGAATAGACAAGTAGGGTTGGCTACCCTTAAGAGAATTATCCTTATGGTAGCTAATAAAGTCACAACAGATGTCCACAGGCTAATTGAAGATAATCTTAAAAAATACCAATAGGCCAGTGTCATCCTGAAGCTAGTAGCAAAAGAGAAATCCAAGTACTTTTACTAGAAAAATAGGCTCATATTGACAAAGGGTCCTCAGTTGTTTGTGCTAAAAATAGAAGGTCTAAAAAAGATGCTAATAAGGGAATGCCATGACACACCATGGGTGGGTCACCCTCATTGGCAAAGTACTTTGGCTTTTGTAAAACAAGGCTAATATTAGCCTCACATGTGACAAGATGTGATGGAATATATGAAAATTTACCTTGTTTGCCAATAGGATAAAGTTGAAGAAAAAAAACCAGCAGGCATACTTGAACCACTAACTATGCCCACAAAACCTTGATAAAGTATCTCTCTTATTTTTATATTAGGCCTTCCTAAGGTTGGTGATCTTAGGTCTATTCTAGTGGTGATTGACCATTTCTCGAAGTATGGTACGTTTATTTCCACCTAAAAGTATTGCACTACAAAAGATACGACCCAGTTAATATTTAAACATGTAATCAAGTATTAAGGCCTTTCTTAAAGCATTGTTAGTGACAGGGATCCAAGATTCACTTGGTCATTTTAGAGAGAACTTATGTAATCAAGTATTAAGGCCTTTCTCAAAGCATTGTTAGTGACAGGGATCCAAGATTCACTTGGTCATTTTAGAGAGAACTTTTCAAGATCTTAGGATCTCAACTCAACATCTCTTCAAGTTATTACCTATAAACTAATCATCAAATTGAATGATTTAATGGGTTGTAGGAGAAATACTTAAGAAACTTTGTTCAAGCTAATCAAAAGAATTGACCTTTATTGTTGGATATAGCTCAACTTTGTTTTAATTTTAACAAGTGTTCTTCCACAAACAATAGTCTGTTTGAAGTGGTCACTAGATAACTACCAAGACAACTATATATGCCCTTTAAGCCGTATCGAGGGAAGAACCCATGAGCCTTCAACCTTAGCAAAGAATGGAGACAAAATATAAAAATTACACAAACATACTTAGAAAAGGCAGTGAAGCACATGAAGAAATGGGTAGATAAAGGTCGAAAGGTACAGTAATTCAAAGTTGGTGATCTTGTTCTTGTCAAACTAGTGCCCAAACAAACTAGGTTCCTGAAAAAACAGGATTGTAGGTTGGTGCATAAATATGAAGGTCCAGTGAAGATCTTTTCCAAAGTGAGGAATGCTTATTACAAAATCAACCCTTTAAAATGGATAAATGTGCATCCAGTGCTCCATGTAAGTAACTTAAAGCCCTATCATGTGACCCTACAGATACAAGTCACCATGAATCAACTAGAGTTGACATTACCATGAAGCCACCATTAGAATGCTTAGTTGAAGAGATTTTAACTGACAAGGTTTCTAGAGTATATCAAAAAATAGTTCATGAATATTTAGTGAAGTGGGAGGACCTAGGATAAAAAAAAACCAGTTGGGAGAAAGATCATGACCTTTGAGCATTCAAGTAAAAGATTAAATAATTTCAGGCCAACAAGTCAATCAAGGCATTGACAGAATAGGTGGGGAAGGATGTCATGAGCCAATCTTGTATAGGGCCATGATTAGGTTAGGAAAGATGTCATAAGCCACCCATGTATAGGGCCATAACCGGATAAAAGTGCCAAGAGGGAAGATAGATCTCATGTGCTAGGGAAAAGTGTCTCTATTTCAAACATTATAATAGTTCTTAGTAGCATAGCTATAAAATCTCTTAAGCTCTTTAGAGGGGGTGAGTAGTCGACATATTGTTGGGCTACCTCACTGGTTAAGGTACATGTTAAACCATCTACCTAGGGTTGCCCCTCTTGGCCCGACGATGGTGGGAAGACTTGATGTTCTTTTTATACTCATTGTATTATTCTCTTTATTAATAAAACATTTTTTTATACAGGAATACTAGGGGCCACCTTGGTGTGCTCCCATTTTACCTTGATATATCATTGTGTATTCTTGAGATTAACTTGTGGCTTATTGGTTGCCTATTCAAATATTGAATTATCCTTGGCGGACTTGTGTGGAAACATCCATCCAAGTGTCATATGGTCTATTGCTCATTGAAAGAAAGTTTAGGCTATAACATTGGGCCATATCATTTCACAAGCCACCCACCCATTTTACCACCTCTACTCGTACTTAAAACATCATCAACAAATTGATACACAAAATCTATGCATGTAAAGTAAAATTTTTATTTTAATTACGTTGTATGTTTTTCTTCTTATTTATGAAAAATAGGTAAAAATATCACAATTAATCTAATATTGTAAAATTTGAATTTGTGATACTACTTAACCCTTTAATTTAAATGTATTCGATATATAATAATCTATAATATTATTCTTTTTTCTTTTAATTCTTGCTAGAAATTTTAGTGATATCATTGAGGTATTTTTAGATTGATAAAATAAAATTATACGTGACTTGAGAGGAAGATATGTCCAACCTATCAAGCAAGAAAGAATATTTAAAGTGGCATTAAAGTTAGGATTTAGGGATAAACTTGATATTCAAGTCAATTACCAAATAAGTAAGAGGTTAAGGGAAGTAGATGAGGTAGCTATGAATGCTTAGGCTTTGCTTGGTAAAAAGGATGGAAATGGGTGAGAATGAAAATTTTGTTAATTCAATAGTTAAAATTTATAATCACTTTCCTAGAAATGGGTGAGAATAGAAAATTTGTTAATTCAATGGTTAAAATTTATAATCACTTTCCTACTTTGTAACTTAACCATTTGATTTAAGAAATTTTTCATTCTCACCCCTTTCACCTTTCTATACTTCTTATCAAGCAAAATCTTAAAGTAGTGTTGGTCTTACCTTTTAATCTTTTACCTATAAGCTTTTATGTGTGACTTGTACGTTGTCTACCAATTGTAATACATGCTTGTATTCTTTTTCCAAGAGCAAGGCTTGGTTAAAAAATGGCATACAAGTAACATCTTTAAGTTTGTCTAGTCTACACTCTCTTTGTGAGCCTTATGGGTTTAACTTTATGCTAAGCCTCTTGTTTATTGGATCTAACAGACATTACAAAGTCAAGAACCAAGCTATAAACCTATACAAAACAAAGTTAAAAGCAATTTCATCATACCTAAAGCACATCTTTTGTTAAAATGGAAGTTCTAGGAAATATAGCTAGCATTGATGTAGGACCTAATTCCATGCCCATGATATTTTTGTTTTGAATTTTCATGATGGACAAAGAGAAGAGAAAAGCATTTTTTTGTTGGGAATAGTAATTTAAATCCCATAAGTAATTTATTTGGGATTGGCTAAATATTGCTTGATAGATAAGAAGACATGCAAAAGAAGAATTCTAAAAGAAAAAAGATTCTAAATAAGCACGTTTGACTTGTAGAAGAAGAATTCTAAAAGGAAATGATTCTTAATAGGTAAGTTTGTATACTTATAAATAGGTGAAGTCTTTATAGGGTTAGGTATGAGAAAAAAAATGTAAAAGAGTTACAAGGTTTTATGGGATAGACACCCCATAAGAGTACTAGGAATTTACATCCTATGGGTGTGTATGTTTGTATGTTTATGAGTGGACTAGAAAAGACTGAGAGGGTCTATATAGGTATGGTGTATATGAGTAGACTAGAAGAGATTGAGTGGGTCCATATAGGTATGGTGCATAGGTGCACAAGGTTATATATTTGTTTGGATTGAGAATACTCCATAAGATTATAGGAGATTGAGAGGGTCTATAGGTATTAATTATGACTGCTTGATATGGTTGTATGTTTGTAATTCTCTACAACTAATAGATCTTGTTTTTCACCTGTAAACAAAAGTTGGTTAAACCGAATTACGTTAAATTATTGTCTCTTATGTGATTGATTGTTTGATTTCGTTTTCGCTAGTATGATTGGATTGAGGGTTTTTAACCTAACAAATGATATCAAAACTTTGGTAATCCCTAATAATTTCCTCGTTTGCAAATCTCATGTAAATGCATCATTAATGTCTATTCTCTCGTAAAGCTAATTTGCAATATTTCCATCCCCCTATAAATATAATAAAAAATAAATTGAACTTTTCATAATTGCAATACAAGATCACAACTCCATTCTAGCAAATCGTTTATGTAATGCACTTTTGTCTTGCGAATGCATTTGAGGTAAAATTTAAAAGTATAAAATCATGTCTAAATACTCTAGAAAGAAGTGAATTTTCCTCCGTGTTAACTATTAAGATACAAATTAAATTACTAATAAGCTACTTAAATTCAAATTATTCAAATTATGAATGAAATTGAATTTATGTGGTTAATGAGTATTTATCAATATTTTAAATTTTTTACGTTCTTAAATATTATATAACAAATATAATATAATAGTTATTTACTTTTAAAATTTTATTGACAATAGTAAACAGATATGTTGAGTCGAGTGTTATAAATAAATACTCCACTCAATTGGCTCATAAACCTTAAATTTTTTATTAGAGTCAAAATAGAATCTAGCACAGTACTAGTTCGGTTCAACATGATTACATCTTATTCCAAGTGCAAATAAGCGGTAAATATTTGCGAAATTATTTATTTTTACAAGTATTAAAAGGTCATGATAGTAAATTCATAACAATAATTTTCCAAAGCTTTCTGATATTTTTTCCATAAAAAAAAAAATGAAAAAGCGGTCTCGCATTTTGAATGATGGAACGTGCGAAAGGAAAATAATGGTGTCTGCTTGAAGTTTTATTTAATATTTAAATTTTGAGTTACATAACAAAAAGTAATCCCTTTTATATATTCTTATAGATCTTATCTATTATAATTCGAAATCGAAGCTTCTAAATTAGATTATCAACTTATTAACCACTGAGATATGATCTTAGAGAACCCTATTCCAACTTTTACTTATGGGGCAAATTTGAAGTTTTCAACACTTTAAGCATTTCAGTTTTTTAAATTCTCTTCTTTTTTTCTTTTTTTTTTTGTCATTTCTGTCCAATGGAACTATGGGGCTAAATTGTTATTTGTTGTACATCTCAAAATAGATGCTTGTTCCTGTTAAAGGGTCGTTAATTGCCAAATAGGCAACTTTTTTTAATAAAACAAAGAATCGTATGTAAGAATAGAAAAAAATTGTAATTCTTAAAATTTAAAATTTAAAATTTAAAATTGTTAGATATTAATTTTTAAAATAATTGTATAAATTAATTAAATTAAATTTTAAATTCATATATATATATATATATATATAAAGTAGATTGTATATTATCAAAAGTCTCTTTATTATTTATTTGTTATTATTGTTGTGAATAAGTTGTTAAGCAAAAAGCATGGCGTAAGACTGGAGTACAACAAAGAAAAAAAAAAAAAAAGGTCATCTTATGCCCAAAAGTCGAAAATGAACTCAAACAGTAGAAGAATTTAGGACAAAAGAGTTGAACACGTGTAACGAGACACAAATTAGACATAAATTAGCCCATTTTCCTCCGTTCTCTCACAAAAAGGCATTGGCCTTTTTTCTCTACGAGGGTCCCTCCACCAATGTTTGAAGATTTATTTTAAAATTGTTTGACTCACTAAGAATTGTTTAAAATTGATCCACTCTAATACTTAGCTCAATTATTTAAATAAAATCAACAGTCTGTTTTAAACTACATATAAACGGTCTTCCTATTCAATGTGGGATATACTATATTTTAAACTACCAATAATCCCCAACTGCTTTGGAATGTTCGTGCTTAATCTTTAATCTTTCACACAAATAAATATTATAAATACAAAAAGGTATCTTTCGATTTAAACTTTCAATTAGCTTATATACCTTAGAATTCTAATGAAGTTGATGGTATCCACAAATTAAATTTTAACTCCTATTGTTAAAATTGAAAATATAACACACATAATACTTACTTAATCTTTTGTTAAAGGTTTAGCATTAATATGACCATGTGCTTATCCTTATTAAAGCCAAAGTTAGGTTCCATTATTGGTATCTAAAAAGAATTTTAAACCCATTCCATTTATGGTGCTTATTACCAAATTTTTAGGTAGCGCTTTGGTAAAAAGATCTGTTAAGTTGTTAGCAAATTTAACATAAATTATAGTAATTACCCCATTTTTTTTTATCAATTCTCTAATATAGTTATGTTTTAGACTAATATGTCTAGATTTTCCATTATAAATTTCATTATATGCTTTAGACATAATAGCTTCACTATCTCAATACAAGGAAATGGTTATTATTGGCTATGGCCTCAACTCTATATTCATTAATAAATTTCTTAACTATTCTACTTCCTTACCTATTACAGCTAAAGCTATAAATTCAAATTCCATAACTGAATGTGAAATGCAACTTTGTTTCTTGGATACCCAACCAATTGCACCATCTCCAAGAGTAAACATCCAACCTGAAGTGGATTTATTATCACTTATACTAGAGATCCAACTTGCATCCGAAAATATTTGTAAAGCTGCTAGATATTTTGAATAAAATAAGCCAAAATCTTTAGTTCTTTTAAGATAACCAAAAATTCTTCCTATGCCTTTTCAATGACTTATACTAAGCTTACTTATATATCTTGATAACTTGCAAACAACAAAAGTTATATCCGACCTAGTACAATGCATAACATGCATAATACTTCCAATAACACAAGCATATTCAAGTTGTGCAATTACATGATCTTGATTTTTTATTAACTTTATACTTGTATCATATAGAGTATTGGCTTTTTTTATATTAAGATACTTAAACTTATTAAGTAGTTTCTTAATATAATGACTTAGATTAAGTATGAAACCTTTGTTATATCTCTTAATTTTAATTTCTAAAATGGTATCACCTTAATTTAAATCTTTTATTTTAAAATTAAAAATGAAATACCTTTTAGTTTCATTTATGGCAATCATATTAGTACTTAAAATTAGTATATTATCCACTTAGAGACATATTATAACTCCATATTCTTTAGTAAATTTTGAGCAAATGCATTTATTTGCGCCATTATATTTAAAACCATTAGCCAATTTGGTTTAATCAAACTTTTCATGCCATTGTTTAAGAGCTTGCTTTAGCCCATAAAGTGACTTAATTAATTTACAAACTTTATTTTCATTACCTGGAATAATGAAACATTTTGGTTGTTCTATGTATACTTTTTACTCTAAGTCACCATTTAAAAAGACTGTCTTAACATCCATTTGATGCATATGTAATTTATAAAATGGAATCGAAAGCTATAAGAACTCTAATGGATGTTATTCTAGCTACTGGAGTATATGGATCAAAATAATCTATGACTTTCTTTTGTTTAAAACCTTTGGCAAGTAATCTCACTTTAAAAATTTGTATATAACCAACTATATTATATTTCCTTTTAAACACCTATTTACATCCTATAGGTCTATAACCTAGAGGTAAATTTACTAAAACCCATGTATTATTAGATATAATTTAGTCCTTTTTATCATTAATAACCTCTTTTTAAAAAGCAACATCTTATGAAGTTATAACTTCATTAAATGTTTTAGGGTTTTTTTCTTTATTTAGTAGAATTGGTGTTTTATTTAAGCACTTTGATTCTATTTCCTTCTATTAAGAAAACAATAGAATCTGTAGAAACAAAATCAAACTACAAAATATTCTTTTTTCTAGTTCTTTGGCTCATTGTAAGCTCAACAAAATCATTAGTTTCTTTTCTTTTTTCTTTAATCATAGGAATCATTTCAATTTATTTCTTCATATCAATTTCAGTATCACATATAAACTTATTTTCAAAAAATTCTACATGAATAGATTTAGCAATAACATTAGTATTTAAATTAAGAAGTTTATATGCCTTTGAATTCTGTGCATAACCAACAAAAATACTTTTAATACCTTTAGGTCTAAGTTTTGATTTATAAAGATTAGGTACTTTATAAAAGACAATGTACCCACATACTTTAAAATAATCTAAATTTGATTTTCTGCCATGATTCCAAAGTTCATATGGTGTTTTCAAGAATTTCTTTGAAAGAATTCTATTATGTATATGACATGCTATTACAAATGCTTTTCCCCAAAGATTTAGAGGTAATTTAGCTTTTAATAGCATATATTTATTATATTAACTAAGGTTCTATTTTTTTCTTTTGGCTAAACCATTTTTTTTTAGGTGTATAAAAAGCTATCTTTTGATAAATAATTTCATTATCTTCACAAAAAAGAGAAAACAAATCTGAAAAATATTCTCCACCCTTATCAATTCAAAGAATTTTTTTTTCTCTTTTTTATTTCCAACAACTAATTCATATTTTTAAATTTATCAAAAGCTTCAGCTTTTGTTCTCATTAGATACATAAAAGTATAATGAAAACTATCATCTATAAATGTTATAAAATACATTTTTTCTACCCTTGTTAACAAACCATTTAACTCTCAAATATTGAAATGTACAAGTTCTAACAATTATCTATTTCTTTTAACCTTAGGAAAAGGTTTCTTAGTCAATTTTTCTTTGACACAGATTTCACATTTAACGTAATGATTTTTCTAGTATGTTATATAACCATGCTTAAACATATCATTCATATATTGATAATTTAAATTTCCTAATCTAGCATGCCATAAAGAAAAAAATGTTCAACAATATAAGCAGAAACTTTATATATTTCATTAATACTTAGTTTAAACATACCATTATTAGAATATCCTTTTCCAATGAATATATCATTTAGGACATTATAACTTTATCAGATTGTAGTACAATCTTAAAACCTTTCATAATAGATTTGCAAATACAAGATTTTTTCTAATCTTAAGAACATGAAAAACATTAAGTAAAGTTAATTTATGTCCTGAGGTAAATTTTAATTTAGTCGTTCCTTTTCCAATCACTTTGCCAGGAACATGATTTTCCATAAGAATATTTTCTGGTCCTTTACATTTTTCATAAGAATTGAACTATTTTTTGTTGTTTTAAACATAAATTGTTGCACTAGAATCTAGCCACAAATCAGATGACTTATTTGTAGTAGCCAAATGAACTTCGATGATTATTTCAATTTGTATGTCAGTCATCATTATAATAAGTTATTTGATTTCTTGCCTAACCAGATTTACCTTATTTTCAGAACTAGAACCACTCTTAATTCCAGCATTTTTAAATTTGCAATCTTTAATAAAATATCCTTTCTTTCCATAATAGAAACACATTCTATTCTTATTAAATTTGGATTCCTTAAATCCCTTCTTCTTGACTTTAAAATTGTTTTGAGTTTTTTTAGAAAACTTGTGAGTTTTTCCAAAATTTTGTTCACTCACATGTTCACATTGGAACCTCCAAAGAAGAGTGCATCTTTTGCATAATTTTTTACTTTAATCTATAAATGAGTATGAAATCTTCAATAGTTAAAGTATTTATTGAATGCAAAACCTTTTTTTTATATCCATTTTAAAAAGGTGGAAGTTTTGACAAAATAGCTCCAACTTGAAGTGAATTAAGGATCTCAATTTCTAACTCATTTAACTTCGAAGCCAAAATTCACAACTCATGCACTTAGTCCATGATTAGTTTGTCATCAGTTATGGAAAAGTCAAAGTATTTTAAAGCCAAAATTTTATCAACACTTTTCTTTTCATTCATGTACTTGTGTTCAAGAACAGTTCAAAATTTTTTTGGTGTTTTCATATTTTTTTATAGGTCATATAGACAATTAGATAGTGACTTCAAAATGTTAACTTGACAAATAGTTCATTTTCTTTATGTTAACTTCTTATTACCTTAACAACATTAGAGTCTTAAGGAGTTGATTCTAGAATTGGCTCTAAATTTGGATCAAGTATATAAAACATCTTCAATGCAGTCAACAGGAAAACTATTTTGTCCTTCCACCTAGTATAGTTCAATCCATTGAAATGATCAGGCTAGATTACATCTTGATTCTAAAAATGAACTTTCATACTTGATTCCAAATCAATATTAGTAGGGGCGACAGTAGATGTAGTGGCCATGATAATTGCCTTTAAATTATTATAAAAACTTAAAACAATAAAAATAATAAGAAAGAAAAAATATGGCTTTGAGACGTAAAGAATACCATCTTAAAGGATACAACAAAGTTTTAAAACTCTCCAAATCAGAATCAGTAAAGTTGGTAATGCAAAAAGAACTATTTTTTTTATAAATGAATAGTCACAAAATTCTTATTTAAAAAGTTATGACAATTTGTATAGTCATGTTTTTCTGTTCAAATAAATTCTTTTTCAAATAGTCATATTTTCCTGTTCAAACATGCCTGTTCAAAATAAAAATAACATTTTATTGACATTTCAAAATTTAAAGTAAAAGATTTAAACAAAAAATAAATCTATTTTCTAAATAAACCCAAGTGGCCATTCTTTGACTTTTAAAATTATTTGACCTACTAGAAAAATTCTTAGCAATCCCAAATTACTTGGCACACTCCAACACTTAGCTCAATTATTTATACAACACAAGTAGTCCCTTTTAAACTACATATAAATGATCTTTCTATTCAATTTGGAATGCACCACATTTTAAATTACCAACAGTTTTTATGCCTAATGAAAATAAGGTCCCAAAAATATATGTGTCTAGTTTTAATTAAAGTAGCATTTAGTATCTTACAATATTATCATGGTAATGTAATTACTAGGATGATTTTATTACTAGAGTGATCCTAACACTTGTGGTTTGAAATCACTTTATTTGGTTAACAATGACTAGTTCTTAGGAATTAAAGATCATTGTGTTTGGTATTATTAAAAACCAAACATTATTTTGTGTAAAAGTATGAAATAACAATTTATATTATAACAGTAACACAAATTAATAATATTAAGATTATTTACAGATAACAATTTGTAAAATATTAGTAATATTTATTTATTTTATAATAAAATATTATTAAATTACTAAATTACTAAATATATTTATTGATTAAATTGATTTTTATTATATAAATTATGTAAAAATTTTGAATTAGAAAATGAAATCAATCTATTAAATTCATAATAAAAAAATAAAAATATTATATATACAATTTTAAAAAATAAAAAATACATAAATTATTTTAAATTTGTTATAATAATATTAGTTTGAAAATATAAAAATTTATAATATAAAATAATTACAATTTTAAGATGCAACAAATTTTTAATTCACATATTAAATGGTTAAAATTAATTATTGTTAATTTTACATATCATTTCATACTGGTTAAAAGTTTTTCACCCTTTTATATGGAAATTAAATCACCCTCCAAGGTAATGATTTGATCACTCTCGATGATCCAAGATCACCACCACGTAAGATCAATGAGTGCTTACAAAACACAGTGATCTAATCACCATGTATCAATCACCATGGTTTTTAGAGTGACCACCTAATACCAAACATTTCCTAAGGTAAATTACATTATTGATCATTGGATTATGATTGTGTTTTTAAAATAGTCCTTAAATTATTAAAATTTTAATTTAGTCACTAAATTTTGAGTAAGTATTTTTTTTTATTACACAAGCGTTAGTTTCTAATGGTGTGTTAATGTGGCAATGCCGCATCTACCATTAAATGCCACATTGCATTACCATGCCAATAAAAAAAAAATTTTATAAATTTATAATGCCATGTCAATAATGTCACGTAACGTATCAGGTAACATGGCATTGTCATGTGGTATTGTTATAGACTAATGATTTGGTGATAAAAAAACACTTACTCAAACTTTAGTAACTGAATTAAAAACTTTAATAATTAAGTGATCAATTTCAAATACAATCATAGTTGAGTAACCAATGATATATTTTACCTTTTTAATTACAAGGTAAACTACTTAAATAATTAAATATGTGGTTTATCTCAAAATAAAAGTGACCCTTGAAATTTAATCTTGTGTTTGTCTTATTAATATTAAGCTTAACAATGTTAATTATATTTATTTTTTATTTGCCACATTGCTTTTTTTTTTCTTAAATACTTTTCTTCCTTCTCATTTCTAATAAAAAATGTTTTTTTGTTATTTTTCTTTTTATCTTCATATAGAGTCTTTGTAATTTATTTTGGGTTAATATTATGAATAATTCATAAATTATAGTGAAATGTTTAATGTGATATTTGAATTATGAGTCTATTAACTAATGTAATATTTAAAGAGTTATCATATGTTATCATTTGAAACTAACCATATTAGAGATAAATATCACATTAATTAACATATTAGTAATTAATGTACCGCATTAAAAATTTTAAAATTTAAATATCATATTAAATATTTTATTATAATTAAAGAGCTTTTTGTAAGGTTAACTTTTTTTTCATATGTTTTAGATATCCATTAAGTAGGGTGAAACTATTCTCCTTCCTTTCTTGTTTAACCTCTAATTGCTATGATTTTTTATATTTTTATTTTTTCTAATTGTGATATTTCATTTGGCTGCACAAATTCATAAATATAAAAAGGACGTCAATTATATATTTTTTAAAAAATTACATTTATTATCAAACCAAATTCTTACATGCTATATATACCACATTATGCATAATTGTTTTTGATACATACACTAATTTATACGTAATCAATAATCAAATAATATACACTAATTGTTTTTGATACATACACAAATAATAGTACATATTAAAAAAAAAGAAAAGAAAAGACATCATGGAAGTCAACCAACCATTCAAAGCTCAGTCTATAACGTAATTGCATGCTTAATACTTTACATAAAAAATATTAGATCCCAAAATGCTTTGATTTGATGAAATTTTGAGTGTGTGATTTTAATATAATAAAAGTCAACAAATTCAAAGTGCCATTATAAAACGGTAGTAATTGTTAGTCCCACAAAATATTTTTGATTTGGACTTTATGGATTAATTAATAAATCCGGATGGTTCTCGATTTTGATAAAAGGGTCATCGTCACCGCTATTAATTCATACTAAGCATGCCGGGCCCCACTTTTTTTTTTTTTTTTCAATGTTGGCATGAATCTATTTAATTTGATTAGAGTTAATTTAGGTTTTGTATAACAATACTGTTAAGATTAGGAAAAGTTCGATTTAAAAAAAATACATTTAAAAAATAATACTGTAAAAGTTTGCTGTGAAAAACTATGATTAAAATTTCTAAATATTTAGTATTGTTATAAAAAAATTAAAAATGTTTAAACAAATGATGTATGAAAAAAAATAAATCATGTCAAAAATAAACAATTTAGTAACTATTTAATTATTTTGTTTTCAAATCAGATATTTCAAATCGCAGCTGCACTCCTAATTAACTTTTAGGGTTGGCTCACTTTTAATTGTTAAAAAGTGCTTTTAAAATAAATCATAATTTGTTCGGAATCCAAATACATGTTAAAGGAATCGTTACTTTAATTTTTTTAATAAATACCTTTTTTAATATAAAAAGCTAGGTTACTTTATAATTTGATAATTACCAAATTAAGATCACATACTTTAATCTAATAAACTAATTTAATAACATTTGTCAATATTTATGTGATTCGTTGATAAAATATCGATTTCTTCATAACCTGGGAAAAGAAAGCATGGTTACGATGGAGTTTGCAACATGGAAATTGATGTAGGAGAAAAGCATAGTAGGATGAATGAGAATAAGCCATCCAACTACAATAATGAGCAAAGACGGAGATTGGGTACCAGTCCTGTCAAGAACAATGAAATGTACGACCTGGAACTGCTGTGGGCTTGGGAACCCACAATCAGTTCATCTCCTTCGGGACTTACTGAAGCAAGAAGATCCCAACGTGGTTTTTCTATGTGAAACCATCATAAATATTAGGACGTTAGAGAAAATAAAAATGAAGTTTAATATGCAAGGAATGGTTGGGGTGGATGCAACTGGAAGGAGTAGTGGTCTCGGAATGACGTGGCAGAAGGAAGTTAAAATGGAACTCCAGAGCTTTTCGAAATATCATATTGATGTGAAAGTCACGGATCAAGAAGGGAAAATGTGGAGGCCAATGGGGTTTTATGGCGAACCAGAAGTAAGAGCAAGAGAACCAGCACGGAATGTACTACAAAGGTTAGCTCAAAACAATGACATGCCATGGTTATGCCTTGGAGACTTTAATGAGATTCTTTGGGACAATGAAAAAGAATGGGGAAACTTGCGACCAGAATGGCAGCTAAGGAAGTTCATATCCACCCTTATAGAAACAGGTTTTTATGATCTTGGTTACATAGGGCCGGAGTTTACATAGAGAAGAGGTCGATGCGTGGAAAATGTGATAAGGGAAAGACTAGATAGGGCTTCGCATGTAGTGTATGGGGAGAGCCGTTTCCATGGTGAGACATCTGGTTAGCTTAGTTTCTGACCATTGTCCTATAATGGTTAATACTTTAAGGCGGAATTGGAAGGCAAGCAACAGACGAAATAAATGCAAGTTTGTGGACAATGCATGGTAAAAGATGAAGAAGGCAGAGTGTTGATGGAATCAGCATGGAACGATTACAAGGACTAGGGCCTAGTAAAAACTTAAGGCTATGGGGAGGAGGTTAATGGCGTGGGAAAGGAGCAAATTTTTTGGTTTAAGAACTAAGATTGTGGACTTGCAAACACAACTTGGCGAGCTAAACAATCGAGCATGGAGCCATAAAGTCGCTGAAGAAGAAATGGCCATTAAAACAAAGCTAAATGAATTGCTCGAAAAAGAAGAAGTGATATGGATGCAAAGGGTAAGGACAAATTGGCTCAACTAAGCGACAAAAACACTAAATTCTTTCACATGCAAGCTACTCAAAGAACCAATATGGTCAAAAGGCTCTTTGATTTATTTATAAAATGATTATTTAAGATGTTTTTATACAAAAATAAAAGATCTTAAATAATCTTTTTATAAAAAAAGAATAAAAGGATTATTTTTCATCAAATGATTCTAAATAATTTTTTTATTTTTTTATATTATGGATTATTTAATAATTATATTTATTTTATAAAAAATTTATTTAAAGTGTTTCTCCACAAAAAAAAAAGTTTTAAATAATCTTTTTATAAAAATATTAACCCTAAAGCATAAACCTTAAAATATAAAAAGATTATTTAAAGTTTTTTTTGTAGAAACATTTTAAATAATCTATTTATAAAAATATAAAAGGATTATTTAAGGTATTTCTATATAGAAAATACCTTAAATAATACTTTTATAAAAATATAAAATGATTATTTAAGGCGTTTTCTATATAGAACGTCTTAAATAATCCATTTATAAAAATATAAAATGATTATTTAAAGGTTTTCTACACAGAAATGCCTTATAATCTTTTATAAAAATATTAACCTTAAACCCTAAAATATAAAAAGATTATTTAAGGTATTTTCTGTACAAAAAATGTCTTAAATAATTTTTTTATAAAAATATTAACTTTAGACCCTAAACTTTAAAATATAAAAAGATTATTTAAAGCGTTTTCTGTATATAAACACTTTAAATAATCTTTTTATAAAAATATAAACAAATTATTTAAGACATTTCTGTACAAAAAATTTCTTAAATAATCCATTTATAAAAATATAAAATGATTGTTTAAGATATTTTTTATGTCAAATGCCTTAATTACAATATAAAAAAATATTTTTTTGTATAAAAACCTACAACTAAATTTAAGCAAATTTCAGACATGCTTTTCAAAATGGTAATGGCTATTTCATCATTTTTTTTATTTAGGTCAAATTTGAAAATAAGACAACTTTTCTCATCGAAATCATAGAATATCACAAGAAAATGTGGGTTTTTGATTTTAAGATTTTGGGTATTATTGAAAATCTTACATTTTTTCACATAATCAGATTATTTTGAATCAAATGTAAGAATTAAATATCCATCATCAAGATTCCAAGGGAAAATTTTATTGATTGCCCATAACCAAACTCCACTTGAATGTTTTTGAGTAAAAATCATTAGTTTTTAATTAAAAGGTTGTCAAACGCGTAAAATGTATGGATTTTTTAAAAAATAAAATAAAGTATGGAGATATTAATAAGATTTTGGTTTAATATCACATAAAAGATTTTAAAATTTTGAGATTTTATATTCAAATTTTATTACGTGTGTTTAATTTAATTTTATATTGAATTTGTTTAACTTTATTTTAATTTTCTTATTTGATTATTTAATAAATTTTTATATATAAATATAACATTTGATTATGATTATAATATTTTTATATTTATAATTTTGAAGAAATAAAAATTTTTTATGTGTTTAAATAATTGACTCGGGATTGAAAGTGAGTTTAGGATGCCCCATAACACTCACAATTGAAAATTGATGACAATTAGGCTTACAACCAAAACTCAAACTTAAAATTATTATTTTTTAATATTTATTATCTAATTGACAAACTATCATTTCAATAAATCTTTTAATATTTAAATACTCAAATAATAAGTGCAATAGAAAAAAATATAAAAGAAACACAAGTGAAGAAATAATTATTTTAGACCAAATCTGATATAGCAAAAAATTAGGGAAGAGTGATGCTATTTGCAACCCAACGTATTCCCTTTACACTCCACTACTATTAACATCCAAATTTTTACTAAGCATATCCCAAAAACATAAATTTACTAAAAATCCAAATCTTAAAGGATTAAGTCCCAAATCAAGCTCTAATCACCTATTCGATGTTAGATAGCTTAGAATTAGAGGTAAATCATTTTTTCTACTTTTTCGTTTGATTTTATGTTTAGTTTTGTAAGACTTAGGATTTTAAGTTTTGAGATATGATTCGAATATTTCGAAAATGAATTTTTGAAAATTATTGAATGTTTTAGGAAATAGATGTCCAAAATTATTCAAGAACTTTAAAAAATTTATTTTTGGAATCCTTTAAAAGTTTCTGAATATCTATTTCCAAAAACCTTTAAGAATTTTCGAAAGTGGATTTTTGAAATTTCTCAATGGTTTCCATTTTTTTTTAATGCCTTTAAAAGCTTTTAGAAATGAATTTTTGGTATACAATAACTGGACACCATAAGGAACATTGACTCTGATAATATTATCAGTAGATTGACAAATTTAGTAGTAGAGACTTTTAACTTTTTGGCCACCAGACATTATCCATTTAATAATGTTTATAATACATTTTTGTAATTCTAACAAACATGTATATAAGATGAATCATTAAGTGTGAAGAGGTACTTATGTAAGTTGGTTGCTACACCATGTATGATGAGGCAATCATGTTCATTGCACATGATGTAATAGCTAACTTGCATGAGTGTCTCTTCATAATTAATGATTATTTTCAAATGTACATTTGTTAAAATTTTAAAAATATTGCAAACATTAATAAATATGTAGTGCAACCAAAAGATTAGAGGTCTTTATTATTGGATTTAAATAGTCAATACATCAAAAAAATAATTAAAGATCTGTTTGAAGATTGCAGTAAGAGACATCATATATTTTCATGCCAGATTTTGATCAAGAGATTAAAATTTACCATCTCGTACCTAATGTAACAAAAAAATTAAAGTAAAAAGTTATTTTTGAAATAAATTTTTGGATAATTGTAATGCTTTACAAAAATGCATTTTTTGGTACTGTAAAAATTTTCTAAAAATAAATTTCAAATACATTGTAAAAATTTTTTAAAATGAATTTTTGATAATTTGTGTTTATTTTTTAAAAAATCAATTTCGGTGAATAACTTTTTTTTCAAAAATATATTTTTGAAACTTATGCAATAAAAAATTAATTAATTAATATTTAAATAATTTTATTAAAAATTACTGTTTTGAGTGCAAATAACACTACTTGTGTGGAAATCCGCCTTAATCATTTTGACCAATTTCTCAAATTACCCTCCATGGCCCTGTCACTTTCCACGATATAGCGCGAACCCGTTTTTTCGGGCAACGGTCAGCACCGTTTGGTCACATCTCTTGCTGCACGCTTCACTCTCTAAAACAAAATAAAAAAAAAATCACTTAAAATAATAAAAAACAATTTTTTTTCTCTCTCAAACTTACTCTCTTCACTTAACTTGGAAAGAGAAAGTTTTGAGAAACATACAAAGGAAAGTTCATTTCTTTTTTTTTTTAATTTTTATTTTTTTTATCTTGCTGAAAGGAAAAGGTTCAATACAGAAGCAATTTTTGGCTTGGGGCTTTTTTGTGCTTATGTTTATGTTGGTTGCCTTTTTTGAGGCATGGTTTGATTGAGGGGAATGGGATCAAAGGTAGGGATTTGATTGAGGTGATATTTGGGCGGTAATGGTGGGATTTGAGAGCTAGGGATTTTTGGTTTTTTGTTGTAATGTTGTGTTGTTGTGGTCTTCTTTACTATTTGGATCTAAGGATATTTAGATTGAGAAGCTTAAAAGGTTGAAAAAAAAGTTTCAGCTTTTTTATTTTTAGTTGGTTTGTCATATGGAACGAAGCAAAAAGCTTGAGTCTTGGGCGTTTGTTTGGTTGATCTCGGTGCTGCTGCATCCATTGTTGCCTGTTTCTGCTAATGTGGAAGGTGGCAATATCTCTTTTTTTTTTTTTTTCTCTTTTTCTATTCTTTTTCTTGCAGCAACTCATTTTTGTCCTTTGTGTGTTCAATTATTTTTGGAGTTTGATCCTTGCTTTTTTTTGTGGCATTAGTTGGTTATGGTAGCATGGGTTTTGATATTTTGTTATATCATTTGGTTTTAAGTATGAAAATGAGTTTGCTTTAATTAGCATGTATATTCCTGATGATTGGAATTTTTTTTCCTTTTTCTTTTTGTTTTTCTATTGGAAGATTACTTTAGAAATGTTTAATTTGATTCTATGGATTCTGATCCTTGTAGTAAATCAATATTAAGACAATATAATATGGTAGTCCAATTTGCTACTTTTGTTATAATGGGTATATTGATACTATGAAAACATGTCTCAGAAAAATGCTTTTTCTAGAATGCCTTTGTGAAAATTGCAGATTATGATATTTAATTGATCACAGAAGTTGCGTACTTTCGCTTACATTAAATGATGACTTGATAATACTGTAGAAATCATGGCTGTTTCGCACAATTTAAATTGTTCTTTGCAAGCCTTGCTGGTTTCGTAGCAGATCTATTATACTTAAGAAGTCATTAAACTCACACTGTTTAATGTGAAAGAATCTTGTCTTTTTCTTCTTTTTTTTTCCTTCTATTTTAGTTAACTGTTGATTCAGTGGATAATTGTGGGACATGGTTTATTTACATTCGACTTCTGTTACTGTAAAATTTAGAAGATTTGTTGCTGGAACTGTTTAAGTATGATAAAGTTGATATCATGTACTGTTTCGAACTGTTTAAGCATCTTCAAGTAACTATGATTTCTTCTTGTTAATTGACCTGGTAATGCTTCTAGAGAGTGGAGATGAAGAGGCTTTCTGAATGTAGCTGATTTGGATATGCTATGTATTATAACATATTCATTGTTAATTAATGTTATCCTCTTACCATCTTTACTTGCTTCTTGAAACAGGTGATGCATTGCACAGCCTAAGGACCAACTTAAATGATCCTAACAATGTGCTACAGAGTTGGGATCCCACGCTTGTCAACCCCTGCACATGGTTTCATGTTACATGTAACAATGATAATAGTGTTATTAGAGTGTAAGGTTTTTTGCTCTTTGATGTCTTCTGAGCAGTTGGTTACAACTTAAAAAAATGTGTTTTACTGATTTTGCAAATGATTACTTGTGTAATGTCTACTTCTGCGTCATTTTTTCAGTGATCTTGGAAATGCAGCTTTGTCTGGTCAGCTTGTACCACAGCTTGGCTTGCTTAAGAATTTGCAATATTTGTAAGTCATGCTTTGCCTTGATAATTCTAGCTGCTTTCCTTTTGTAATTGGTTTGGAATTGATGTGCTTTCTTCTGAGTAAAATATGCTAATGCTAACTTTCTCTATGTTAATAAAAGAAAGAAATGGTTCACAACCATGATTGTCACATTAGATAAGCTTCATTAATAATTTGGCCAGTAGGAAGTTGTTTAGTGTCACACCTGCTTCATTTAGTTTATCGAACTTCTTTGACATATTCAATTCATATTTCTGAGAAGGGGCTAACCTATAATTCCTCTATGCGTGGCAAATGGGAGTCTTCCTTTGCCAGTGGAATAAAGTGTATAAAATAAATTTAAAATTGTTGATTTTGCTGGTGTTTTGGCAGCTGAAATCAATCTGTCTGTGAGTAACTGTAATGGATACTTATTTCTTTAATATGGGGTTGGTCATATTGGCTACCTCTAGATTCAGGTGTCATTTATAATGAACTAGAAAATTGTCTTTCCTTGTAGAATCAAGTTGTCATGATCTTCATGTTTATGGTACGGTTAAGGTTCACAAGCTTTCTTAAGCAAGGGTTTGACTCTATATAGGTCATCAGCTGGGAATAAGTAGCTATTGACGAGGATCAAATGGTTCTCAACATATGTTTACTAACTGGAAGTATGTTCCCTTGTCAAAATGAGGTGCCCATATTACACGCATAGTGGTGAAGACGAGTGAAGGAATTAATAAGCATTTTGGAGCTAGTTTACATTCATTCTTTCTTGTCTAGTTATTAAGATGGTCTTTCTGGTGGGCTTTGTGTGGGGATGGGTGGAACTATGTAAATCATCTTATTGCCCCCTTTGACTTGTTGGTTTGTTTCCCTTGAACATGACAAGAGGATATATTTTTTTTTAATGATATGATGGGTTTCAGAAAGCCACTTCCTGTTCTTTTAGGATTTCCCCACAATATGTGCATCCAAATCCTAGTATTAAGTTGTTGTACAGTTTACTTGTCTTAGAATTTCATTACATTTCTTTTGCATGTTGAGACATATTTCTTTATGCCAGGGAACTTTACAGCAATAATATAAGTGGACCAATTCCTAGTGATCTTGGGAATTTGACTAGCTTGGTGAGCTTGGATCTTTACTTGAATAGTTTCAGTGGTCTTATTCCTGAATCCTTGGGCAGGCTGTCAAAATTGCGATTCCTGTAAGTATATTGATGTTGCTGCTAATTTTTTCCCTTTTTTTTTTCTGGGTATGACAGCTGATTTGTTTATTACATGTTGAGTTGCACTGAGAATCTAACTCTTTATTTCTAGAATTATGTAACTGGTACCAAACTGAAGTTTACCTAACTTAGAATAGACAAAGGAACATAAACAAGTTATTTTCTAGTATTTGTTATTTTAAGAAATAATCAAGTATAAGATATTACAGCCCCCCTCCACCCCCATCCCACCTTTAGTATTCAGAAAGTATTTTCATAATATATTACAGCATATACAAGTTCATTGCTTTTCATTTCATCAACTACAACTATCTGGACTTTGGTCAAGTTTTCAGTGCAAGATGTTTACTTAAATTTTCAGTTTACAAATAATCCAGGAGTAATGGAAACTTCTTTTGACATTTAAAAGTTAGTTTAACAGTTTCCATGGTTAATTCCAACCAGCAAAAATGATCTGCAAGTTTGGCATTGGTATATTTCCAAGTATCATACATTCACTCACATCTACACAAAGGATACTGGTTGAGCAACTGATGCATAAAACAAAAAGCTTTTCTTGTTTAAGTAATTAAGTGTGATTATTACAGCTGTTGTTGGTCAAAGTTTGCGTAATATAGAATTTCTTGAATTATTTAGCTCTTAACTTCTTTTGTTATTGAAATGTTTGTGCAAGGATAGCCGGCTTAACAACAACAGCTTGACAGGTCCTATTCCTATGTCATTAACTAATATTACAGCACTTCAAGTCCTGTGAGTTCCAACCTTACTTCTTATGTCAAGATATCTCACTCTGCCCCCTTTTTCCCTTCTAAGATATAATCATTAGTACGTAAGTTATGTATCCTTGAATTGCATTGTGAAATGCAGGGATCTATCAAATAATCATCTCTCTGGAGAGGTTCCAGATAATGGCTCCTTCTCGCTATTCACACCCATCAGGTTTTGTTTTTTTTTTTTTTTTTGTGATCTGCATGCTGCTTTACTTGGCTGACAAATTTGGGTACCTTGCTTAGGTGTTTGCTGTTCCATATGCAGTTTTGCTAACAACTTGGATCTGTGTGGCCCCGTTACTGGACGTCCTTGCCCAGGATCTCCTCCGTTTTCTCCTCCTCCTCCTTTTGTTCCACCACCACCAATTTCTTCACCTAGTAATCTTCCTTTCATGTGAAATATTTCGAATCTGTTGAGCTGCCTTTCATGGTTCTTTATGCAGTGTTTTTTTATACTATTCTTGCTGTCAAGTAGACTCTATTAGTTCCATTTGACAATGTACAATAATCTTCCAATTGATTTTTAGCATTTTAATCCCCCATATAATCTCTAATTTTGTGGCATGTACGTATCATCAATGAGCTGAAAGTAATGTCCTTCCCCTTTTCTTCTGGTTGAATCTCATCTCAGCTTGCACTCCAGTTCTTTACTTCTGAAGTTCAAATGAACTGTGTCCTTATGAACTTTGATTCTGCCAAGACGTAAGCATTGGATATTCTAATTTCTTCATCATATCATTTTTTAGGTGGGAATAGTGTTACTGGTGCAATAGCTGGAGGAGTTGCAGCAGGTGCTGCCTTATTGTTTGCTGCACCTGCAATTGCATTTGCATGGTGGCGTCGGCGGAAACCTCAAGAATTTTTCTTTGATGTACCTGGTTAGTGCTATAAATGAAAATTTACTGGGTTCAAGGGTTCAAGTTGGGGTGACAGTTATAATATTCACCAGTTTACATCTCTTTGCAGCTGAGGAGGATCCAGAAGTCCATTTGGGGCAGCTTAAGAGGTTTTCACTGCGAGAACTACAAGTTGCCACTGATAGTTTTAGCAACAAAAACATTCTGGGTAGAGGTGGATTTGGTAAGGTTTACAAAGGACGGTTAGCTGATGGTTCACTGGTTGCTGTGAAAAGATTGAAAGAAGAGCGTACACCTGGGGGGGAGTTACAGTTTCAAACAGAGGTAGAGATGATCAGCATGGCTGTGCATAGGAATCTCCTCAGGCTGCGTGGGTTTTGTATGACGCCAACTGAACGGCTACTTGTTTATCCCTACATGGCTAATGGAAGTGTTGCATCATGTCTAAGAGGTGAAGCCAATGAGCATTTGTTCTCCAATTCCTCATTTTTTCTTTGAAAGGGGTGGGGGGTTTATTTGTTGAAATTGTTATAATCATAATCAGTGCAACATCTAGCCTTGCTTTCCAGCTTTAGTAAATTTTCATGTTTTATTGATGCATTCTTATAGAACGCCCTCCATCACAACTACCACTTGATTGGCCGACACGGAAGAGAATTGCATTGGGATCTGCTAGAGGTCTTTCTTATTTGCATGATCATTGTGACCCAAAGATCATTCATCGTGATGTGAAAGCTGCAAATATTTTGTTGGATGAGGAGTTTGAAGCTGTTGTTGGTGACTTTGGGTTGGCTAAACTCATGGATTACAAGGATACCCATGTAACTACTGCTGTGCGAGGCACAATTGGACATATTGCTCCAGAGTATCTCTCTACTGGAAAATCCTCAGAGAAAACTGATGTTTTTGGTTACGGTATCATGCTTCTGGAGCTTATCACAGGACAGCGGGCCTTTGATCTTGCTCGGCTTGCAAATGATGATGATGTCATGTTGCTTGATTGGGTATGCATATAATGTTTTCGTTTTTTTGCTATCTTAATCTTCATTCTAATTAATTTGCTTAAATCTGTTCTCTAATCTGCTTAAATACTAATTCAGCAACTGTTCAATTGCTTGCTTGACACCTGCCTGATTCTCAATATTATTCATGTCTTGACCTTGGTGATATGTGAAAACCAGTTGGATTGATGTAGTTTTGATGCCTTGAGATAATGATAAAAAAACTAGGTTAGCCTAAATGTTCTAAGCCTTGAGCCGAGCTGATTCGCTTGAGCATTTTTTTTCTTTTCAGGTCAAAGGACTTCTGAAGGAGAAGAAGTTGGAAATGCTAGTTGATCCTGATCTCCAGAGCAATTATGTCGAAACTGAGGTAGAGCAGTTAATCCAGGTTGCTTTGCTATGCACACAAGGTTCCCCAATGGACCGGCCGAAGATGTCAGAAGTAGTAAGAATGCTTGAAGGTGATGGGTTAGCTGAGAGGTGGGATGAGTGGCAAAAGGTTGAAGTGCTACGGCAGGAGGTGGAGCTGGCCCCTCATCCTAATTCTGATTGGATCGTTGACTCAACCGACAATCTGCATGCTGTTGAGTTATCTGGTCCGAGGTGACCATGGCATAGCTACAGAAAAGAGAGGGAAAAGTTTTCACTAGTTATTGTTTATGATAATTTTTTTTCTTTTTTTATTTAATGACCATATCCTGATTTATGTCTCCTGTATGTCCATTCTGCATTGTATTCATTACATTTTGTGGATAGTTAGCTTTGTTGAGGTGCAACTTGTATCTTCTGCTGCAGTTTGAGGGAGCCATGCTCATGATGTTTCCAGACAGTTGCAGCTGCGGCAGCCTAACCCATATATGCACGTCGTTTCTCCTAGTTTAATTCTTCCATACAGTTTGTGACATGCCAAAGGGGTTTTGGGATCCCATGCATGGAATTTTCTAGGGGATTTAATTGTTTTTGAATGCCAGTACGTGTTTATAGCTTTGCATGGCTTAAACTTGAGTATTTCTTTTCTGTAATCAGTAGTTACATACGCAGCCTAGAGGTGTTGTGGGGTTTTTTTTTTTTTTTTTTTTGCCATTTGAGATTGTCAGTTTGAGCCAACAATCGTAACTAGGGTGTTATGCTTCTAATCACCGCTATCGCCCGAAAATGGGGTTTGGCTTTCCTGTCTCTTTTCTCTACCTCGCTACTTACAGTTAAATTCTTTTATGGTACCTTTTTTTTTTTTTTTTATAGTTACAGTTTAAAAGGAAATTCTAAACACGTTCAACTACTAATGGCCTTATTGAAGCTAGTGAGAGAAAGAAACTTTTATTTCCAAAGCATCGGTTGTTTTGAACCACAGTACAGTGAAAGATTTCTCAGAAAGCTTCTCAACTTTAAAAGGGCAGCTAAAACTTCTTTTTGCTGTACCAGGACAGCCTTGATACACAAACTTAAACTTTAGGATATCTAACAACCTCAATACTTCACAAAGAAAACGATTTAACACAACATAGTAAAACTGTTATATTAATTCAAATCCACTCAAGGAAAGACCCAAAATAAGCTGAACAGGCATGGTAGCCTTAATAATGACTAATGAGGATGGTAATTATCTTTAGAAGAACCACCAGATCCAAGGTTTGAATTCTGCCTGGAAAAAAGGTTTGGATATGAGAAGAATTCATCATCCATTGAAGGTAATCTCTGCGGTTGATGTTGAAGATGGTCTTGTTCAAGAACATGTTCACTGGAAACTGGTGAATCAAAACCTACTTTTAGTTTGTCGACTGAAGGAAGATCTGCTATCTCTGATCCTTGGTGCTCCTGTTCCTGATGTACCAGATGGGAGTCCAGAGAGCATAAAACATCATCAGGATCACTAAAAGAGCTTTGATTATCAAAATTTGGCTTTTCTGTACTAGCTGGTTGATGAGGAATATCTGTATGAAAAAGGTTCTCAGAGCTGCAACTCTCAACGACCTGGTCAGTCTTTTTCTGGGTAAGTTCAGCAATTCTGACCTGTGCAAGACTTGCTGCTGAGCGAGCTGCAGCTGCTGCACGCTCAGCAGATTCAGCAGCTACCTGAGCAGCAGCTAAAACATCCTGTAGATCTACATTGGCCTCACTTTTTGTCCTCGAAATAGCAGGTGGTGGATCGCTTGGTCCTGCAGAAATTGATGCAGAAGATACTGATGGAGGAGAAATGAATGGCAGAAACTGTTTTTTTTCTTTGGCTCCAGCTGGATCATTGGGCATTTCATTTTCTTTAGCAACTGAGTTTTCTTGCATTAGCATATCGGGCATCAAAGATGACATTTGTAACACGTATCCAGAAGCTCCAGAATATCTAGATGATCCACGATCAATTTCAGGGTCTGGAGTAGCTGGTGAAGGTGGGTCAATTGCTTGTGCTGATGAGGCATTTGTGCTTGGCCGCAATGGAACCTTAGGAACTTCAGGAAAATCTAATGGCTCAATGTCTGTTTCAGAATCAGGCTGCTCATTTTGGGCATGAACAGGAGCAGAATTCAATGTTTCATCATGTTTCTCTGCAGGAAGGGGCAGCATAGACCCACTGACAAACTGTGTTGGACCATTCTGACAAAAAAAAGACACATTCAATGAGACAGGAACAGAGAACAAGAGTAAACATGGTCTCCAAAATTTACTTACCAATAAATCTTCGTGTGGTTTGAAAAACTCAGTCTCAGTGGAAGCTGGATCCCAATCCAACTCATGCTCTTCAGCAATTTCTTTCAGAAGCTTCAACTTTGTTTCGGGCGAAGGAGCACGTACAGATAACAATTCTATCAACTGCATTTAGAATTTATGACGATATCAACTGTAAGAAAAAAAATACAAAATGAAAATAAGCGGTCAACCTTAAAAACTTATAATACCTGACGATTAACACCACAATCTGGCCTCAGCTCAGTTGCAGCTGATACAAATTCCTTTCCATACTTGGAAATGAATAGCATTTGAACCTGCAGCAACTCTGGTAGATCGGCACATCTTGGTGCAGCAAAACAAACACTAGATATTGCTTCTTTCAAATCTAGAGGACATTCCCTGAAAAAGGATGATTCTTCAAATTTTCATTGTACAAGAAGCACTGTGTTCTTAACCTTTTTTTTTGAGCAACTTCAAAAATTCTATAGCACATCAACTTCTTGTGTAAGGAGGATATAATAGATCTGAGATCCAAATTATACAAACACAGCATTTTTGCAAACAATGTCATTCATTAATCTAACAGAGTTAGTCATAGCAACAAGTGCAGACAACATTGACAGTGTTGGATTGACACTGTAAAAGTTCTAGTGAATTGCATCAAGCTATATTATTTAAGTAACATGCACTAATAATAACCTAGGAAGAGACTTAATCTACCTCCAAAATGCACTTGAGCTCAGGCAGCAGAGCTAATGCTTCACTTAAGCAATTGCCAAAGCAGCCCAAGATTTTAATATTGGCATGGCAATGCATAGTAGAAAGATATCATGACAATTATAGCGAATTTTTGAATCACATTCAAAGAAACCATATCAAAGATGATACTTTAGCAGTCATGTTTCTCTGCATGTGTATGCCACTTCATCCCCTCCCCCCCCCCCCCCCCCCCCTCCTTTTGTGGCAGTTTACCCTCATTTCCCTACTTTTCCTTATCATCTCCCATGTTGGATGCTGGCTAACTGAAGTATGAGAATAGCAGAACATTAGGCATTAGCAGCTCATTAAAGGTTTAAATGGGGTAATAAGTCTAGAGTTTCAAGGTAAATCGATAATTTCAAATAAAAATTTAGAATGCGATATTTTTGTTTGTCACATAACCCTGGGCTTAGGTTACTCACTCTTCTTTTATTGACACAATCCTCACACTGAACAATTAGGTCAAACTACTTTTTCATTCAACTTCCAAACTCCACCAAATATTTGGTCCCATCCTTCAACCTAAATCTAATCTATGTTGATATTGCAACCTAGTTACATTGCGAAATCAAGCCTACCAAACAGGTTCAGAACCAAAGCAAAGCAATTGATACGCAGATCCAAAATTTTAAACATTAAGGAAAAAAAAAAAAAAAGAATGCAGAAAGGTAAGGCAATAACCTTTGAGTCTCGATGATTGGAAGACGGACGGCAATAAGCTCACAAAACAGCTCAAGGATCTCCTGCGCAGCCATCATATTCTCTTCCCGTATTATATGCTCCACCTGAAATGTAAATCCAAGCATTGCCTCTTAAAAACTATCAACTACTTTTATAAGTAATCATGTTCTAGAAGTTGAGTAAAAGTAAACAAGCAGTAAAGAACTATGACTACCTTCTTAAAACAGCAAAAATTTAGATGATAAAAAACCCATATACTGCACTTAACTAAATAGTAAAAACAGCATATTTAGATGATAAAAAATTAAGCATATATGAATGATCAAAATCATATATATACCCGAATTCGAGCAGTAGCCTCTTGGCCAGTTTGAAGAAGGTTGGCAATGTCGCGGCGCATCTGCTTTATCTGAATTTCTCTCCTATTCCTCAACAATTTTATCCGCGGAATTGTTAACTTTAGTAAAGTTTTGCTGCATATTTCCCACCCACACCCCCAAAACAATGTCAAACTCGACATCTTCTAAATAATTATGTAAACAACTAATTGAAATATTGATCAACACCAAAAAAAAAAAAAAAACGAATATTTTCAAAAGTAAGAAAGGGAAAATGAAGAATTACCATTTAGCAGCTTTAAAGCTTTTGTTGAAAAAGGAATCCAGCATAGACATGATGGAAAGATGAGATCACAGCAAAAATCGAGACCTAAAAATTAGGAATAAAAAAAGGCTTGGCAAAATGGTTCGGTATTTATAGATAGTTTGAAAAGGAGGAAATTAACTAGGATTAAGCTTTCTGATCTTGGATTATAATTTATTATATGAATAAGTAGTAAGGGAGAAATTTATAGATAGTTTAATTTTTTTCATTTTGATCTTGATTTTTTATTACGAGGATAAGACGCGTCCTCTCGTCGTCGTTGGAAAGAAGATTGCTTATGGACTATGGCTTTTTCTCTTTGTTATTTTTTCATAAAAAAAGAAAATCGAATAAACGATTTGCCTCTTCATTTTAAAAAAAAAAATATTAAAAATAAATAAAGGATTTAGGAATCGAACTAAACCCTCCCAAAACGAGTTTGATGATAAATAAAATATTTTTTCTATTTTAAAATTAAATTCGATAAAAAATATGATAAAGTTTCATAAAGTTATTAAATTTAAATTGATAAAAAATTATATTGCACGAAATCAACAAACCTTGCCACTAAATTAGATAACGGGTTTGGGTTCAGACACAACTACTGATACAAAGCCTACGATCATAACAAATAGCTCGGCCTTCCCTTAAATAAGGATTCAACTTTATCATAGATAAGAAATACATCATTAATTCTTCTAAAGGGATTGTTTTCACAGCCTTCTAATGACATTTAACTAGATTCATTTGATATCTACTTGTTATATTTAAAGCATACGAAATATCAGGTTTACATATAGCATACCATGCATAATAGATTCAATTGTCACAGCATATGAAATTTTATTCATACTATTTTTCTCAAGTTGTATCTTAAGGTACATGTCTTTGAAAAAATTTATTCCATGCGACACTAACAAAAATCTTTTTTTGGATTCTTTCATACTAAACATCTTTAGCACTTTGTCTATATATTCGGATTGTGAGAGATCAAGTAACCTCTTTAATCTATATCTATAGATCCTTATGTCTAAGATGTATGTTGTTTCTCTCAAATCCTTTATAGAAAACTTTTTTGATAACCAAATCTTGGTATATCATAACCTAGGTATATCATTTTCTATAAGTAATATGTCATCCACATATAGCACTATAAAAATGATTGCACTCTCACTTATCTTCTTATATACATATGGTTTATTTATATTTTTTATGAATTCGAATTTTATAATTGCTTCATCAAAACGTATATTCTAACTCTTTGATGCTTACTTAAATCAATAGATAAGCTTTTGAAACTTACATACCATGTTTGCATTTTCTTTGGATTCAAAACCTTCAGGTTGTGTCATGTGTACGTCTTCTTGCAAAAATCCCATTAAAGAATGCCGTTTTGACATCCATTTCCTATATCTCATAATCATGGTATACGGCAATAGCAAGCAAAATCTTAATGAATTTTAACATGGCCATTGGTAAAAGGATTTCATCAAAATCAATTTTTTGTTTTTGATTATACCCTTTCACAACTAGCCTGACTTTATATGTTTGTACATTACCGTCCATATCAATTTTCTTCTTAAAAACTTATTTGTACCTTTTATTCTTTTGGGTGGTTCTAATAAAACCCAACTTGAAATTATAAAAAGTCAAATTTTAAAATGATTGAAATATTAATTACATAATTAAATAAAAATTTATTAAATAAATTTTGTTAATAAATACCTTTAAATTACTTTTAAGTTTAGTTAAATTATAATTTATAATAATTTTTTTATTTTAGATACAAAGTGATAATTAATTTGATGAATTTCACTTCTTTTGAACTTAGATTACTTAATATGACAATCTCAAATGAAAAAGACATATGACCTAAATATGATAATTTTTATATAACACATAATATTTTTCAATTGATATAAAAGAGAAAATAAATGAGTACACAATATTTTTTTCAAATAAAAGAATTTCATATTAATCCTAAAGAAATTTGAAATCAATATATAAAGAAATTTGAAATCAATATATTTATATATTTTTCACTAAAACATCATATAACACTAACGTTCTTTGCCATATGGAGATGATAGAGTTATGCATAACTAATCAATTTTTTTTGTCTATTTTTTTGGGTAGAATAATTTTTCACTAGTGTTTCCATCAATTGAATATAATTTTATATTCTATCAATTGAAAGCTTAAAATTTTTTTTATTTAAAAATTTTATTATTCATAAATTTTCATTATATAAAATATTAAAATACATAATCTTAAAAAATAAAATAAATTCCCAACCTTAATACTTGTCATGTTTTCCTAAGAAAATTTCAATTCTAAAAATAGCAAACTTGTTATGTAAACCTATGCAACTTATAATGATTTCATTTCCAACATTACCAATACAAAATTTTCATGGATAAATGTAACTTTGGCATAAATGCATTCAAAATATAGTTTTTATGAATTTTGTTACACTTCAAAAAAAATTTACCAAAAATAATTAATTTTGCTTCCCTTGGTAATTTTTTACTTAGAATAATTCACATTAGGTTATTTAATCATCTTGAGGACATAAAAAAGTGAGTAATTTAATATTATTAAAAAGATTGAATAACCTTGAGATATAAATTAATCATTTATATACATATTAAGAAAAAAAATTGAGAGAAAATTAAATTAATTATTGTTTCAATCAAGAAAAATAATTTTTATAGCAATTTGATAGGACCCAATCTTGGGCTATTGGTAGCTTCATCACCTTTTGAGTCATCTAATTCTATAAATGAAAAGTCTAATTAAAATGTTAAATAAATCACATTGTGGTAATTATTAATGGAGGGAATGCAATAAATTTGCATTTGATTTGATATTAGTTTTTATTTATGAGAATAATAATTATAAAATTATAGAAAAAAAATAAAAAAGAGAATTAGTTATAGAGATCAAACTAAACTATAAGAATGATAAATTAAATGATTATTTTAAGGGATTAAAAAGATTTAATTATGTTATCTGATAAAATGATTAACTCATAAAATATTAATAAACATATATAGTTAATATATTAAAACAAAAAATTCAAAGTGTTAGCCTTGAATTGATCCTTATTTTGAAATGACAAAACATTAAAGATAAATAAACTTGATCAAAATTTTGAAAAAGATTTATTTAGTACATGTTTTTAAGTTTTATATTTTGGTACTAAATAAATAATATGATTTTCAAAGTTTAAACAAACCTTTCTTGGTTTCATATTTCTCAAACCAAATTTATCTTTAAAGATTACTTATTTGAGCTTAAATGAAAGTCCAATTGTTGTTTTTAAAGTGAATTTATTTATTTTAGACTTAATACAATTTTGATAATATTAGTTTTGAGAAAAAGATTAACTTAAGAAAGCTATTTTACAAGAATAAAGTTTTCCAACATTGAACTTATTTTATTTTTCTGTATTAATTCACAAAGTTTTAATATTTGAATTTTATATGGTTGGAAAGCTCTTTGAGTCTACTTTCTAATGGATTAAACAAAATCAAAATTCAAATTTTTTAAGAAAAGATTTTAAATTTTTACTAGATACTCTACAGTTGTCAAAAAAACTGCACAAGGGGTAAATTTGAAAATTTACTATAATTCGTACTCAATATTAGGTGATGAATTTTACATGGATAGAAAGCCCTTTAAGTCTAGTTTCTAAATCTTTAAATGGTTTGTGATTTGGATTTATAAAACTCAAGATATGATCAAATTAGTGAGTGGAGTGCAAAATAGGAGACAATCACCCAGCCATTGACAAGATCGATCCCCTCATGGAAGGGATCGATCGGGTCTGGGCGGAATCACACTAATGGCTATTTTTTTTCATGCATTCAATGGCTACTTTACTTCTCAAGCTTCCCCAATGGCTATTTTTTCAATTTTTCTATAAATTGAGCACTCCAACACACCAAAAAGATTGATGAATCAAGAGAGCAAGAGCCAACAAGCCATATTTTCATTCTCTCAAAAAAATCAAGAGTTTTTAGAGCTTCAAAGTCCATAACTTTGTATTTATTGTATCCAATTTTTATTTGTTATTTATTCATCATTTTCTTGTATTTTAACTTAGCAAACACTTAGCCTTAGAGAGGTTGTTCTATTGTATGCAAAATTACCTTTGATATACAAGGGTGGAAGAGAATAAAAAGTGAGGTATCGTCTTGAGAGCTTTGTAGTGAGATTGGATAACATACTATAAGGGTAGAGGTTTTTATCTTAAGCCTTAGAAAGAAAAAGATAGGTTGTATTTTCATTTTAAGAATAGTGGATTGAAGCCTTGGTGTGGACAACCAAGAAGAAAAGACGTAGGTGCCTTATGGAGAAGGATTGAACCTCTACAAATCATTGTATTTGATTTCTCTATCCCTTTCTCCTTACAATTTATTGTTTATATTTGATTTTAGGTTCATTAATTGTTATTGTTTACATTATATTTCCATCAAAAGTGCTTATTGTTTTAATTTCCATTCAACTATATTGAAATCATTATTTGGAAAGAATTTGGAGAAATCCAATTCATCCCCACTCTTGGATCACCATCTCACCTAAAAAGCTAACAATTGGTATAAGAGCATTGGTCTCATTTTTGTAGGTTTAACCACATTGAGTAAAGATCCTATGGCTCAATTTTGATATTAAGATGGTAAGGAAGTCCTCAAAACTCCTATGGTTGATAAATTTGAATTTTGTGAATGGAGAAGAAGGATGAAGATGTTCATAACGGTCTAAGATTTTAGAGCTTGGTTAATGATAGAAAGAGGGCTTGGAACTCTTTTAAATGACGCAAACTATATGAGGCAAGTGATAGATGATGCAAAGGCTAAGTGCATTCTCTATAGAGCTCTTGACTCTCACAATTTCAACTTGATCTCAAAATGCTCAACCTGAAATGAGATATGGAGAAAGTTGAAAGAGCTACATGAAAGAAAAACTGACAACCAACATGCATAATGTCTCATGGCTATTGAGAAACCAAAGGTAACCTCTAACTCTTATGAATCAAACTCTTAAACTTTTGATAAGTTACAAGATGCTTACAATGATTTAGTAATTGAGTTTGAAAATATGCATTTGAAACATAAGAAAGTGATTTCCAACTTGAATGTTGAAAATGATCTTTTGATGAATGCAAAAAATATTATAGAAAAAGAAAATGAAAAGTTGAAAATAGATTTAAAAACCTCTCAAAGTAGAAATGAACTTTTAGAAAAAGAAAATTTTGATTTGAAAAAAAAATTTAATGAATTAATTAATGAAAAAAAAAGCTTTTAAAGAGTTCATTAAGTATTAAAATGATTAAATGTAATTTTTATAATTTTCATGGTCATACTACATATACTTATCCTATTAGAAGAAAAGTCTCATTTAGAATTAGACAAGTATAGGTTCTTAAAGGAACAAGAAACTTGGTCACTAACTCTCAAGGAACCAAAGCAATTTGGGTACCAAAAATCAAATAGGATTTTCTCTTATAGGTGTGCTAGAGCAAGGAGCTAACAATGTAAGATTGAAGATTGAATACTCTAGACACAAAATAGAGATAGGTAACCTTTAAACTTTTATTTGAAAAGAATTTAAATTTGGTTACCTATTCTTGATGAAATTTGAATGCTTGATTGATTTTGCAAAATTTGGTTGACATTGATTACAAGATATATGTTGCATAATCTTGAGAAAATGTGAGCTTGAGTTAAGTATGCATTTATTTTTTATTTTTGAACATTAATAGCCTTTTTCAAGGAAATATGGGGATTAAGAGTTGATTTTTTGATTTCGTTGTTTCTAATGCCAAATAACCACTTGAACAACTTTGTTTTGTCATTTGAAACTTGTTGGAATGGTTCAAGTTGGTTAAAAATGAGCTTGATTAGTTATGAGATTTATTAAGATCATTTTTCAAGTAAAAATGAGCTTCAAAATATAAAAAATAAAAATCTTAGAAATATTAAGCTTTGAATGATTTATCCTATGGTATTTGCCATAAATATATTTGCTTAAATGATTTTGGCATGATGGAAATAATTTTGTGATTTTATACATATTGATTTGTGATTGTTGAATATGCATATATGATCATGTTGATTAAAATTACTCAATTTGTTCTTAATGCTTGGATGGTGTGAAATTTTTTTTTTAAAACTTGATTGCTATACTCTAAATTGTTTTAACTCTCGATTTTTTTAAAATTGATGATCATCTTGTGCTTAAATTGTAAATATTGATGTTTGATTATTCATCTTTTGATTACTTATGAAATAGTCTTGAAATATGCTTTAATTCTTTATCCTTATTAATTCAAGATTTATTTCTTCTTTATCCTTATTAATTCAAGATTTATTTCTTCTCTTGTGTGGATGAATTGATGAACTTTATGTACTTAAGTAATATGTATTGATTCATTATTCATCTATGTCTTTGGTCAAGATATGTGCTCATATGATCATTAATTCAACTTGAACTTAATGCTTATGATTTGAAAATACTTAAATTTTTTTTATCTCTTGATTTTTAAAATATTTTTCAATATACTTGCTCTTGTGCTCAATTGATTCATTAATTTTGTGAGATATTTTGGATCTTTGTGCTTAATTGATATATCTCTTGATTTGTGATTTTGAAAATGATGAACTACTTGCTTGTAAATGCTATGTGTTATTGGTTCATCTATTGCTCTTGTCAAGTGTGTGCATATATGATAAATGTGATTTTTCTTGACTTGACTTGGTTGCAACATGACTTAAGTAAATGAATTTCTTATGATACTTAGTTTTAGCTTAAGTCATTGTTGATTATGGCCTATAATTTGTGTAGACATATTTATGCTTTTGTGCTAAAATTTTTTTTAATTTTTTTTTATGATAAATATGTCTTCCTTGAGTTTTTAGTTTTTATATGGCCTAAAATTTATTTTGGCATATTCTTTGGAGATTTATTGAATATATATGAATATTGAATATGTCTACTTTGTGTTCAATATTTCTAAATGATCTAATAAGGATTCATGTTTTGCACATTACATGAGAACTTTAGCTTTAGTGCCAATATTGTGATATTTGATGCTTAACTTGATATATGGCTTCTAGCTTAAGTATATATATCTCCCTTGCAATTGGCAACTTGTGCTTAGAGAATAAATTTTCTTTTGCTTATAATGACTTAGAATATAAAATTATTTTCTAACAATTGGTATAATTTTTATCAATTGATTTTTTGGGTGCTTCTAATAAAAATCTTTTGTCAAGAAATATCTCTAAGTCTATGCTAGGAGAACTTGAAATAAGTATGAATGAGCCTATATTTTTGGAATTTCAAGCATAGTAAGCAAATCATGTTATCCTCATCAATCAAGCCTAAGAACATCAAAAACTAGCTCAAATGATGCGGAATGGAGGATTTAAAGCCTCACTCAACTACAATGAGCGCAACAACAAAGCTTGACATGGATAGAGGTAAATGTATGGACTTTATGATATGATGTATGAGTTTGGATACATATACATGCTTACTTTGATATGTGCAAATATATGATTTTGTGCTAGAACATATGAACACATTGCACAAATTAATCACCAAGCCATTTGGTAGATATTGTTCTAATATTTTTGAAAGCTTTTATTGATTAACTCACCTTCATTGATATTCATGCCTAGTTCTTGATTGCTTTGATTAATAGTTTTCATTGCATGAATATTTGTTTAAGATGAATCTTTAAACATGCCTATGAGTTGGACATGTTGTTTTCTTGATCTTTAAATTGATTTGACTCATAAATTATGAATTATAAATTTGAAATTTATATACATGTTCATTGATTGAGATCATTGAGATGGCATGTACCAAATTATGCCTAATTGCTTGCAAAATTTTTTAATTGGTATATTGCTATATGTGATTTGAAATGTTTCTGCATATGCTTGTATGATTTTGATTGAAATATATATTTAGATACTTGCATATTTTTAGATTAAGTTCATTGCTATGCATTGAAATAATTTGAAATATATTTGAATAATTATACTTTTATTATTTCTTTGCTATAGCATGTGTTCATCATGTTTGGAAATTGCTTGAATAATCTTTGTTATGACATGATGATAATTGAACCTTATTGCTCATTAGTATTCATGCTTTATTAAATCCATATGAGCTTTTGGTTCTTGTTTAGATAGGATAGCTTATGAAAGATTACTATTATTATTTATACATGTATTGAATGAATCTTTCATATGCTTGAAGCATGTGTGGTCTATGAAAGTTGTTAAATAAAATTGCTAACAATTGGTAACAATTGGTATCAAAATTGCTAAAAATTTTTTAACTTTCATAGACACTTGTTTATGTGCCTATCCTTGATATAGCTTATACTTTTTATGCAAAATTGTGTGTACCTTAAATTGATTAATCCTTATTTTGAAAAGGAGGAGAAAATCTTAGAATACAATTTTGCTTTATTTATTTTGTGATAACAATTTGTATGCTTCTTAATAACATATCTTTAACAATTGGTATCCATAACAATTGGTATGAGCTTGTATGCATGTGCTTGAATTTATGCTTAATTGATATTGATGTTTTAAGTTCTAAGCACATCTTATAATAACATGATTTATGACTAGATTGCATATTATTCTTTATCCTTTACTCATAAATTTCATGTAGTAAATTTGTTGACTTGTGCTAAAATGTTAAAATTGGATACACTTATGCTTTTGTCCTTCAATACATGTATGTGAACTTCATTGCATATATTATACTTGATTACATGCATTCGAAATACTCTTTATATTATTGGTATCAAGCCTTTTGTCTTATGCCTTAAATTGATCTCTCTTTCTTTTGAAATGACAAAAATGGGGAGAAAGTCTAGAGATATTTCTTCTTGTATGCTTATTGCAATTAATATAGGAGCTTAAACATTTGGTATAAAGAGTATAAACAAAAGGAAGGAGAAATGTTTTATGAATATATTTGTTAATGATGCCTCTTTGTGTTTATTTACTCATTAATATGCTCATGCCTTTTTGCTATGATAAAAAGGGGGAGAAATATCATATAGACAGATTTACTTGTACTTGACATGCATATGTTTAATTGTGCTTATTTGATATATATGCTCTAACATATGTTTGGTGAGTTGTGTTGGATTAGGATGCATAAATTAAGGGGAAGTTTTGCCATGCATTGTTTAAGGGAAAGTTTTCCAAAATATCTTTCAAAATCTTAAATGTTTCAAAGAAAGTTTTTCATCAAGCAAATTTATCTTTAAGTTTTGTCATATCAAAAAGGGAGAGATTATTAGTCTTGAATTGATCCTTATTTTGGAATGACAAAACATTAAAGATAAATAAACGTGATCAAAATTTTGAAAAAGATTTATTTAGTACATGTTTTTAAGTTTTATATTTTGGTACTAAATAAATAATATGATTTTCAAAGTTTAAACAAACCTTTCTAGGTTTCATATTTCTCAAACCAAATCTATCTTTAAAGATTATTTATTTGAGCTTAAATGAAAGTCCAATTGTTGTTTTTAAAGTGAATTTATTTATTTTGGACTTAATGCAATTTTGATAATATTGGTTTTGAGAAAAAGATTAACTTAAGAAAGCTGTTTTACAATAACAAAGTTTTCCAACATTAAAGTTATTTTATTTTTCTGTATTAATTCACAAAGTTTTAATATTTGAATTTTATATGGTTGGAAAGCTCTTTGAGTCTACTTTCTAATGGATCAAACAAAACCAAAATCCAAATTTTTTAAGAAATGATTTTAAATTTTTACTAGACACTCTACAGTTGTCAAAAAACTGCACAAGGGGTAACTTTGAAAATTCACTATAATTCGTACTCAATGAATTAGGTAATGAATTTTAGATGGATAGAAAGCCCTTTAAGTCTAGTTCTAAATCTTCAAACAATTTGCGATTTGGATTTATATAACTCAAGATATGATTAAATTAGTGGGTAGAGTGCAAAACAAGAGACAATCACCCAGCCATTGACAGGATCGATCCCCTCATGGAAGGGATAGATCGGGTCTGCGCGAAATCACACCAACGGCTATTTTTTTCATGCATTCAATGGCTACTTTCACTTCCTAAGCTTTCCCAACAGCTATTTCTTCAATTTCTCTATAAATTGGGCACTCCAACACACCAAGAAGATTGATGAATCGAGAGAGCAAAAGCTAACAAGCCATATTTTCATTTCCTCAAAAAAATCAAGAGTTTTTAGAGCTTCAAAGTCCATATCTTTGTATTTATTGTATCCAATTTTTATTTGTTGTTCATTCATCATTTTCTTGTACTAAAACTTAGCAAACACTTAGCCTTAGAAAGGTTGTTCTATTGTTTGCAAAATTACATTTGATATATAATAATGGAAGAGAACAAGGGGTGAGGTATCCTCTTGAGAGCTTTGTAGTGAGATTTGGTAAAATACTATAAAGGGTAGAGGTTTCTATCTTAAGCCTTAGAAAGAAAAAGATTGGTTGTATTTTCATTTCAAGAATAGTGGATAGAAGCTTGATGTGGACAACCAAGAAAAGAAAACGTAGGTGCCTTGTGGAGAAGAATCGAACCTCTATAAATCATTATGTTTGATTTCTCTATCCCTATTTCCTTACAATTTATTGTTGTATATATTTGATTTTAGGTTCATTAATTGTTATTATTTGCATTATATTTCCATTAAAAGTGCTTATTGTTTTAATTTCCATTCAACTATATTGAAATCATTGTTTGAGAAAAATTTAGAGAAATCCAATTTACCTTCCCTCTTGGATCACTATCTCACCTAAAAAGCTAACAAAGTTTTCAGGATTGAGCACTTACCACTACACCAAAAGCTATAGCTAATAATGAAAGCACAACTTTATTTTTTTATTCTCTTTTGGTAGCGCAGAGCCTCATACTAAGTGACAAGTGGACATAAGGGGCTTCACAAAGCTTTCATGGGATACCTCACCCATCGGGCCTCGACAGGTTGGGTTGCCATACATCAAAATCCGATCCATCTTGGGATACCTCACCCAGATGAATCAACATACCGATTCCCTAAGAGAGATCGCTAGACCCCATAATCCAACAATCTCCCTTCCAGTGGCACTTGGGGGACTCGAACATGCAATCTCGCTCTAATAGTAATTTTCAGGTTTAAGCACTTACCACTACACCAAAAGCTATAGCTAATAATGAAGGCACAACTTAATTTTCTTATTCTCTTTTGGTAACGCAGAGCCCCATACTATGCGACAGGTAGACATAAAGAGCTTTGCAAAGCTTTCATGAGATACCTCACCCATTGGGTTTTGATAGGTTGGGTTACCATACATTGGAATCCGATCCACCATGGGATACCTCACCCAGATGAATCGACATACTGAATCTCTAAAGGAGACCGTTGGGCCTCATAATCCAACAAAAAGGCAAAAAGGTAAAAGAAAATATGATTCAATAACTTAATTACTATTATTTTTAATCAATTTATTTATCAACATAAAACTATTTATACAACTGTTTTTACAACAACTAAATAAGTAAACTCCAAATAATTGATTTATATCTATGCACACAAAACTTTGATCTCGTTTTATTTATATTTTCATTTGATGTGAAAAATCATTCTACGTATAAAAAATTAATAATAAAAAGTCTTTTAAATTAAAATTTATAAAAAAATTATTAATGGTATTTTAATGAATTACTTTTAACATTTTTAAAATTAAAATTTTATTAAAGGTATTTTAAGTCAATTACTTTTAATACTTTTTTAGTCTAGTTATAAAAAAAGTCTAATACTAAAAAATTTATTTAAATTAAATTTTATAAAAACAATTTCTAAGAAAATTTTAATCAATCACTTTTAATATTTTTAGAATTAAAATATTAAGTAGTTTTATTTCACATAAACTCTATTTTAATTGTAGTTGATTTAAATTAAATTTAAATTAATTAATAAAAGTAATATATATTTAAGGATAAATTTATTAATTTATAAATTTATAAAAATATTTAAGGTAGCATTTTTTGAGTTCATACTTATATATATATATATATATATAAATAGATAGATAGTAGTAATTGACAATGAATTGATGCTTGGGTTTAATGACCAGTACGTACAAACTAATCGATGAAAGAATGCAAAACATTTTATTTGCACTTGTACGAGTGAAAAACAATTACCACAGATTAAAATAAAATAAAAAAAATCCTAGTAGCTCTTACTTCCTAGTGATTTTAATCATCACGCTGCAAATTATCCTGATTCCACCTTGTTTCCGTAGGAGAACATCAAGGAAATCCACCTGCACCATTGCCCTAGCAAACTTCCTAGCCCATGAAGCGCCATGTCTCTCATTGTTCCGGACCATCCTTGAGGTCAAAGAATCGTCCATCAACGTCTAATCATAACCACCATTTTAAATAGCAGAACAATAGCGGTGTAGCAGCTGCTACTTTGCGGTAATGCCACCCTTCGCAACCGTTTTTCCACTAAAAATGGTTGGGAATTTTATTCACGTATGTAGGGTGCGATAGCGGTCGAAAAAATGAACAGCCGATAACGGTAATAACGATCCGTTAGTGCCGTTACTTCGCTTTTCGTCCAAAAATATTGTATAAAAGCAAACAAAAAATTCGTCTAAATCAACAAAAAAAAAAAACCTTAAAAATAGAGAAAGAACCCTAAACCTAAAACATTCACTCAAAATTTAGTCTCAATCAAACTCAATAAAAAAAAAAAAAATTGAAGGTAAGTAACACTGACAAATAATCTAACTTTAACTAATTCGGCTTGAGCACTGTGATATAACCTTGGACTTCAACATGCTCGTAGTGGTTGGAAATTTGATGACAAGTGGAGCTAAGAGAAAAGAAGGTGGTGGCTGCTGCGGCGAGGTGGTGGCCATTAATGTTGTGAGAAAGAGAAAAGGATGGTGGTTGTTGGTTCTTTGTGGTTTGTAGAACTGTAGACTACGGAGAATAAAGAAGGGAAAATAGAAGCAGGGGAGAAAGGGGGGAAAGGCAGCAGGGAAAAGATAGGACGAATCTAAACAAAAAAAAGAATGTGAAAATAGCAGAGGGAGATTAAGGGGGTGAAAGTTAGAGAAATATTCCAATGAAAACTTGAGGGGCCCATTGTCTTATATTTGCAATGTGCAATTTTTTTTTTTAATTTCAATTTCTAATTAAATTAAATGCACATTTTACATTCAAAAGCCCATTAGCTTATAGCGGGCAATGATAATCTATAAAAATCATATAAAATTAATCATTTTATATATGCAAATGTGGTGAAATAAATTATATAAATTAAGTAATTATAGTGTTTTATATAATTAATAAGTAAAATGTTATATTTATATAGATTCGTACTTTTAAATGACTAAATAATTATTTTAAAAAATTCATTAATATTCAAAATTTGAACATTAGCCATCTTTGATGAATAAATTGTAACAATTTATAGACATAAATAACATTTAACACGTTCTACTTTATTAATTATTAATAATTGTATTTGTAAAAGTTTATAAATATGAGAATGAGTGCTTTTCTCAATATGAATGTTTTGACATAATATAAAAAAATTGTGAATACATATTATTTTATATAAATAAAAGATCATAGAGTGTTATAAATTACTTTAAAAATTATTACAAAAAAATTTTTATGATTATAATTATAATTACTATGATTTACAAGTAAATTGTGTAGAACTGAAAAAATTCACAACCCCAATAAATGTAATAATCATGATAGCATCTGTTTTGTCCACAACCATGATAAAAGTGATGCAACTGAAAACACAACTATAACCGCAATTTAAATCGCTAATCATAACTAAATAACCCAAGACCATGCCTCAGCACTCTACAGTACTTGTGTAGTCGATTCAATATCACAATGTCAAATGCCACTGTTGGATCTCCAATAGCTGCCTCTGCTGTTGATGGCGGGCACACTTCCTTTTCAAGAAAGGTACGTAATTAGGATTCAAAAAAGGATCCTGGACGTGAGTGGCATTAAAAGAGTAGAGGCAGTCAGAGAATGAAAAGCAGTGTGAGACACCAATGAAGTTTGCCTTTGATAAAGTCACCATCTTATCAACTGACATTTCTTTTATTGTGTAACTTTGAGCAGTTCGTTGTAAATTGAAGAAGGAAGCAGGCATATTTTGCATCACTTCATCAATAAGAGAGACACGCCCATCCCGACGTCCAGTTGGAACGACGTAGTATATTCCTCAGCGTAATAGGTACTGTCCTTGGCAGCAAAAGCAAGAATGTCTACACATAATATGATACATGGACATACAACTTCTATTTAGGTTTTAGCTTCTTTGCTAGGTTTTCAAGTGTTGGTTCTAAAAGCGCGGAAGCATCATAACCCTGAAATACATATATAAAAACAATGGCATTCAGTTAAAGTAGGAACTAGGACGATAATTCAAAAAGAAAGTATAAAAGAGATTCTTCAAGATGAGCATACTGACGAAGTATTTTTGGATTGGTAAAGTACTTGAGAAAAGAGCTTGTTCAACTTGTTAAAGAAGAAAGAACGGTTAAAAAGGCTTCGGAATTAGGATTTCATGTTACTCACGCTTAAGTTAGCGGCTAAGTAAGAAAGAATGTGGAGGAAGCAAAAAAGATAATTGTATGTATGAAAGTAGGGTCAGTCTTACCTTTCATCCTTTACTATGCAACTCTTATACTTGGAGGTACAATATGTATGGTGCCTCAGATGTAACACATGCCAACCTTTTTTATCCATGAGCGAGACATATATAACAAGAAGAAATGGTGAACAAGTGAAGTCCTTGTAGCTTATCTAAACCACTTTCCCTTTGTGGGTGTCATGGACTTGGTTTTGTCTTAGGCTATCAACTTTTGGAATTACTAGAAAAAGACTTTTAGCGACAGAATTTTTCATCTCTAAAAGTCTGATTTTTTATGCTAAATATTCTATCGAAAAAATTGAAGTCGTTAAAAGTATTCCATTGAAAATGAAAATTTTTGTTGTTAATAGGTTAACTTTTAACAACAGAAGTAATTTTTGTATGAAGATACTATTAGCAATGGAAATTTTTGTTGATCATTTATAAAATTTTGTCATTAAAAGTATTTTCACATAAATTATTTCCTCCTATAAAAGTTTTAATGATAAAATTTTTCGTTGCTAATAGCCTTTAGTAAAACTTTATTTGCAAAAAGATTTTTATGCAAAGGGATCAATCCCATTTTCCCAGGACATGTTTCTTTATGGGTTAATGTGTAAATTATTCCTTGAACTATATCATATTTTCAGTTTAGTAGCTAAAAAATTCATGATTAAGTACCTAAACATTCATTCTGCCCAATATTTTACTCTAAACACTTAACACTGTTAGTTCAAATGCTAATGTGGCTAAAACAGACAAATAACAAAAGCACCAATTGTCCAAAAAATGCCATGTCAATTGCCACATGTTTATAAAATGCCACATCATTTTATTTTTGTGAAATTAAAAAAATAAAAAAAATATGAAAGAGAAAAGATAGAGATAAATGAAGGCGAGAGAGAAATAATGGAAAAGAAAAGAGAGAAAGGAGTGTAAGGTGAAGGTAGGTGATGGTCACGTCGTTTTGGCTTAGAATGGCTAGATCGAGAACCTGTCAATCTAAAAAAAAATGAAAAGAGAAATTGGAGAGAGAAAAAAAATGAGGAAAGGAAGAAAGAGCAGAGAGTAGCAAGGAGGGCGAGGTTAGCTGGCTACCAACTTAGCTGACGCGAGACATCTCGGGCTTACTAGATTGGTGGCTGGTCGATTGTCGCTTCCCCTTCTCTCCATTCTTTTCTTCATTTTCTTTTTCATTTTCTCTCCCCAACACTTTCATTGTTTTTTTTTTTTTTTTTTTTCATTTTTTTATTTTTTATTTAAAAAAATTAGTTTAAAAAATTTAAAAATAAATTTAAGAAAAATTTTTTCTAAATAAATAACATAAAATCATATTTTAAAAAAACTAAAAATCTTTTTAATTCTAAAATTGTTTTTTTTCCTTAAAAAATTAATTTATTTCTTACAATGAAAAGTGGCAAAGTTTTTTGGTCCTAATTTATCACATCAACATTTGACTATCGATGTTAAAAGTCTGATGGAAAATGTTTGTTGAAAGCAAAGTTAAAGCACTGAATTTTTTTCATAGGTACCAAATTGTAAAAAGTAATATAATTTAAAAGCCAAAATACACATTAACGATATAAATTATTCCCTTCATTAAACACAAAATTTTTTATACAAAATTTTAATGACAATTTTTCATTGTTAATATCCTATTACCTTTCAATAAAACTATATTTCCAAAAAGATTTTTGCACAAAAAGATCAATAACGTCTTGAGTGGATTGATCCTTTTTCCCACATAATGTTTTTTTTTTTACTTAAAAGCCAAAATGATCGATTCTTTTTGATAGGGATGGATCCCTTTTGGCTAAAAAAAAAAAAGACAAAGCAACCGCTAATATAAAACTTTAGTTATTATATATATAGACTTTAGTTATATATATATATATATATATAGATTTATATAAAGACTTCAATCCTTTAAATAAGTTAGTAGAATTTTTAGTAGAATCTAGAAAATACAATGCAAAAAACCAATAGCTATCTAAAAGGAAATTATTTAAATAATTGTCAGATTCTACTATCAACTCAATTTTCAGTATGTATCCTTGTCATTAACAAAAGGTACACAAAAAGTTATAGTAATAAAAAGGACACAATAGAATCAAAATTACAAAGAGGTGAAGTAATTACAACATGCATAAATTTCTTTTACACAAGTCTAATTTCCTAACTAAATGTAGTTGGAAGCATTATAACTTGCTTATCATGTGGGGTCATCTTAAAGATCTCTTTGCACATATCTCCTTGTCTATAAAATATGAAAAAAAGAAAATACAATGATAATGGATGATAAAACAAAAGGTACTTAACAAAAAGTATATATATGATTATGCAATGCTCAAAAGGCCTATGAAGTATATTAGTCCCAAGATTAGCATTTGGATTAATCCCAATAATAATGTGTGTTTAGGCACATTAGGTGTCACAACAAATGTATATTTGCTAAAAACCTCATGAAACACCATGAAAGAATTACATAGATGGCCAAGTGAATGAAAAAAACTACGCAGCAAAAGAAATTTTCTGAGAACCAACTAATGATAAAGACAAGAATATATCCAAGGCCAAGCATTATGTGTCCAACAACTTTTAAGTAAAATGTAAAGAAGATAGAGGCTTAACACATCCAAAAAATCAAAATGCAAAATACGTAGATCTTAGGCCACTAAATCTTGCAATAACCAAAGATTAAAATAAAAAACTTTGAAAAATTGATTCCTAACCAGATTTGATTAGTTATCATTCATTTAGTATTTTGGTTGTTTCCTAAACAAAAAAGATTTGGTCCATTGACCTGATTCCTACTTTATACTTTTCATTTTAGAGGATTTTTAGGTGATTTGTTATTATCTCTAGGATATTATGAAAATTTCCAAATTTGATGTTTTAGCTATATATATCCTCTTGTACTCTAGAAAGTTTTTTAAGGATTTATAAATAAAATTCTTATGAATTTTTTCATGGTATCAAAGCATTCATTTTGAACCATCAAAATCTATATTCTTTTTCTTTTTACCTCTTTGTCTACGCCATGATCAACAAGACAGATGTATCCAATCCTTTATTTTACTTATCACCGATTACAAACTCAATCGACAAAACTTCATCTAATGGTCCCAATTAATGATGTTGTTTATTCATGGAAAAGGTAAGGAAGATTATCTCACGAGAGTGGTTGTTTCACCCAGTGAGGATAACTTGAAGTACTAAACATGGAAGTTAGAGAATAGCATGGTAATATTATGGTTCATCAATTCTATGACCAACGAGATAGGTAAGCATTTCACGTACTACAAAAATACCAAGGAGATTTGAGATGTTGTGAAAGAAACTCGTTCCAACGTAGACAATACATCTATAATATTTGAGATAAAAAATACTCTACATGACCTATAGCAAGGAGACTCCTCTATCATAGAATATTTTAATTTCTTAATTTGTTATTGGCAGTAATTAGAAATCTTTGAAGAAATAGCACAGAAGTACCCGATGATAGCCAACAATTTAAGAAAATAGTGGAGAACGACCAAGTTTATAAGTTTCTACTTGCTCTAAACAAGATGCTTGATGATATTCATAGGAGAATTCTTAGCATCAAGCCATTAACCAACATTCAAAAAGTTTTCTCTGAGGTCCATCGAAAAGAAGATAGAAGAAAAGTGATGCTAGAGATATCATGCAATTCACAATAGAGAAAATTTAACCCTTACTACACGAGCACCAAAATCCTATCAAGATGGTGAAAATTGATAGAAGAAAGGTAATAAACCTTAGTGTGACCACTGTCAGAAGGCAGGATACACACAAAAAAATTGTTGATAAATTATGAAAAACCTGTTGACTATAAACCACATTCTACTCGAAATTGATAAAGTCATGAAAATTCTGCCACCATCGAGACAACTCCAATACCCATTGAATCAAGCTCGTTCAGTCAAGAGTGGTTAAAACTCCTTTAAAAAATTGTTCAGCAATCTTTTCAAAACATTGGATCAATTGTAAGTACAACATCTGTTACACAAAAAGGTAACTCTTTTAATGCACTACTTGTGCAAAGTGTAAAATCAAGATATTGAATTGTTGATTTAAGCATATCAGACCACATGATTGGTGATGCATCGGTGTTCTATGAATATAGACCATGTTATAAAAACCTCACAGTTAGAATAACAGATGTGTCACTCTTTCAGGTAACCAGGATAGGTTTAGTCATTATTTCAAAAAACATAACACTTGACTATATTCTTCATGTTCTTAATTTAGATTGCAACCTTTTATCTATCAGTAAAATTATGAGAGATCTTAATTGTGTTACTAGATTTCTTTCTAAAATGTGTAAACTTTAAGGCTTAGATTTAGAGAATAAGATTGGCAATGCTAGGATGTGTGCTAGACTCGAACTTCTTAGAAATGAAAAATCTAAAAAACAATCGTGAAAGAGTACTCGTTAGGTGTCATTTTCTAGTAAGAGTAAAGAAAATACAATCATACTATGGCACTATTATTTAGGAATCTAAATTTCTTATATTTTAAAAAAAATTATTTCCTAATGTATTCAATAAAGGTTTCGAGTCTTATCAATGTGAATTTTGTCAGTTTTTCAAGCACATTCGCAATTCATATCCAAGTCAACCATACAAATTAACTCATCATTTTTCTATGATCCATAGTGATGTTTGGGGACCATTGAAGGTTAACAAGATTACAAGCTCTGATGGTTTGTTACCGTTATTGATGATCATATCAGAGTTACATGGTTGTTTCTCATGAAAGATAAGTCAAAGGTTAGTTCAATATTTTAAAATTTCAACAAGATGGTGCAAACTCAATTTCAAACAAAAATTCAAGTGCTCAAAATATATAATGGGTGAGAATACTATCACTCAGTTCTTGGATCTTAATTGTTAGATCAAGAAATTATTCATCAGAGCTCATATATTGAAACTCCTTAATAAAACAGAGTTGTTGAATGAAAGAACAAACACTTGATAGAGTTAGAAAATCTATTATGTTAGCCTCTCATGTCTTGAAACATTTTTGGAGAGAGGCAATCCTGACAATAGCCTTTCTTATCAATAGGATGCCTTATCGAGTACTAAAAATCCAAACCCCTTATTAAACACTTCTCAAAACCTAACCTCATGTCCAAATCATTTCCTCTATACTAGTCAAAGTGTTTAGATGTTCTACCTTTGTTCATATACACTAATAACAACATAGTAAACTAAACCCTAGATCACTCAGATGTATATTTCTTGGCTACTCACCTAACCAGAAAAGCTACAAATATTATTCACCAACTACTAAAAAGTTTTACACTTTTATGGATATCACCTTTTTTAAGAATCAACCATTCTATCCCAAAATCAATATTCAAAGGAAAAGTTCTAAGGAATATCAATTTTGAGAGATAGAGCCATCATCTGATCTTTCTTTTACTTGTCTGCTAATTCAAATTCCCATTTCAAATAATCTTTCTTCTTCTTCTGAAGCAACTAGTCATCCCGAGTCTTCAAAATCTCCTAAAATCATATAAAAGACAAAAGCTAAGGAAATGATTATATACTTAAAGAGACCGAAATATGAAAAGGAGATAAAGACATATATATATCCAAAACAGAACCAAGATTATGAACCAAATCCAGGGACTTCTAAAATTCATACAGCTAACACAATTACTGAACCTATCTCTGACGATTTTTTTAGTGATCATGATTGACCCATTGCTATAAGAAAATGTGTGAAATCATGTACTCAACATCCTATTAGTAACTTTGTTTACTATGAAGGGTTGTTTCTTACTTACCAAGCACTGGTTATATCATTAGCTAATGTTCATATACTGAATACCATCTAAGAAGTACTTGAACAACCAAAGTAGAAGACTATGGTAATGGAAGAAATACAAGCACTAAAAAAAATGGCACATAGAAAATTACTTATCTTCTTAAAGAAAAGAGTCTAGTGGGATGTAAGTAAATTTTTACTATCAAACACAATACAAATGAGAGTGTGAAAATATTCAAAACTCATCTTGTGGCTCTAAAGAGTTCACTCAATCTTATGCGATTGATTATGAGGAGGCGTTTGATCTTGTAACAAGATTGAATTTTGTCCATGTGTTACTATTATTTGCTACAAATTTATATTGGCCTGTTCACCGACTCAATACCAAAAATGCATTTTTGAAAGGTGATCTAGTGAAAGAAGTGTATGTTAAAATTCCTCAAAAGTTTGACAACCAAGACAAATCAACAAGGTACGTAAGCTTCAAAAATTCTTATATGACCTTAAACAATCTCCTTGCTTCTGGTTTGATCAATTGACTAAGGCTGTTAAAAAGAATGGGTTCTTACAATGCCAATTCGACCATAATATGTTTGCTAAACATTCACCAAATAGCAAGATTGCTATTATGATTGTTTATGTTGATGATATTATCCTCACAGGAGATTATGAAAAGGAAATAGTTGGATTGAAGACACTTCTAGCTAAAGAGTTTGAAATAAAAAGACTTGTGATAGCTTCGATATTTTTTTGGTATGAACGAAGCTTGATCAAAAAATGGTATTTTTATTTTACAACAAAAATATGTACTTGATCTTTTCAAAAAGATAGAAATGCTTAGATGTAAACCAATGGATACTTTAATGGACCCAAATGTCAAGATAGGACTTAAAGATTAAAGTCCTCTTGCAAACCAAAATAAATACTAGAAACTCATGAAAAACTTAATTTATTTGACGCACACTAGACCTGACATTGGGTACTTTGTAAGTATGGTAAGCATATTTATGAATAATCTTACAAAGACACACATGAAGCCAATATACTAGATCTTTCAATACCTGAAAAAAAAATCCTGGTAAAGGGTTGCACTTCAGAAAAACACTAAATAAAGATGTGGAGAGTTTTTCAGATGTAGAGTGGGCTGGTTTTATGACACACCATAGGTCAACTACAAGGTATTATACATATGTGTGGGGTAACTTGGTCACCTAGAGGAGTAAGAAACAAGTAGTCATAGCTTGAAATAGTGCTAAAGCTAAATTTAAGACTATGTCTCATAGGATTTGTAAAGGAATTTAGCTTGAGAGAATGCTACAAGAACTGAAGAAGTCAGTTGGGAATTTGGTGAAGCTATTTTGTGATAATAAAATAGTTATTCATCATGATTTAATGAAACATGTAGAGATTGATAGCCACTTCATCAAAGAAAAAATTGAAGAAAGTGTAGTTAAACTAATCTACACTCTAATAGATCATCAAACAGCTGACATCCTCCCCAAGCCTCTTCATCATGGCAATTTTGAGAATTTGAAATCTAAGTTGGGCATAATTGATATCTACCATCCAACTTGAGGGGGAGTATGAAAAATTGATTCTTAACCAGATTTGATTAGCTATCATTCATTTAGTACTTTGGTTGTTTCCTAAATAAAAAGGGATTTGGTTCATTTACCAAATTCCTACTTAGTAATTTTTATTTTTGTTAGAAGATTTTTAGGTCATTTATTATTATCTCTAGGATATTATGGGATTTGTTAGATTTGATGTTTTAGCTATATATATCCTTTTGTACTCTAGAAAGTTTCTTAAAAGTTCATAAATAAAATCATCATGAATTTCTTCAAAGACATATTGAATCACATACCAATACATTAAGACAATGAATCATATAATAAAGATATAAAGAAACATGCTACAACAAAAATGATAAAAGAGGGTTTGACTTTAGAGCACTGAATCTCATTCTATGGTCGTTTTGCCATCAAGTGTTGCCTACTTGAAAAAGAAACCTATTCAAGTTCTTAAATCTAGAGTAGAATTTTAAGGTCAAACTTGGCAAAAAACTTATATAGAATATACATCTATATAGAAAACTAAGAATGAAAAGAATGACACACTTTAATGTAATAAACATAATGACACACTTTAATGTAACAAATATATTACAACAACTATATAATAAAGCCACATTAAATACAAGGCTTCATATTGACAGCTTAAGAACTAAGAGCTCAATGATAGAGGCAATGGAGGATTTCATTAGTCAAATTCGAAGAACTATTAGTAGAAAAGGACTTGGAACAAACAAGTAGGATCTAGCATATAAAACAAGCATTCACACATGTTATTGGTTTATTTCCCAGAAAACAATGTTTTAACTTGTTATTCACCATTATGAGTTCGTGAGAATAAGTGCTAGATTTGTGTGTATATGTTAACTAGACCCCAAGGTGGGAATCAATTAACTGTAAAGAATCGCACCTGAGGGGGATTAATAATTGGAGTACTTAAGAGGCTTCTAAAAATACCACCATTCAATATAGTGTAGCAACCTTCAGCCATCTCATCAATTGATATAAACCTATCATTTGCCTTATTAGCAAGGGCGTTTATCTCTTTTTCAATTTTAATAAAGTTCATTCCATTAGCATTTTAGATTATTAGAACTACAAGGCCCTTGAAAAGTAGGTAAATGGAGGTAGCCCAATTTCAGATATAGATAGACAACAAGAAACCAAGCACAATTAAAGGCTTTTGCACATGTATAACAAAAAGGTGGTACAGAGTACACAGACAGAGAATATGGAAAGCAATGATAAATTACAATAAGAATATTCCTTACACTAAATATCAAGTGATTTAGTTTTGCTATATGGGAGAAACCCAAGAAAAATTATCATTTAAGGAGATGAAAAAATTTTGAGATTATGAAGGGCATCCATTTCATAGTTCTTCGCGATGATATGAAAATTGAGAAAAACTCCATTACACAGCATATTGCAATATACCTCCCTTCAACAAAATATGCATTTCAGTTGAAAAGTGGTGAGCAGACCACCCACACACATTTGCACTTTGTCCATACATACATATGTAATAGAAAAGAAAACATATTTTGGAATAAAGTTACTATTTTTGTCTAAAAAGACAAGCAAAAAATGGCATATCAAATTAGAATAAAAGTGAATGATGGAAATGCCTAGAATTAAAACCTCAAGCAATCTAACTCTATATTGATCCTTTAAGGTAAATAGATCATCAATCTACAAAGTTACTATTTTTATCTAAAAAGACAAGTAAAAAATGGCACAACTGGGCAATGGCATATCAAATTAGAACAAAAATGAATGATGAAAATGCCTAGAATTAAAACCTCAAGCAATCTAGCTCCAGATTGATCCTTTAAGGTAAATAGGCCATCAATCTACAAGAAGTTTTTATTACTTGCTAAAAAATATTTAATTTTCACCATAATTGTTTCTTTAAAAAAATATTTTACCATATTTAAGGCTTCGCGTGTGCTAGAAAAGCTACATATGGTCTTCAAATATAACTTGAAAGGAGTAAATGGTGTCGAATATACAATAAACTAGATTAGTAGATTTTCAAGGCACTTGAAGCATTGCCACAAGGGTAAGGTTTTTTGTTAGTGTTCAAATTAAAACATAGAATACTTGAAAACTAGCTTTGTAGTCACAAGGTTTGCTCAACTCCTAGCATTATTACTATTACTAAAAATTAAATATTAATAATCAATGTCCAAAAAAAGAAAAAGAGAATCTAGGGTTTCATTAAACAAGCTCAAAGTAGGAAAATTAGAATCCAGGGTTTCATTAAAAATCAAAAGTTATGGTGTTAATAGAAAATCATTACCTAGGATTTCAAATGAGGTAACGGGTCACACTAGGGCAGGGATGGCTCGTGGAGGGGCATTGTGTAAGGCATAGAGGGTGGAAGGAAGAGGCTCGCTCATGGGTGTTTGGTAGGGAACTCGTGCAAGGACAGAAGCGGTAAGGGGAGGGGCGTCGTGCAAGGCGTAGGAGGTGAGGGAAAGGGTGGTGTGACCCAATTTGCAAAGTTTCACAAAATCCAGAAAGAAAAAGAAGAGTAAGGAATAGAGGAATGTAGAAAAGGGAAGAATTTTTTGTATTACTTTGATAGAATGCTTACATCCCACCTTCCTTCTCATATTTGTATTGTTCTCGTTTGAATCATTAGCTGCAAGGAAAATTATCAAAGTTATAGCTCACTTAACACTTTCTCTCTCCATTCTTTTTCCTAACGAGAACAACTAAAATAGAAATAAGAGCTAATTGGGCCTTTTTTTAACTAAGTCCCATCACAAGTCCATTAGTATGGTCATTATTTATTTAAGTCTATAACAGCACCCTCCCATGAAAACGATCCTTAACCTCAGGATCAAAATTAGGATATTTCTTTTTAAGCTCAAATAGAATCTTCAGATAAGCTTCCAGGTAAAAAGTTGGCCCAATCCACTAGAACTACAATGATAACTGTTTTTCTTTTTATTTCAAATTATGAAAGAGATTTTTATATTTTACAAAAGTTTAAAATTTAATTTTTGTATTGTAATTTATATCATTTAATTTTTGTATTATTTTAATTTGATAATTTAAGTTCAATCACTAAATCTGTTAACTTTTTTTTTTTTAAAGCAAACATCATTATTGACTTGATCACATGAGTTGTCGACTTTGCTAACATAAGATTGGCTTACTAACATGAGTGAGATTTTAGATTGATGAAATCAATTGTTAAATTATGTAAATGGTTCTTTTATTCACTCGAAATTTGAAATTTAGTATCTATATAAAATTAGTTATTATATTATGCAAAAGATCTTTTTACTTACACGAAATTTTAAATTTTGTAAAATTTAGTATCTATATTCACATAAAATTTAAAATTTAGTCCCTTTAATATAAAAATTATTTTGAAAATTTAACAATTTTAGTTTTTAAAAATATTAAAATTTAAAAATATTTTAATCCCTCTAATATAAAAATATTTTTAGAAATATATTATTTTTTATTATATAATTAATTATTAATAATAGCATATTAATAATAATAATATTATTATTATTATCATTTATATTAATAATTTATAATATTGATAATTTAATTTAATATATCAAAGTTAATATTATTTTTATTAGTTTAAATATATCATCTAGTAAAATTTATAATGAACCAAACTATTGAATAAAGTTGTATTTACCATCAATGAAATGACCATTCCATCCAATCAAATAAAATAAGAGATTTAAACCTAAATTCTTACAAAGGATAAGCTCCTATCAATTTGAAGGGCAAACTTTGAATCATAACAAAATGAAAAGAAAAAATGATTTATTTGATAAATCAAAAAATCAATATCATGTATCATAATAAAAACTTTCATTTTTTAGGTCTTCACCAAAAAAAAAATTATCTAAATAATTATATTAAATTAAATAATAAAGTTAATTCTAAAATCAATACACATTGAGTTTAGTAAATTATGGTAATGTGTTTAAAATCTTGAACCTAAATTTGATTATAAAAAATTATGTAAATAGGGTTTACTTTAAAGGAATAGAAACATTGTTTGATGGATAATTTTAACCTTATGGGATTGAATTATGCTTCTATTTATTTAATAAATTATAAAAAAATAGTTTTATTAAAATTAGATAGTGATAGATTTATATCATATATTGACAAATTTATGATAGATTTTTAATAGATTTATGTAAGGTTCTTTTTCTCATATGGCTATAATATACTACAATTGTAACAAAAAAGTGTGACAAAATTAGTAATAGATTTTATATTTTCTCATGAAATGTAACAAAAAAAAAAGTAATGGAATTAGTAATAGTATTTTATATGGGTGACAAAATTATAATAGATTTAGTGATAATATATGAAAATTGTGACAGAATATTGTGATAAATTTTTCAATATTGTGATAGAATATTGTGGCAATTTTTTATGTTTAATATTTTTAAAACACTAAAAATTTTCAAAAAAAATTAAAATATTTTTTGTATTAAATGGATTAAATTTCAAATTTCGTACGAGTATAGAGACTAAATTTGAAATTTTGCATGAGCATATGGACTAAATTTCAAATTTCATATGAATACAATAATCATTTGCATAATTTAACCATTGATTACGTCCATCCCAATTGCCACATCAACAAGTTAATGCCATGCAGCAAAGTCAATATTCACGTTATCAAATCAACGGTCACATCAATATTTTTAAAGATAAAAAATTTACAAAGTTAGTAATTAGACTAAAATTATTAAATCAAAATAGTAAGATAACTAATTTTTATGAATTATAGTATAAGGACTAAATTCTAAATTTGCACAAAGTATAGGGACCTTTATCATAATTTAACCCTTCCTTTTTTAACCATCCTTCTGGCAATGATCTTCACTGGCTCTTTGATCATTATACCATCCTCATCTGCCATGAGCTATTTAGATTGTACTATAGAGCTAGCCACATGTTTCTTTAGCTGAGAAACATGGAAAGTAAAATGAATTCTAGAGTCCTTAAATAGCTGTAGTTTGTAATTTACCTGTGCTATCCTTTCTATGACCTTATAACGTCCATAAAATTTAGCAGCTAATTTCATACAGTTTCTATTTGCTATTGACTATTGCCTATAGGGCTACAATTTGACATAGACGAATCCCCAACCTGAAACTCTCTATTACTCCTCCTTTTGTCAACTAAAATTTTCATTCTTGCATGAGCTTTAGACAAGTAGAACTTCAACATCTAAATTGTAGCTTCCCTAGCCTCTAAGTGCAATGGGGGTGGCTGCCCGTACACCACCTCATAAGGAGTTGTGTTTATAGCAGAATGATGATTTGTATTGTACAACCACTTTATTAATAACAATCACTTGCTCTATTCCCTAGGTGTTTCACTCACCATACGTATCAGATAAGTTTCCAAACATCTGTTAACAACCTTTGTCTGTCCATCTGATTGAGGGTGATATGCAATGGACATGTTAAGAGAAGTTCCATGCCTCTTGAAGAGTTCTTGCCAGAATGCACTAAAAAATATACCGTCTATCAGACACAATAAAGTTAGGTATCCCATGCAGCTTATATGTATGATCAATGAATAATTGAGCTACGGTCAAGTTTGTAAAAGGGTGAGAGATAGCCAAGAGGTGACCATACTTACTCAACTTATCCACCACTACCAATATTGTATCTTTAGCATAGGACTTAGGGAACTATTCAATCAAATCCATTGAGAAATCTTGCCAAATTTTGTCAGGCATAGAAAGAGGTTGAATAAGACCTGGTGAGGTTAAATTATTAGCTTTATACTGTTGACAAATTGTGCATTCAGTAACCATTCTCCTTGCATCGTCTTTAGTCCTTTCCGATACAAGAAAGTAGAAATCCTTCTCATAGTAACATTTATTCTTGAGTGACCAGGAGTAGGACTACTGTGAAAATAATGCAATAATTAATTCTTGGCTTAGAGCAAGCACCATTCCCACCACTAGCTTGCCCTTCCTTCTTAATTGACCACCATGCTAAGTATATTTACAATTCAAGGTTGTATTAAAATGTAGCTCAGAGATCAATCTTTGCAGCCTCACATCTTTACTCCAAGAGTCTTGGATTTTTCAAACAACTCAATACTCATAGTAGATAGTGCCATGAACTGAGCTGATCTTAACTCTGGTTTCCTAGACAATGCATCAGCTAATGTGTTGAGTGCTTCTTTCTGTATACCACTTCATAGTCATTAACCTATCATTTTAGTAATCTAGAGCTATTGTGCTAGAGTGGTAGCGCGTTAAGTCAAAAGGAACTTCAAAGTTTGGTGCCCAGTCTTAATGATAAAGTGCTTGCCAACAAAATATGCATTCCATTTCTTGACAGGCATTAAAATTGCCATCATCTCCTTTTTATAAATATAAAGGGCTTAATGCATGGTGATAGAGCCTTATTAAAATAGGCAATAGGTTGTCCATCTTGTATCAACATTGCTCAAACTCCAAAACCTGATGCATCAGTCTCCACCATAAAAGTCATTGAAATTTGGAAAAGCTACGATTGAGGCAATGGTCATGGCCGTCTGTAACTTCCTGAAAGAATCCATGGCTCACCACTCCATTTAAAAGCATCCTTCTCAAGCAAATATGTTAAAGGCTTAGCCAATACCCTATATCCTCTGATAAATCTACTGTAGTAGCTAGTGAGGCCCAAGAATCCTCTCAGCTCCTTACTAATTTCGTTTGTGGCCACTTCAAGACGGTTAAGATCTTTTGTTTATCCATCTCCACTCCCTTGGTAGAAATTACATGCCCCAAATATTCAGCTTCCATGCTCCAAATACACATTTACTCTTTTCTAAGGAACAACTTGTTAAATTTGAGGACCCCAAACACTTGTCTCAAATGTTCTACATGTGAGTTCAAATCAATAGAGTGTATAAGAATGTCATAAAAAAATACTAATACAAACTTTTCAAGTAAGTTTTGAAAAGAAAATTAATAAGACTATGAAAAGTTTACGGGGGCATTAGTAAGACCAGAAGGCGTTACTAACAACTCATAGTGTCCATCATGAGTTCTAAGCAGTTTTATGAATATCAACCTCGCTTATCCTTATTTAGTGGTACCTTAACCTCAAATCCAGCTTGGTAAAAATTTTAGCCCTATATAGTTCATCTAATAACTTTTCCACTAAAGGAATAGGAAGCTTGTCTTTGATGGTAAGTTGATTTAGCTGTCTTTAATCTATGCACAACTGCCAAGTGCTGTCTTTTTTCTTAACCATAGCTACAAAAAAGGGAAATTCACTACTGGGTTGGATGATACCCATAGCTAGCATTTCTTGAACCATCTTCTCAATTTCATCTTTTTGAACAGTAGGATAACTATAGGATTTGATCTTTACTGTCTGACTCTCATCCTAAAGTAGGATTTCATGATGATGTGATCTTTTTGGAGGTAGCCCTTGGGCTGTTTCAAATAGTGTATCAAAAGCCTGCAATAGCTGATGGAATTCCATACTTTTAGCAACTTGGAAGTCTGGAGTGTTGGTGATCACATTTAATTATATGTGATGATTGGCAGTCAGGAATAAGGCATAAGGATAAGGTCTGTGGTTGGTAGTAAATGATTGCAACAGTTTAAAGGTTTGCTTATCAGCGGCTATATCTAACATACTAGGTTGTATCTCTAGAAGTATCTTCCACTGACTTTGATATTGAAACTACATGGTGAGAGCAAAAACGTCCCATAGTATAGGCCATAGAGTGACTAACCATTATACTCCCAAAATGGCATGACAACCCTTTAGAGCTAATACCATGAAATAAACTATAAATATGGAGTCCAAAACAGACCATTGCAAGTTTTGACATAAGCCAATACTTTTCACCCTTTCCTCGTTTGCTATTGTCACACCAATTTGATAACAGTGCCTAATGTGTAGCCTTAAAATCTTAGCCACTGTTATATGTATAAAATTATGAGTACTTCCTGAATCCAGTAACATAACCAACTTATGATTTTTTATCACTCTTTGGATTCGCATGGTTTGAAAAACCACTAGTGCCTTGCATGGCATGTAGAGACAGGACAGGTTGATTCCCTTCTTCACCCTCCGTCACTAAACTTCAAGATTGTCTATGCAATTAGAAAATTCATTTGTTTCTACCTCCTCCTCCTCACAATTTACAATAAGTAATTGGTACAACTATGACCTCATACACTTGTGACCAGTTGAATTTTTGGTTGTACACTAATAGCAAAGTCCTTTCCTTTTCTTTTCCTCCATTTGAGTAGGGATCGGTCTTTTGGCAAGGGTTTTTGAACTATTGATACTGCTTTGAGGTGAATTGGATTTGGAAGATTGCTGATTGAAGGATTTTGTGTTGTTAGTATGTAGGTAGTTGGTGTTTGGAGAGCTTTTGGTGTAAGAAGTAAGGGAGGTATATTACTGGTTCTTGTATGTACAGTACTGGTGTTGGCTTGGTAGGAAGTGAAAGGTGGTTTTGGTAATGATTGAGGCTTTTCATAGGCAAGACGTAAGATTGATTCAATATGTTTGGCTAGGTGTAGTGCTTGGTTTAGGGAATTTGGCCGAAATAGTTTGACAGATTGTGAAACATTAGGGTTAAAGTTATTGATAAAGATACTCAAGGCATATGGTTGAATCAGCTGTAATAGATTAAGAATACCAATGAAATCCTCATAATTCTATTCTACATAGGTGGTTTGTTTTAATTCCACCAACTCTTCTGTAGGATCTTCAACTCTTCCACCAACTCTTCTATAGGATCTTCAACTCTTCCATATGACATTAAAGAGCCTTATCTTCTAAGCTCAACATCACAACCCTCACTTTTGCAAATTCAAGTACCCTATCTATTTTAAATTATTATGCAAGTTTTATAATCCACCCTTTGAAATTCTTCCAATTGAAGCTTGGTTTCCTTCTTGCCCATTCGACGTTGAGGTTTCATACATAGGAGCCTTCTCTAACAATTTTTGTAAATGTTCTAGCAATTGTGTTAGCATTAACTCGAATAGCTGCTCCATCTTCACATCCATTTGTTGGATGCCAGTTTGAAGCTTGGAGATTGCTTGTGCATTTTGTTGGATTTCTTTTTGTATCCTGGTGGTGACTCCACTTGCCATAATTGCCAGGTCGAGGCTTTGGTACCAAATGGTGCGACCCAAATTACGAGTTCACAAAATCTAGAAAGAAGAAGAAGAATTAGGAATAGAAAAATGTAGAAGAGGGAATAATTTTTTACATTTCTTTCACAGAATGCTTAAATCCCACATTCCCTTTCATATTTGTATTGTTTGCAATCGAACTCTTAGTTGTAACATGAGAATATCAATGTTACAGCTCACTCAACAATTTCTGTCTCCATTGTACTTCCTAACGGTAGCAATTGAAACAGAACTAAAAGCTAATTGGGCCTCCTTTTAAGTCAAGCCAATCACAAGTCCAATAGTACGATGCATTATTCATTTAAGCCTACAACAAAATGAGGCTCACTTAGGAAAGGGAAGGGAAACACCAGAGGAGGAGCGCTAGGCGACATTATCATGGGCATAAGGGGTCGGGGAGAGAAAAATGGATGAAGGTGGTGTAGAAACTGAAAATTCGGTGAACATATTTTAATCAATCAAATATTTAATTGGTTAAAAAAATTAATTGAAAACTTATCAAAATTACTTGGTAGATCAAGATGAAAACACTTGACTTGATCAATCAAAATTCAAAAAATTATAGATAGTCATCTTGATTGCACTAAAATTTTAGTGATTTAGCATATGTTTTTAATGCAATTTCTCTTGATTTTTAGCTTGATCCTTGAGAATTTTGGTAAAAATACTCCTAAATGTATAATTGTCTCATATGTATGAAAAAATATCGAAAATGGGGAATTTTGGAATATTTGGACTCATTTTAGAGGATTTATGGTGGTAAAAGTTAGAAAAGGCCATAACTGGTGTGATTGTTTTATCTTGCCATTTAGAGGAGTTCTTTTGAACATTTTCTTTTATGATTTTTTAAGCTCAAATGACTTTCATAAAACCTTATTTCAAGTCTCAATTCTCATAATTCTCGTTTAGAATTGTCTTCTTTAGCATAATAATGCATTATCACTTTTCAAGTGTCTCTATGCATGCTTGAAATGTAATAGTTGCACTAGGAAGTTGGAAGCTATTTTTGAATTAATAATTTTTCAAAATTTTTCTAAGGATTATATTGCATAATTTGTTCACTTAATGGCATGAATTTTGGCAGCAAAATGAAATAATAAAATGTTGTATTGGGCACCAAAATTGAAGTTGCAAAATTGCTAGTGTGTTGTGGATACAAGCATCACATGATCCATGCACCGTGGTGGCACTCTTGGTGATTTAAAGAAGACCATTTGTAGCTGCTAAGTTGGCTATTTGAAGGGCCTCCCATTGGTCATAGTTTTGACTTTTTAGAGTGCAAAGGATCATGAGAAGAGAGCTTGAAAGTAAGGAGAGCTAAAAGAGCCAAACAAAGAAGTAAAGGCCATGAAAGAAGGGAAAAAAAATCTAGAAGATTGGCAAAACTTAGATATTTTTCTTAAAATTTTAGGGATTGAACGACCTCTCATTTACTTATAAATAAAGGGCAGGGGCCAACAAAAGGAGGAGAATTAGATAGATTTTTAGATTTTAGTTTTAAGTTTTAAGTTTTCTGCATTTACTTTCATCTGCACTTTTATTTTCTTGCTTTCCAAATAAGGTTGTTTGGCAGCCAATTTTCTTTTACTTTCTATGCAAATTTAACTTTCTTGCATCAACTCTCAATGAAATTTCCCAATTCTCATGTTCTCATCTTCAATTTTCACTAATTTCAAATGGACACCAAATCTATTTTTCAACTTGTAGTATTGACCTCCTTGCAATGTTTTGATGAGATCTTGATAAAATCTAGCTTGTTTTGAATCGGAATTTTTTTCTTAGATTCCTAACTCATAGATTTGAACTCTTAAAAAAATTAGCTTCAAATTCAATCTGCATAGTTCCATAAAAATCTCCAAATTTTGGGTTAAAAATTTGTGGCTGAGTTGAACTTTCAATGAATGACAACATAGCAAGAATCTTCTCTCCATCTTGGCATTTGGTTTGCAACTCCTACATTTTTCACACTTTATGTCATGTATTTAATTGTTAATTTTCTTTTGATTGCATTTAAATTCATGTTTTTACATGTTGTTTGGATGATTTTCTTGTTAATTGCTTTGTTTTTGCTATTATTGCATCAGATTTTTTATCTACTTCATTAAGCTTGATTTTTTGTTGTTTCTTGCTATTTTTATGTTGATTTAGGTAGTAAACTTGTAGATCTAGATTACTTTAGTTCAATTTAAGTTCATTTAATTTGTAGAATTTTATATCTAATTTTTTTCTTCGAATTCAGTTTTTCTAGATTTGAATTCTTATTTTCGGTTTCAAGTGTTCTAGCTAGTTCTTGCATTTTTGCATCTTAAATTGTTCTTCAATCTTGTTTTAATCTTAGTTTAGTTACTGTTTTTTCAATTTCCAATTTGTTGAAGTTTAGATCTAATTTTTTTTGTTGAGTTTTCATTTTCGGTTTTTACTAGCTCATTTGAACTTTATGTTTTTTGTTCCTTTCTTTTCATTTCAATTTTGTTTTTACTTAGGCTACTATATTTTACAATTTACATCTTTTTTGGTTTATTCCTTTAGAATTTTCTTAGTTGGAAGTTAAAATTAGTTAAGGTAGTTAAAGTTAGTTGTTAGTTAGTTATTTTGGTTATGTTCACCTAGCTATTGTTTTACTTGCTTCTTACAATTGGTATTTTAAATTTTTAGATTAGAATTACATTTTAATTCATGTTTAGTTCATTGCATGCTATTTTAGCTACTATTTTTGCACATTCCTTAACTTAGTTTACATGTTGCATGCTTACACCTTACTATATTTGTGTTAAATGCTTTGTTTGATTTTAATTTTTTTTTAGTTAGTTTGATGTCATGCTTTCCTTTGTTTGATTGACCAACTTTAGAAGGAGTGTAGGCCTAACAGGTACTTAAAAAGGTGACGGGAAATACTATAAGAAGAAGGCTATGCGAGATTATCATGGGGCATAGGGGTCGAGGGGAGAGAAATGGATGAAAGGGGTGTAGAAACTAAGAATTCGGTGAACATATTTTAATCAATTAAATATTTAATTGGTTAAATAAATTAATTGAAAATTTATCAAAATTACTTGGTAGATCAAGATGAAAACACATAACTTGACCAATCAAAATTCAAAAACTTATAGGTCATCCAATTAAATTGTATTTATGAATCATCTTGATTACACTAAAATTTTAATGATTTAGCATATACTTTTAATGTAATTTCTTTTATTTTTTAGCTTAATCCTTGAGAATTTTGACAAAAGGACTCCTAAATGCATAATTGTCTCATGTGTAGGAGAAAATATGGAAAATGAGGAATTTGGGAGTATTTGGATTCATTTTGAAGGATTTTATGGTGGTAAAAGTTGGAAAAAGCTATAACTAATGTGGTTATTCTATATTGCCATTTAAGGGAGTTCTTCTTAACCCTTTTTTTTAAGATTTTTTAAGCTGAAATGAACTTCATAGAACCTTATTTCAGGCTCAATTCTCATATTTCTCATTTGGAATTGTCTTCCTTAACTCAATAATGCATTATCACTTTTCAAGTATCTTTATACATGTTTGAAATGTAATAGTTGCATCGGGAAGTTGGAAGCTATTTTTTAATTGATTCCAGAATATTTCTAAAGATCATATTGCATAATTTGTTTACTTAATTACTTGAATTTTGGCAAAAAAATGAGAGAATAAAATGTTGTATTGGGCACCAAAAATGAAGTTGCAAAAGTGCTAGTGTGTCGTAGATACAAGCATCACTTGATCAATGCATCTTGGTGCCACTCTTAGTGATTTAAAGAAAACCATTTGAAGTTGTTGAGTTGGCTATTTCAAGGTCTCCCATTGGTCATAATTTTGACTTTTTGGAGTGAAAATGATTAGGAGAAGAGAGCTTGAAAGCAAGGAGAGTTAAAAGGAGCCAAACAAAGAAGCAAAGACCTTAAAGGAATGAAGGAAGAAGGATGTAGAAGATTAGTAACATTTAGATATTTTTGCTAAAATTTAGGGCTAAACCACCTCTTATTTTCTTATAAATAGAGTGAAATGGCCAACAAAAGGATGAGAATTAGATAGATTTTTAGATTTTAGTTTTAAGTTTTCTGCATTTACTTTCCTTTGCACTTTTATTTTCTTGCTTTTCAAATAAGGCTATTTGGCAGCCAATTTTCTTTTACTTTCTGTGCAAATTTAACTTTCTTGCATCAATTTGCAATGTACTTCAGATTTTTGCAAAGAAATTTCCAGATTCTCAGGTACTCATCTTCAATTTTCATTGACTTCACATGAACATCAAATCTGTTTTTCAACTTGCAGTTCTGACCTCCATACAATATTTTGATCAGATGTTGATGAAATTTAGCTTGTTTTAAGCCAAATTTTTTTCTTAGATTCCTAACTCATAGATTTTCAAATCTAAAAAAAATTAGCTTCAAATTTGATCTGCATGGTTTCAGAAAAATCTCCAAAATTTAGGCTAAACATTAGTGGCAAAGTAGAACTTTGCATGAGTGGCAACATAAAAGGGATATTCTCTCCATGCTGGCATTTGGTTTGCAACTCTTGCACTTTGTACACTTTAATTCATATGTGTACTTGTTAATTTTCATTTGATTGCATTTAAATTCATGTTTTTACATGTTGTTTGGATGATTTCTTGTCAACAGCTCTGGTTTTACTATTATTGCATCATATTTTTTATCTACTTCATTGATCTTGATTTTTTATTATTTCTTGCTATTTCTTTATTAATTTAGGTAGTAAACTTGTAGATCTAGATTATTTTAGCTTAGTTTAAGTGCATTTAATTTGTAGAATTTTATATTGAATTTTCTTGTTGCAAATTCTACTTTTCCATATCTGAATTCTTGTTTTTGGTTTCTAAGTGTTCTAGCTAGTTCTTGCATTTTTGCTTCTTAAATTGTTCATCAATCTTTTTTTGATCTTAGTTTAGTTATTGTTTTTATAATTTCCAATTTAAGTTCATTCAATTTGTTGAAGTTTAGATCTAATTTTCTGATTATTGGTTTTGTATAGCCTGCAAGTGTATAGATTAAGTAATAAAATAAAGTATTCTGATATTGTCTCTCAAAGGATTATAGATTGTAAATGTTGGGTAGCTCACATTTACCAAAGGTGAAATCCTAAAATCTTATATCCAAACAATTGAAAGAGTAGGGTTGATTGCAAAACTAAGAAAAAAAAAAAGATTGAATGCAATGTAGGCTTAAATCTTAACTTCACCAACTATCACTTGGGAAGTAGAAAAGTATAGCGAAAAAAGTAGATTTAAAAAAACAATAATTAAAATCATAGAAAAAAGAGAAATGGAGATTGTCGAATGCTTGTAAAGAACTTTAAACAATGATTGCATAAAAATAAACTTATAGATCATCCAAAAGAGTAGTGGCTGAAACGAATCTTGCATAAAGAAAATTTGAAAAACAAAAAGATTAAAAGAAAAAAATATGATTGCCAAATACTTGTAAATAGAAAAATAGGAATTGAGAAAAGAAATCTTGAAAACTGAATACTTCTTGAATTAAGCAAATAATTGAAAGAATAAAACTTTTGTTATTGGCAAATCTATCACCTAAACCAATAACTAATCTAAAGAAAAACCAAAAATAAAATAAAATAAAATAAAAGAAAGAAAAAGAATGAGATGAGAGCTAAGGGATGAAGTGAATGGTATCCCTATTTATAAAGAAAGGTTCAGCCATAGAGGGATCGGGATTACAGGAGTTTGCTTTTAATTCAAATACAAATGGATAAAAGCTATCTTGATCTTCAAAACATCATGACTGAATAGGTCGCTTCATCTTGGATAAGGTTTGGCCGAACGGGAGTCTAGGGATTGCATCTTGGCCATTTGATCATTTTTGCTTTCATCTTATTTAAATATTCTAGGTAGGTTCGGCTAGCTCTTGGATTATATGACAATGCATTTGAATTTCATCCAAATTCTTTTAGTTCAAATGACAAAAGTCTTTCCTTTATCATAACTCTTCAAAGAGCAAGCAAAAGAGTCATTGTCCATCCCAAATATCCATGGCTGAATGCACCTAGTGCCCTTATTGGATTGAAGTTGCATGAAGTCCTCTTGGATTATGCCTTAACCAAATGGGAGATAAGAGATATAGTCCTTATTCATTTAAACTCCATCATGTCTTAGCAAAAGAGTTATTCTTAGATAAAACCTTCTTTAGCCGAATAGATAGAGTTCATGTGCAATTAAATTTACTCGTAATTTTTCATAGAATAGGGATGGCTAAATATGATGAAGCATGAGAGAGTCTTAATGCTTGCTATATTCTCTGAATAAGCATTATCTCTTCTTGTGTTTTGAATTAGCCACATGATCTCCTTTTGTTGTATTACAAGTCCTAAAGCAAATGGAAGTCTTCAAATAATCTTGTTTTGGCCAAACGCCATGGAGGGTTGGAGTCCATATTCATGTAAAATTTTTTTTTAATTTCATGGTTGCACAACATTGAATCAATAAGGTTCGGCTAACACATTAGATTGGATGGCTGAAACTCCTATGTATGCATAGATTACATGATTATGAAGTCCACAAGCTTGAAACCCTAAAAATCACAAAATAAGCATTAAGGCACCAAAATCAACCAAATTTTAAATTTTTGCACCCATTTTGATATGTAAAATCACTATATTTTTAAGTGCTATCATATACTCACAGACTTAAATCTTTGCTTGTCCACAAGCAAAATCTTCAAATTAACAAAACTATAAGTCATTATACATACTCACAAAGTCAAAAGTTACATAAAACTCCTATCATACACTATAGCTTAATACAAAGCTAAATATAAATATAGAGTTACAAGAAATTCATTCAAAAACAAGCTCCAAATATCTTATGCTCTTTACACATATACATCTAACCAATCTTTAATTCATGCATATAACTCAAGTATAAAGAATGCAAAACATTTCATCACATTTCAACTCAAACATAGAATAGACTTCATATATTCACTTTCCCCTTCCCTCTCCACTAATGTTAGACTTACATACTTGACTCAAGATCAAAAGGTTTTTTCAACTTGTAATGTAAGGTTTGGGTCGAGGTAGGAAAAAGGAATTTTAGGCTCAAAACCTTTAGCTTACTTTCTTTGAAATTTCTTAGACTTTGAAAAATTGAAAGCTCTTTTGAAACTATAACTTTTAAGGCATCTCTTTTATTTTTTTCATGGCATTTTCTTCTCTCTTTTTTTGGAAAAATTAGCCATTTTTGACTTTATTAGGCTTTATCTTGTATTTGCCCTTTTTTTTTCTTGTCACTCCTTGTGCCTTCCTCCTAAATACAATAAGATGCCCATAATCAACAAATAAGCATAATTAGGTTATGTAAAAACAAAAGAAGGGATAGTAATCAAAGAAAAGGCTTAGTGGGCTTATTATGTAGCTAAATAAACAAAGAAAAAGGATAATATAACAAGCTCAAAATAAAGGTACTAAAGATGCATCATAATACTGTGGCTTAAAAAAGGCTCAAACGATGCAAAGAGCTGCATAAATCATCTCTTAATTCAAATATAGTATATGATTTCACCTCAAAAATTGAGTTGATGAATTCTAAAATACTTATTCAAATCTTTAAATTTAATGCAAATCCATATTTCACAAACTTCTATAAGAACCAAAGCATTTTCTTAAAAAAGAGCAAAAACATATGTACAAAAGTCATATCCAAAGAAAAACATGCTTAAGAATTCCGTTCAAGTTCCACCATATTCATAATCAAACTTCATATCATACTCAAGTCAATCTTAGAAAGTTACGCAAAATCAACAAGGTGTGCATAACAATAAAATTTAGCAAGTTAATTCGGTTTGAAAGCAAAGATGGGTTCACCATTTTCAAAAATCATTTAAGTTCTCAAAACATTCATTCCCTCTCCCCCACACTTAAATTAAAAAAATATATATAACAAGGGAAAAAGAAATACTCTTCAAATTTACTTAAGGCTGAATCTTCACTTGTATGAAACATCCTTTTTGCTTCACTTCATTCCTACAAAATTAAACTCAAACAAAAACATTAAAATATAACTGTCCTTATAAAAATAAAGAAACATAAATCATAAAAGTAAAAATTTAGGTTGCCTTCCAAACAACACTAGTTTTGATCAAGCTTGACCATCCATAAATCTGTGGCTTATCCTACCTTTTTAGAAGCAAGTTTGCCTTGTTGCCTCATTCTTTGAGGAATGATATAAACATAATTGGTCTTAAAAGGGGTACTAACTCTCCTAGCAGGAATAACATACACAGAGGTTAAGTTCCTCATGGGTTTGGCATTATTAGGGCTAAGGGTTGTCAAATGGTTTTGAATCATAGGATCAAGAGGTTTATCAAATTCCTTAAGGTTTTCCTTTACCTTAACTGCATTTGCATCATCTTCATCTTTAAGAACCCATACCCTCAAGTCATAAATTGAAGCTTCTTGTTTTTAAATCTAAGGGCAAGGTTAAAGTTGTAAACATCTATTAAGGCTTTGGCAGTTAATAGGAAAGGTCTTCCTAATTGTAATGGAGTTTTATCATCCTCAATGTCTAAAATAGCAAAATCTATCGAGAATGCATACTTACTAACTTTCACAAGCATATTTTTCAACATCCCTTGTGGTAACATAACATATTAGTAAGCAAATTTAAGGCTGAATTTTGTAGACTTCAACTTTCCATACCCTAGCTGTATAAAAATATTTAAAGGCACTAGGTTTATGCTAAAGCTAAGATCACAAAAAGCATTATCAAATTTTAAATTTCTAACTTTGCAAGGAATAGTAAAACTCCCTAGATCTTTTGCTTTCTAGGTAAGAGTTGTTGAAGTTCAAGACTATAATTTAAAAAAAAATGTGGCTTCTTTCAATTTTTTAAACAGTTCCTTTTGAATAAGCCTTAAGAAAGGTGGTATTATGTTAAAACATTGCCTATATATTTTTGCAATCATCCTTGGTTTTGATTGAACTTTCTCTTGGATTTATTCATCTTGATCTATTTCTTCTTGTTTTGCTTCTTTTTGGATTGCTTCTTCTTAAACTATTTTTTCTTGAGCTACCCCTTGAAACTCAAGCTAAATGCTTTCTAGTAGTTCTTGCCCTACTTGTAATAGCATTTTCCCTTCTTTAGTAGACCCTTGAATGTATTCTTCAAGATCTTCTTCATATTTCATCTTAGTATTTTCTTTCCCAAGGTCTTCTTTATAGGGTTCAATATTTTTAAGGGCCTCGAGTGCCATGAGGTCAAAACCCTCCAAAATCTCTCTTCCAAATCTCAAAAGTTCATCTTCTAATATGTTTTTTTTTTCTCACAAAGTCTACCTTAGATTGTTTCACAAAACTAGGGATGTTTACCGCTATTGGTTCATCTATACAATCATTCTCATCATCAGAGTCCTCCATCCTAACATCTCCCAATGAATGATAGCATTACATCCTTCTGTGCCTTATCTTTTGGGGTTGGATTCAGTATTGCTGGCAAGGTACCTATAGGGCAGTTGGCTATAGCTTAGGCTAATAGACCTATTTAGTTGCCAAGGTTTTTTATTGATGCAGGTTAGCTTTGGATGTTTGCATTGTTAGATTGCATCAATTAAGTCAACATATCCTAAAAACTAGATTTCTTTTCTTAGGGTGGATTGTAAGTTGATGGATTAGGCAGTAGTTATTGTTTTTAGTGTTGGTGGATTAGTGGTTTGGTTGGTTATAAGAAAATTTAGGGTAGGTTCACTTCTAAGGTTATAAGTATTATTATAGGGATTGTAGTTAGGTTTAGACTGTTGGATAAACTAGATAAGTTCTATCTTGAATTGACATTTTTCATTGGAATGGGGTCTTTCATGGATATCACAAGAAACAAAGGGGTTTTAGATTGTATTCACATAGTTGGTTTAGGGTTAGGCTCTTAGGGTTCTTATTTTTTTAGGTAGGGTGATTTACTACGAATTAATGGAGGTGATTTCATCAATCTCAAATGAACAAACAGATTTCTTACTTACCTTTCTCTCCATGCCCCATTGGTAGTTATTAGCTGCCATCTCTTTAATCAGTTCATTGGTTTCCTCAAAAGTCTTACTTATAATTGCCCCTTCAACAGTTAAGACCAAAATGGTTCTCATAGGTAGTGTGAGACCATTGTAAAAAATTTGGATCTGAAGCCATTCAGGTAATACATAATGTGGGCACTTCCTTAGTAACTTCTTGAATCTGTCTCATGCATCATATAATGTTTCAGAAATGTTGTGATCTCATTCCTTAACTTTGCTGTTTTGGCTGGTGGGAAAAACTTTGCCACAAACTTTTCAAATCATCCTAAGTTGTGATTGACTCAGGTGGTAGTGATGTCAACCAACTTTTCACCTTTTCCCTATGAGAAAAAGAAAGAAAAAGTCTTAGTCTAATAGCATTATTAGAAATGTCATTATAGCAAAAAGTATCACATAATTCAAGAAAATTAGAAAGATGAAGGTTAGGATCATCGCTTGATAGTCTTTCAAACTATATAAAAGTTTGGACCATTTGTATTATTGAAGGTTTATCTCAAAGTTGTTGGCTTAAATAGCTAGCCTTCTAATAGATGGTAGAAAACCATCAAAATTGGGAACTGCATAATCCTTTAAAGTTCTTTGAGTTTCATTATTTGCTTTGGCCATTGGTAGTATTGATTGCTCTTTTCTTCTTCTTTTTCTAAATGCCCTTTCAATCTATTGATCACTTGGAGCTAAATCAACACTTTTGGATCTATGTATGTAAATAAGAAAAGATTAAAGAAAGATATAAGCAAATAAAAGAAAAATAGTTTAGATTGTAAAGGTTTAAGAAATCTTTATTGACATTGAAAACACCACTATAATTCCTGAAAATGGTGCTAAAAACTTTATTGTTACTTTTTGTACAACCTGCAAATGCACAAATCAAGTAATAAATAGAAGTATTCTAGTATCATCTCCCAAAGGATTACAGATTGTAAATGTTGGGTAGCTCTCAATTACCAAAGGTGAAATCCTAAAATCTTATATAGAAACAATTGAAAGAGTAAGGTTGATTGTAAAACTAAGAAAGGAAAGATTGAAACAATATAGGCTTAAATCTTAACTTCACCAACCATCACTTGTGAAGTAGAATAGTATAGCCAAAAACTAAATCTAGAAGAATAATAATTAAAATTGTAAAAACAAAGAGAAATGGTGATTTCCGAATGCTAGTAAAGAACTTGAAACAATGATTGTATAAAAATAAACTTGTAGATCATCCAAAAAAGTAGTGGCCAAAACTAATCTTATGTTAAAAAAATTTAAAGAGCAAAATGACTAAAAGACAAAAACATGATTGCCAAAAACTTGAAAATAGAAAATTAGGAATTGAGAAAATAAATAAACTGAATACTTTTGGAATTGAAAGGAAATAATTGAAAAAAAAAAGCTATTATTATTGGCAAATCTATTACTTAAGCCAATAACTAATCTAAAGAAAAACTAAAGAAATGAACTAAGAATGAGATGAGAGATAAGGGATAAGGTGAATGGCCTCTCTATTTATAATAGAAGGTTCAACCATAGGGGATAAAGATTTCGAGAGTTTGCTTTTAATTCAAATACAAATGGATAAAAGCTATATTGATCTTTAAAACATCATGACCAAATGGGGCTTTCATCTTGGATAAGGTTTGGACAAATGAGAGTCTTGGGATTGCATCTTGGCCATTTGATCATCTTTGCTTTCATCTTGATTAAATATTCTAGGTAGGTTTGGCTAGCTCTTGGATTATGAGACAATGCATTTGAATTTCATTCAAACTCTTTTAATTCAAACAATAAGAGTCTTTTTTTATCATGACTCTTCAAAGAGCAAGCAAAAGAGTCTTTGTCCATCATAAACATCCTTAGCTAATTACACCTAACGTCCTTATTAGGTTGAAATTGTGTGAAGTCCTTTTGGATTGTGCCATAGCCAGATGGGAGATAAGAGATATGAGTCCTTATTCATTCAATTCCTTCATGGCTAAGCAAAAGTCATTCTTGGATAAAACCTTTTTTGGCTGAATAGATAAAGTCCATGTGCAATTAAATTTGCATGCAACACTTCTTGCAATAGGGGTCGCTAAATATGATGAAGCATGAGACAGTCTTAGTGCTTGCCATATTATCCAAATAAGCATTATATCTTCTTACATTTTGAATTAGCCACATGGTCTCATTTTACCCCATGATAAGTCTTAAAGCAAATAGAAGTCTTCAAATAATCTTGTTTTGGCTGAATGCCATGGAGGAGTTGGAACCATGTTCTTGTAAAATTCTTTCTTAGTTGCATGGTTGCATGGCATTAAGCCAATGAGGTTCAGCTAACCCATTACATTGCATGGCCTAATTTCCCTTGTATGTAAGGATTGCATAATTATGAAGTCCACAAGCTTAAAACCCTAAAAATCATAAAATAAGCATTAAGACACCAAAATCAACCAAATTTTAAATTTTTGCACCCATTTTGATATACATAAAATCACTATAGTTTTAGGTGCTATCATTTTCTTGTTAAGTTTCGGTCCTTTCAAATTTGCAATTCATTTTCAATTTTTAATTGCTCATTTGAACTTTATGTTTTTGGTTCTTTACTTTTCATTTCAATTTTGTTTTTAGTTATTTAGGCTACTATATTTTACAATTTACATCTTGTTTGCTTTATTCCTTTAGAATTTTCTTAGTTAGAAGTTAAAATTAGTTAAGGTAGTTAAAGTTAGTTGTTAGTTAGTTATTTTGTTTCTATTCACCTAGCTATTGTTTTCTTGCTTTTACAATTGCCATTTAAAATTTTTATATTAGAATTACATTTTAATTCATATTCATTGCATGCCATTTTAGCTACTATTTTTGCACATTCTTTCACTTAGTTTACATGTTAAATGCTTACACCTTACTATACTTGTGTTAAATACTTTGTTTTATTTTAAATTTTTTTTAGTTAGTTTGATGTCATGTTTTTCTTTGTTTGATTGAACGAATTTTAGAGGGAGTGTGGGGATAATAGGTACTTAAGCTAAGAACCTCTTTAGCTAATCATCATGGGATCAATATCTAAGCTTTTTTGCCTTTATTATTACTTGCACAACCTATGCACTTGCGAAAATCACCAATCAAGTTTCTGGTATCATTATCAAGGAATAGGTGTAAAAAATCTTAGGCTAATATCGTGCTTCACCATGCTCGTTTATAGATTAGTTTACCCCTAGTTTACATAGTTTTAGTGTAGATAATTTAGACATAGTTATGATATTTTTGTTTAGGTTTTATTTTATTTTTCATGTGGGATTCTGAGGTTTATAAGGTAACCAAGCATCATGTGCCCCATGCTAGACCTTATGATTTTGATGACTACCTAAGACCATGGCCTATTAAGGAAGACAGTTATAAAAGAGTCAGCCCGTAAAGATTTATCTGAAAAATTAGACTATATGGAAAATCAACTAAAGGCCATTAAAACTAAGTATGATCCTAAGCCTAATCTTGTCCATAATTTTCCAAGCCAGCATGATAATGGTCAAGTGTATGGTGGAAATTACCATAGTAATAGGTGTCCATATGACCAAAAATTCCAATCCTACTTAAGCACCTACACTACTCAAACTTGGGAAAGTTATCCTAAAAACATGAGGGACATTAGTTCTAGGCATTCTTTTAGTTCACCACCTCAGTACACCCAAACTTATCCTACAAGCATTCACTTTTACAATACCCTCTATCATCTCAATATTCTCTACCATCATTATAAGTCTTGGAAATGCCACACTATTTCCCATCATAGCAACATTTTCCTTCATCATAATACCATTAATCTTCATATCACTTTCCATCTGCACCATATTCACCATTACCTTCTATATAAGAAAAAACAACATCCTTTGATGAGATGCTTATTGAATTGCTCCAAACTCAAGAAAAACTCTAACAAGACCAAAAGGTATTCATGAGGACTCCTGGGCAACAGGGTCATAATGCATATACCTTAATTACTTGTCCTCAAGATTCCATGCCTAGTACTATAAAGTTAACACCTTGTTGGGAAAAGAAGAATGAGCATACATTAGAGGACCACTCGAGGAAAGGAGGTCTGATGTTGATTGATGATAATAAAGAGCCCATTGTGGTGGAAGTACCACATTTTGTTAAAGTTATGGGGAAGAGATAGTGGAGGCAAAGGATAAGTCTATGGCTAGGAAAGTTAATGACAACAGATCATTTAAGGGACACTACAACAAATCTGGTAATTTATGATGATTTTTCTAAGTGACGGATTATATTTCGTTACACAAAGTATGTAAACGATGGCGAATAATATATTTTGTCATACTTTTATATTGTTTTGATATTTTTTATGACAATATATAAAATTGTCACATGATAACGTCATCAAAATCTTGCTGCCAATTTATTTGGTGGGAAATTTTTTTGTCATGATTTTTATTTTAGGTGCCGTTATATTTTATCACCAATTCAAAATTTTATTTATGACAAATTTTTCTGATATATTTTAAGTGATATTATTTTTTGTCACAATTGAATACTTTAGTTAACTATTAGTAATGTTACAATTTTGTCACATCAATATATGGTGTTATATGACGATAACATAAATGTCACAAACTTTTACAACCAAATTTATTTGGTGGGAAATTTTTTTATGATATTATTTTATTTTATGTGACGTTAAAATTTGGCACCAATTTAAAACTTTATCTATGACGAATTTTTTCTAATCGATTTTAGGTGATGTTATTAATTTTTGTTACAAATTAAACACTTTAGTTAATTATTAATAATATTATAATTTTGTCACGTTAATGTACAGTATTTTATGATGGCAACATAAACATCACAAACTTTTAAATGATGTTATGATGTTATTTATCCGTCACTAATAAACTCAAATTTATGTATAATTTATAAATGACGATTTTACTTATATTATATTATATACATCTATTTAAGAATATAATTTTTATTTTTTATTGAGGACAATTTATTTAAGTATGTATTCATGTATGAAAATTTTCTAATTAAAAAAATGCATTAAATATTAGATAAAATAAAAATTTTAAAATACACAAATTGTTTAGAATGTTAAAATAAATTTTAAAAAATTAAAAATTTCTAATTTAAATATTTTGTTAAAAGAAATTTTTTAAAGTAAAATTTAAATTTAAATAGAAAAAATGTTAACTACATTTGGCCATACTAGTAACTTTTAAGTAAAAATGAATTTTAAATGGTTATTCATATCTATACCAAAAAATAATTTTATTGAAGTTTTCCTAAATTACACCATAACAAAAATGATACAATTTGATACAAATCCAGAATTGGTTGCTCTTTAAAAGCTTAAAATGGCCCATTGCCATTTCGGCACTTCCTCATCCCTTGGCCAAGTTCTTAAGAATACCAAGATGTAGAAAATAACTCCACATTTTAAGTTATGGAATGCTTCTTAAATCTTATTACGTGTTCCATAGAAGCTAAAGTGGAGTCCATCTATGATCTAACAACTGAAAAACTCATAATCTTGCTTCACTATTTAATAATTAATGGATTACAACCATTAGTAACTGTTTTGGTGTATTGGCACTGTCCTACTAGTTTATTCTTTAAATTTTATCAATATTCAAAGAAATTGAAAATTTTATAATTTTGATTTTTTATAATTAAAATTAAAATTTTAATAGTTTATTAACAAATTACATATTGTCCGCTAAAAAATTATGTTTTTCATTATAACCTTTAAATATTATTTATTTTAATATAATTCATTGTTAGAAACTATTGAAAAAGAGAAGAGAAAAATATTGGTTTGAGTTAAGTTAAGTATGTATTCATATATGGAAATTTTCTAAGTACATAAAATGCATTAAATATTACATATAATAAAATTTTTAAAATACAAATTTTGTTTATAATTTTAAAAGAAATTTTCTAATTTTCTAATTTAAAATTTTTGTTAAAAGAAATTTTTTTAAGTAAAAAATTAATTTTAAATAAAAAATTTTTAACTACATACTAGTAACTTTTATACAAGAAGTAATTTTAATTAAAGTCTTCCCTAAACTGCACCATTTAAATTTTTATTAGGTTTTTCACACTCTTTCCAAAACTCATGCTAACAATCTCATGTGTTTTTTTTTTTGCCAAAGCCGTCTCACCTTCACAGACTCTATTCTGCTATTCTCAAGCCATTTGCCATTGCTCTCTAGTTTGATGAAGCAAATTTAGCCATCGTTGATCGACTAGAAGCCCAGGTTTGTATTCAATCTTCACTTTTCAAAAAATATTTGTTTGTTCACATAAATCTTTAGATTTAGGTTTTGTTTTAAATACAATGAATTTTTGTTGCCTGATTTTTATTTGAAAATAGAAATGAAGGCTAAAGTGTTTTTGAAAAATAATTCTAGTTTAGGAAATCTTAAGTTTTAAGAAATCTTTTGTTCTAGTTGTATGAAACAAATTTCTTGGCCGAGATTAATGTTGTATACATATTTATGATGCTGGATGATGCTAATGTCTACAATTTTCCTAGGTTTTCCCTTTCTTTAATTAAATGCTAATGGATGGCTAATCTTTACATTTTCTTTATTTTTCTATTTGGCTGTTTAGCAGTGGTTGTTTGGCTGTTCTTTCTTACAATTTCCCTTTAATTTTTTTCATCTAAAGTTGTTTTAAACATTTAAACCAAAAGTAATGACATAAAAGAATATATTACAATTTAAGTGGTTCACACATTAAACTCACATGCATCCATACACATGCATCCATAAAAGAAAACATCTATTTTACCAATTGTCATCTAAAGAATAGTACCCTCTAAGTAAGGTTACTAGTACATTAGCATAAAGACTTATGTAAACAAACAAGTAGTAATCACTCATAAAAGGTTATCAAATAAGTTGTTGTTTCTAGGAAACTTAGAGTTTCTTACATAAGAAAAAACATGCAACTGAAGGTTTTCAAAGAAAACTATATTTCATCCTCTATTGTAGATCTAGACATTCTCCCTACTAATACAACAATATGCAACTAAGCACACAATGCAGGTGCTAACAAAACATCACAATAATAAATAATATAGTTTGGAGATTTCTAAGCAATAAAGTCCTCATTAATAGAAAATATATCTGTAGAATCAAATTAGGTGACAACAACAATAAAACCAAATATAAATGGAAGTGGAAAAGTTAAAGAAGTTAATATCTTTAGATGATAGTGTAAGGATTTGAAGTAACTATCAATATTATTCTGCTCAAAGCCTCATCTAAGTACTTCGAGAGTTAAAATCAATATAAATAAGATTTTTAGCTATTACTAGTCAAATTTGAGCCAAAAAGATAAAAGACAAAAAAGAGAAAGCATCATCTTTAGACTAAAAAAATACATAGGTCCAAATCAATTCAGTATTGTAGACATGGACTTGAAATGCTTTAAATTTTCAATTTAAGAGTAGAATGACAGTCAACAAGTCTAGAATGATAGGTTATAACCATGGCAATGACCAAGAAATTTAGGCAAGTAATGACAATGCACTTTCAAGAACAAAAGTATGCAATTAAAGCAAAACATAAGAAATTCCACTTTTAGAAATTTTGAAAAAACTTGGAATATCATCCTTGGATCTTTAAGTAACTAACAATATTATTCTATCTATATATATAACAAAAGCTTCTATTTAAACTTTAAACATCAAACTAGAAACCAGTACATAAAAACTTAGGAAATTCACACTTGTAGGTTTGAAAGTAGATTTACAAATCCAGTATGCAGAAAAAACAAATAGTTTGAATCCATAAAATCAATTTTAGATTTAAGGTATGTGCATGTGGGCATAAAAAAGTTGGATGTTTCTACTTTTCCATAAAGAGAAAAATGAATAGAAGTGAAGAGTAACACCTGTATGATAAATAATCTTTAGGTAAACACAATTGCGTCTCTTAAATTGCACAAGTAAAATGTAAATATAAACAAACTAGCCCTCTATATACCCACTATGGGTGAAAAATAAATACAATATAATTTAATTAAAATATAGATGAAAAAATCTAGAAAAATAAAGTATAATGGTTTTAATTTTTACAATGTTCAATCTAAATAAATAATAGAGACACAAGTATAGATGCATAACAAGTATAGTTGTTTAGGTAAAAGAGAAAAGTGGGAGTAACTGAAATTTGTTTTAAAAAAAATAAAAGTCTAATTTTTAAATTGAAAAGACATTGAATTCATGAATTTCAAGAACTAGCATTATATATTAGAATATAAGCTAAATCACAATTGAAAACACCAACAGAGATTTTTAATTTTTTACTGTAACAACAAAAATACACATACCACTTTTTGAACATTGACCTCGCCTAAATCTTAAAATAGAATTTGAAGAGGTTCCTAAGGGACTTCTAAAAGTTTGCCAAAGCTTGTTCTTAACCCAAAGATTTAATTTACATGTCTAACAATGAAGGATAGGAGTTAAGAGCTAGAATACTCAATAGTACACAAACGAGTTTTATCTCTATGTAAGCTATCTTTATGCCAAAAAGTAGCTACCTAATCTATTGGTAGTATTGGCTGAATATGATTAGTTTACCTTTCTTTAATTTATATGTTGAGCTTTTTTATTTTTTTATGTCTCCATTTATGGCACATTTAGTGTTAGACATTTATTATGTTAGATATTTATGTCCTCAAAGCGCTAACAATCCATTCAAATCAACATGTTTTCATATTTAATCAGAGCTTAATTTGTAAAGACTTTTTCAGTGGATTGTCATTATAAATTCATAATAGAAATAACCTTAGGTGTCAAATTAGTGAAAACTACATAAAATTGTATGCTTCTTATTTTTTTTCTTTTGCTCTACAACTACATGGAATTGCATGCTTCTTATTTTCTTTCTTTTGCTCCATAATTCATATCAGTAACCATCTCTGGTTTATTCTATAACCTTGCAAAAAGGTTCTGATTCATTTCTTTAAACCTTAGATAAAGCCTTTTGCAAGCCATCACCATGCTGCATTACCTAACTATAATATTTCAACCATAAAATCCCAATTGCATTTCACAAGGTACTTTTCAAAGCCTAATAAACAGACTCCATAGATGATTTTTCTTGATTAACTTATCAACCCAAATCTTTTGTTACAATGTTCATACCCTAAACTATTGTATACTTTTACCACTCTTAAAATGATATTAACCATCGCTAAAGCCTCTAAGAAAACCTATCAATTATTGTCCTACCTCATTATTAATTTCAAATTTCCCAAGCAACATCTCCACCCTATTTCATTCTTTTCCACTAAGATCTTTCTCCCCTCTCCTCTTCAACTTTCTTCTCATCTATTCATCTTCACTAACTATATAAAAGTAACAGACCACCAATAATTAGTCCACAATACAACTAGTTAATAAAGCCATACCATAATAATCAATTTTGTTCAAAGTTTCTTCTTTTTTCTTGTGATAACTAGATAGAGATGATAGAGAGATTATTCATAATGCCAAAAAATTAAGCACATAATAATACATAGAGATAGATGGAATAAGTAATCAATTACGGTGATTATTTAGTATCATTTAGAGAAAAAAGTTGAGGGTTTTACTTAGTGAACTTAGAATGTAGAATGATAAAAGGAGAGTAATCATACAATTAAGTCTAGCTAAAACAAGATTCTGTAAAATTTAAAGCTTTTCTTTTACACACACACACAAAACAAATGAGGTAGAAGGAAGAGAGATAAAAAAACCTACCAGAATTGAAAAATAACATCCATTTTCACTCTTTATATTTTAAAGCAACAGAGGAGCAAATAGTCAAAAACTACCATTTAAGCCTTCTATTAATAATGTATAACAAAATTTTACCTTAAGTTAATGTTTGGTATCATTTTCAAAATCACTGTGGTAATCTAATTATTATAGTGACTACAGTATCTTTATCCTAAATCTTGCTAGACTCTAAGCCACCTATTAGGCATTTATCTATATGTAGTCTTTAAACATGAACTTTTCTGTATCTATATCTCTAAAATCTAGTAGCTATTCTGTGTTCATTTTTTGTTTTAATTGCTTCAGTTTTCTTGCTAACTTGTATTGATTCTTGGTCATTTGAAGCTTGATGAAGATGGTTCATGCTTGCTACTAGATTGAAACATGTCGTATTAGGCATCATTGAACTTGAATCAATCATTTTATCCTTTCATTTTAATTTAAATTGAAGGTCATTGGTGTTCATTGTAAGCACTATCTTATTTTAAATTCAAGTTTAACATTCAGGTTCTTGTTATTTTTACTAGTTAAATTCATTTTTCTTTTAAGATTCATACTACTTTACTTCCTTGCTAATTGTCTTGTTCATTTTACCTTGAATTTGTGCTATTTAGTCATTTTTTTTTTTTATAAACTTTCAATTCTATCCACACCAAATCTGTTTTGCTTTACTTATCCATTGCACTTTCTATCTTAATCATACTTAGATATGCACTGTGAAATTGTTGTTTGTGAAATTTCCTTAATTCTTTTATATAGGGACATGGATTAGTATTTTGTATGATTTGTCAAAACAAAAGATGTTATTTGTTGACTTACATGTTATTTTTTTATGAATAAATTTTTTGATTTTATGAAGCAGTCTAAACAGTATCTTATTCTACTTTTGATTTATAGCAGCTAATAAAAAAAAGAGTTTTTTTAGTTTCGACCACTTGAAGATTGTCAAAAATAAAAACAAGTAAAAGCATGTATATATACTATATGAACCTTGATCCCATTTATGCATGTTTAGGGAGTAGGAATATTTCAATATATAATGTTTAGGGCACATCATATATGTAGTTATGCTAATTCGATTATATCATGCTTGGTTCATATTGAATTATTATGAATGTTTCACATGCTTTATCACTAGATTTTTTTTGTTACCTAATTTCAAAAGGTAATTTTGTTTGGTGTTCAAATTCTTTAGGAACATATGATTAACATAGACAAAAGTTGGATAATGAAGTCTAAGTATTCTAACAAGTATGTTGTCGAAATTTCATCTTTCATAGAATTTGTACTTACCAATATGGGAGAATAAAGTAAAATTTGTTCTCCTTGTCGAGTTTGCTTAAATGTATTTACTAGATGTCAAGATGAGGTAAAAGATCATTTGCTTTGAAAAATACATTAGAAAGCCACACCAAGTGGTTTTATCATGGTGAGCAATCTAATTTCACGATGCTAAATTTTGTAAATCAAGCTATTGGATGTACTAGTTCATACAAAAGAACAATTGTTAATGATGAACCATTGGATGATGGTTTGTATGTATGTATGATTTGTTAGAAGATGTATTTCCTAAAGTGAATGAAGATGATCATAGTTTTAATTCTAATTTGGGTAATGAAAAAGCTGAAAATTCAACAAACTTTTAAATGAGGCAGAATATGGACTATTACTAGAATACACCATGTCTAGGTTAGAGTTTATTTAAAATTGTTGCACATAAAGGTTTAGAATAAAAGTTTATTATAAAATTGGGACTATTGAGGGAGGCTTTTCCTACTAGTATAATTCTTTAGTCGTATTATGAGGCAATATGAACTTTGAGAAACCTAGGACTTACTATGTGCCAATTCATGTATGCAAATATGATTGTGCTCTATTTTGGGGAGAGTTTAAATATAAGCAAAGTTGTCCTACATGTGGGATGATAAGATGGAAGGTTGTTTACAAGCAAATTCTGTAGAAAATCTTATGTTATTTTTCTATGAAACCAAGACTCACAAAGATTGTTTATGTCTAAAAAAAAGTAGAGGATATGCATTGGCATAAGGAGAAGTATGTTGATGATGATAAACTAAGACATCCAATAGATGGGGATGCTTAGAAAGAATTTAACAAGAAGAAAGGTTGGTTCACACATGATGCAAGAAATGTTAGAGTTGGCTTAGCAACCGATAGCTTTAATCCTTTTGGGCTTATAAGCTTTACCTATAGCATATGACCTATTATGGTTATGCCATATGATCTTTCACCTTGGAAATGTATGAAGAAGCCTTTTATAATGATGTTGTTACTTATTCTTAGATGAAATTCACCAGGAAAACATATTGAAATATACTTGCGACTATTGATAGATGAGTTGAAAAATTAATGGGAAAGTGGGTTGAAGTCTTATGATGCTTACAAGAAGGAATATTTTCAAATGCATGCTATAGATCTATTGAATATAAATGACTTTTTGACTTATGGGGATTTGTCAAGTTAGAGTACAAAAGGATATTTGGCATGTCCAATTTGTAATGATGATGCTCTTTCTTGAAAATTGAGAAATAAAATTAGTTATATGTATCACTGTCATTATTTGCCTTATGATCAAGCTTGGTGAAAAAGCAAAATGTTTGATGGTAAGATAAAAAATAGGCCAAAGCCTAAAAAGTTACCCAAAAGTAAGTTGTTAGAATAGTTAGAGGCTATGAAAGATATCAACTTTGAAAAGCATTCAAACAAAAGGAAGAGGAAGTGAACCCGGAAGAATTGAATTGGACTAAAAGGAGTATCTTCTTTGAATTACCTTATTGGCAAACATTAAAGCTATGATATAATCTTAATGTCATGCAAATTGAGAAAAAGATTTATGATAATGTTTTAGCAACACTATTGAATATTAAAAGAAAGATAAAGGATATAATAAGTGCTAGGTTGGATTTACAAGATATGAAAATAAAGAAAGAACTACACTTAAAAAAAACTCTTGAATGATTCTTACTTAATGCATCATGCATGCTACACTTTATCAAAAGATGAAAGGAAAACATTTTGTCATTTTTCTAAAATCATTGAAGTTTTTAAATGGATATGCTTCGAACATTTGACGATGTGTTAATGTAAATGATGGTAAGATTTCAGGATTAAAGATTCATGGTTGCCATTTTTTTTACAAAGACTACTTCCAGTTGCTATTAGGAAGTTTGTACCAAAAAATATCTTTGAAGCATTGGATGATCTTAGCAATTTCTTTCGAAGATTATGCTATAAGACATTAAAGCAAAAAGATGTGGAAGAGTTAAAAGTAAACATTGTCTTCATTTTGCTTAAGTTAGAAAAAAATTTTCCTCCAGCATTTTTTGATATGGTAGAGCATTTGACTGTACACTTGCCTCATGAGATCATGCTTGGAAGACCTATTCATTATTGGTGGATTTATCCCATTGAAAGGTAGACAAAATTTTTACAAATTTAATTTTCAAAGTGTTTAAAGAGATAATAAAATCTAACAAAGCTTCATTTGTTTACTTATAGGTTCTTAGGTAAACTCAAGACATATGCATGAAAGGAAGCTCATCCAAAGGAATGTATAGTAAAGGCATATACTTCTAATGCATGCTTAACATTTTGTTCTATATATCTTTTTGGGATTGAGATAAAATTTAATTAAGAAGAAAGAAACTATGATGGAGGCAATCAAGTGAATGAGAAAGGGCTAGTTATTTTTTCAAGACGTGAATCAGTTAAACAATTGTGATGAAATTGAACCATATTTGGAGTAAGTCTATTGTTTTTAATAATAAATTATTTGAGTAAGTTAAATTTTTAGTTCAATTAAGCTAACTTCCATTTCAAATATTTTTATTGTGTAATAGAAAACATAAAATAGAGCTTAAAATGCAAAATAGCTTTTCTATCAAAGAAAGACATAAAGAGCAATTTCCCTTATGGTTTAAAAAATACCTAAGTAAACGATATTTACCAAATAATGATAAACATTGTAAAATCATTTTAATAATATTTATGTTAACTTGTTTTCCTTAAGTGATAGGTTACATGGCTACGAGATCAAGGGTCTAAAGAAATTTCTAATGAATTACTTTCATTAGCTTATGGTCTTGATAAATGTGTTTGAAAGTTTATAGGTTGCATTGTTAATAGGTTGAGTTATCACACAAAAAGACATGATTTTCATTTAAAAAATCAAAATAGTGGTGTGATGGTTAAAGGCAATCATAAAGATGAGTAAATTGACTTTTATGGTGTTCTTACTAATATAATTCAATTAGATTACATAAAAGATTGTCAAGCTATTTTGTTTAGGTGTGAGTGATTTGACCTTGGTAGTAAAAGAAAAAAATTCATAAATATGGTCATTTAGTAAATATATGTTAATATTTGTATGAAAATGATCTATTTATTTTATCAATTCAAGCAAAACAAGTGTTTTACTCCGATGATACCAAGTTGGGGAAAGATTGGAGAGTAGTGCAAAAGTTTCATCATAGGCACTTGTATGATGTTCCAGAGATGTAGCATTTTAAAGTTGGTGAAATGTTTGATGTGGATGAAGATCAAATAGATTAAGAATGAAATGTTTGACAGTGATAAGATTATGCAAATTGATGAAAATGAAGGACCATTGGAAAGGGATAATACTGCCTTGATGTCATTGAGTCTGATTTAGTGGAAAAACAAATGAAATAATTAATAATGTGTCCATGGAAGAATTTGATCAAGATGGTGAAGAAGGTCTTGAAGATTATAGTGAAAAAGAAAATTTTGATTATAATGAATATGACAATGATATGGATCCTATGTTGTAACTATTTATGTTATTTCTTACATTATGATAAATACTACATTGATATAGTTTTTTTTCTAACATTAATAGATATTTTATAAATTGCTTCTTATTTTATCTTGATAACTACCTTTTTTTTACATCTTTTGCCTATGACTATTATTGTTACAACTAATTTAAGGTAATTGACATATTAAATATTGTGTTCTATTTCTTTTTAATTTTATTATACTAAATAAAGGATGATTGTCTACACTTTCTCTATCTATACTTTAGGATGGCACCTGAAAAAAAAGGTTGGAAAAAGACCATTAGATGGTGAATTCATTCAACTAATGCCATAACGATGCAACATCCTTCACTGGAATCACCATGACAAGTCAACCAGCTAATAACTCACCAGAGTCATTGCAGCCAGTCCAATCAACTCATGAGTCAATTGAATCACCACAAAAAGCTAACAATGATTCACCTATTGAAAATTCTAGTATGAAATCATAAATATTTTGTTACACTAGAAAAAAAAAAAGCTATAAACTCTTTTAAGATAAATCATTTATAGAGTTAAAAGTATTTGAATTTGACTAATTGGAATATTTAGCTACATAAATCATGATATGGTTTAAGGCTTTAAAATTAAGAATGGCTTATGAGTCTTGTAAGGATTCCAATTCATTGTGCCTTTCCACCTTTTAATACTTGATGGTTTGAATCGTTGAAATTTCCTTCCATTTTATCATGATTTTGCTTTGATGTTTGTACGCTTTGGTGACTCACAAATAACTAGCTACTAACTTGTCAACATTTCATTCTACTATCCACTGTGGTAACCAAAACGCTCACTTCCAAAAGGAAAAATAAAGGATTATTAAATTAACCTAGAAACAGAGCCAAGGCAGCCTCGAAACTACATCACTCTCCACGCCTCATTCATTTGTCTCAACCTTTCATTCCCTTTACTGCCTCCACCATGTTATTTCCAAAACCACATTCCCTACCCCATTCTAATTATAGTTTTGTTGTCTCACTCGATAAAAGGTTTCTCTCTTTTCTTCTTTTACTTGTTCTTCTTGATTCTGTTTCTTTATAAAGTTCCTAATTCTACAAATAAATTTATAAAGTTCCTTTCTTTTATTCTTTTGCTAGATTAATATATTGCTTTTATAGATGTAGCTTTTATCCCTTCTAAATGGATACAAAGCCCAACTTGAAGGATAGGACTTGAAAAACTCATCAAAGGGAAAAACAATCTAGTAATTGACATACTAACAACTAAAGGTAAACCTGTTTATAAAGTTCAATTGGCTAAATTATCTTTTGAAATTGGAGTCATTATTTGGCAATTCATCTCAATTGCAACAAATGTAAAGCTTTGAAGGATACAGACAAGTTGTATGCCTTTGAGAGACTTAATGTAAGTGCAATATATTATTACAAAACTTCTTATTGGTTTGTTTTAAGTTTATGTTCTTTGAATATATCAATTAATTCATTTTCTACTTTAGACAAAGTTTCAGATTAAATTGGATGATGACTATGTTATGATATTTATCTTGTCAAATTTATCAAAATTGTCAAAAACCCAATGATATAGGCTCTATTTGCACTTTAAAAAGTTTTCAAATGGTAAAGTGACACACCAAAACAACCTGTCGAAGTATAACTTGACTCAAAAAAATTGGGAAGAGTTTTGTGATTTGTTTAGTGATCCTGAATACCATGTTATTTCTTTATTCATATTTCAATTTCATATTTTCTTAGTGACACTGAATACTAAATTCTTTTAATAATTTACAACATAAATATTTTTATATTATTTCATTCTTTTTAAAATGAATAGTAGGTGTGAGACAAATATAAAAGTTAGAAAAAATGTCAAGTTAACTTATAACCAAGGATCAAGGGCCTTTGTGGCTAGTCACTATTCCATGATAAATATTTAAGTTACAAAAATTGTTAAACACTATTGTTTTCTATTTGGGTACTTTTCTAATCACAAACACTTTTATTGTATGTATAATTTTTTGGCACAAGGTTGACGAAGAACCTAATAGGATGAAATTTTTTAAGGTGACTCATTACTCAAAGAATAAAGAATAGTCAACACCTAAAGCTCAAGTAGCCTATGCAAGAAATTTCAAATTAAAAGTTATAATTTTATTGTCATAGTATTATTCTTTGAGTTAACCTTGATTTATGTTAATTGCTAAGAGAAAATGATAGAGTTATAATCAGTTCCTACTGAAAAAGGAACATAACCTAAAACTATTAATGCTATAATGAATAAAGTGCTTCATACTTGTTTAGGATATATCAAAGGACTTGGATACAGGCCTAAACCTATCACTAAAACCTCATTTGTAAGTGTTGCAAACTTAGAAAAAGTCTTAAAAAGACACAAGAAGACCTTTAGCAATGTAAGTCAACTTTTGGGTTTTTTCATGCTCAAATTGAAGCTATGACAAATGCTTTAGCAGCTGCTAGAATCCAAGTTCCTATCCTCCAATTTCATGGTATATACTTGAATATACTTGAATCAAAAAATCTATAAGTATACAAGTCAAATAAGTAGTAAAAGTGACCTTTCGGTTGGAATGTTGAACCCATAGGGACTATGTAGAATTTCCTAAGCTAAGTACTAGTTATCACCTTACTCTTACCAAAGTTAGTTCAATCAAAGAATATCCATAAAAAATTACCTAAAACAAAATTAACAAGTAGTAAAAAAAACTAATCTGCAAAATTAAAATTCTACCAAAAAAATACAAGTAATCAACTAAAATTAAATAAAAAAATCAAGAAATTGAAAACAGTGAATAAAATGCAAATGAAAAATTATAACGAATCCTAAAATGCAAGAACAAGTTGTAACTAAAAGAAAATGCATGATTGAAATTCAAACATGAAATGAATGTGCCAAAAATGACATAAAAATAAAAGAACTGAACCTATTGCTAACAACTGGACTTAACTCCTACTCATGAATCAAGAAAAAAAAAAGTGGACTTTTGCAACCTATAATCACAATTAACATGTCATGCAATCAAAACTAACATGCAAACTTCCTAAATTGAATTAGATTCAAAACATCATCTAAACCACCCATATGAAACATGATTTAAAGAATAAAGAAAAGCCAGATTGTAAAAGAAAAGTCAACCAAACAAAATCTACAAACAAAAAATGACTAAGGAACAATATAAGCTAGAAAATTATTTTTATTTGACTCCTATTGATGAAAAAATATATCTTCATGTAAGCCAATTGGAAAACTACTTGAAACACTCAATGAGGAATTAAATGGCAAAAAAAAAATACTCATAGGAAAATACACAAACAATACATAAAAACTAAAATCCAATTCTGATATGTGCTGGAAATGTATGAAGATTGCAAAAAAAATTTTCAATCTACAATTGTATAGTGAAAATAAACATCATCTGAGTTAAAACTACCTAGATCTATGAAGTAACTACCTAAATCTACAAGAAAATAACATGAATGAACAAAAAAATCAACTTAATAAACTCAAATTCAAAAACAATGCAAAATTGAAAAAAAAGAGAACATATTCAACAAAAATTAAGCAAACAACAGTTAAAAACATGAAATAAATTGCACAAAATAAACTTAGCAAGGTAAATAATAGAAATAAAGATCTAAAAAAGAAAGGAATGCAAACAAAATGCCAAAGATGAAAGAAGATCCACATAAAAGTTGACTTCCAACCTTAATCGGGATTGTGGTGCTATAAGTTTGAACCTAGAACTCAACTACATTGTAGCTCTATGGATTAGGAAACTATAAAAAAAAACTTAAAAAAAAAAACAAGTTTTGATTAAGATATGATCCAAAAATAACAGCTAGGTCAAAGCAGAAAGATTTAAAAACATATTTGAACATTAATGAGAAATCAATAGATTTGAGCTACAAAATGAATCTAAATGTAAATTTTATTGAAAGATTCTAAAAAGTACTAAAAAACACTGAAGAAATAGTAAAATTACAATGAAATTAAAAAGAAAAATGTTGACAATAAAGTGTTTGGTAACTAAGAAAATGTAAAATGCAAAAAAGAAAATACAGGAAAATAAAGAAATAAAAATTTAAATCCTAAAATACTCTCCTCTAATGGCCAGCTCTCACCTCTTATTTATAAGCAAAGGAGAGGAGCCTAAGGTCCTAAGAATCTCTAGAATGATCTCCAAGTAACTGGGCTTCTAAAGCTTTCCCTATTCTATTAGTGTTGTAATGCCAGTGCATTGGTGCTTGGCTCCTTCTTCAACACTTTGTAAACAACATTTTTCATGTGTAATGGTGTCTAAGAAGTCAATTTAATGACCAATCAAAGCCTCCCAAAGTGCCAGCTGAGCCACTTTTCTTGGTGTTTTTCAACCCAGCTATGATGCCTTGAAATTATTTTGCTCAACCATGCACTTCCATGTATCCACGTTCCTTGCATCTTTCAAATTTTTTTTCAAATAATTTCAAACACTTTATGAACATTTTTATCCTACATTTTATTCAAAAAAAAAGACTATGAAAATAATGCTAAAATATTATTCAAAAAAAATCAAGAAAACTCCCTAAGTGATAATGTTGCATATTAACACTAGTTTAGGCCATTTGCACAAATTGCACAAAAAATCCTCCAAATTGTATCATAAATATCCAAAATTCCTCAATTTCATGATTTATACCTACACATGAGATTAATGTATATTTATGAGCAATTTTGCCAAAAATGCCAAAGAACAAGCCAAAATATGAGTAAAACTACGTTAAAAATGATCATGAAAAAGTTAAAATTTTAGTATAATCAATACCTTTGTCTATGTGCTCATAATCTGTTAATTACTGATGACTTTTTTCTTTTTTGCAACAATTCTTTCTAGCTATGCTACCCATTAAATATTATAGGTTTGTAAACATGCAAGTCATTTAATTTGTTCTTCAACTAGCAACATTTCAAATGTAGGCTTTAGTATAAGTGATACAACTGGTGGTGCCTTTTGGAGCATTGATTCTATTGTGGCTATGATGTTGCAAGCATTATATATCTAGGCTTTCTTTGATACTAATTCAAAAGTAAGAATTGGTACCTTTTTTGCCTCTCGATTTTTAAAAATCAATTAATTTTTATTTATTTATTGAGTCTTTATGATTTTCATAAAATAGATTAGTTTATTTTCTATATTTGTTTTGATCTTATTGTGTGTATTATGGTTTGTTTTTATATTTTCTATTAATTATTTATTACAACTTCAAGTGACACAAACTCACAATCAACACAATCACCCTTGACACAAGATTTGGATTGAGAGCTTAAAGATAAAATTTCGATGACTACCTATTTCATAGTTCTGATACTTTTTATTTTTTAAACAATATTATTTCTATATGATTTTAGGGTAGACTTTAGAGAATGTACTGTATTTAGAAATCAATTCAAATATTTAGTGGATTTGCAAGAACACTATATAGGATTATTATACAAAAATGACTGTGACAATTTTATTTTATATAAAGAATTTAATGACGTTAATTGTGTCACTAATACTATGACGATTTACCTTTCATCACTAATATATTAGATTTTATCATTTATTTTATGACAATTATAGCATTTAATGACCTTTTTTTTTTTTCATATATAGCTTATGAAATCTAATGTCACAAAAAAAATATAAGGTGACGTTTGATTTTACTATCACGTTTGACGTTATCTTACAATCATTTTTGACATTAATTATGTCACAAATATTGTGATGATTTACCTTTTGTCACTAACATATCCGATTTTATCATTTATTTTGTGATGATTATAACTTTCAATGATATTTTTTTCATAAATAATTGACAAAAACTAACACCATAAAAGAAGGATAAGGTAATGTTTGATTTTATTATCACATTTGACATTATCTTATAATCATTGGTGACGATAATTATGTCATCAATATTGTGATGGTTTTTCTTTCGTCATTAATATATCAAATTTTATCATTTATTTTGTGACAATTATAGCCTTTAATGACATTTCTTTATAAATAGCTTATGCAAATTAACATAAAAAAAAAGCATAAAGTAATGTTTAATTTTATTATCACATTTGATATTATCTTACAATCATTAGTGATGATAATTGTGTCACTAATAATGTGATGAGTTATTTTTTGTCATTAATATATCAGATTTTATCATTTATTTTATGACGATTATAGCCTTTAATAACTTTTTTTTTCATAAATAGCTGACAAAAACTAATGTTACAAAAAAAAAGTATAAAATGGCATTTGATTTTATTGTCATGGTAGATTCACAATAGGTAACGATATTTTGGCGTTGTCACATTAAAACTTCAGCAACAGTGCAAACATAACGAACATCATGACATTTAATTTTTTGTCACAGAATATATATGATGATGAAAATTAAATATTTAGTGACATTATTCTATACGCCACTAATGGCCAAATTTGTTGTAGTGGGAGTTAAGATAAAGGATAGCATTCAAAAAAAAAGTTAAGCTTGATTTTTCACTCATACCATTTCCCCCATTTCTTAAGGATCACTTACCCAATTGTGTGGAAAGGCATGAGGTTGATATAGTGTTGATAATGCAAGCTTATTAAATAGATCACTTAAGCTTTTAGACACATTCCTTTTTGAATCTAGTATCAATCTTAAGAATAAGGAGGAACTCATTAGAGAAGAACTTACTTGTCTAGTAGCTTTTTCATTTTATGATCCTATGCCCGAAGCTTTAGATACCTTGCTCTTAGAGCTTTCTCTAGATAGACCATCTATCAAGGAAAAAGTGAATGAAATGGATTTTGAAAAAGATGGTTCAATTTCCTACTTTGAATTACAAAAAGGTCTTAGCATTGATCTTGATCGAAAAGACTTTGAGCCTTATCATTCACCCATGCAATTTTCTCAATTTTTTTAGATTCCATTGTATTTGCATGTGGTTGAAAACCCATTGTTTGATAACATTGATGAGCTTAGTAAAAAGGATGAAGATGCAATAGAGGAAGTTTTGAAAAAAAATGCCAAAAGTTGAAAATGTAGTGGATTTAGATGATGATGAAATAGAGGAATTCTCTACTTGCTTAAAAATTTTCCTAACCTCTACTTTTCACCTTGATACCTTTAACTTCTTATCCTTTATGCTCACTCAACTTATACCATTCATGGAGAAATTTTTTATTTTGGAGCCAAAACCCATATTCTCTATGGTGGTACCCATATTATTGGCACTGAAGCCAATAACCACCTCTATTTGGTTAAATTGCAATGTACTTAGATTTTTCATACAGGTAAGATGCAAATCTACACTTAAGGATGTTGTCATTTAGAGTTTACCATTACATATTTGGTGTAAAATGAAAGAATAAAATAGGCAAATGCGTAAAGAAAATGTGGTGTGATTCTTTAACACTAATGAAAGTCAAGTTTTTACTTTAAATAAAGCGTTTCTTGAGAGGCAACCCAAGTTTTACTTTACATATTGTTTGTTTTTGTTCATGTTTGTATATAGATGTTGTTTCTTTTTGTTGATGTTTTCATTTGTTCATTTGGTTATATTGTTTAATTTTTCTTTGTTCATTTATTCATTTGGTCATTTGGTTATTTTTTTTTTGTACATATTGATGTAGTTCCTTTGTGTAGTTGTTTTCTTTGTTTTGTAGATTGAATAAAAGCTTGAAGAAAGATTGCACTAGTTTCGACCAAAACATTCATGGTTGATTCGACCACTATGCTTCCAAAGATAATAGGGGAGTTTCCTTGTGCTTTTTGGTATTTAATTTCTTGATGCTTACACATCGAGGACAATGTGTTGTTTAAGTTTGGGAGTATAGAAATTTTGTTTAAAATTTTGCATAACTTTTTTAATTTTCCTTAAATTTTGCCTTGAAATTGAACTTGACTTGTTGTAACTTAAATCATTAGTATGCTTTCTTTGATTAGTTCTTTATGAAGCCAATGACAGGTAGTGATGAGAATGAATATAGCTATAGAAAAAGATTGAACAATGTGTGAAATATGAGATGATGCTTAGGTTTAGTGGCTTCTTAATTATGAGTTTTCATTTGTAAGCTAATACTTTGATCATTGAATTACATTTTTTATCTAGTGTATGATTATGTGAGCATGAGATATTTTTTTCATTAGTCTTTGAAGTCATGTTTCATATTCTAGAATTTGTTTTGATCATCTTTTAAGGTAAAATCCTAAAGGACACATCATTAGAGGAATGATATAGGCCATCTTTGGATTGATTGAGCTTTTTCAAGCAAACCTTAATGTAATTCTTCAATAGTCACCTTATTTAAGCTTAATGATACATTTTCTTTGTTGTGAAACTATATTACAAGCCCAAGCTTTTCGCCTGATATTTTCTATCTTTTTGGTCCTCTACTCTATGCATTAGGACATTTATGTATCATTTATGAGCTATGCATTATTAGAGAGAAAGTGTGGAGCTTGAAAAAAGAATGAAAAAAAAAACTGTGAAAAAGAAAAAAAAAAGAAAAAGAAAGAAAGTAAAAACAATAAAGTGGTGAAAAAGCAAAGAAAGGAAGAAAAGAAAGAAAAGTAGGCCAAAACAAAGTTTAGGGGTGATTCTTTAGATAAGCTTTACTTTTTTTATCCTAAAAGCTCAACAATGAATGATCCCAGATAAAATAATGCATAGTAAAGGTATTTTAACCTAAAATGGCATTTATCATATATGGACTCTAGCTTTACATTACAAGCTTATAAAAGTCTTAAATGATCATTAGTTTTTTTGTTTATTTACATTATTGGAGAAAGATGTGATAAACAAATATATAAAACTTGAGCACACTTTGTTGATCTTTGTTCTTGAATTTTCATGTTTTGCATTTGGAATCATAGTAAGGAAGAAACTTGACTTAGGTTGATTCTTGTAGATTAGCATATGTTCATAATTTTTCTTTAGTTATATCCATTAATCAATTTATGAGGCATTCATGATGAACGAAGCATTGAAAGTAATTTATGATTCTTGCTAAATCTTGTTTTTCTTGAGGACAAGTAAAAGCTTAAGTTTAGGGGTTTGATTGCGCTAAAATGTTAGTGATTTAGCATATGTTTTTAGTATAATTTCTCTTGATTTTTAGCTTGATCCTTGAGAATTTTGGCAAAAATACTCTTAAATGCATAACTGACTCATGTGAGGACAAAATATCAAAAATGAGAAATTTTGGAGGATTTGGACACATTTTGGAGGATTTATGGTGGTAAAAGTTGGAAAAGGCCAGAGCTAGTGTGATTGTTCTAGCTTGCCATTTAAAGGAGTTCTTCGCAACCCTTTATAATTTTTTAAGCTCAAATGAACTTTATGAAAGTTTATTTCAAGTCTCAATTCTCATAATTCTCATTTGAAATTGTCTTCCTTAGCTCAACAATGCATTATCACTTTTCAAGTATCTTTGAAAATGCTTGAAATGTAATAGTTGCTTTAAGAAGTTGGAAGTTATTTTTGAATTGATAATTTGCCATAGTTTTTCTAAGGATTATATTTCATAATTTGTTCACTAACTTGAAATTTGGCAGCAAAATGAAAAAAATAAAATGTTGTATTGAGTGCCAAAAATGAAGTTGCAAAAGTGTTAAAGTGCCGTGGGTACAAGCATCACATGATCAATTCATCTTGGAGCCATTCTTGGAGATCTAAGGAAGATCATTTGGAGTTGCTGAGTTGGCTTTTTAAAGGCATCCCATTGGTCATAATTTTGACTTGTTGAAGTGTAAAGGATCATGACAAGAGAGCTTGAAAGCAAGCAGAGCTAAAGGAGCCAAACAAAGAAGTAAAGGCCATGAAGGAAGGGAGGAGGAAGGATCTAGAAGATTGGCAACACTTGGATATTTTTCCTGAAACTTTAAGGGCTGAACCATCTCCCTTTTGCCTATAAATAGAGGGGAGTAGCCAGCAAAAGGGGGAGAATTAGATAGATTTTTAGATGTTAGTTTTAAGTTTTCTATATTTACTTTCCTTTACACTTTTATTTTCTTGCTTGCTAAATAAGGCTGTTTGCAGCCAATTTTCTTTTACTTTCTATGAAAATTTAACTTTATTGTATCAATTTTCAATTGCTTCTAGATTTTCTCAATGAAATTTTCAAATTCTCACGTTCTCATCTTCAATTTTCATTGATTTCACAAGCACATCAAATCTGTTTTTCAACTTGCGGTTTTAACTTCCTTACAATGTTTTGATCAAATATTGATGAAATCTAGCTTATTCTGAGCCATATTTTTTTTGCTTCGATTCCTGACTCATAGATCTTCAAATCTGAAAAAAATTGGCTTCAAATTCAGTTTGCATAGTTCTAGAAAATTCTCCAAAATTTCAGTTAAACATCAGTGGCAGAGTTGAACTTTACATGAGTGACAACATAGCAAGGGTCTTCTTTCAATCTTGGCCATTGGTTTGCAACTCCTACACTTTGCACAATTTAATTCATGTGTTTAATTGTTAATTTTCATTTGATTGCATTTAAATCCATGTTTTATATGTTGTTTTGATGATTTTTTTGTAACTGCTCTATTTTAACTATTATTGCATCAGATTTTTTTATCTGCTTCATTGAGCTTGATTTTTTATTGTTTATTGCTATTTTTTTTTTATTTAGACAGTAAACTTGTAGATCTAGATTACTTTAGATCAATTTAAGTTCATTTAATTTGTAGAATTTTAGATCTAATTTTCTTGCGACAAATTCTGTTTTTCCATAATTGAATTCTTGTTTTCAATTTCAAGTGTTCTAGCTAGTTCTGGTGTTTTTGCTTCTTAAATTGTTGTTCAATCTTGTTTTGATCTTACTTTAGTTACTAATTTTACAATTTCCAGTTTAAGTACATCCAATCTGTTGAAGTTTAGATCTAATTTTCTTATTGAGTTTTGGTCCTTTCAAATTTGCATTTCATTTTCGGTTTTTACTAACTCGTTTGAACTTTATGTTTTTGGTTCCTTACTTTTCATTTTAATTTTGTTTTTACTTAGTTAGGCTACTGTATTTTACAATTTACATCTTGTTTGATTTATTCCTTTAGAATTTTCTTAGTTGGAAGTTAAAATTAGTTAAGGTAGTTAAAGTTAGTTGTTAATTAGTTATTTTGGTTATGTTCACCTAGCTACTGTTTTACTTGCTTCTTACAATTGCCATTTTAAATTTTTGGATTAGAATTACATTTTAATTCATGTTTAGTTTATTGCATGCCATTTTAGCTACTGTTTTTGCACATTCTTTTACTTAGTTTACATGTTGCATGCTTACACCTTGTGTTAAATGCTTTGTTTGATTTTAATTTTTTTTTTTTAAGTAGTTTAATTTCATGCTTTCCTTTGTTTGATTGAAACCACTTTAGAAAGAGTGTGGAGATAATGGTACTTAGGCTAAAACATTTTTAGCTAATCCTTGTGGGATCGACATCTAAGTTTTTTATCCTCTATTATTACTTCTTTAATATTATCTATAATTAAATTAAAATAATTAGAGATAAAATCAAAGTGATTAAGTTGTTTTGGAACTCTTTCACATAGTCTCACCTAGAAATATAAAAGTTCCTCTAAGTCATTTGGAAGCAATTCCAAAGAAGAGAAGACTGAGCCACCTTAAAAAATTCTCAAGCCTTCAAGATTACGTATTTTATCTCTAAGTTCCAAGGCTATCAAATTATCTTTTTAAATATAACTAGTCTCCAGAGGAACAATAAGTCTCTACGACCATTTCTTTAAAGTCTACAAAGGAACAACAAGTATCCACAATCATTTTTTTTTTTTTAAGATTAATCAAGCTATCTCGAATCCAGGGAATCACAAGCCTTTGGCCAATCCTTTGACAATTTACTCATCTTCGCAAGTTCGAGATCAAGCTATGAAGCCCTCGATCATTTTTGTTCTCAAGGAGATTGTATGAGAGGATTATTTTCTTATGTAGAAAATATCGTACAGATCTCTAGAGAATTGTGGCGAATATTTAATTTAATAAAAACTAAATTTTGTCGCTTTATTTGCGTTCTATATTTTCGAACAAGAAATTTGTATGTATAGGGAGATTTTGAAAGATATTAGAAATGGATTTCTTATTTAAGATTCTTATTTAAGATTTATGTTAATTTATTTTTTAACTGATAAAAAAATGAAAAAAAAAAAAAACTAATACCGATGAAATCTGTTACAATATCCGTCGGTAATAAGAGTATCGTCGACATATATATATCTACGAAAAATTTTTGGTCTCTAATGGCTAATTTTCTATTAAAATAATTTTTAAGTTTTTAAGAATTGAAGATGAAAATTTTTAGCCATTAAATCTGTCAATATAAAGAATAATTAGAGGTGGAATTCTGTTACTAATTCTATTGTTAATATTGGTGCTATTCAAAAACTTTTTAGCACAAACAATTAGAGTCAAAATATCATTTTGTAGGTAATTTTTTATATTTACCAACAAAATTTCATTGATAAAAAATTAAAATTTGATTCGTTGAAATCTATCTGTAATCTCTCAAAAATCCATCGATAATAATAACTTTGCGATGAAAACTTTCTGTAGCTAAAAACTTATTTTCTTGTAATAAGGGAGTATTAGGTCTAATAGCTACCCTGACAAAGCAGTCATGGAAATAAATCCTGATAAGTCCACCAGTCATGCCATGATTCACGACGAACCTTTTTTTACAGCTTTTATCACAATTGTCTCTGTTGGTGGGCAACTTCCTTTATAAAAGTCACCTTCAAAGATGATACTTGTATACATTTCATTTTCTCTGAAATCTTTTAAAATATTTTGTATAAGCCAATGTGAAAAGTAATACCATACCAAAAAAAAAAAAAAAAAATGAAAGAGTAGTGCAAGAGCGGGGAACTTAAGAGTCAAAAGAACTCATTATGGGAGATAATTAAAGGAAAATTACTTATCTAAGGCTTCCTTTGTTTCACAAAAAATTTATTTTTAGAAAATTGTTTTTGCATTTTATGGTGTTTATTAGATAAAAAAACTAGTTGGTCAATAAAAAATGACTTATTAATCATTGGAAAATGAGACATTTTTTTGGAAATTGTCTTTTATTTTTTATAAGGGAAAGATAATTTCCAAAAAGTAGCTTAATTGATTATAACTACTTACTAAGCTCGTGAGCATAATTCTATTCAAGTCGAATTTTGCACATAATTTTTTCAAACTTAAACTTAATTTGACCTTATCTAAAATATTATTATATTAATAAAAATATTTTTATATAAATTTACGTAAAAATTAAAATATTAATATTAAAAATATTTTAATATTTTAACGTTAAAAATATTTTTATAGTTATACTCAAGTAAAACTTTGAACATGATATTTTAAGCTTAAACTTGATTTAATCCAATATGGAATATTATTATATTAATAAAAAATAATTTTGTTCAATTTTAATTAAAAACTTTAAATATTAAATTAAAAGTCTTTGGATATTTTAACTTTAAATATTTCTATTTTGTTATTATTAAACATAAATATTTTAATATGTCAACAATAAGTACTATTATATTATTATTTTAATAGTAAATAAAATTATATTTATTATTTTACTAATTATTATTAAATAATATAATATTATTTTTATATTTATAAAACAAATATTTTTAAAAATTTGTCTTTAATTTTTAATTTTAAAATATATTATTTTTATATTTTATTTCTAAATGTATTTATATTATTATTTTAATAATAAATATAAATAAATAATATTTTTGTTATGATTTAATAATAAATATTTTCAATATAAAAAAATATATTTTAATAGTATAAATTTTTTTAATATTTCAATAATAAATATTACTATTATTACTATTATATTTATAAAAATAATATTCTAAGAATAGTAATATTGTTTTAAATATTTTAAAATATTAATATAAATAATAAATAGTTTTGTTGTAAGCATTTTTTTTATTAGTATAATAATTTAATATTAATAATATTATTAAAAAATATAAAATTTTTTAATATTAATAGTTTTTATATAATTTAACCATAAATAATTTTTAATATTTAAATAATTATGTCAATATTATTTGAAGAAAAGAGATTTTTGAAAAAAAAAACAAACAACAAAAAATATTTTTAATTGACTTATCTAAACCACAAAAAATATAAAAATTTTTTAAAAATTAGCTTTTGAAAGTCAATTTTCGTAAAACAAATAAAGCTTAAATCAAAAAATTGCTTCAAAGCAAATTAGATTTTCTAAAATGAAATGCGAAAAGGAACTTTACTAGCTTTATGCTGGTTAAGGGTTATTGATATGGAGATGGAAAAGTTAGAAAGATCAAATGAGTATTTATAGGTGTTGGAATATATGTAAAAAAAGTATGAGTTGCCATTACTTTTGGAACCAAAAGCATGTACAGCTGTAAGTAAAGGTGGTAAAATGGGCCAAATAGATTGCCATAGCACGACCTAATGTTTGGCATGGCACTATTATGGGTTGGGTAGCCCAACACAAAAAATATATATATAGGTCGTGCTAAGTACAATTTTTATTAAAAAAATCTTCGACCTAATATGGTCCATAACCTGATAACGATATGGATCACGTTGTGTTAACCCATAACCCATCAATTAATTTTTTTAAATTTTTTTTACATTAATTTTTTTCTCATCAAGAACTTTTTCACTTACATTGAAACAAGACTCTGATGAACTGTGGACACATAAAATGTTAGTAGATCACGAGCCATAAGAGAAAGCATGAGAAAAACTTTCTCATTATTTTTCCACCATAATAAAATATCAAACTTATCTAATTCTTCTTTTAAAAACTTTATATTTTGTTGTAAATAAAAATTAATTTCATAATTAAAAGATATATTAGAATTTTTATTTTTATTTTTTTGACTTATTAAAGACCATACTATATCCTCACTACAGTTATCTTTTTATTTTTCTTGAGATTCATTTAAAATTTTAGAATCATATAAAGCATACATAAAAAATTAATTGATCTTACATTTTTATCAACAAAATATGGACTATGCCGTGCTAGGCTTGGGCATGGGCTAATCATGGGTTCGTGCCATGCAAGCCTATAGGCCTTGAAATGTTCAACCCAACACAGCACAACTAAGAGGGTTGTGCCTAGCTCAGCACAAGTACTAAAGCAAAATGGGTCGTGCTAGCAAGGCTCATAACAAGCTGGGCCGTGCCATGCCACAGGCCACCTTTCCATTTTGCCATTTCTAGTTATAAGCTTAGGAACAATTGGCATTTTTCTTTTTAAGCAAAAAATTTATTAGAACACTAATGAAAATTTCATAGAGATACAATATTCTCTACATGAAACAAGTACAATATTCTCTAGATGAAATAAATATGAGACAAACCAAAAAAAAAAAAAAAGTAAACAACAACAACATGCACACCTCTTAAGAAACAACCAACAGAAAAAATAAACAGAGTAAAAGGAAAAGATACTCTACCACAATCCTTAAAACAAGAAAAAGCAAAACACCAACAATTGAAAGAGAATAAAAATCACTACCATGTCATGAAAAACACCATTTTTTCCATACCACTTGAACCAAAGTCATCAACCAAATCATTGCTTCAAAGAAAATGCTCACCAAACAAACAAAATTAAAAAAACATATAAGAAATCAATATCATAAGTAGGGGTGTAATTGAGATGAATAGAACTGATATAGTAAAAAGCTTGAGCTCGAGCTTCACTTAAAATTTGTTACTCAAAATTCAGTTTAAGCTTGATGGAGTTTTATTTTTCTAGTTCAAACTCAACTCAAGATAAATGTTAAACTACTAGAGCTTGCTTGATTAGACTCGTTTACAGAATAAAAAATGAGCTAGGTTTTCAAGCTTGACTTTAAACTTGATTATTTATATTCAAACTCGAGTTCAAACTTGAATTGATATATATATATAAGGATAAAATAATAATTTTTAATTAAAACAATAAAAATATCTATTAAAATATACAAGCTTAATTTAGCTCGAAGCTACTCGAATTTGGTATTTTAAATGCTTAAACTCAACTCACTTGATTAATTGAACTACTCAAATTAGAATTTGGCTTGATAATAACTGAGTCAAATTCAAGTTTATTAAAGTTAAACTTTAATAGCTTGCAAGCATTGTTGTCTCATTTACACCTCTAATCATAAAAGTTGCCCATAGCAACCATGGATAGTCATTCTCCATTTACACCAAGCCTTATATTTGGGGCATTCAAATTTTATATGACCTTTCTTCTTATAGGAAAAATACCTAACATTTTTCTTAATGATAGTTTTAGGACTTCCTACCCCTTTAGTCTGACCACTATCCTGTCCCTTGTCATCCTGGACTTTTTTATAAGCATTAGGAACAAATCTTATTTTGCATACTTAACTTTAATGTATGCAATGGACCATTCCAGTAGAGATACTAAACCTAGATGTATCTTATTAAGTCCTATAAATAATATTTATTGCATTTAAACTTAGGTCTCGAACTTAATTTAAAACTTTTTTTTAATTATTTATCAATAATGCACATAAAGTTCAACCTAAGAGTACATAAATATTTTGGCCAAACCAGGGAGATTACCACTGCCATTAAACTCCTAACATGCCAAAATATTTTATCATGAACTAAAGTAACCAAAATTATAAGCATAACATATAATAATTTTTTAATAATGCATGAATTTTAAAAAATAAATATTTCATGCAATTTAAAAATTCTAGAAAAATCAAGAAAAAATTCTAAGCATGTTAGAAAAAATCAGAGCAAAAATGGCCACTAAACAGGCCCACACGCCCCTTCCCACACGGTCCTATATGCATAATTATGGAAAAAAGAATTCATTAAACTAATTATATTTGTGTTTTGCAAATGAATAGTATTTTTAGCAGAAATCAAACTCTAGAAAATGTGATAATGATAATTATGAAATAAAAAAAAAGCTTTTATGAACTCTTTAAAGCTATAATCTAGACATAGTTCTTACCTTAGCAGCTACGGTGTTGCTAGGAATAATGTTAAATGAAGCAGCTATTCCTCATCTCTAATCCTTCATTGATGGACCATCAACAGTTTTTTATATAGCTAAGTAAGAGAAAAATAGCACAATTAATACACAAAATAAACAAGTTAATTAACTCTGTGAGAATTCAGTGGTAAATCTTACCAGTAATTGAATAAGTAGTTGTCATAAGACCCTCAACAATGCCAAATTTATCATGAATGATTTGTAACTCAATGCAAGATTATTAAGATAATTTCAAGAATAAAGATTTCATTTTTTTTTCTAGATGATATGAACACAAGCTAAAGAAGATAAGAGAGTTTTTTTTAGTTTAGAATAATTTAGGCAACTCAAGTTTATTTCGTAACTAAAATTATTCTTCTAAATTCTCATTATTTAGCAGGTTTGCAAATCATATTACATAACGCAACCTTCAACATAAACTGAAGTCAAGAAAAAGTTCATTGTTCATAGCATATGCATGTTATAAACATGCCAGAGAAAAACATATTGGAACCATCCACAAACTCTAGTGTAGTAGATGCTCAACCCACATTATCAAAACCATTTCTATTCTCAATTATTGTTGCATTCCCTGTTTCATTGACTACATTGCCATTTAAAGAAGAATTATAACCAGCAATTTTAAATGCATCTACTATTGTGTTTCCTAGCGTAACAGCTTAGACCGCAACAATTTGAGGCAACTGATATTAAGATGTATAAAGATAATCTAACATATCCTTATTTTCATCATCAGATAAATTCGTGTTTGCTTTGAGCAAGCAAATGTGTTCGACCACCTTGCCAAAAGAAATTATAGTAGTATTATTTAATCTATAAGCATGCAAGATACAAAAACCAAATTATAGATGCTTAAACAAAATGGGACATTCACTAGATTGCCAAAGTTGAAGAGTTAAGTGAAACAAAAAACTTGAGAAATAGTTCGAAGGGTTAAGTGCAAATATCAAATGCTTAGATTTAGGATCCATTCCAAAAAAAAAAAATATGAATTATCATCATCATAACAGTTTGAGTAAAGTTTGCATTAACAGATGAATAGAAATGACCATATATATTATACACACACATATAAAATAGATAAGATAATAAAAATTCAATTGTTTTAAGGTTCATAAAATACAAAGCAAAAAATCAAAAGAGTAAAGAACCTTTTATGTCAAAAGTTCATCTCTCTCTGCCTATTACCATTAGCACAAGAAATTACAGTTAGCTCATTCCTCCTTGTTATTCTATTCCCATATTGTCCAAAAACTTGGAAAATTTATTGAAAAAAATACAATTATTTGTTAGCCTAAAAGACAAATTGAGGATGTTCATAATCCATAGGCTTTCAAAAACTCACTATTTGAAGAAATTGCACAGTAAATAGGAAATGAGCGCAAGTTGAGGGCTTGAGGCATTGGTAGGCAAACCACCATTTTTCTCTCACTTCAATTTTCTAAAAATTAATCACTAAAAAGCACTGAACAATTCTTGCAAAAAAAATAGTAATCAAATAAAGAACACAAAGCAATTTGTAAAAAAATCATATTCCAACCATTATACATGCAATCTAACTATTACAAAGGTTGGAGAAAAGTACCAAACCAACATGAACAAATCCTTAAATGAAAAAGGAAGATTTAGAAGACAAAAACTAATGAAGCAAAAAATAAAAACAGTAAAGTGATACTAATAACCCAAAGAAAATAAAAGGAAAAAATAGGAGTAATCCAATTGCTCTCCAATAAAAGCAATCCATGCTTGAAAATGAAGGACAATCAAGTTAGTAGAGTTTGATTATTTGGACTATAAATCAAAATTTAAAAAAAAATCAAAAATAAAAAATAATCTTTCACAAAATAAAATTATACAAAATTTAATAATTTTTTTTAAAATATCAAAATTTTGATAAGAGCTTGACTCTTCACTTGTGCTTATGTATAATGGGTTGAACTTATTTGGTGATTTTCTCTAAGATTTTTTTGGCTTTTTCTTCTTATGGTTTCCTTATCAATGCTTTGATTTCCCAAACCTTGTGCAAATCCCCCAAATTCATTTTCCTTTTTAGCTAATTTTGGGCTAAATCAAAACCTTAGTTTATAAAGAACCCTTTATTTGTAAAAGGTTAAAACTTTAGGGAAGAATTTAAGATTGGAAAATACACAAATTTGGCACGTTAAAAGATGAGAAAGTGTTTTTCTTGTTTGTCTATGTTAATTTCACACATGTTAATTTCATAATACCAAATGGCAACCTAAATTGGTATCAATATAACACGTATCAATTTACAAGTTCACATATGTCAGCACAAAATAACTTGAGTTAACTATACACTCATGCCCCACTTAAAAAACACAAAGAGAAAAACAAACTTTCTAGAGACATGAAAGAATAATAAAATATTGTTAAATTTAACTATTAATAAAGAAAATTACACTATCATCACTTGATCCAAAAGGGATACCATTAAGAGCAAACCCTATGGCTCAATTAAAAATGAGACTATTAGTCGACTACTTGATGGCTTAGTCAAAGAAGTAAGGGGAGGTCAAGATTTCTCGAGTAGTGTACGTATCAAAATCTACAACGACAGGTGTGGAACCCAAGTTAAAAGCCATGAGCTAAGTGTTAGACCTTACACCTGCCACCACCGAAATTCTCAAGAGATTCTTTTTATACATGGTAGTATTAATATAAAAAAGTATATTATTTTAATCTTATTTAGAAAAAAATTAAAGAAAAAAAAAAGAATACTTGACACTTACAATCTCTTTAACGAATTGCTTTCAATAAATAGTATAGGAGTATAGCTTAGAACGATGTACTGCTACAGGTGGGATTTTTTAAAAACATTTATAGAAAAAAATTTTAATTGAATATTATTATAAAGAATAATAATATTTATTAAAATAATAATTATAATAAAATATAGATAATTATTTTAAAATATTAATTTAAAAATTAAAATAATAATATTTAATTTATTCAATTATTCATTTTGTTAATTTTTTATTTTTAGTTTTTAAAATAATTTAATAAACTTAATTCATGCAAAAAATTAGAAAGTAAATTTACAAAACTATAAAAATAATTTTAAAAAATCCAAATTATTATTACATTTGATCCAAATTTGCAAAACTCTATAAATATTCATATTAAGTCTTATCCTCCACCAAATTTCCTTTTTCTCTCATCATTTTTTTCAATTTAATCCTAAAATCATCAATTTATCATAACATATCCCCTTTTTTTTATGGTCTTTGATATCAAGAGTCGACGAAAACTTTTTAAAATTATTTATTTCTTTTTTGTGTATGATTGTGTTGCCGTTCTAAATTGTAGATTTAAATTTTAAAATTCTAGAAACTATCCTGCCATTTTAATCCAAATTCTTTATAAAATTAATTATATACTTCCAAACAAAAATTGCAGACATGCTTTGAAGGCCAACGGTCAGTCCCTTTTTTAATTTGTTTCCTGCTTTTCACTGAGTCATACATGGAAAAATAAATATAAATAAATAAACCTACACCACGTATGTCATGTCTGCATTAATGTGAACGTTGCATTCATAATAAAACAGGAAAACAAAAATTATAGCCAATGATATCTACTAACTAGTCCAACCCCTAAAATAAACGAAGCCAAAAAAAAAAAAAAAAAACATGTCATATCCCTCACAAAACCAAAACAATATGGTGTACAGGTAATATAGATAGGTACAGATTATTACTAGTATCATGTTTTTACATATTGAAAATTTTTCTTGGCAATAGGAGTCTACATTTTATATCAAAATGAAAATATTACATGTAAATTATTTGCAACAACTGAAACTGACTTGTCTCTAAAATCTACTAAAACATACGATATAATGAACCTCAGCTTTACGCATTTCATGTCTCGTAACAATACGAACTTTGATAGCTTGTCCTTCCTGGTAGTCCTTGGGCGCTTTATATATATATCTCGGCCGATAGTTACAGCTGGCTACCGATGGCTGCCAACGACAACAAAGAACAAAGCCAAGATCTCTCAAACTTCCAGCAAATAACAAGCCCAAGTAAATAATGCGCTACTGAATTAGACAGGATGTGGAAAATAACTTTCATGGGTTTCTCTAAAATGACGATGGCAGTGCCACTGAAATGGCAGTTCCTACTATTCTAACCTGTAGCCTTGTAGAAGAGATTCATGGCTTAAGAAGCATGGGAGATGGTAGTGTTTGGGTGGAAGCAGGTTCCACCAGATTGGATTGGCTTACAATCCACCCCATTTTGCGAGCAGCTGTTATTAATATTACTGTTAAACCTGATACATATTTATTACCTGTGGATGGCTTGGCAATGCACCATGTATTTCCACCACCGCTTGTCTAGAAAATAATAAAATCATTTTAACTTTCATAAATGTTTTTTTTTTTTTTTGAAAGGCAATAAAGTTTTATTAAGAGATCAAAAAAAAAAAGAGCAGGGGATCCCACGGAATTGGAAAACCAAGAAAAATTAGAGTGGCATAAGAGCAATAGTATTGTTTTTTTAGCTGTGGGACTTACCTTCGCTTCCTGTTTTCTCCCATTGCCATGTTTTCTTGAATCTGTATGCAGGGAACAACCCAATTCTAGAGTACAAAAATACTTGAAAAACTAACGAAAACAATCAGAGATATAGGCAGCAAAGCAAAGAAGGAAAGAGAAGGCCAGAGGAAGAGAGCCAATGGTTGTTCTTCGCACTTCATTTTTTGTTTTTTGGTAACTGAAACGTATAGCTTAGTTTGTATTTGCCTATTTGGAAAGAAAAAGCTTATGTCACTAGCCGAGATTTCAGCTCCAGGCTTATGCTACTCTTGAACTCGGGAATTGACTCATCCTGTGTTTAAAATCAACCTAATACTGAACTAGTGTTTAGGCACACAATACTCCAGGGCCTAGTTATCCAAACTGTTGTAAAACAACACTGCACACAAAGTGTTTGATGAAAGGTTAAAGAGAAAGAGAGATATAGGCTAAGAGTGCACTTGTATTACTGAAGTTTTAGTGTGTATACAATGAGTGTGGGGAATTCTCTATTTATAATTGAGGCTGAGTTTTATTTTACCCAACGGCTCTCATAAAGTCCAAAAATGACATAAGATTACAAGGAGTTAAAATTTACAAAGACTTTATCAACAAAGAGTTTAAACCAGGTAGGACACTATCATGAAAGGTTCTAGGTTGTCTTTAATAATGCCTGGGCCTAGGCCAGCCCCAAGGTTCGCGACTGGATCTGTAACTGTGCCTACATCTGAACTTGCACTTATGCCCTTACCTAAGTCTATCTTAAAGCTATCGAACCTGGCCACCTAGATTAGGCTCTTAAAGCTTTTTTTCAGTGTTTGCACACCCTCTCTAAGTCTTAGACCTACTTCCAAGACCTTTGTTGCACCTCTAGGCTTGTTCTTCATGGTTGTCTGACTCTGTCTCACTTGGCCTAGTTCATCCCACAGATTGTGACATTTTTCCCCACACATTCTAGCAATGTCTTCATTGCCAGGGGGATGTTGCTCTTGAATTGCATGTCCCCGTGCACATCGGTTCCATCTCTTACCCCGCAAACCAGTTTTTCATTATCTCAATCCCATATCCAAGAAAGTACTCTGCTAGTCTTCCCTCTTCTCAATCCGAGTATTTTCAGCACTACCTTTTAATGGTCCTTTTCTCCTGCATTACTGATGTTTCCTCTACTTTCTCTGAGTTGCCTCCTACACATTCTCTTAGAAAGGATTAAGCTGTACCCTGAAACTCATGCTATGGCACTCTGCTACCACTTTTTTCTCCTCATTAGCTCTTGAATAGGTTTCCATCTCTCAACAAAATTGAATAGCACCTAGCCACATCATCTTAGGCTCCTTTTGGTGCTATTCATCATCGCTACTCTTGCCTTCGAACAACTCCTCTATCACTCGATGGCTAAAAACTTCTTATACTTCAGGCACTCCTTAACCCGATGTGATCCAGCATACAAAAAGTAACTCGAGGGCTTCCGCTCTTTGCCTTTACCTATAATGACTCTGTTGGTCTTGGCCTTATGAAATTTGGGCTTCAAACTCAATCATCAATTTCGTAAGAGCAATGGCTAGAGTCAACTCTTGCACACTTTTCCATTGCAACTTGGTCATTACCAAGGATTCAGACCATCCTCGAGCTTCATTTTTCATATACTCTGGCTTGAACAATTGTCTAAGTTCCTCTACGAACTGATCTCATGTGGTGATTGCCCGTTCACCACGCCTAACACCTTCATACTTGTTGTGCCACCATAATAGAGCATTATTGCTCAAAAACATAGCACGTGAGCTTACTTTAGCATCATCGGCATGAAAAAGAATAGAGCCCCCTCCTCATTCATACTTAGAACCATCAACAATAGCTTCGAGAACTCCTTGCAATAGTCTTTAATTCTACCCCTTTGAGTAAGCCTACAGAGCTCTCCTCGAGCTTCATTTTTCATATACTCTGGCTTGAACTATTGTCTAAGTTCCTCTACGAACTGATCTCATGTGGTGATTGCCCGTTCACCACGCCTAACACCTTCATACTTGTTGTGCCACCATAATAGAGCATTATTGCTCAAAAACATAGCACGTGAGCTTACTTTAGCATCATCGGCTATCATTATCGCTTGAAAGTACTATTCAATGCCTTATACGAAGTTGTCCACTTTTTTGGCCAAATGACTTCTCGCGAATAGCTTTAATTTAAGCACCTTCACTCTAGGTCCTAAACCCACACCAACAACCATGACAACTCGCATCGCAACATGATTAACCTTGAGCCTTTGTAGCTCTTCTCGTAAGGTGGTCATAATGGCCTCCAACGCCTCATTTTACTGTATGAGCACCTTCATTGTCTCATTCACAGCACCTTGCATCCCTTTCATAAGCCCCTCCCTCATTGACTTTAGCTCTACAATATGATCATCGATGTCTTTGAACCTATCCTACATATCTGCAATGACCACCTCGCACTTTTACAGTCGAGGGTCCATGGATATTAACATATCTCTCAAACTAGTTTTCCTTCCTGTACCTTTAGGTTGGCGTTCCTCATGAGCTTCACTCTGAACTTCTGCTTAGTTTTCCCTAGCCATGCCATAGCCCAAAACAAACTATCAAACCACGAAAGCACAAACCAGGGGATGTAACTCAACTTTCTAGTAGCCCCTCAAGTGATCTTAGTTCTACTCCCAGCGCACTGACACAGTAATCTGTCAACACAGCACTCCAAGAAAGCACTCACGATCATCACACTTTGTTAAGCACTAGTCGGCACACCAGTACAACATGCCCAGCACACTCTATCAGGTACTAGTCTGCACACTTGCACAGCACCCCCAACACACCCATAGTACCACATCAACAATCTGTCAAGTGCCTATTCTATAATCCAGCACACCCGCACACACCACATCAAAGGGTGTCTCACCAGCGCATAAGCACAGCAACACTGTGATGCTCGCACCACATAGTAAAATGCCCACACCATACAAGTTTGAACCTCTTCTGACGCCAACTCTAGCTCTAGCAGCAACCTTGCACTAATCCCTAACTCTAGACCAAGTTCTGTTACCAACTCCGAACCAAGGCTATGAAACCAACTGTTGCAGATCAAGACTTCAACTCCATGCTTGTGTGGCTCTTGAACTCGAGAATGGACTTGTCCAATGTCCAAGATCAACCTAATACTTAGACTCATGCTCATGCACTTAATATTCCAAGAATTTGCTACCCAAACTATAGTTGAGACCCTTTATATCAATGGGTTTGATTCATCATATCTAATGGCTTTCATAGAATCCAAAGATTAAATAAGACTTCAAGGAGTTCAAATTTATAAGGACTTCATCAATAAAGATTTGAACAAGATCTATGAAGGTTCTAGGTCTATCTTCAATAGTGCCTGCATTTAGGCCCACACCTAGATTTCTACCTTTGCTCGTGTTTGGGCTCGCATCCGGGCCTTTGCTTGGGTTTGTCTCAAAATTGTTGAACTTAATCACCTAGTCTGCCTAGAGCCTTTTTCGGCATCCGTACACCCTATCTAGGTCTTGGTCCTACCTCCAGGACATCCGTAGCATCTCTGGACCTGATCTCACTTACTGTCTATTTCTGCCCCACTTAAACTAAAACTCCATCTTGATTTGGAGAGAATACTGGGCCTGGTCCATCCGCAAACTGTGACACTTAGACTTAGTGAAGTTTATATAAAAAGCAAATCGTCAATAATGCTCTTCCACTTACATGGGTGGTATTTGCATTAATGTAAAGAAGACTTTGAGTAGAAAAAGGGCAGAGCTGTCTGTAACAGTGACATGCATTAATGTTGTCATTGAAAAAACAAAATCGAAATATCTATCGATTGGACTTTTGTGGACAAGACGTTTTGTTATTGTTATGTTCAAAAGAAAAAACGGACAAGGCTGCTTTTACTGCCATTGGCCTTCTTCGTGTCGATTACAGTTTCGGTTTCTCAGATTTTCAATGTGATTTTTCTTTTTAAAAAAGTTTGCGAGAAAAAGAATGCAATTTAAAATTATTATTATGCAAAGATTGGAAAGGTGATCCAAGTTTAAGTTCAAAATTCATATGTAACTTTCTCCTATGGTTTTGGAAATGAATTAACTCACCATTTAGTATTTCCCCATGTCAAATTTGGTATTCCAAGTCTCTAATTAACCTAAGCCTGCTTTGAAACCTCATTATTTTAAATACTAATCACCAAGATGGAAAAAAAAGTAATAATTATCAATAAATTTAATGATTCATGTATTTGTATTGTGTAAAATAATAAATTTTATATATTCGTATCATAATTTAAACAAAAATTACGTATCATAATTTATATCGATATAAAAAAATAAAATATTTTTTTATTTGGTTAAATTCATATAAAATTATTATTAAAATTTTAAATAATGTCATTATCGTATATTATTTTTATATTATATTTAAATCGTATCATCGTATCATGTTTTAAATTATCAGATCCAATCGTCGACTACTTTAATTGAAAGAAAAGATTTTTAGTCAATATAGTTAGAATACACTATACTGTTTAATATATTATAAGTTGATTATGTTGGATGAGATAATTTTTCATTATGTGGGCTATTATTAATTAATAATACTATAATTTAATAAAATTAGTTGATAACTTTAATCTTAATATGAGATACACATAAAAATTTAAATAATTTAATAATGATCATTTATACGTAGATTTTACACATTTTATTAAATTAGTGTGATTTAAAATTTTAATAAAATATATAACTAAAATATTCTCTTCCCTTTTAATTAATGATATTTTCTCATTAAAAGTCAGTAATATAAAAAAAAAAAAAAAAAAGAGAAACGTATTCTATTAAAAAAGATTATTGCTTTTGCTTATCGATTACGTATCATGATTATGAAAATAAATTGCTTCAAAACTTTTTACTCAGTTAATTACCTATCATCTAACCGGAATTTGTAGCGGAGAGGTGGATGAAATCAAATCAAAGGTGCTTTAGTCGGCATCCATCGTATAAGTGGAATATCACCGGCGCAGCTAGCGTAAACTGCTAACTATAGCAGTACAACTTGTTTCTAATTGGTTTAGATGCCTAAGCAGCTACAATTGTCATTAACGCAATGAGGGCAATAGTATGCACCATTCATCACCCAATGAAGCATCAACAGATTTGATGGGCAAATTAACTGACAGGTTCACATACATGATAATTGTTTCTTGCAATAAAATTACAACTTAGTCTTTCAAGAGAACTATTCTGATGGTTTTTCGACATTTTAAATATTTAAATGTACTAATTAGACATGATTTAATCAGGCAACAAGATCATAAACACCAAAGAAAGTGCTGTTATAGCTTACTTCGTATCATAATAAGCTAAAGAATATGAAAAATCCATTTTCTTGCATTACTGGAGAAATATGTTAATTTAATATAGGGATGGAAGCATTCAGACTAATTATAAATATCATCGGGTACTATATTTGTTTTTACATAACATGTTCATATCCTAGCACCTCATTAATTTTGATGACAAATGATATATTCTGGAGGGCCGGGTCAACATTATCAACTAGGCTTATTGAATACTTTGAGGTATTAATCCTGAAAAACAATATCATTATTTTGCATTACATGTCTACATACATGCTTCCTAGCTACCTAGCTAGGTACGACATTCATGAAAATGATATTATAATAAAGGAACAGCGACTCTCTTTACCTAACTCGATCATCCCTTACTACCTGGAGTACCAAAAATTAAAGAAACCCTTTGCCCAGCCAGCAACGTGGATGTTAGAAGTCATTACTTCTGCAGAGGCTCAACTTGGAATACACTTTGCCTGTGTCTAAAAAGAATCTTATCGCTACCGGTAAGTTCATTATGATAAATAAGTTGAAAAAACTATTACGATGTCAAGGTTCCACTAATAACGAGGTTTTTTTTTTTTTGGGGGGGGGGGGGGGGCGGGGGGGTGTATTTTTGCAGTTTTTCTTTGGATTTTAGTTCCAAGAGCCACAAACACTCTTAACAACAATCGAATCAAACAATTTTTTAGTTTTCACCCCATCCCTGAAACCATCCCCATTTAGTTTTTTGTACAACTTCCACATTTGAGTTACGTACGTGTTTCAGCATCCACCCTCTTCCATTTCTCACACCACGTCCCCACCACAAGTAATGTAACAAAGCTTTATCAAATAAGGATAGGTTTCTGGTGCCTAACTTCTGTTTATTATCCAGGTGATACATGTTCCTTTCTCTGTAGGAGAAACAAAGAAATATAGAGTCGATAAAACTTTCTCTGTAGGAGCAACTACATCTTTCTACACCTTTTCCACAAATTGGATAGGAGCAACGACACTTGTACTATTGGAGAAGTCCCAAATACTACCAATTAATACGCTTGGCTTTTACCATTTTATCTTCTTGGTTAATATGGAGCATTACTTTGGCACAAAGGACATAACCTGTAAGCTACTCTCTAGATATTTTTTTCCCCCTTTACTGTTATTGCCAATCATTTAAACACCATGATCACATAGCTGTACTAGGAAATGTCCATTTATGAAGTATCACCAAGAGTTATGTCATTGAGCTAACATAAAATGTATATTCATGAAGTAAGTTGATCGTCGACAAGCCCTCCCTAAGAAATATGTTTGTTGGACATTCTGATAGAACTGCATAAATTTGCATATTTTCACTTTTCTAACTTAATTAAACTTTTGTGCCCAAAAAAACCATTTAATGAAAATTTTATTCCATCATTTTATCAGTCTTACTAATATCAAGCATTCTACCAATCTATTTTTATCATTATGACAAAACTTTCGCTTTTTTCTTTTTGTTTTTATATTTTTTTAATTAAATAAATTTTATAATAAAATGAATTGGTAAATAAAGATGATAAAACAATTTGTATCCAACGGAATTTAATTAGCTTAGATCTAATATAAAGCAAATTTTTTAAAAAAAAATTAGAATTGATTTAGGGTTGGATTGACTATTTTTAAGGCAATGGAGCTATCTCAAAAACAATTTTAAGATGTTCGACTTCCATCCACCTTGAAAAAAATATATATATATATATATATTGTTATTTATTTAATTTTATATTTATATATATGTAATAATAAAGTTATATATTATTTGATACCTTAGTTTAAAGATATTAACTTAATAAAAATACCATAATTATATAATTAACATTCAAGCTGATTGCTAAATATTGATTTCCATGTTATCATCTTTTAAAAGATACTAAATTTTTTTATGTCGCTAATTATATTTTGTATTCGTTTCTTATAATTAGTATGTATTTTGGATGACCATGACTAGTCTACTAAATTTCAAACTTGATTTTTTCTTTTTTTACCCTTTGCTTTTTTTGGTTTCTTATTATTATTTAATTAGATACATTTTAAAATTATAAAAAAAAAAAAGTAAAAATATCCACGTAACACCCTTTGTTTGACTCCATTTTCCTTTTTCTTATTTGTTTGAACCTTTTTCCTTTTTTTTTTCTTTTAGTTTTAATCTTCATAAATATTATCATCTAAGAATAACGACAAATAAATAAATAAATAAACCCACAGCTAACTCCAGACGTAATTCTAGTATCATCGCAAAGAGCCAAAAAAAAAACCATAAAATTAATAAAAAAGAAGGGATCAATCATCCTCCAACAGGAGAGCTGCAGCAACACAGATTTTTATTATTATGATAAGATAAAAAAAAAAAATGGCAACAATGCTAATGCTACATAACCCGCTATCCATGTCAAAGTCAGGAACCTCAGACCCCAGAGAGAGAGAGAGAGACCCATGCAAATATGCATGTGTTATGTTAATACCCTGAAAACATTACATTCATGACTGAACAACCAAATAAACATTTGTCAACTCAGTCATACACCAAATCTCAACTTTACAGTCTAATTTATAAACGGATTACAAATACAAACCACCTAATTATACTTGAGAGTTACCTGACTTTCAGCTCGTTCCGTACTCCAACAATTCCCACCTGAAGGGACGGAACACGTATAGAACTTCAGGACAGCTCTTAAATAGTAGAGCAACACAGACGCATACTGCAGCTATTGTTAACATTGAGAGCATTGCAGGCCTGTAAACCAATGTCCTGCCAGCCGTTCCGTGGCTATAACCCAGCTTCTGATCACAAAGCTTGCAATGTCGTTTCATGGATCTCAATTCAAGCTGGTCAATCTCAAAGCTGGAGGCTGACTTGTTATTTTGCTTCTGGTTTGTGCTACAATCAGAGAGGGCACTGGGAATGTCAACCGCCACATGCCCAGAAGTTGGTCTCTTATTAATTTTCTTCTGTACCAGGTGTATGTACGAGTAACTGCCACGCAATCGAGCATAATCTTCAGGCGTTGAGCCAGTGCTGTCCCGAGCACTCTTCCAAGCATCTATTCCAACCTGAACGGAAAATACATACGATTGTTTTCAAAAGAAAAAATCCAAAATACAAGAACTGTGTTTAGATTTGACAATAGAATACTTTCATTCTTAACTTCAGAGGACATTTCCAAGCAAAGAACTCAAGTTCAAATCCTAGTGGAAGTGTTGGGGGAGTGTATTTGGCAGTTTACTACAAGAGTGTTCCTAGGATGGGTGTGGAGTCATAGCAATTTTGAATCAAGCAATTGCACTAATGGTGGGCAGTCTTGAAATTTTCAGCCAAAACTGAGAAATAGACCATGAAAGACAGTATGCAGATTGAACAAGTTACAGAGGAATGCATTTCACAAGATCATCAAAATTGATGCTAGAGAATGGAAACAACAATTCCTGTAGTTTGCTTCCTGGTGTGCTCAGAAATAAATTAATATGATAAGAGATTACCTTTCCAGGATCATCAGTTAATGCATCCAGCACACCCTCAGAACCATCTTTACCAGCTGCAGTGTGAAGAGGAGTCAAACCTGCAGGGCCTAGGACATTAGGTCTAAACAAGAAGTTTTTATCAACAGCACCAGCCACTGTCTCGTTTTCAAATCCTAATTTATCTGAAGCTTTCTCAGGGACAAATTTTAAAAGGAGCTCCACTAAAGGTCTACAATTTTTCCTAACAGCTCTGTGAAGAAGAACCATTTCTGTTAATGCAATGTTAAGGGAAGGGTGCTCCCCTGAACCCACTATTCCATCAAGAAAAATATTTAGAAGTTTCTTCACTACAGCACACCATTCATGGTCCATAGAGAACTCCATAAGCCACTTGAACCGACTTAGAGGAAAGGGTTTCTGGTTAGGATCCAAGTGGCCCAATCTAGACTTCAATTGACTTCTATGAAGAAGCCAACCAACTTCATGAATAAAGTCCATAGCTTGATTTTTGGCTTCCATCTTTCCAATTCTGCCAACATCTGAATCGGTGTCAGTAATCTCCAGTACACTCTCAAGCATACGGATCTCTGAACAAACATCCTCCTCAGCAACTATGAAAGGGAAGAAACTGCTGCTAAAACCATGGTCTTCAATCTGGATAAGATCAAGGAAATGTCAACTTCAGCTAAAAGAAAGACATATTCAGAATAAATTCTATAATATGCATCTTTTATCACGTGCATGTAGGGAAAAAAATAAAACGCAGCAAAAAAAGATACTAGAGTAGATTCTATTTATTTTCCACTCCATGAAAAGAACATACTGACTGGAGAATACAGTGCAACCAGAAAACCAAAAAGAGTCATGCTTCTTCATCTTTCTCCACATTTCCACCATAAACACAATAATACCAATGCCAGTCATAAATTAGTAAAAGTTGTCCAAGCAGCTAAGCATCTTCTATGATTCACTAAAATTACTTCCAAGAATTTAGACAAATTTCTCACTTGTCTCAAATTCTCATTGTCCTAGGGCCTCCCTCTTCCCTCCCTTTGCCCCCGAACCAATCCCCATAATTTCACCATAAATAAGATAGAATTTTATGTACGGAATTACAACAGTCCACCTTAAAGAAGTTTTAAAGTTAGTGCCAACCGGGACATATTTACACTACGCCTATTATCTACAATCTACATTGTAACCTCTCACTCCATTGGAAGGAACTTTACTAGAATTCACATATAATCCATGTCAAGCTAACAGCAAAGGAGAAAGGGAGCAACGGGATCGATTATAAGTAGAAGAAAGACCACCTCAATGAATCCTCTCCCAGTCACAGTAGGGATAGAGCAAGAAAAGTTAACACACTGAAGCTCATCTTGCTCCATGAAATCATCATTGCCATCCAGCAACTCATGAGTAGCTTCCTGTACCAGATACTTTCCTTCTACTGCACAGAGCAACCTGGGACAGGAAATCCAGGAACATAAAAAGGCTCTAGAGCAACCATAGAAATCCGATACAAAGTATATAATACAGTAAACTAAACCGATTCTTATATACACTCCCAAGGATCATTTCAAGCCATTGGGGGATAAAATGACACAAGAAATATTGACTACAAGAAAAGAGTAAAGAATACCTTGTGGTTGGTTGAGACAGATTGATACCTTTAACCAAAAATTGAGCTCTCTCAGTTGCAGATACTGCAATTGGTTTGACACTCACAATTTTATTATAATGGTTGCTTCCAAGTGGTAAAGATGTATCTACCACAACCTGACCTGCAGCATAAAAATAAAATGATCAGAATATTCAATCCTGCATACAGAAGTCCTCTTGCTTGCCAATTATTTGGTCCCATCAATTAAATAAATACCAATAAAGATAAAGAAAAGACCAAACAGACCATTATAAATGAATGCTATATGATCTTGCACCCTTATATAAATCCATCCAGTCCTCCAGAAAGTGTCATCTGAACAATCCAGAAGCCGACTCAAACTGAAACTCAGATCAGAGCAAAGCTGACAAAAGATGATAGAGGATTAAAATTATGAAGAGATTAATAGAATTTAAAAGCAAAAAAGATAAAAATCCATAGTTTCATGCAAACCAAGCTTACTTCATCCCATGCAGCCTCAGCTTGACAAAGGTAAATTGTCAGAACAATGCAACCTGGCCTAATATAGCTCTCAATGTCAGTGGGACTATGAGACAGCCAGTCAAAAATCTGGAAGCTCAAACATTTTAGATAAGTAAAATTTCTGAGGAAGCAAAATCACAAAGTATAGTCGCATTCAAAAACCTTTAAGTACCTGTGCTCGCAAGACCAGAGGAAAATCATTTGGTTCTTTCCCAAATAATTTAAACACAATCCTACCTGTACGGCTCTGCAATGGTCGGAGGAAAAAAAAAGTCATCAGAAGTTAAGCTTTTCATTAGAATTTTATAACTCGGCAGAGGAGATGGATCATCAAGATATTCAGTTGTAATTGCTTGTCATCACACAAGAGATAAACTAATCAGACACTGTCTAGAATTATTTGAACTAACTAGTTGAAGTTAGCCTAATCTTGCTAAACTTTGCCCTGCATGATTCCTAAATGAGGCCTTAACCTGGCTCATTCTACACCTTTGTGAGGAGATGTTCATAGATTGATGTCCAGAGATGAGGCTTGACTGCTTAACTATTAACACTCCTAGAACATTAACTTGTGGCACTATTTGAACCTCCTACACAAAATCAAGCCATCTAGCAAATGTCCTATATCTCAGAGTAATATTCATGGAATTTTAAAAGAAAATAGGAATGCAATCATGCATATTATACAACATAGAGATACCTGAGCATCACCACTGGAACTAGAAGGTGATTGGGCAGATCCCAAATCAGAATTTCCACTAGTCTGTGGTGGACTTGACTGATGAGAGTCTTGTTGGACCCATGAAGGGCAATCAAGTGAGCTAGTCCCTGTATTCACAGGTGCAGGTGACCTCTCTATGTCATCTGTGCCATCATCTGAGTCAATATATATGTCATTCAAATCAAAATTATTCATCTTAGCCACTCCAGCTGTATCGCCTTGGAGTTCATCACCCCTAGCACCACGAGAACATACTCCTTTCTGTGGCATCTCTGATGCAGGTCCAGTGATGTGCTGCTTAAAAGGCTGAGGAGGGCCTTGGCCATTCGAAAACAAAGCCGAAACTGCTTCTGAATCTTGAGGTCCAAGCAAAAGCCTAGATATGTTTTTTCCCCCTTGTTCACCGGTATGGTTTGTAAGGCTCCTTAGAAGATGAGATAGCACATCCTGATCTGTGGTCTGGTCAGATCTGTTAGCTGCAATTTAAGAAAAAAATGAATAATTCACCCTGTAAGCAAATACAAATTATTCCGGGCAAAATACAATAGCTAGAATCATGCTACTGCCAAAGAATCATACCAGCTCTTTTATGTCTAACTTCTAAGTTCACATAAAAAATAGATTTCAGAGAAAGTGCATAATAAACTATCCTGAGACAAAATCCAGTAGCCGCACAAGAGTTCAAATTTCATTTTGCATAGCTTGTTCAAACATCGCCATCAAATCACCTTACGTCCCCAAAAAATTTGGGAAAATGATTGTAAAGTATGAAAAATCAATGCAAATTGAGCCCCATTTGTCAGAGAAAATATGTTAGGCTAAAATCCACAGACATAAACCCACTAGAATTTGGTTGTAGTGGAAAGCCATCAAGTTACTTACAATGCATGTTAGAAAGTATCCTCAACAGACTTAACAACAGATAACCACTAGTCTGCTCATCATTAATTAAATTGCCGTTGACAACAGTGTCAGGATTTGTTTTCCTCCTCCTTTTATTGTGGCCAGCCAGACGTCTGCGGCAGCTTCTCTTACCGTCATCAAACTCTTGAAGGACATGAAACCTACCAAAAACCAAACAACATGTCATCCAACAATATAGATTTTCAGCTTCAAGTAGACAAAATCACTAAGACTTCCTTCCATCAGAATTTCTACAAATTTAATTAGCCTCTCTCTTTGATTCCTGCAAAGCGCTTCAAATTTTAAATGCTTACCGACTACACTGCTGACAAAATCGCTGCATGACATTTCCGACCAGTGCCTTGCTAGCCTTGGAATGCATCTCACAAACCTTATGGCGTCTGTGATAATCCTTGGCATTGCTCAGATCAGCCCCACAGTCCTCAACCTGACAAACTGCACAATTTCCAGAACCTCCGCTCAACTTAGTCTTCTTCCCACTAGTTCCCTCCCAATTTCTCATCTCCCTTTGGCTGATTGGAAAACCTTCACCACCTTGGCCCCCAAGCTTCAAAGTAAGGCTACTTGCTTCATTCGGACCGTCATCTTCAAGCACAATAACCCTCCTCTTCTTCTCCGATTCCCTTTTCCCTTTCTCAGTTTCCAGATTCACTTCGCCAGAGCATGACGAAGAACTATTGGACGAATTCACAGGAATCCCGGACCCCAGTGGGAAAAACTGCCTTCCCATGCTATCAGCAGATACTGGATTTATGGAGCTAGCAATGAAAAGGTCACCATCCCATTTCCAATCATTCAAATCCCACTCCAATGTCCTTTTCCCCACTGCCCGCAAATCCGCCGGATTCATACCATAAAAATGATGAGTTTCACTTCCAAATCTAGCCTTCATTTATGAAACCCAGATAACCAGAAGACCAAAACCCAGTAATTTAACCTCAAAAAGGACAATTTAACAACAACAAACCAGAACTTTAACCTTATTCCAGCTACAGATCAGTGCTCCAAGACCCCAAAATTGCTAAACTATACTATTAATTACAACTAATCAGCTTCGGTTCTTCCCCAGAAGTCCAAAAACAGTACACCAACACACCCGTGATTCCAATTAAGACCAACCCCCTACCAAATCAACTCTAAAAAAAAAAAAAAAAAAAAAATCCTACTTTTCACTGAATCCCAAATTCAAAGCGCTGAGATTTTTTTTTTTTTTCACATCTCATAACAATATATCCAAATAAAAGCTGAAAATAAACTAAAATTTAAAAAGAAGCAGAAAGAGTCAAAGGCAAAGAAAGATTAACAAACTTAACGGTTACTTGGTCAGATGAAGCGGCTGACAGTTGCCGGAAAGCAAACGGAAGTTAAGACAAGTTGCCAAAGTTTCTCTGATTATGACGATGATGAAATGATGATAAACGTGTTTGTCTGTCTTTTGTTGGTCTTTTGTGGTAAAGTGTTTGGGTAATGGTTTGGTGTGGTATGGTACACAAAAAATCATAAATTTATTTATTTATTTATATCATTGATTAGAAAAATACCCCTTTGTTTTTTCTTTGCTGATTAAATGTGTGAGAGAAAATAGAATGGAAGTGAAAAAAACAAAAAAAGAAACGGCTCACCCATTAAACCTAAGTGGTGGCCCCACGTGAACAACGCCTCTCTCACTCTTTGAGTTTTCGACGACGATAACAATAATAATAATTTTACCTTAAAATTAGTTTTTTTTTTTTAATTCATTTAATTTTGATTATTATATTTAATTAAATTATAAAATTAAAAAAATTTGTAAATTTTAGTTTTTAAAACTTTTTAAAACATATTTTTTAAATTTTAATTTAATATAATATAATATTTTAAAAATAAGATCAAGATCGAGTTACTTTGATAATAAAAATAAAAAAAGTTAACACGGAATAATTATTTTAAAATAAAATATGTATATGAAAAGATGATCCTGGTTTATCTTTTTATAAATAAAATTAGCTTTTTTAACCCGTGCAAGGATTTTTTATTAAATTTTTCATAATTTTAAATTTATTTTTTAATTATTTATCTAATATATAATTATATATTTATAAATGTTAAGTTACAAGTGAATGATAATTTATATATAATATGTTATAAATGATATTATTCATCTAAAAAAAGTCTAAATTTTTATAAATTTTTAAAAATTATAAAAATATTTTTTTCATTAAAAAATATTTTTTTCAATTTATTTGCTAAATAGTAAAAATTTGTTAATGCTTTTTTCTTATTTTATAAAAAAAATAAAGAATAAATATTTAAATAGTTAAAATTAATAATTATTTTTATCATAATGTTGATTAGGTGGTATATATATATATATTTGATTAAACAACAAATCATAATTATTAATTTTGTTATAATCATTTACTTTTTATTAGTTCTTATTTTTGGCATACTTCAAGTAATTATTGTGCAAATATATTGAGTTGACAATTATTTCTATATATGTCAACAAAATAAAGTTATTTTTTAGATAAAAGGGAAACAATAAGTCTTTATGTTATACTTAAAAAAAAATTTGAAATATTTTTTATTTTTAATTATTTTTAACATATTGATAGTATTTTTTTTAAGTTAGATATGGTAGTGATCATTATTCTTTTCATATCATCCATTGTAAATAAAGAAATTCAATAATAAAAAGTATAGCAAAAGAAAATAGAGAATATAAATTTACATATTAATTTGTTAAAATTAAATATATACAATAATAAAAGCAAATATACTAACAAATTAACAGAGAATAAAAACATTGAAGAAATGAATAAAATAAATATATATAATAAAAAAAGTTAATTATAATCAATCTAAGTAAAATAATAAAAAAAAAAAGTTATGGACTAAGAGAAACAAATAAATTAACCAAATATATAATATAAAAATATTTGAATTAGAACATAAATAAAACATTATATTTGTTTTCAAAGCAAAAATATATTTTTATCTAATTTTTTTATTAACATTCAAATGTCTCATATTTTCATATAAAAATGTAAGCTTTTATTATTTTAAAAATACATATTTTCTAGTCAATAATTCATTAACTTATCTAAAAGTATTAAATTTAAATAATTATTAAATAATTTATAATTTTTGATAGATTTTTATTTAAATTTAAATAATTATCTAAAAATATTAAATTTAAATAATTTATTAAATAGAATTATTTGACGGAAAATAAAATTTTATTAAGTATGTGTATTTGGAATTATCATTAAATTTAAAAAGAAAAGATAAATTATGATTTAATATATTTGAATTCAAATCTTATGCAAAAATTTTAATCTTGGATAGATATTTATTTCAATTTAAATAATTATCTAAAATGTTCAATTTAAATAGTTTATTAAAAAAATTTATTTAATAAATAAAATAATATAAATATTATCCTATGTGTCATTAAAAAACCTAGGCATCCACATAAATAATTTTGATCATGTAATCTTGTATGTTATAATATAATATATATTAGATTAGATTACAATTAAAAAATAAAAAAATTATAAATATTAAGATATAACAAAAATATAAAAATAATATTTTAAAATTTTAAAAAATTATATATAAATTTAACAAAAAGTAAAAATTATAATTTATATTTAATATTTTAACATAAATTTAACAAAGTAAATTTTTATATCTTAAATATATTTAATTCGATGTAAACAAACAAATTATTAAATTTATATAAAACTCATTTTTTTAATAACTTTCTTTCCATTGAAGTTTTTTTATGGTGCTTGGCGCAATTTGGCAAGTCAATAGGGTGGATCTGTACAAAAGAAGTCGAACAGTAATGTTTCACTGTGACTGAGTCCAGAATAGGATTCGATTTCAGATGGCATGATGGAAAAATCAGAGCCCTTTATCCTTCCCCCCCGTCATACGTTGACTCCTTCCATTTCTAGCGGATTACTACTTCAGAAAGTAGGATCACTAGATTCTCTTCGAGTAACAATCATCATTGTGTTCCATTTACAATCATTGGTAAATTGTTTGTATTGGCAATCACATTCTCAATTTTATTATTTTGTGGTTCGTAATAACAACTTTTAACAAAACCAAAATCATATAACTTGAATACTGAACAAGAGAATACTTGGGATAAGAGATGGTGGAGACTGGCAATCCTAACTTGTAGCTACAGGCTGTTCTTTTTGCTTCCTAAGAAAAAGTTTGACTAGTAAACATTGTAATTGAAAATTTTCCATTAATAAGTATTTGAAGGTAAATAGCATTAAAACAAACACCTCTTTGCAAAGATACGCCTCCAATTCCCTTTTCTTAGCTACAGCATCTTAGTGCAACTGTTGGTAAAATAGAAAAGAGCTATCTAACCATACTGTCAGCATAGTACCACCTATCTAACCACTTTTGCATTAGATACTCCAGCAGCAGCAATTAAACATTTGTGCATTAGATTGTGTCACACAAATGAAATGTAATTTGGGTATGTATGAATTCAAGAAATAAGCATAGAACCAGTGAAAGAAATATCATCTCCTATGAAGGAATACACTTTCATTTGAAGTCTGAAAATGTTATGCAAAACCTCACATACATTGACTCAAATTTAATAGTTCTTTGAATACTCGACCTAGCCAGATCGCTTCCAAGTTCAAATTCTTCTCATAATCTCACACAAAATAAATTTACTAATAGCAATTAAAGAACATCTAACCATCTCTCTTGATTTGGGTAGTAGACCATGCCATTTTGGTATTACCTATGCACGTTCCACATAAGTCACATTTGATCTAGTACCAAGGATCACAGCAGCAACAACATCATTGTTGGTATACCTACTTCTAGCTAGTATTCCACTGGTGTCATTGACCTGGTGTCGAAGACGTTGTAGTAAGACACTATGGGAAAAGAATAACCATAATGATAAGCAAGATAATTATTTTGTATCACTTCCATAGCTCAAATTCAAGTATATAAAGGTCCTATAAGCAAAAGAAAATCCATAACATAAACCTACCAAAGACTAAACACGTATGTCAAGGCCAATGAATTTGCTATGTATTTTACACAATGAATTTGCTAATATATAATAATTTCATGTGACAATGAATCTGCTAATAAAAATTATTAGTCATTTACTCTTTGTGTCCATGTCAGAACAAGGCCTGGCTGAGCTCCCTTGACAGTTTTTCTCCTAGCATTAAAATAATAATAATCTAGCAATATTAATAGCACATGTAAATATTACAAACCAGAGATTTTGTCTCCAATGGAAAAAGAAACTTTATAATTCACTTTTACAATAGCATCACTAAGAGATTTTTGCTTCAAGCATCGTTACACTCCTCAATAGTTTTCAACTTTGTATAACCGGAGCAATGAATGAAGCATCATCTTGCACATGAGATTTTTAAATTCTTAGTCAAAGTACATTGCTTAAATTGTATTTCTCCCTTATTTTCATCTTCAACAATTTTGTCAATGCAATTTATAGTGAAAGGAAATAATATTAGTTGCCGACAGTTATAGTAGAACATGCATAAATAGTTGTCTTATGTATCTTAATATAGAATCTATACCTTTTTCAGCAAACACTTATGTTTAGATTCATCCATATGATATTTCTTCATCGTTAAATCAGTTGATTTTTCTTGTGCTTTAATGAACACTAAAAACCAAGTTGTGCCAATAGCTCTCGTTAGTGGCGTATGCTTAGAGGCATTTAATTTTGTATGCTTAGAGGCACCTGATTTCTTATCAATCCAAAACAAAAGTTTTTAATGAGCCCACTTGTTTCCTTCAATTTCCTAACACACATTTTCATCTTAAAAAAATTATTTTCAAAAACTGAATCCAATATATAAGATTGAAAACTACAACTACAAAAGCAGCTTAAAAATTTGAACAAACCTCCAAATAATCAACAGTTACATGCTCAGTTCCTTGATAATCTACAAAATAATCATTAGCCAATCACAGTCAAATAATAATTTTTAATTAAAAAACAAAAAACCAATCAAAAATTGAAAATTCAATCTTTAAAAAAGGAATTTGAATGTTTGAGGGAAAGAGAAGAAGAACCCTGAGGAAGTAGCAATTGGGGAAATCGGTGGAGAGATGGAAAAAGACTTGATCCATATGCTTAAAACATAGATTTCAATTTAAATAGAAAATTTTAGTTTGTATTATCTACTAATCAAAGCATTTGAAATCGGCATCCTTGACGGGGAATTGTTCTAGTCATTCCACATTCCATAATATCTGTGAAGTAAAGTGAAGGGATTTGGCATCTCAATTAGAGAGAATAACAATTTCCATTTGAATTTTAGTGACAAAATATATTATTAGAACTATGGTGGACTCATAGGTTCATTAATGTTTGAAATTTCAACTCCTCCATAACCCAACAACATAATTCAAAGTGCATGAAAAAGAAACCCAAAAAACAAATCATCAAAAGAATTAGTAAACATTAAAAAATGCACCTGTTCAATAACCCCCTTTGGCTTTGCAGAAGCAATCATATTTGCAATTCCAGCCATGTTCATATATTGAGCTCAAAGTGAACCCAAATTGCCTTTTAAAAAATCATTTGCTATTCTTCTCATGAAAATGGTTAATCGAAGCAATAAGAGTACATTGAAAAGAGCCTCATACTATTTCCTTCCACTACAAAAACTTAGAAAATCAAAACTCATAACCTATAAAACAATCCCAACAAAAATTCATTTTTCATGCATGTATCTCAAACCTAATAAAGTTCGAAAATTTTTGAAAATTTCATAAAAACATGAATTTTTCCACAAAAAACACATGCAATTACCTCTTGAATACGACAGACACTTCTCTCTTTGCAGCTTTCTCTTTCCTCTCATAAAGCCCAGCTTCTGCCAACAATGAACACTCTAGCAAAAATTGAAAAATTAAAGGCAAAATCGAAAAACAGAAAAAATCTCAAATAGGAAAATCAAAAAATTAAAAAAAAAAAACTTAAGAAAGGAAGAGGTAGAGGTAGAAGGATTAATCCATTGGTAGCCTTTCTCCCTTCCCCCCCCCCCCCCCCCCACCAATTGTTTCTTTACATAACATGTATGAAGGGAATCCACTGCTAAATCCACAAAGAATGATGAAGTAGATTTGACATTAAGAACAGGCACAGCATCCGCAGAGACAAATAAAAGACAAAGGCTCAAAAGCCTGCTTTCAGCTTTGCCCTTCGCTCTTTTGAAAGTCTTTTTTTAATAAGTTTTTGGAGAAGCAGAAAGACAATATTTATCCTCCCATCATTTTGTTTTCCATTGCTGAGCTATCCCCATTGAAACCAATTGAGGATAGCTTTTATATATTAATTATAAAATTAAAAAATAAAATTTGTAATTAATAAAAAATAATTATTTTGATACAGAAGGAACAGTATTTTTTTTGGGAAATTAAATATCAACTAGAGGTAATAGTTGGCATCTTTGCCCCTCAAAGAAAGAAGTCGAGCATGTATGAATAGAAGGGTGATTTAGTGCATCTGCATTTGATAAAGTCCGGGGAGCGAACAAAATTAGATGTAAAAATAAAAGCTGTCTGACAAATTAAGAAGCCAATTTGTATTGACTTTGAGTTTCACTAAAAAGGATAAAGAAATTTGCGGGTAGCCACAGGGTCAAACTCAACGAGTCTGCAAGTAGTCATAAAATAAATGAGGCTGACTTGAGACCAAAGGTGATGTCCTGCTGGGATTCGCCATTTCCCACGTAAGTGGGCTTCGATTAGCAAAATCAAGAGAGTCAAGTCAAAAATAAGCTATGAACCTATTTGGGTCTATTTAGATTAATTTTGATAAAATTAAAAAATAATAATAAAAATAAAATTAATTATTGTAATGTTAAAATTAAAATTAATTGTTAACATATATTTAGATATAAATGTAATAATGATGATGAAATAAATTATAATAAAAAATAATTATTATAAATTAAATTTAAATTTTTTATTTAGAATTTGTAATATATATTTGATATTTGTGAAATCAATAAATTATTAAAATTATTAAATATTTTATATTAAATAATATTTTTGTTAATTAAAATATTAAAAATGTTTTAAATTAATAAAATGAAAAAGCAAAGTTTTAAATGGCAAGGACATTATTGTCCCAACGCTCGACCAACAAGGACAAAAGAGAGAAAAAAAAAAAAAGTTAAAGTAGAGACATTTTTTAAAACAAATATTGTACTGGACCAAAAATATCTCATTGGACCTTTAAAGGTTAAGTTACAAATTGTGCAGTGACAGATTTCGATATTTAATTTTAAGGGGGTTACTTAAAAATATATTTATTTATTTATTATATTATTTAAAATCTAGAATGAGTGTCAAATATAGGTTCATATCTAGTATGAATATATTTATTTTTTTCAAATTTTTTCATATATTTAGATTTTATTTTAATTTTCATACCTACATTCATTGTATATGTATTGAATGTGAGTATTTCAAAAAAAAAAAAAGAAAAATCCAAACAATTAACATACTTCATTTAGAGTTTTATCAAACAAAAAAAAAAATGAAAACGATCACAAAAATATATATAAAAAAAAGATAAGTACAATAGACTAAAAAAAATATATTTTTAGTACTTGATTGAAAATTAAAATCTTGGTCAGGAAAGAAGATAGTTAAAAAAATTTAAGTATACATGAGTGTGATTTTATATTAATGAAAATTTTATTATTTTTAAGGAATTGTGATAATAATTATGAATATAATAAATGACAAATAATAATTTAATTAATTTCTCTTAAATTGCATTGCATAAAATGAGATTAAAGATAAAAAATAAAATTAACAAATATCAATTTTAATGCAGTAACTAATTTAATTTAATAAAAATATATGAAATAATTATAGTATATAATATATATAGTATATGTTAAAAAGATTTTGAAACTTTTGGGAGGGCTAAGCCCCTCTAGTTCTAATGGCAGTCGACCGTATAAACCATGGGTGTAGTGTAATTTGTAAGCACCAACTACACTATCCCATTGTTATCCAAACAATTACTAGGATATGATTTTTTCTAAAAAGTGATATAATCCCATAAACCCTACAACAAGCATAATCTAATATATATATATATATATATATATATATATATATTATAACATATAAAATTACATTATCAAAATTACTTATGTGGATGCTTAGGTAGATAATTTTTTTTAATGACATATAGGATAATATTTATATTATTTTATTTATCAAACAAAATTTTTAATGAATTATTTAAATTGAATTTTTGGATAATTATTTAAATTAAAATCAATATCTATCTAAGATTGAAATTTTTGCATAAGATATGAATTCAAATTTATTAAATCAAAATTTATCTTTTCTTTTTAAATTTAATGGCAATTCCAAATATATATACTTAATAAAATTTTATTTAATAAATTATTTAAATTTAATATTTTTAGATAATTATTTAAATTCAAATCAAAATCTATCAAAAATTAAAAATTATTTAATAGATTATTTAAATTTAATATTTTTAGATAAGTTAATGAATTATTGACTAGAAAGCATATATTTTTAAAGAAATAAAAGTTTACATCTTTATATGAAAATATGAGACATTTGAATGTTGATAAAAAGAATTAGATAAAAATATGGTTTTGCTTTGAAAACAAATATAATGTTTTAATGATGTACTAATTCAAATATTTTTATATTATATATTTGGTTAATTTATTTGTTTCTCTTTAGTCCATAACTTTTTTTTAATTTTGCTTAAATTGATTATAATTAATTTTTTATATTATATATATTTTTGTTTTATTTATTTCTTCAATGTTTTTATTCTCTATTAGTTTATTAACATATTTGCTTTTATTATTGTATATATTTAATCTTGATAAATTAATATGTAAATTTATACTCTCTATTTCCTTTTACTATACTTTTTATTATTGAATTTTTTTTGTTTACAATGGATTATATGAGAAGAATGATGATCACTACCATATCTAACTCCCAAAAAATACTATCAATTATGTTAAAAATGATTAAAAATAAAAAAAAATTTCGAAAAATAGTTTTTAAGCATAACATAAACAATTATCATTTCCCTTTTATCTAAAAAATAACTTTATTTTGTTGACATATATAAAAATAATTGTTAGCCAAATATATTTGTGTAATAATTACTTGAAGTACATAAAAACTAATAAAAAGCAAATGATTATAATAAAATTAATAATTGTGATTTGTTGTTCAATCAAATATATATATATATATATATATATACACCACTTAATCAACATTATGATAAAAATAATTATTAATTTTAACTATTTAAATATTGATTCTTATTTTTTATCTAACAAGAAAAAAGCGGTAGCAAAATTTTTAGTATTTACCAAATAAATTGAAAAAAATATTTTTTAATGAAAAAATTTTTATAATTCTTGAAAATTTACAAAAGTATAGATTTCTTTTAGGTGAACAATATCATTTATAATATATTATGTATAATTTTATCATTTAATTATAACTTAACCTTTTATAGATATATGATTATATATTAGATATATAATTAAAAAATAAATTTAAAATTATGAAAAATTTAATAAAAAATCCCGTACATTGTACGAGTTTAAAAAGCTAGTTTTGTTATATTTGGTAAATCTTATGAGTTTTTTTTTTTTTTTTTTTAATAAAATCAAATAATTTGTTTTTGTTAAATAAATCCAGTATTATTTTACTACCTTAGTTGTTACTCTCTTTTTAAACAAAAGAGTTTGTGATTTTAACATATATACTTTTGTTTAAAGATGGTTATTGGACATTTAGGCGGAAGATTACTAGGAAATTGAGAATGGCCTACTAACGAGGAAACAGTCAAGGAATGTTTGAGATATATAAGATTTTAAAACACATGTTCAAATTTACAAGAGTAGGAAAAATGGTAAGCTAAAGAGGAGAAAAAGGTTGGAGGAGGTGAAAGTCAGTGAGAATAAGTATAGAGATTAAAATGAGGTACTTGCGTCTCAGTAATTATTTATTTATTTATTTTAGACGAGTACTAGCATGGTTAGATTTAGTAAACTTATATTAACATGGTTGATTGATTTATTTGATCAAGTAAGTTGGTGATCCATTGATGATCTAAAGGTGTTGGTCCCACTAATCGTTTATGTGATGATTTGATGATCAATGACTCGGGGGTTAAAGTACAAGGATAACGTAATTTTTGTTGATGATCGAATTTAAAGATTTACTATATTTACAAATATAAATTATCGTTTTTCGGTATCTCCTCTCCAACCTGTCTGTCCATGTTGTCATGTCTCCATCCACATGGTCACCATAACCATGCATATATACATACTTTTCTACCTCTGTAGGAAAATCTCAAGACCAAAGGAATAAAGTCAATACTAAAAAAACAAAGTAAACTTCTTACAAACTACCAATTCTAAAGGAAACAGAGAGTGCCGACCCTCTCCAACTTGACAAACTACTTCAAAAACTAATCAAACAGTGATATTTGTAGTTAAGACAACATATATTATTCATGTGAACCTATTGTCTTAATTAGATTATGCAGCAAAATTGTAATCATCTTCAACATCCCAGAGGTGATTCTCTAATCATTTTGCAAATTACAGGCTAGTATTGAGCCAAATTAACTCAACAAACGAAATGGATAGAAGAAAAGGTGAACAAAATTTGAAAAGGTGCTGGTTTTTTGCACTAAAAAAAAAAAAAAAAACAGGTGGCTATCACAACATTGAATTTGGCATTAAAGAAAGGGTATGTCTAACTTCGGTGGATGGATGATTGATTCATGTGAAAGAAAAGCTAAGGAGATAATTGGTATGACACAAATAAATAATTGGTTGATTCACATGAGAATAAGGGATGAAATATAGAAAATAGTTAAGAGATAAAAATATTCATACATAAAGAAAAAAATGTTTACCTAAAATTAAAAGAAAAAAATAATACTATATTTTTAAAATTTATGGTAGCATAAGAAACATTGACTTTTGTTGATTAGGCTGCATTTGAATTGTATAAAATTTTTGGTCTGGGTTTGATTGCAATAAAAAGTAATGCTGGTTGTGCCATGAGCACCCAAATGGGTGTTCGGTATGGCACAGTAAGTGGTTCTTCACCATTGGTCATTTTTTGTCCAATAGCTACCATTTGTCGATCACTTACTTGCTTTTTCTTTTTCTTTTTTTTTTTTTTCATTTTTTCCCTCAAATTATATTTATATAAAAAAATGTCTTCACAACTTTTTTTATTTTTATTTTTTATTTAAAAATTGAAATAATTTTTTCAATTTAATATAATAAATAAATTTTATTATATAATATATTAAAAATAATTTAAATAAATTTAAATATTTATTAATAAAATTTATTATTTATTAATAATTTTCATATAGTAAATAAATTTTATAAATGCTAAATAATTGAAAATTTTATTATATACTACTTTTAGTTTAATGTTCTTAATGATTTTTTTTATTACAATTCCTTTTATTGTTATATTACTTTTACATACAAATATATATATATATATATATTATAACTGATTTTAATATCTTCATTATAATAACTAATATCATTTTTCTCTGTTGTTTTTAATTTTATTAAAATTAATCTCATTGTTCATTTAAATGGATTTTAAATTTGTTCATGATTCGTCAAATCCATAAGTCTAATTCAACTTGAGTTAGTTCTAAAGTAAAGTTTTTTGAACTCTAATTCAACCATTAAGGAAGCGTTTAGTTTGTAAATTCTTAGATACCGAGAAGGTAAGTGAAAGTGATAGTTAGAAGGAATTGAATATTCCTGTGTTTTATTGATTTTAAGGAATATAGTTGACCTTAGAGAATATAAAAGTTTTATGTTTAGTTTGCAAAATCTAATATTACTTTATGAATTCTTTAACTATATTATCTTTAATCACACATGCATAACGCGCGACATTCATATAATTATTTGTTTAACATTTTTATAATATATTTAACACATGAATACTTGATAAAAATAATAATATGATATATGAATAATATAAATTAATTTTACGATCATACTTACATTAAGTTTCTATAATTTATTAATAAAATAATTAGTAGATGTAATTTATTAATGGCAACTTGATGTGTGTTTATGTGCATCGACAATATGTGGGTTGGGTTTACTTTTCTTCAAACATCCTATTTTTGATACTTTTATGGAATAAAAGATGGAATAACTAATGTTTGTTTATGACGACCGTCATTTATTATGGAATAAATGACGAATATTATAGACAAACATTATCAATTTCATAAAAAAGATGAATAAATAAATAAGTAAATATGCAAAGTGTTTTATTCCATATTTATTTAACATGAAAAGCGTCACATATTTATTTTATATATTAAACAACTTGTATTGTTAAATTAATAAATAAATAATTTGTTAGCTTAAAAACTTGAAATAAACCAAAAAGGGAGGTAAATTGGTTGATAATAAAATTTTCAAAAATCAATACCCAATAAACATAAATTTTGCAAAACAATTTTTCTAAGTAAATGAACACAATAAGTGAAAGTAAACTAACAATCTTAAAAACAAAAGATAGAGATAGATAATTAGACATCAAGATTTATAGAGGTTCAATCCTTCCTTTAATTACTACATCCTCTCCTTTAATTTCACTTGCCAAGGAGTTCAATCCACTATATGTTGAAAGTTACAACCTAGCTTCTCAAATCTTTACACTATCAACACCACAAACTCTTGAGAGTTATCCTCTCCCTTAAGCTCACAATCTTTCAATATAAAGTTTCTGAAATGTTTTGCAAACTTAAATAACCTTTTATAAGGTTGAGTGTTTGCTAACTTGAAATACATAACAATATTGACAAAATGATTAAGAGAAAAACTAATAAAATAAAAGATTTTCTACATTTTTCTCTCTTTGAACTAGTTTGAATGCTTGAAAAAGATCGTTGGTGGAGGCAATAAGTTCTCTTAGCTTTTCATACTGTTGATTTACAGTAAAAGCCTTCATTTATATGTAAAAAAAAGTAGATAGCCATTGCTTTGCATTTAATGCTTCAAACCTACAAAATATTAAACAAGAAAATAGTCATTGGGGCTTTTTAAGCATTAGGAGATTGATCCCCTCATGTAGGGGATCAATTAGGTCAGTGATGGGAAAGCTCAATTTCGTGCGAGAAAACACCTACCCGATCGATCATGTAGCATACCTGATCGATCCTATGCATAGATGATCGATCCCCTATGTGGGGGGATTAATCCTTTTTGTTGATTTTCGACCCAACTTTGCTTTTTGTATAAAAAACAGATCGATCCCTTTAAGGGAGGGATTATCTAGTAAGTTTCAAACACCGACCAATCGATCTCTACAGGGAGGAGATTGATTGATTCTTGATAAAATTCCAGAAGTTTGACTTTTATAAGAAAAATAGATCGATCCCTTTGGCTAGGTGATCAATTGGGTAAGGGAAAAGATCGATTCCTCCCTTTAGGGGATTGATCCCTTCTATCCAAAATATGCCATAAACCGATTTTATTTCTAGAATTTGTTTGTTTCAGTTCCTAAATGAATTTTGGCAAGATAGAAGGTTGAAAAAATGTTCAATTTGAGATTAAAAGAATTTAATTCAAGTTAGGCAAATTTTTATTTTGTCAATTCTAAACATCTAATCAATTCAAGGTTAACATAATTTAACATGTAAAAAGTTCTTGTCATAATATACATATGTTAATGATATACATAATATATATAAGAGTAAATAGCATCTATGGTCCTTAAACTTTTGGTCAAATTCTATTTTGGCTCTTAAATTTTAAAAAGTTCTAATAAAATCATCAATTGCCCAAACATATACGAATGTAGTCTCTTTATACACTGGATCGTTTTAATTAACAAAAAATCCCACTTGGCATGACACATAACCTTTAAAAATTTTAAATACATGGAATGTTAAAGTTGGCTTAAACATATGTAATTAAAAAAACTTGGAATTAAAAAATAAAAATATAAATCAAAACTTAACACGATCAATGACAGAATATTAAACTAGCTCAACAAGAATTTGTTTCTCACCGACCAGTTGAATGCATGTAAACCAACTCAACACATGTATTAATTCATGAAAGAATTTAGCACAAATTCATATCAATTTATTACTTATATATATTTACTAATAAAAAGAATTGTAAACCAAGAAAACTCTAAAATTTTCATGGGATTCAATTTTTCTAATGCAAAAAAAAAAAAAAAAACCTTAAGTTTTCTGTAATCATATCCAGCAAAAAAACTCCATTTTTATGGATAATAAGAATAGCTTATAAAATTCGAACACAAGACACCATAAAATAGGAACTAAAAGGCTATTTTTGCTATCTTAAATATCAACAAATACCATTAACCCATCACCTAGATCTAAAACAAATGAAAATGATTTCATCAATTTCTTTTCTCTGAATTTCCTTTTACTTTTTTCTTTTTATTTTAAAAGGGACCAAGAAGAAAATGGAGGAGAAAGGTCTTTAAAATCTCAATTGGAAAAGAGTTGGATTAGCCCTAACAGTGTCAAATCTGATCCATTGCATTTTGTTCGACGAAGGTCGAGCTGTTGCTAAACTCTAGTTTTTGGTGCAAGTACTGGAAATGCCATATGCTACCTTTCCAAATGGTTGGCCATCTCTTGGTTGTTGGAGGAAAAAGGGACTAAGAGGAAGAAATGAAGAAAAGAATAGGAAAAAAAAAATAAAATCAAGTTATAATGGAGTGTTGATTCAGGGTTTCTTTTGTTTTTAATTTCACATCTCTTAATTATATATGTTTAAGTCAACTTTAAAACTTTACGTATTTATATTTTTAAAGGTTACCTGTCATGCCACGTGAGATTTTTTGTTAATGTAGATGGTTTAGCAAATGAAGGGATTATATTGATACACGTTTGGATAATTGAAGACTTGATTAGAACTTTTTAAAATTTAGAGATTAAAATAGAATTTGACTAAAAATTTAAGGACTATATATGCTATTTATTCTATACATAAATGTTTTTATTATAAACATTTGTTTCATTTCAAATAGTTAGAATAATATTGACATAATATACATACGTTAATAATTTTTATTATTATATTTTTATTAAATAAAATAAAATAAATTAAAAAAAACTTAATTAAAAAATAAATTAAAATAACTAATTAATTTTTATTTTTATAAAATAATATTTTTTCATGTGGATGTCAGATGTCAAATGTCAAATGTTGAGTCTTTAATACCTTTGTGCATGTTATATTGAGTTTTGGTTTATGGTGCAATTTTAATAATATTAAAAGGTATAATAGATGCTAAATATCAATTACTTAAAGTAAAAGTGGGATAAAATTTATATTTCATCGAAAGTCTAAAAATCCCTTAAATGAGATAAGGGTTTTTTATTTTGTGCTATTGTTTCCCTTCTTGATAGTATTGGTAATCTTAAAAAGTTCTAAAGAATTAGAATTCATGAACTAAACATAAGAATCATATCATAAAAAATTAGATTATTAAAAAATCTCAAAATCCACAAACTAAACATTTATAAAAGAATTTAAATGATTTAATGGACGAGTAATTAGAGACTTAGAATAATATTTTCAAAAGTATTAAAAGAGAGACTTAGATCAACATATTTAAAAGTATTAATTGAGTTTGTCTCGATTCATGAACGCTTTTAATATTAATTAGTTAACAAATCAAAGATTCAAGAAGAAATCTTTTCAAAATTCATACACTTTTAAGCGATAATTTTGGCAATGTAAACTAAATTACAAAGTTCATAATATATACTTTTACAAATAAATTAAGTAATAAGTAGACAAGTTCAATCTCATGTGAGCTAATTTGATAATGAAGATCCCTTAAAAAATAAGATTTTTTTTTTATAAATATATTTATTAATTTAATAATTTAATTATATTTTATTATAAAATAAATAAATATTACTAATATTTTATAAATTATTATCTTTACAATTTTAAAATTATTAATTTGTTTAATGGTTGCAATAGATACGATTATTTTTTAACTTAGAAAAATAATATTTAATTTTTAACAATATTAAAGACAAAAATATTTAATTATTAAAAATTAATGATTGTTAATTAAATAAAATAATTTTAAATTAAAAATATTAAAATTATCTTGATAATAAAATCACTCCATAATTATATGATCATGCAAAAGATACTAAATATTATCTTCATTAATTAATAATAATAAGCCAACTTGTTTTTGTTTTTAATAATTCACTCCAATTAAAAAAAGGCCACGGAACCTAACTCGATGGGCCTGAATCTCTCCAATCACAACTCGGTTCGAAATTCAACCTGACGGTGGTGAAGTCAAGTCTGGCAAGCTCTATATAGAACAACGAAAATGAAAAATGAAAAAAAAAATATAAAAAAACTAAAATTAAAAAAGAAATCCGGTAATTCCTTAAAAAAAAATCCCGTAATAATGCAATCTAAGGGAACCGCCAGCAAAGTCAAGACTCCGATTTTCTCTTTTATCCTACGCGCTCCTCGGTTCTCGTATTCTGCCTACCTTTCTCCGGTTTCACCGTCTCAGATCTCCAACCCAACCAATACGGTCGGTCTCTTATTGGAGTGATCCAAGTATAAGTGCTTGCTCCACTTCTTCGGCGCCAAATTTCAGGTGATATTTTATACTATATTTTTTTAAAATTTTCTTTGATTCTAATTGTACCTTTTGATTAACATGCATGCGGATCAATGGCACTAGTTAATTTTACGGATTCGTGAAACCGTTTGATTTTGGAAAATTATGATCAAAGAAAATGGGTTGTTATTGAGCGTGAAATTATTCTTCCCCAAAATTTGACCTTATAAGTTATAATTCGTTTGGTGAGTGGTTGATCTGCTTGATTGAGTGGTTGAACTTTCATTTACAAGAAGATTTAACTTGGAGAAGCGTGCATCGTTGTACTCGGAAGAGTTTATTGAATAAAATTTGTGATCATATCCGGATTTTAAGCTACTTGGAACTGAATTAGCGTGCTGGGAAACTTTTAGGTGTAAAAAGTTAAAAAGTTGGTGAAATTGTAAATTTTTGCCATTTTTTTTTTTGTTTTACTAACAGTTGCCCCAGCTAAATACATTAACAAACTTTATGCCCAATATGTTTTCATGGATGTGCCATTTTAAGTTGGTTTTGAGCGTGAATTCCTTGTGATTTCATTGGATGTTTGCGTATGCCAGGCTGCATTTGGATGATCCAATGAAAGGTTTAACTCATCTTACCTCTCGTCTTATAGGGGATGATATGTGTAAGAATGAAATGCTGTAATTCCATGAATCTACGGAATTGATCACATTTGCATTCCTAGAGGTTTTTTTTTTTTTTTCTTGTTCTCCACATGCCAGATTCAATATCTTGAATGGAAATTTTCGTTATGCAAAAGATAAGGGAGTCTGCTTTGGAACCAGCTATTTAGATTTAAAGACCAAATTAGGTGAAAAAAATATGTTATGTGGTTTAGAACACTAAAAGATATGCCTCACATGGACATATGGTAAGAGACAATCAGAGGATTTTCAGTTCATTTATATCTGGACCACTACCCACACATAGTGGAAAAATCAAATGCATTTTGTTTCTGCTTTTTGTCCTTGCTATTACTTTCTTCTATCTAACCCAATACTTGTGCTCTGCTATTTGTAATTTTGTTGTATTAATTGGCAGCTTCTATACCTGCCATGCATGTAAAACTTGTTGTTGGTTAAGCTGTTTTTTTTTTTTTTTTATTTAACCGAGAAAAAAGTGAATTATCTTTTAACATTTGTACTTACTCTTATGCTTCCTTAAATTTTTAGATTTGTATTTTACAAATTAGAGATAATTCTCAAGGGATTGAACCATGAGTTGTTTTGGCTGTTGCGAAGAGGATGATATCCACAAAGCCACAGATAATGGAGGCCAATACATAGCTAAAAACTCAACAGGTAATCCTTTGGTTAAACTTCACAAAAAAAAACTCAGCAGGTAATCCTTTGGTTGAAATTCACATCAGCTGATGCCTGATAACATTTCATCTCTCTGAATTCACTGGGATATTTCTGGATCATCAGTATGGTGAACTAGTTGAATGGAGCATGATAAGTAGGAATGCATGACCTCCTTTGGTGTTTATGCCCTTAGACAGTTGGAGTTTAATTGTAATTTGTTTATTAGCTTTATTTCTTAGCTGTTAGATTTTTATTAGCAGGATATATATCTATATACATACACACACGCGCCTGCAAACACACACAACCATATATACATATATGCCATTCTTTTTTCTGCCTAATTTATTTTGCTACATATTTTCTTTTGCATTTTATGGTTGGCTTTGCCAAGTGTTGGCTGCACTGAATCTATTTGTCTAATCTGGGTTGAATTTGACCACAGGAAATGATGGAGGTTACCATACATCTGAAACCGCATCAAAGAGTGCTCAAACTGTGAAGGTTCAACCTATCGAAGTCCCTGCTATTCCAGCAGATGAATTGAAGGAAATCACAGATAACTTTGGGACCAATTCTTTGATTGGAGAAGGTTCATATGGTAGAGTTTATTATGGAGTTCTTAGGAGTGGGCAGGCTGCAGCAATAAAAAAGTTAGATGCCAGCAAGCAACCTGATGATGAGTTTTTAGCCCAGGTTCAGTTGACAGCTATAATTCATTGCATTACTGCATCTCGATATTAATTTTAGAGTTTCAGATTTATATCCAGTGGTGCATGGAATTTTCAGGTTTCCATGGTATCAAGGTTGAAGCATCAAAACTTTGTTCAGTTGCTTGGTTACTGTGTTGATGGGAGCTCCCGTATACTTGCCTATGAGTTTGCATCTAATGGATCGCTTCATGATATTCTCCATGGTATGTGTGATGATGCTTTATTCATTGCTTCAGTTATACAAAGTTGAAAACCATATATAGGAGTGTAATGATGCTTTCAGAAAGGATCTCTTTGTGGTGCTATGATAAAATTTAATTATAAAGTTTCTTCCTCTATTGGAAACAAAATATCTGGTTTGTAATTTTTTCTTGTTGTGCTGTTAATATTGCAAGATTAATATTCCTTTAATGCAGGGAGAAAAGGTGTTAAAGGAGCTCAGCCAGGCCCCGTTCTGACTTGGGCACAAAGAGTAAAAATTGCTGTAGGAGCTGCAAAAGGGCTTGAGTACTTGCATGAGAAGGCTGATCCTCACATCATTCATCGTGACATAAAATCCAGCAATGTGCTAATATTTGATGATGATGTGGCAAAGATTGCAGACTTTGATTTATCTAATCAGGCTCCTGATATGGCAGCCCGTCTTCATTCCACTCGTGTACTTGGAACATTTGGTTATCATGCTCCCGAGTAAGTAATTTGTGAATTCTATTCGTACTACTATCTGTTATATTTATTTTGTCAAAGGTCATTTTGGTTGTTGATAACATGTGGCTTTGGACAAACTTAGTTGATGAATCAATCATGAATTGCTCTTTGGAACATAAAATAGAGTAGCTTTTCATTTGATTACTGAGATGTTTCAGGGAACAAGCATAAGGTTAATATGCAAAATTTCTTCTTCTATATAGCTTGATTTCAGATTGAATGCCTTGAAAATTGATTGTTCTGTACTTGTGGTTGGCAGATATGCAATGACTGGGCAATTAAATGCCAAGAGTGATGTATACAGCTTTGGTGTTGTGCTGCTTGAGCTTCTGACTGGGAGAAAACCTGTTGATCATACTTTACCCCGTGGACAGCAAAGTCTTGTGACATGGGTACTTTTCTGCTACTTATTTTCTTATTTCCAGCCTTTATTTCATTGTTAAACTTTTGAGACATGGCTAATTAATGAGAATTTTCAATTGTGTTAGGCTACACCGAAACTTAGTGAAGACAAGGTTAGGCAGTGTGTTGATCAAAGACTAGGAGGAGATTATCCTCCCAAGGCTGTCGCAAAGGTATTAATATGCTTGGAGGCTCCTTGTATTGTCTGTTTTTATTAGCGTATTTTCCCTGTTAACATTTCTCCTTCCCACAAGTTTTAAAGTAATGCTGATTTTAAGAGGCTGCATTGATCCAAATACATTTTTAATATGGTATTCTCATTTACTAGAAAGGAAGAAAGAGGTGGTACACATCGTGTACATTGGTTATTAAATTTGATTCTATATGCCCCCCCCCCTCCTCCCCTTTTTGAAAATAAAATTTTAAGCTTTAAGAAAAAGTATACCACATAGGCAGTAAGATGCAAGGCTAGATGAAAAAAGATGTAATGTGACAGCACCAGAGAGGTGTTTTTGTGTACAAAGATAGTTTCTTTTTGGACAATTGACATCTCCCAGTAGGATTGGTGGAGAGTAGTAATTACTTATTTTCCGGTGAGATGAAATGAAAGAGAATTGGAAAAAAGAAATTTCTTTTGGATGGCGTCTCGAGCTCTTCTCAAATGCAACATTGTTTTAAACCTTAAACATATCTTGGCCTGACTTTCCAAGACTGGTGCCCTCATTGATTGTCAATGTCATCTGATGTCCGTGCCTAAAGCATTATTGTTTTGATTGCAGTTGGCGGCTGTTGCTGCATTATGTGTGCAATACGAAGCTGATTTTCGGCCAAATATGAGCATTGTTGTCAAGGCTCTTCAGCCCCTGTTAAATGCCCGGCCTGGGCCTGCTGGTGAAACACCAAGCACATAACTATATATATAGTCTCTATTTCTCACAGTCCTTCTCTTTGTATCTCTCTGTGCCTGTGAGTGCGGAAGTGTTCACACATTCAAGCATCCAAAATATATAATGGATAATTTTAGAAGGTGATGATAATTTGTTTATTCAAAGTTCCGTGTGCATCCATTATATACTCTGTATTCAATTTGTTCATAATGCGTGAGGTTGCTTTTTCTTGCATATATTTTGATGGTCTTTTTACTTATATATGATAATTTATATATTCGTATCATGTTAAATATTTGACAATTTGTGTGTTTATAGTGTTTTACATGAAAATTGTGTTATAATTTGCTTTGATACGAAAAATACAAACTATTATTTTTTGTTTTTTAAATTTATATATAATTTTTGTTAAAATTATAAATTAAGTCATCTTCGTATCTTTTTTTATATTATATTTATCTCACGTTATCGATTCGAATTTTAGATAAACAAGTTAATTCCAGCTTATATATTTTTGTCTAAATTTAATCTTTACCTTTCTTTCTTTCATGAGATTGTTATATTTTCCTTTGCTTTCAAATGTTTATGGACCTTGGATTGCTTGGATTACAAGAAAACACCATGAAGGAAAGAAAAGGGCTCCTAAGTATTCGAAGAAAGGAATGTGAAATAGTTAAATCGGTTGCTTTCGCAGTTTTCTTACGTGGAGAATGATGATGTGCAAATGTAACTTTACAGGTGGAAAGGACAGGTTCAAATGCTAGAACATTTGAGAAAAGAATAGTGGGATTCGTTGGGTCGCTTTTGGTATGCTTTTCCCATCTAGTTGACTACACCACTTCAATAACAAAAGTGCGAGTTAACGAGTAATAATTGACAAAAGCTTTACTTGGGCCCGGCTATAGTAATAATTTAACTAAATCTTTACCCTGTCTCATTAGGTCAGCCATTTTACCTTTTCTGATATTAATTAATAGTTTAATTTAATACTATAAATCATAAATGAGTGTAGGAGTATCATTTATTATGAGGAGTTGGGAGTAGAGGTGTAGACACGGTCCATTAAAAAATTAACCCCACTTATATGTTAATGAATTATATCAGTCTAATATTATTATTATTATTCAACGTTCCTATTGGTATGTCTGTAAAGGTTGAGAATATGATTAGCATAGTTACGTATAGTACTAGTATGGTTTGTAAAGGTTAAGAGCATGATTAGCATGATATATTATAATAGTTTTTATGGGTTGTGTCTTGTCGGTTATGATATTATATTTTATATCGAATCGAGTTAAGAATGATTCATTAATAATTATTTAAAATTTTTATCATTTTGTTAGAATTATTTAAATTATTTCTAAAAATTAATACGTGAGATAATTTACATGGTTTGAAAAAATATCTATGTTTATAAGGAAACGGTAGAAGAATCCACTAAAAGAATTGAAAATCACTAATATTTCTTCTCTAATTTTTTTTTAAAATACATATATCACATTATCTTATATTTTTCATTTCACTATTAGATGATTTACTTATATCATGTGCTTCATCTTATGTTAGACTTTTTCATAACCTATATTTAAGTAATATACACTTTAATTTCTTTTTCTTTAAAAATTAATAGATTAAAATGAAAACAATTATAATTTCATCTACTAATAATTTAATTTTTTTTAAAGTAGATTTAATTATACAATTTAATTTTCATAAATTGTTAACATAAAATACAAGAGGATAAAAGAGCTTTTATCATATTATAAAAGTAGCATAAAATATAACTTAAAGATCAATAAACTAAATTAATTTATAATAATTATGTGTCAATATGACACAATATATAAATTCGATCGATTAATTTTTAAAACTAACAAATTTAATTAACAAAAATAAAATAACATAATTTAATTAATTTAATTTTAAATAATTATTTCAAAATTAATCGAATTAATCAAATGTATACCCATAATTTCCTTGACTTGCATATTTGTGTTTTTTAAATTTTAATTTCTCTTATTCATCTTCTTTTTCAAATAAATTTAGACTTTAAATACAAATAAAAAAGATCGTAATTTAAAAAGCAAAAGAACTTCAAATGCTGGTTGTCCGTGTTATCCTCTTTACAGTCATTTTAAAACAAATAAAAAATTGGGCATGTAATTTGTGATAATGCATGAGTTGGAGATACTTTATTTAATTAATTATTTAATTAAGTTGTAGTAACACTGTCACTCAATCACTTCGAACAGGGTTCCTAACTTCAACTGAAACCATATACACTAGATTATTTCTTTTTTTTTTTTGTTATTTTTTAAAGTAATTTGTAGAAGAAAAGAAAATAGGGACAGAAGGCGAGGACAGTCCCTCGCGCTTCAATTTCTAACTAATTGTGCCGCGTTATTTTGGAAAAGTAAACTTAATGACGCGTTGACCGTAAGTGTTTTCAAAATCTCTCCCCCACCATTTCACCGTTGCGTAGAACAAGGGTTAGATCCTTCCGCCTAATTAAGCAGAAGAAAGGAAAGAGAAGCTTCATCACCACTACCACTACTAGTACTAATATCTTAATTTTTTTTTCAACACCTAACCTCACTCCAAACAATAAGATTTTATTTTATTTTTATAAAATCCCTAAAAAGATCAGTTCAAATCAAAGAATCAAAGCCAAATTTTGTTTGATGCTATCCTGTGTCTAGCTACTTTTGTCATTCTGTCGTGCGCCACACATGGGACGAGATGTAACTGGAGCAATCACCACCGCCCCTGCCGTTGTCACCACCACGGCAACCGCGACAGCCCCAGCCTACAGTGGAGGCGCGTCTGAACCTCAGTACGTTGCGGCCAAGACGTCAGTTTGGTGGGATATAGAGAACTGCCAGGTCCCCAAGAACTGCGACCCGCACGCGATCGCGCAGAACATTAGTTCTGCGCTGGTTAAGATGAACTACTGTGGGCCCGTTTCCATCTCTGCTTACGGCGACACCAATCGGATTCCTTCTTCTGTACAGCAGGCGCTTTCAAGCACCGGCATCGCCCTCAATCACGTCCCCGCCGGTAACCTAATCAAAACCCTTAACTTCCTTTTTTTCTTAAATAATAATAGTAAATCAAGCTTGAATCATTGTTTTTTATTGTGCTAATTTTGGAATGATTAGGAGGCGTTACGATAATCTTCTACAAGTTTATTTTTTATTTTTACTTTTTACTGATGCTCTGATTTAGGGTTTTAACTTTTGTTCTTCAAGTTAAAATTAGGATTTAAGATGTTATAGAAAATAAAGTTTGTGGATTTGTGGTTTATACGTGAGCAGGTGTGAAGGATGCGAGCGATAAAAAGATTCTAGTTGATATGCTGTTCTGGGCAGTAGATAATCCTGCTCCTGCAAATTATCTGTTGATTTCTGGCGATAGGGATTTTTCTAATGCCCTCCATCAGTTACGTATGAGGAGATATAACATTCTTTTGGCACAGCCTCTCAAGGCATCCGCACCCCTTGTTGCTGCAGCCAAGAGTGTATGGCTCTGGATGAGTCTTTCCGCTGGTGGTCTTCCTCTTTCAAGCGGTGAATCATCTAAACTGGCTAATGGTCACATTGGTTTTAACTTTGAAATGTTGTGTAACCCGATTCCTGAAATGGTTCAGTATAGTCAACCAATGGCTTTTAGTTCTGAAAATGTTACATTGGGGAATCAAAATGTTTTTCCCCAAAATGTTTCTAATGCTGGAAGGAATAGTGATAGCAAATATAAAGGGAAATATATCAGGAAAACCCTGAATCAGCCAAGCATATCAAGACCCTCTAGTGTGCCAACAACTACCATTCCAGAAAATGGTTACTCTTACCGGCCAGAGTATGCACAGGCAAAGCCGTTTAAGAGAGCACCGCATGAGATTTATGGTGGCAGTGAGCCAGCTGTCTCTGCAAGCAAGTCTTCTCCAAACTTCTTTCCTAGCAATTCTCACTCTTCTGGGAGTAACAATGGTAATTTCATGGGTGTTCATCAGAATCATCATCCACCTTCATTGAGGTCGAATAACCTTCCTCTTCAACCAGCTTTTGCACAAGAAAATTTTCTACCCCCTAATTCACAAAATCATGGTTTCTGCGCAATGCCTCCTAGAGTTGAGGGGTCTAGATTTCCAGCCCCACTTGCAAATATGCCTGAAATTAGTAAGTTAAACATCTCTGAACACTACACCTATGCTCAAAATCCTTCTAATTATCCTCATCGAATTGGAGAAGAGTTACAAACAAGCTCTACCAAGTCATTGCCTAATCAAGCTGACCTAAATGTACTCCAAAAGATTCATGCGTTGCACAGTGGCCAAGCAAGTCAGCATGACACTTCTAGTAATAGATATCCCCATGGTCCTGAATTTCCACCTCAATCATCTTCGGCTATTTCTAGTACTCGTAGCAATGGCATTTGGGGAGCTCAAGGACACTCACCACCTTCTGAATATATGCAAGGTCTTATTGGTGTTATCTTACTTGCATTAAACACACTCAAAATCGAAAAAATTATGCCTACTGAAGCAAACATTATTGATTGCATTCGTTATGGAGATCCAAAACACCGAAATACTGATGTAAGGAAGGCTTTGGATAGTTCAATTGAGCAACATATGGTATTGAAGCAAAGTTTAGGTGCAGTGCAGTTGTATGTTAGTAGAAATGAGAAATTATGGAAGTGTGTTAATCCTATTGGTGGGAATCCTAATCAGTACCCAAAGACAACGTGGGAAGGAGTACAAAAGTTTTTGTCATCCTCTGCTGGACGATCAGCAATGATGGCTTCTCAATGCAGGTAGTGATCCTTCATGATCTTCTTGTCTTTGTCCCTTTCTTGTTTTCCTTGTATAAATTGGTGCTAGGTTTTACTGGGTGATTCCCTTACCTTAAGTTTATTATCAACTCTGCAGATATGAGGCGGCTTTGGCTTTAAGGAAAGCATGCTTGGAAGAATTTGCTTTAGGTGATGTTCTCCAGATCTTGAATATGATAATTGCCATGAAGAAATGGATTATACATCATCAGTCAGGATGGCAACCAATTACAGTTACCCTTCCAGAGACTAAAATGGAAATGGGTACTGGAACTGCTGCTTGACATGATCAAGAGTGGTTTTTGTACTGAAAGTGGTCCTAAGGTGGTGAAAGATGGTTAGAAGTGTGTTTGGGGAATTGGGGGTAAGAAATAAGGGTCACTTTGGAAAAAATTATAATCAAGAAAACTAGTGACGAAAGTAAGTAGGAATAGATCTTTATTTTGTTATGTTTTTTAATTTTTTTTTTTTTGCTTTTCCTTTTATTATTTGCTGCAAGACTACAATGGGAAGCTGCAGAAGGGGAAAAAGGCTTATGATGAAGATGTGTTAGACTGGAAATTTTCAGGAGCAGGAGCAAAGTAATAAGTTCATTCTTTGCGTTCTAGGCCTGCTTTAAAGATTTTTTTGTGGCTGTGCTATGCGGATTTGGTATATTACAAGCAATCCCTAATATGTTTGGTCGTTGCTGGTATTGCTGAATTAATGATATGCTAAAGGCTTTCTTCTCGCCGGCACAATATGTTCAGAATTTTACCGCTTAGGATAGTGGTAATCATTTTGTTTCAGCAGATAATTCCATGTTGCTTTATCAGGTTGGGTCTAGTTTCAGCATGTATATACCATCTGCAGTATCTCGATTCATATTTTCAGACTCTTATGGAATCTTTTGAAGATGTACTGAGGCTTCCAGATCCTGTTGGACAGGTTCTTGGTCAATTGCTGCATAATGGGGCTTAATAGTTAATGGATAAGACAAAAGTAGCAAAGATTGACGCAACCATAGACGTTATCAAAGCGCTCAAATTATTTTCATCTTGGAACTTTGTTTTTGTTTGGAGGTTGCTCAGCGCTTGGCAATCAAATGCAGAACATGGGATTATGATTAGGGGGCCTTATTCCTGGCAATACGGTACCATGGCCTTAAGTATCAAGTAAAGTGAATGTATTAGCTTGAACTTTGTGTTATTTACTATGGAAATGGTTGTATCCTCGATTCCATTTAATACACACTTGAAAATGTTTTATATCTAAGTCTAACTTGGCTTGGCAGTTAGCTATTTGTATTCCGGTGGATCCCATAATTGAACATGCAATTTCTGCATTAAGTCAACTCTTGCTATTTTATCAGAGCAAAATTGTTGTGTTGGTCATAAATACCATCAGTAAGGATTCTTTTTTATGTTTCAGATTTTGTTTCACTTATATCAGGTCATTTTTAACATGTCACAGTGAATAATACGAAAGAATATATGAAAATGATAATGACTGTTTAAAATTTTAATAAATTTGATAAAAATAAAAAAAAATTAAAATTTGATAAGATAATTTTTATTGTTTTAACTATATTTGACATAATATGAATATGATTCAAATATAAGAATTATTTGTCTAATTCTACGCCCCCAGAACCGGAAATTACCTTGGTAAGATTTGATCATACTGGAGCTAAGATCGTGTGGTATGACGTTGAAGTTTGAGCTCGTCCGTCATATTTTTGTTGGTATGACGTTGGCGGTTGGGTTATGCACTTTCACCATCTGTTGGGCGAGCCGTTGAATTATGGATAGATGACTTCGAGGATTAATTAAAAGGACCATTGACTTTGCAAATCAAAATTTTCTCTACGGCTGCAGGCTTGCACTCATCGTTAAGGATTTGCTTTTGAATCGTGGATAAAAAAAAAAACTGAAAAGATGAATAATGGAAAGAAATGAAAAGTAGAAAAATAAAAAATAATTTTTCATTAATGTGCTTGGTTGGAAAATAAAAAAATTAAAAGAAAATATAATTTTTTTATTCATTGTTTGGTAAAGTTGAAAAAAAAAAAATTTTATCATTCTAAATTTTTTAAATTTAAAATAAAAAGTTTAAAAATGATAGACAACCATGTAAATATGCAACATTTAATCATACCTCTCTTATTGTCTCTCCTATTTTCTTTCTAATTTGAAATGATTTATTTTGGTGAATAAGTGTGAAATATGATAATGTTTCATATTTTTTCTCATTTTTTTTTTATCAAGCACTTGTCTTTGTCAACAAAATAAAGAAAGTTGGCAACATTTTCTCAATCACTTTTATTTGACCTAATCAACAATTTGGTATATTATACAAAGAGAATGGTTGATATTTCCCTTGGTATTGGGATTTATAATGTTGTATGTCATAGTGTGCGTAAGAGCTGAAAAAGGTCTGTTAATGTCTAAGCGAAGATTATATCAGCCATTTGCAATGAAGCAAAAGATGCCATCCTTTCATCTAAAGACAACCTTAATGCTAAAAGTTATACCTTTTACTAAAAAATTAAACTTCCAATTATAGGTTCATTATCTTTTTGCCCAGACACAACCTTAGAAATCAAATTCTTGGATGCATTGGAATCTGTGTCATACTTATAGCACATCTAATATAGAATAATTGAAACTTGCCTGGAGAAGATGAAAACACAGACTATTTAGAGCTCATCATGCAATTGACTACCTAGTAGCATTTAATCCACCAATTAAGGACAATATGTTCTTTTAAATTTGGGGATGTGGGAAAATTTCGCAAAATTTTTGCAAAACTTTTTGAATTTCCTTGAGTTTTGCCTTGCAGTTGAACTTGACTTGTTGTTATTTGAATAATTAGTATGCTTTCTTTGATTAGTTCTTCATGAAGCCAATAATGGATAGAGATTGAGATTGAATATAGCTTTAGGAAAAGATTGAATATTGGGTGACATGTGAGATGATGCATAGGTTTAGTGACTTTTTGAGTATGAGTTTTCATTTGTGAGTAAATACTTTGATTATTGAATTGTATTTTTTTTTATCTAATGCATGATTATGTGAACATGAAATAACTTTTTTTGCATTAGTCTTTAAAGTTTTATTTTATGTTCTAGAATTTGTTTTGATTATTTGTTGAGACAAAATCCTAGAAGACACATGATTAGGAAAATGATATAGGTCATCTTTGGATCGTTTGAGCCTTTAAGCTAACCTTGATTTAATTCTTTCATAGCCACCCCTTTTGAGCTTAATAACATGTTTCTTTATCATGAAACCACATTACAAACCTAAGCTTTTGTTCTTATATTCTTTATCTTTTAGTCCCTTTCCCTATATGCATAAAGACATTCATGCATCATCTTAGAGTTATGCATTATTAGGGAGGAAAAGTCAAGCTTAGAAAAAGAATTAAAAAAAGAAAAAAATAAAAAAAGGAATAAAAAAATAAAGAAACAAGTAAAAAATAGCTTGTATTCCACAAAAAGAAAGGAGAAGAAAAGTTGTGAAAAACAAAAGAAAAAGAAAGAATGAAAATAAATTAAAGTGGTGTGAAAAGAGAGAAGAAAAAGAAAAGTATGCAAGAAGAAAAGTTTAGGGGTGATTCTAAATGAAAAGCTTTTACCTTTCTTTATATTTAAAACTCAACACTAAATGATCCTATATGAAAGTTATGCTTTGTTAGGGTACTTAAACCTAAAATAACTTTTATCATATCTTGCCTTAGCAATGCATTACAAGTTTATAAAGTCTTAATTGATCATTAGTCATGTGTTTATCTACATTAGTGGAAAGAGATATCAAACATATGAAATGTGATCACACTTTATTTATATTTGTTTTAGAAATTTCATATTCTACATGACATCATTTGATTTCATGCAAGGATTTAAGAGATGTATTGCTAGCATTTCAAACTATAATTAGGAAGGAACTTCACCTAGGTTGATTGTGGTAGATTGGCTTAAGTTCTTGGTCTTCCTTTAATGATATCCATTTACTTAATCCATGAGACATTATTGTTAAATGAAGCATTAGAAGTTGTGATGTTTAGCTAATTCTTGTTTTGCTTAAAGACAAGCAAAAACTTAAGTTTGGGCAGGAGTGATAATTTTGTATTTTTATAGAATTATTATAGCTTTTTAAGACATTTTATGATGAATTAGTGCTTGTTCCTAGAGAAACTGAGGCAAAAATACTCCTAATTGTGCAAATGTTCAATGTGTAGGTAAAAATATGAAAAAAGAGGACAAACAATTTTTTGAAGACAATTTGGATGCTTTTTGTTACCAAAATCATCAATTAGCCAAACCTAGTGTTGAAATTTGCTCACTTGCCAGTATTGGGAGAATTTTTTAATTTTTCTTCATTACTTCCTTTGCATATTTTAGTTTAAGTGAACTTCAATTCAAGTTTTATTCCTTATGTTTTCATTGTTTATTTTCCTTTTTTAGCTTATTAAAGTGTTTACCACTTTTATAGTAAAGTTGCATAAGCTAAATGGGAAGAGAAACATAAAAGCGATATTAGAGCCAAATTTGGAAGCTAGAATTTTTTAGAATTTTTCGTGGATAAATTAACACGTAGAAGGTTTCTTATTGCCTATATTTTGAAGAATTATTCAAGCTACAATTAGTGCCTCAAATTAGAAGAAGAATTGACCTTAGCCGTTGGATACACTAAATGGAGATCAAATGAGTTGGTGCCTCTTTTTGGATTTAAATGGAAGGCCAATGTATGATTGCTTGGTCAGCATTTTAAAAGCTCCTTATTTGTTATAATTTTGACTTTTTAGAGCTCGATGCGTCAAACAAAGAAAGCTTGAAGAGAAGAGAAAAGAATAGGAAGAGTGCAAATAAAAAGCTTATGAACTAAGCTTTAATGACATGGAAATATTTAGTTTACGTTGCATTTAAGCTAGCATTTTGGATTGATTTTATTGGTTGGAACACATCACTCTTTGAATATAAATAGGAGATTTGGGTGAAATTTAGAAGGAGCTTTATTTAAAATTTTTGCAATTTACTTTTCTTGTAACTTTTTTCTAAAAAATGTTTCATCCTTGTTCATTTAGAGGGTTATTTGGAGAGAAAATTTCTTTAATTTTCCAAAAAAATGTACATTTTTGCTCTCTAATTTTAATGCACTTTAAATATATTGCATTGCATTGCAATGCAATTTCAATTTCTTTAAATTTCTTGCACATTTACTTGAGTTTTCCTTTACTTGTTCAATATTGTTTAGCTATTTTCAATGCTACACTACTTTCAGTTTTTACATTAAAACTTTATGATTTCTTATGATTTTTGAGCTGAATTTTTTTCCAAAAACTTGTCATTCATTGCAATTTAAATCTAGAGATTTTAACATTCAAATTGGCACTACATATTTTTTTAAAAATCATCAAAATCTCAGCTGAAAATCTGGTAGTAGAAGAGGCAGTAGGTGGTGACAAGACTTATGATGGCTTTTCACCATTTTAGGTGGCTGGTTGATTATTGATCTCTTTTACAATTTTTATTTTACTTGTTTACTTCAAGTTTTATGAACCCTTGCCTTTAAATTCATGCTTGTAATTCTTATTTTTTTTTGTTCAATGCTCTATTTTCACTTTAAAGCATGTTTTCACTTCATTGAGCTTGTTTCTTTACATTTTGAGTTGATTTTTTTTTCATGTTCTCAATGTCTACATGTTAATTGATGTTACTTTAGTTTCCCTTAAGGTCATTTTAAATATTGAAATTTAGATTTAGGATTTAGGTTTTGAAAATTCAAATTTCTACTCAACTGTGTTTATGGTTTTCTTGCACTTTTATGATTCTTTTGTTTTTCTTTCATGCAATTCTCTTATGTTCATGTTAGATCTAGCTTAATACACTATTTTTACATTTCAATTGCATTTAAATTCCTTGCACTTAGCTTAGGAACATTTTAATTTCATGAACATTTACATGAGATCTCTTTATGATAGATTTGGTTTCACTCGTATTCAATTCAAAGTGTTTTTGGTTTTTGTGTTTTTAAGTCCTATTCTATTTTTACAATTTTTATGCATTAGATTTCAAGTTCTAGGTTTAGATTTTAAACTCATTTTTGGTTAATTCATTTACATTCAATTTTATGCTTAAGTTTAGCATTTACATTTTCTGTTTTTACATTACATATATTTACTTATTAAGCTTAGGAGTAGTGTAATTCATTCTCTAAATCTTTCAATAAAGCTAAATATAGTGAGGGTGTATTGATATCCAATATTTAGACTAGACTTCCCAAATGATTAGTCCTTAAGAGAATGATACTTTACTTTATCACTTTATTTCTTGTACGGCTTGTGCATTTGCAGTCTTGATAACTCTATGAAATACAATTATTTTTAGTGCTTAGATGAGTTACATTTACTTTATTTTTGGTGAAATAAGCTTTTTTTTACATCTACTTAATTTGCTATTTTGTAGGAAATCTTCAAGAAAAATTGAATCTTGGGGAATCTTGGAGTTTCTTGATCAATTTTGGATGATTCTTGGTACATTTGGAGTAATCTCGAACTGTTCTTTATGTGTTTTTATTGATTCTTGGAAATCTTGAAGTTGGATTGATAAATTTTTGCAAGATTTGCTTTGTCAAACTTAAGGAGTAAGAATTATTGAATTTTGACGAAAAATTCAAAAAATTCATGCAAGAATTGTGTAAGGGATTTTTGGCAATAATTAGGGATACATGTGTAATTTTAAGTTAAATGCATGTCCATGGTAGCTTATGTAGTGCGCAATGCATGGGATAACTAATGGATGACATGATAGAAAGTCTTTTTTCATTGACTAAAAGAGATGACTTGAAAACTTATGTGGCAAGTTGACTTGGAAATTCTGTCCATACTTGGAAAAGTCCAAATCACTCTTAGTTTTCCTATTTTGAGAAGGTTTTCTTACTTTGACTTTGAAATCCCACTTTGACTTAGAATTCCTACTTTGATTAGGAGTTGCAATTGATTATACTACTTAGATAAATTGACAAGGAAATCCTAGTTTGAATGGGTATTCCTACCCTTGTTAAAATTTGCATGAAAATAAAAGAACACTACAAAAAAGGGGCAACATATTACTTAAAACTTTACTTCTCTCTTCTCTAAGAATTCTTCAACTAGAAGTACTAGTCCAAGATCTAAAAATCTGATATAAGACCAATTAATTTCAAAATTCAAGCCCAATGTAAGAAGTGTCCAAGAAGAGCCCAAAACACTTCAAGGTTTAGGGTTGCTAAGAGAAAAGATCAATTGTCCTTTTAAGAAGACATCCTAATTCATGAAAGGTCTAAAAAGTGTTGAAGCTTAGTCCAAGTTGGAATTCTTATTCGAGAAGGTTGCCAAGGGTTTAAAAGTAATTACAAAGCATTCTTTTCTCTTGAAGAAAACCCTAGCCACCATCTCTTTATCCTTCTAACTTTAGGATTCCTTGTATTCTTGTTCTATAAATAGTTAGCTTAGGCATTAGAAAAAATTATGGTTGGGGTGACAACTCATTCTATAATTTTATAGGGTTTTCTTGTTCTTTTAAGTTCTTTTAAGTCTAAGGCTTTAGGTGGCAAACCAATAATTGTTTTTTTAAGCATTTTTGCATTTTTTTTAAGTTTTCAATTCAAATAAGTTTCTTTAAGTTAATTTAAATTTTTACAAGTTTAATTTAAGTTTTCAAGCAATTTAAATTTTGTTTTAATTTCATTCATGTTCAAGCTCTTTAATTTCTATTCTTGGTATTTATTTTCATTTGTTGTTTTAATTTAATTCAAGTTTAGTTCATGCAATTTATGGTTAATTTAGTTCTATTCTAATTTGATTTAAGATTTCTCAAGTTAAATTTAGTTACACTAGTTATGATTTCAAGTTATTAGAGTAGGTGTAATATTTATGCATTATTTAAAGTTTAATTTGCTTAAGTTCAATTCTGTTAGTTGCAATTTAAATTTATTTACATTGTTTATGATTCAAGCATGTTAGATTAGGTTTAATTTGCTATTCTTAAAGTTTCATGAGTTAAATTAAGTTTTTTAAGTTTAATTTTAGTTTTAGTTTTAGTTAATTCAGTATCTTTGCATGATAATTTGATTTCTTAAGTTGCTGCATTAGATTTGATTAGTTAAGTAGTTTAATTTAGTTATTACATATTAGCTTTAATTTATTTGAATATAATTAGGGTGTTATAATTTGGTAGTTAGTATTAACTCTATTCATAATTCTCGTGGGAGCGATCTTTACTTACTACTTGTATGATCTGTGTGCTAGCAAATTTCTCAATCAAGTCCTAATAAAACTGTCCATTGAAAGTTGCAGTAAAATCTCAAGAAAAGGATCTGAATTTATCCCCAAATCCTTGGCCATCAGGTGCTTGATTTTTCTTTATTGATTTTGCAAACTATTTACATAAAATCTAAAATTTTGTTGGCAGCTATTTGTTGGTGATTTTGACCATTGAATGGTTGAAGTTTTAAATGGGAATAAAGTGGAAAACATGTCAAAGTTGTTGGTGCATGATTCCCATAAAGCTAAGAGGTCAAAAGAGTAAGAGTTACACCTAAAGTGATAAAAAAATAAGGTTGGCAGCAAATTGAACACTCCAGTACAATAACTATTTGGGGTGGTAATGACCTTTCTTAATGGTTTGTGGGTAGCTTCTTACCTTCTTGGGTTAAAACATTAAGTTTGGATAAGTTCGAAGATGGAAAAAGAGTCCCTAAGGGACATGAAATAAGGAAAGGTTGAATTCAACTTGTGGAGTAAGTTCCAAAGTAGGAAATTCAAATTTTAAGTGTTAGGAAGAATCATGCCAAATTTGAAAGTCTAAGTTCAATATGATTTTATTGCTTTGCTAGTAGTATACTATGTTTTAGAAAATAAAATCAATTGAATTGATTTGGTCTTGAAAGAGTTCTAGTGCAATTCAAGAATGAAGGAAATGATTTCTTAGTTGAAAAAAAACCCTAAAGGTCAAGGATTCTAGTTGACTTGCCACAAAGGAATTCTAATTGGATTCAAATAAGGAAAATAGTTTTCAAATTTGAATAAGGAAGACTTTTAATGGGTACGGGTGGCACATGAATGTCAAGAAGTCATGAATATGATTCATAAGTTAAATTGGAAATAGAACCAAAATGGTTAAGTTTTCAAAATGGATAAAGTTTCCAAAAATGAAAATGTTTCTAAAATAGCAACTTTTCAAAAAATGTTAATTTACCAAAATGGTTTTAAGGAAATCAAATTTTCTAAATGTTACAATTTTATGAATTTCCTTAATGTTTGAGAAACATTTGTGTTTAGCATGAAATTTGTCCAAATCAGGAAACCATAATAGTGAGGGACCAAATTGAAAAATGTTTTAATAGTGATTAAAACAATTTGTACCAAATGGTTTGAAGTTATTATTATAATTAGTTACAGGCAAACTACTTTAAATAACATACAAGATTACCAATTAGTACGTTGCATGAGATTTTACTTATTCATAATTGTTCTAAATTGTATGAAGATGATTATGGACTAAGTCCTTAGTATGACTAGAGAATGGATGGTTAAATTATTTCTTTTGGTGTTTTTGAAATAGGGTCTACGAGCCCTGCCTTATCTCTCTTTAATCTTTGAGTTGTAAATTCTTTTCTCATCTTATTCCCTTGAATGTAACTCAAGGTTTCTTATAAAGCTATGTCATTGTTATGTATTTATAGAATTAGGATTAGAAAAGAATTTATGGAGATTCAAGATGGAGAACTACAGGGCACCATGAAGGAAGAAAGGTGATTGTCAAGAAGCTTTATGAAAACTTTGTATGCAATCTTGGAAATTTGACCAACTAACTCCCTTAACGGCTTAAGAGAACTAGAATTAGAGAAGTCCATAATCATCTTAGTAGTTGGCTTGTAATAGATTTATTTTCAATGCTTATATATGATATATGATTGTGATAAATATTATGCATGTCATGATTATTGATATATATATTTATTGAACGAGACCTAAAAGTATGACTTAATTGAAGATCCCTCATTATAAATATCAAGTCACATGCTTCACATGATCAAGTCACCTTCCACCAACATATTAAGATAACTAAAGTTCTTTTGATTAGAGGCTTGTTGAGTCACTCAAGGCCAAACTTTGACGCCAACATTTTTTAGCTATATAGGTAGGTGATAACTATAAAATTATAGCTTTTCTTAGGTCACTTTAGCCTTAAAAGTTTGAAAATTTTTATGAAATTTGTGCCTTAATGTGTTAATTTTCAGGCTGGCATGAAAAAATTAGTCAACTTAAATATAAATAGCACAATCCATGCAAACCATGTAAATGTGACAAGAGGAAGCCACACATGAACCATGCACTTCATGCAAAGTTGGTGGGAGACATTTGGCCAAGACACAAGAAGTGCATACATAAGCCTTATTTGGCCATGCACATAAGAGTGGGTTAAATCCATACAAAATTAGCAACATGCAAACCATGATGTAGTCAAACTATGAAACCTAATGATATAAGACATCATATTTAGCCAAAGAGGAAACTTCATGCATGATGACTCTTTTAAATTTTAAAAGAGTTTTAAGCTAAGTGAAACAAATCGAGAGGATTTGGTCTTTGAATTTTAAACCAATCAAATATCCCATTTGAATTCAAAAGTGGGTTGACTTGGCAAGACACATAAGCATGGAAGCACAAATGGACCGATGAAAGTAACCCATTAAGCTAACACAAGCTTTACATCATCTAAGAGCTTTCCACATTCAGCTAAATACCTTTTGAAATTCAAGATTATCATTTAAATTTAAATGAGTTTAAGCTTAAGAGGGATTGTTTAGATTCATCTCCCCTTAGGCTGACCCTTTTCCAATAAATAGGCTAGGCCATTTCACTCGTAAATCATTCCTTGAACTCATGTTCTACTTTCTACTTCATTTCTCTTCTAGTTTCGATTCCTTAAGTTATTTTGTAATTCTCTTTACTTTTGACTAGTGTGACAGACTAGTTTAAATTCTTGTTTTATCAGGTTTACTTCCACTTTCAATTAAAAGCTTTCCTTTTATTTATTTTGCACACACATTTTTTTTCAAGCATTTCATTTACTTTAAAAGCTTTCTAAGTTTTCGATTTTGTTCTTTACTATGCTCCCTTTTACATTCGACCAGCAATTATTTCTTTTACAAAGAACTTTGTCCTTTACTTTCCAAGTTATTTACATTTCATTCTTCTTTTCTTTTCTTTTCTTGTCTATTCAGCCAACCCTATTGCTACCAAGTGACTAGTTGGCTAGCTTGGCATTTAGCCTTAACATTTTAAAGCTTTCTTGTTTTCATTTCAACCAACTTTTTTCAATCTATCTAAATATAGAGTTTGAAAGAAACCATTTTGGTACTTGGTTCACATCCTAAACATAATCCTTGAGGGACTGATACTTTACTTCACTTATTACTTATGTACTATAGGCTAAAAAACATCAATTAGTGGGTCTTACTCAACTAGTGCCATGTTGTCCAAATGTGAGAAACTTGACTGCATGACACTAAAGGCAATGGTTAGGTGAAATACATATGACATATTTAGGCAAAGAATTGCCATCATAAATATGCAATTGGTAAACTAAGTTACCTATCTAAGTACTTTCATCATTGTTGTTGAGTCACTCTAGCTCATGATGGGATTAAAAGGGTCCTAGCACACTAAAAGGTTTAAAAGTAAAACTTTTCAAAATAGTAGAAGAGAGCTATTATTTTGACAAATAGTGAGGACCATCATTAAGATTTAAAACCTTATCTTAATATTTAAAACCTTATCTTAATGATTGTAAAATACAAATTAATACACTATGTGTTGGTTTATATGGGATATATATCATCATGGCAAATAAGTTGCCATTATATAGCATATATTGCTAGAAAGCCAATTGGAGTCAAACTACTTAGATTGATTGTCAATCTAAAGAATTGTTTTTGAAACAATGGATATATCCTATTAGGTTCATAAAGATGGCTTTGGCTAAAGTCACATATATGATATTGACTTGTATGGCTTTTAATTTACAAAAAAGGGAAACATGAAACCAAATGCCACATTGTGAATCATAACCAAAGTATAGACTTAGATAAGGATATATGTTTAGGTAGGCCATTATTATGACAAATTGTGCATTAGAGGTAAACTTGCTAGAAGTATAAAAAAGCATGAAGCTAAAGAAACCTAAAAAAGTTTGTATTTCATGTAAATTTATGAGGGTAATTTCACTGCTTTGGTATATGATACATTGTAAAATTGGTGTTATATGTATGATCTATTGGAGAGACCAATGAAGAATGAAATTAAATAGACCAAAGAAGTAGCAACCTTATTTGATGCTAGATCAAGCTTATCGATATGAAGTTTTTGAAACGTCTTATGATTTTGAATTGGGAAATGTTGGATGTTTGATTATTGGAATCATAAACAATCATTAAAGAATATTTATTGTTTTCGAGCATTATAACTAACCACATGATATATGTTTTGGAGGGAATTAAGCATCAATAATCAAAGTTAAAGTAGCAAAATTTTTAAAATTTTTAATTCCCTAAAGCCAAAATCAATCAACAAGATCATAGAAACACACAATATATAAAAACTATATAGGTTTCGACTATGGGTGTTACCTTGAATGTCGAAACTCTTTGGTTCAAGTTGGTGACCTTCCAAATAGTTTTTCAAGCCAAAAAGTTGCCTAAGTGTTCAGCTTCTAAGTGTAATCCACACTAACGCTTGTGAAAGAACCTCTTGTTTACAAAACCACACTTTAGCTAGTAAGTGTTTACAAAACCTCTTTTTTTTTTTTTCTCAAGTTTTTGCTTAGACTTTCTTAGCTTATTTTTGCATCAAGTATAATTGTGTTTTCCTTAAGTATTACTTGCAAGAGTGGTGGCAACTTGATATTCTTTTATAAAAGGACATTCGACCATATTGGGTTTAATGCAAGGCATGCATATTTCCATAAATAACCTATGCTCGACCAAATAGTCTAAATAAGAAAAGTCACTTTCTGTTGTTTTATTTCCTCTATCTTTAGGTTATACAAAAAAAAAATAAAATTAAGTAACTTTGCACCAAGTTTAATCTTTCACAATTGTCCTATTGTGTAAGACCCATGAGGTTCTTTACATGTTGGCAATAAACACAAGCAATGTGAGCCTTGGTATTTAGCTATGGATGAAACAAATTTTTTGACTTCATCATTAATTCTCCAATTAGCTAACCTTATGTTTATAAATCATGATCAGTGCTAGCTTTATTGCCATGACCTTTAATTACTAAAGAAAAGTTAGTATGGTTTGACATCTTATCTGTGAATGATCTTAATATATAATTAATATCTTTTGATCACATAGTATCTCAGTTTGAACATTGAGTATGGTTCAATGTCTACTTAATTTTTATTCAACCATGTTAAGTCTTAACATTAACATTAACTTACAAATAAGCTTTAGAACAATTCTAAAATCTTATTTCACTTTGGCCAAAGATTTCTTGAGTTATTTCAATCAACACTAATTGAGATACTCTTTTGATCACATAAAGTGATGAACCTCATGTTAGACCCAACAATACTCAATTGGAGCATCTTGGTTAGAAGCATAAGCAAAGTCAAAGCATAACATTCATCATATAAGATCATAAGTACTCTCAAGTCAAAAGATCACTTATACAACCATCACATGAAAAAGTAGCTATAAACACTATGTGAACTACCATATAGCATTGTCATCTTGGGTCATGTTTAGTGAACTTATCCTTGTAATAAACACCCATATGTTAGCTCAAGTTTACCCAAAGTTCAACCTATGAGATCGGTTACTTGCTTCATAAGTAAGAGCATAAACATGTGTTAGTTTCAACTGTTTTTATTAATGTCTTTTCTTGATAAAGGTTTGACTACGAATAATTTAAGAATAATGCTTTAATGCAATGATGATATCATAATTGCAATCTTATTGTAATTCCCTTGCAAAACATATTTAGTCCAAGGACTTAATCTATAAGATGTGAATAATATTAGTCATGTGTATACAATCTCGTAGATAAAGAGTGCCTTTGATGGAAATGCATAATATAATATGTATCCCATAGCCAATTTGATTGGTTTTAGGGCATATTACATCATGTTTTACATATAGTTTATTAGCATTGGATGCTATGCTCATGTCTTCTCTAATAATAAGTCAAAATTATAGACAAAAGTTGTTCATGTCTTAGTTGATTATTCTATGATGAGTTTAGAAATTTGCAAAGTAGATAATCAAGTAATGCATTAATGATTGTGAAATTTATAGCTTTTCTTTGGCCAACTTTGCCTTTAAATTTTAAAAATTTCCATGAATTTTGCACCTTAATGTGTTAAAATCTTGATTTTTAAGTTTGCATGAAAAAATGAGTTAAATTTGGTATAAATGTTAAAATATATGCCAACCATGCAAAAGTGGCAAGAGGAAGCCATGCATAAATCATGCACTTCAAGCAAAGTTGGTGGATAACATTCGACCAAGCCTTGAAGGAGTCAACCAAAAGCCTATTTAGTCATGCATGCAAAAAAGGTTAATCCATGCAAAGGTGGTAACTTTGGTAGCCCATTTAAAGTTGAAACCAAGAAGCCCAATGCATGTAAATGACATTCGGCTAAAGAAGAATTGGTATGCTTGAAGGCTCTTTTAAATTCAAAAGAGTTCTAAGTCAAATGAAAGAATCAAAAGATATTGGATTTAAATTCAAAACCAATTGAATCTCCTATTCAAAATTCAAAAGACTTTGACTTGGCAATGACACTTAAGTATGGGCGACACAAATGAACGAATCCAGAAGTCCCACGAGCTCCACATCAACCAAGAGGTTTCCTAGATTCGATCAATCTTTTTTGAAATTCATTATCACATTTTAATTTCAAATGTGTTTAAGCTAGAATGAAATTGTCTAGGTTCATCCACCTAGGTCAACCCTTGACTATAAATAACCCTTACCATTCACTTGTAACTCATCCCTCATCCCATTCTTCTTTCTTTAGTTTTCATTCACTTAAGATTTTATAGTTTTTAGTTCTATTCAACTAGGGTGACAAAGTAACCCACGTTATTGTTTTCTTAAAGTTCTTTCAATAGAAAACTTTGTTTATATTTCTTCAAGCTTTCTTTCCTTTTCATTGCAAGCAAACTTTCTTATTGTCATGCACTCTCAATCACTTTCAAGCAATCTATTTACTTTCTATGTTTTTAAGCTTTCAATTTTACTTTTTACATTCTTACACTTGCTCTTATTATTTCAAGTACATTTAGCCAACTTCTATTTCTATTGCAAGTATTCAATTTTGTTACTCTCTAAGTCTATTTATATTACAACTTATTCTTTACTTTTCTTATTATAAAGTTTCCAATCTTGTCTAGCTTTGTAATCTGCCTTTATATTTTCAAGTTGACTTGTTTTCATTTGAACTTTAATTTTCAATTGTCTAAATATAAGGTTTGAAGGAATCACTTTGGCACTTGGCCTTGCACCCCAATATAATCCTCAAGGGAATGATAACTCTACTCACACTTTATTACTTGGATGTGACCTATGCACTTACTGGCTAATAAAAAGCAGTAATCATGCATTAATAAATTTTGGTCCTAAAAACATGAACAAGTTATATGCATACTAATACCTTTGATTGTGAATTAATAGGAGATCTTATTCATATAACTCAAATTTAGAGACAATGCATAATAATGTAAGCTAAAGCATAGCCTATCATAATGTGATTATGAAATCTATTTAGTTAGACAACATTATTGTTAAGATATGAGATCTCAATAAATATCGCTTTAAACAAAATATTCAATTGATTATCTTTGAAAATTCATATAAGATGAATTAATTTGATAAGATTATTTAAGAGACATAATAAGGTTTAATATGCCCCAATAGCTGAATAGCCATAAACACAAACCTTTAAATGGATTTCAAAGAGGTAATAGTAAAACAATCATCTATATGAAATATGGGATGGCTAATTTTAATATTATAAAATATGTGACTTAGAGAAGATGCATTTTCAAAAGTTGTTTTGAATGTATCTCTTAAATAAAGTAAATGAGTTTACTTTTAGAAAGGTTTCTATACATGATAGAAATAGTGAGAGTATAATGACATTTTAAATGTTAAAGGTCATAAGCAAATTTTGAAATCCAAAATTGATGCATGAGATGGACGAAGGCAAAAAGATTCAATGATTTAGTACGATGATTGTAATGTATTGCTGATATGGGATGAGTCCTCTAAATCAAACAATGCTAAACATCCTCTAAATTAAACAATGCTAAACATTAGAATATGATATCCAATTTTGAAATATGATATCCAATTTTGATAAAGGTATTCAATGGTGTTATTGTATGTGCCATAGAGCTAATTGATTAGCCAAAGGACATACATCTAATTTGCGCCAAACATTATGTTTAGAGACTAAAAAGTTTTTCTTCATCAATAAGCAAGAGGATAAAGAGTTAACAAGATGGTAATTGGATGAAACCCATGGAGCAGAATGCCCTTACAAAGGAATTGCAGAAAGTTACAATTATGAGATTCTTATGCATCAAAACTTGATACAAATTTCCTAGCGTACTGCAAGTGGGTAGGTCATATAAGTAATAAAGTAGGAACTTTTAGAGTATTGTCTCCCCAAGGATTGGGTACTAGACTTAGGGCTAGGTACTGTTTCTACACTTACAATATATTTAGTTAACTAAAAAGTTTTGTTTTTTTATTACCCTATATGAAATTAAACATTACTAGTTATTTAAAAACTAATTACTACAAATTATGGAAAGGAAACTAATTGCACTAAAATTTTAGTGATTTATTATACCTTTTTAAGGCAATTTCTAGTGAATATTTACTTGTTTCTTAAGAAACTTGGCAAAAGTACTCCTAGTTGCTTAAATATTCAATGTGTAGGTAAAAAAAATGAGAAAAGAGGAAAATGTAGCTTTTGGACTATTTTTAGATGCATTTTGGTGCAAAAAGCTCTATTTGACTGAAATAAGTGTAGATCATGCTTCATTACCATTTTTGGGAGATTTTTCCTAACTTTACTTCATTACTTTATTTACTTATTTAAGCTTTAATTGAACTTTAATAAAAGTTATATTCCCCATATTTTCCTTGTTTAAATATACTTTTTAGCTCATTAATGCTTTGTCACCTTTGTAGTAAAGTTTTATGAGCTAAAATGGATGCAAAGTGATAGGATCTGTTTTGAAGCAACCATTAGAGTTGAAAGTTTCTAGAATTTTTCATGGCTAATTTAGCAATTAAAAAGCTTTTCATTGGCTAGAATTTGAAGAATAAATGCAGCTACAAATGGTGCCTAAAATTAGAGGAAGCATTTCTAGCTGTTTGATGTATCATAATGTAAAGGAGTTAAAATTGATGCCTTTTCTTGGATTTAAATGGAAGGCCAATGGGCAGCTGCTAATGTGGCAATTTGGAGGATCCCAATTGGTTATAATTTCAGCTTTTTGGAGCTTAAAAAGATTCTAATTGGTTATAATTTTGACTTTTTAGAGCTTAAAAAGATCAAAGGAAGGGAGTTTGAAGAGGATTGAAGTGTAGAAAGCAAACTAGGAAGCTTATGAAGCAAGCTTTGATGACATGGAAATATCTAGAACTTATGGTACCCTAGTTGGTATTTTTCTATAATTTGATTGGTTGGAACATGTCATCCTTGGCCTATAAATAGGACTAGTGGCTAGTCAAAAAGGGAAAGAGAAAAGAGAGTTAGATTAGAGTAGATTTTAGGATTTACATTTCTTGCAATTTACTTTTCTTGTTCATTTTCTCTCAAGTAGTTTCCTCCTTGTTCTTTTAAAGGGATGTTTGGGAGAAAATTCCTTTAATTTTCCAGCAAAATTTACTTTTCTTGCATTTTATTTTTCATGCACTTTAAGATTTAAGCAATGCAATTTACTTTTATTTAAGTTTTCTTGCACATTTACAAGCTTTTCCATTACTTTCTCAAAACTGTTTGGCTATTTTCAACTCTATACTACCTAAGGTTTTTACATAAGATCTCTATGATTTCTTGCTTGTTTTGCTTTAAAAAATTTCTTTTCTTTTTGCAAACTCTCAATTCATAGGACTTTAACTCTAGAAAATTTCATTGTCAAATTCCTTCTACTCTTTTCAAAAAATAATCGAAGTTTCAATTGGGAATCTGGTAATAGAGGAGGCAGCAGGTGGTGACAGCATTTATGATAGCTTTTTTTCATGCTAAGTGGCTGGTTGATTCTTGATCTCTCCTACACTTGTTATTTTACTTGTTTACTTATTTTAATTGAATTCCTTGCTTTGAATTTGATGTTATTTAGGTTTGTTTGTCTTATTTTCGCTCAGTTGCTCTATTTTTACATTTTTTGTACTTAATTTATGTGGAGTTAATTGAGCTTGTAAATGCATTGTTTTGATTGATTTCTTTGTAGGATCTTGTAGTTAATTTGAAATCTAAGTTGCCTTAGCTTAGTTTTAGTTCATTTGCAGTATGGGATTGTAGATCTAAATTTTCATTTCAAATTTATTGCAGTTCCATAATTTGAAGTTCGTTTTGGTTTACTAAAATTTTCATCTTTCTTTGCAATTTCTCTTAAACAATTTTAATTCAATTGTGTTTTAATTCATGTTTCATTATTGGTCTTGCATATAAGATTCTATTTTAAAAAAAATACAATAAGAATTGAGATGCATTTTCAATGGAAGTTATTTTCAATGCATCTTCATATGCTTCATGTTATACCCAACAATACTCACCTAAAGCATTCTTGGTTAGAACCATAAGTAAAATAAAGTCAAAGTATAACATTCATCATATAAGATCATAAGTAATCTCAAGTTAAAGGATCAATTATACAATAATCACATGAAAATGTAGCTATAGACACTATGTGAACTGCTATATAGCATTCTCACATTAGGTCATGTTCAGTGAACTTGTTCTTATAACAAGCACCAACATGTTAGCTCAAGTTTATCTAATGTTCAACTTATGAGATCAATTGCTTGTTTCATAAGTAAGAGCATAAAAATGTGCTAGTCTAAACAACTTTTGTTAATGTCTTCTTATTGATGAAGCATCAACTAGGAACAATTTTTGGAACATATAGCTTTTATGAAATAATGATCCCATAATTAGAATCTCATTGTAATTCCCTCACAAAGCTTTTTCCAAGAAGATAGGATGTATGAAAACAAGCACTTTTTGTTCCTTAAAGTTGTAAAAATAATATCAAGTAGTTTTCTTTGGATATCCCACAAATTTACACTTAATCGATCTAGCTCCAAGCTTGTTGGCTTGTGCATACTTCACATAAGCATCACATTCCCAAAATCCTTATGTGTGACAAGTTAGGACTTTTATCTTTCCATATCTCATGTGGTCTCTTGTCAATGGATTTAGATGGAGCTATGTTTAGAAGATAAGTGACTGTTTTAAATGTATAACCCCAGAAGGATATATGAATATTTGAATTGCTCATCATGGATTGAACCATGTCCAACAAGGTTCTATTTCTCCTTTTAGAAGCTCCATTGTGTTGTGGTGATCCAGGTGGAGTCCATTGTGAGAGAATCTTATTCTGTTTTAGATAATCTAGAAACTCATGGCTTAAGTACTCACTACCTCGATCAGATTTAAGTGTCATGGTACTTTTTCTAGTTTTCTTTTCAACCTTCATTCTAAATTCTTTGAACTTTTCAAAGGATTTAGACTTTTATTCATTAAATACATATAACCATATCTTGTACGATCATCAATGAATGTAAGGAAATATGACTTTCCTCTTCTAACATTTGTGTTTATTGGGCCATATACATTCAAATGAATTAGTCCAAGAACCACACTGGCTTTTTCTCCTTTTTTTTTTTAGTAAAAAGTGATTTAGTTATTTTTCCAAGCAAACATGATTCACAAGTTCCATATGATTCATAATAAAAAAAATCAACGTATCATTATTTATGTGACTTTCTGATTCTTGTTTCATTGATGTGACCAAGCTACAATGCCACAAGCAAGATTGATTCGATTTATCTAATTTGGCCTTTTTGACATTTATATTGAGAACATCATTATTTAATCTAAAAACATATTGTCAGCGATTCCTATGCCATAAAACACATCATTTACATAAAAGGAACAACAATTGCCTTTAATGTTAAATGAGTATCCATCATTCATACTTAAATAAGAAACTAAATGATGTTTTGAGTTATAATAGGAATATAATAACAATCCTTTAGTTCAAAAACTAAACTAGAAGATAAAGGCAAATAATAAGTCATTATGGCATAGGCAACAATACTTGCATCGTTTTCGACATGCAAGGATACCTCTCCCATCTTTAAACATAAATGAGAACTACATCTAGTATCCAATACCTAATTTGATGTGTCAATAAGAGATAAATTGATCTCAATCATAAACATACCTAAAGTAAAAGTCTTTTTGGACTTGTTCTCCTTCAAGCTTTCCAAGTAGACCTTGCAATTCCTCTTTTAATGACTTTCCTTACCACAATGGTGACATGCACTCTTGTCCTTCTTGATGTTTCCACTAAGCTTGATAGCCTTGTTTGCATCCCTTTTCTTATTGACCTTCTTACTTTTCTTTTTCTTAGCTGATTTCTTCTTTGCCTTAGATGAAGAAACTAGAAGAGCTTTAGGCTTTTGATTCTTAATAGGCTTTTCGATAGTGTCTAGCATATTCATTAATTGTGGTAATATCACTTCCATCTAATACATATTAAAGTTCATTACAAATTATGAAAAGCTATTAGAAAGAAATGACAAGATCAAGTCAACACTTAACTCATGATCTATCACAAATCTTAATTGTCCAAGTTTCTCAATCTAATTGATCATCTTAAAAAAATGTACTTTGATCAAAGTGCCTTTAGACATCCCTATTTGGAACAATTCTTTAGAGGTTTCAAACCTTTCAATCTACCCTTATTTGTCAAACAATTATTTAACGTGCAAAATGATTGTTGGAGCATCCATATTCTCATGTTATCTTTGCAACTTAAGAGTCATGCTAGCCATAATGATATATATGGCTTGATCAACATGGTTTTTGTGGTTTTCACAAACCCGCCAAACAACATCATTTACACTAGCATTTGGTTTCAATGGAACCAATTCATCAAGAATATAAAGCATTTTGTCTTACCTTAGGACAAGCTTCAGATTATGGTACAATAATTGAAGTTTGGCTTTGTGAGCTTGTTAGCATCAAGTATGCTACGAAGTGACAAGTTATTACTCTCTTTTGCAACTTATAACATATGAACAAGTATTAGTCATATTGTTCAATACCAATATAGATAAGGTATAAATCTATATATTGATTGCTCCCACTATTTTAATCAAATTAATAGCCCTCATTATCAATTTTAAAAAAATCATATTTTTCTAATGGGCTAGGATCCCATTAGTTTAGCATAATCTTAAGGTTAGTCTTAACAAGCCATGATAAATAAATTAGGCAGATAACTTACTTATCAATCATATCTCCATATGACTCTTAGATCTATTAGGTGACAATTCCTTATCTAATCACATCTTATGTGATTCATCCAATCGTTGCCTTTATCATTATACAATCAAGTTTGTCACATTCAAACAATATAATGATAGTTAAGTAAGAACCATTAACCATAAATAACTTTATTTTGAATAATGAGTACCTTGAGTTTAGTCTCAACAAGCCTTACTAGTAAAAAGTTCAATTGTTTATGTTAATGGATGGCATCAAGGCATAATATTTTTCATGAGATTTTTTTAATTCATCATTGGTCTCATCAAGAATGCATAAGAATTCATCATATATTCAATAAATGTTATCTTATCATGCATCCCACAATTATACATGGCATTTTCACATAAACTAGCATGTACAATAACAAATCAACATAGCATACATGGTATTTATCTCATTACTAGCATGCACACTACCACAATCATCATGTTTGGTTTAAGTTCATGATCTTGCACATCTATTCTTTGAATCAATATCAATCATCAATCCAACTCAATGTGAAGCAAAGCATAAACATATTTACAATCATAATTTCTTAAATAATTAAAGAATCATAATTTCACTTGGATTTTAATGTAACATAGTTAAAATTGCTCTAAACCATTTAGGAATGCCAATCAATTAAAATCAAGCCAAATTATATGCTTTGGGAATTTCCTAGTCTAATTAGGTGTTGTAGTGAAATAGTTTATTATTAATTAGAAGTTCTAAACAATTTAGAAAGTCAAATTTAATTTGGATTTTATATGAAATCTTATTTCTTAAACCCAAACAATTTAAGAATCCAAATTCAACATGAATTAACACTAAACTAGGGCTTGGCTGAAAACCCATCCAAGAAGGAAGCAAGTTGCGGCTAGGGTTGTATTTATGGAAACTAGGTAGTTTTGGCCACTTATTTAGTATGCCACCCCTATTAGGTACCATCCAATAGTTTTAAACTCTTTCCCATGCTTTTTTATGCTTTTTTTCATGATTCTTCAATCACAAGAAATAATTACTTTGACTTTTACAAAAATAGTCCACTAAACTTGGTGATCAAGAAAGCAAACCTTGAAATTTTAGTGAACTAGTTTCCTAAGGTTCCTAATATTGATTATCAAGTAAACTTTCATTAAAATCTTAGTGATAAAGTTTTTAAAGTCTCTTAACTTTTAAGAATACTAGTTGCATAAAAAAAATCAATTACCAAATCATACTAAGGTAATTATGCATGCATATTATACATGCCTAGCCGCTATTGACAAATTTTGGGGCTAAAATTGTCATAAACTTTTGAATGACCAAATTAACTCCAAAAATTATGAAATTTTACACAATGATCATCAATGTGACTATTTTCATGTGTTAAAATTTTGTAGCCAAATAATATCCTTAGAGTGAGAAACAAATTTTGCAATATCATTATAGTAGAATTTTCTTGATATAGATAGATTGCAAACAAAAAATTCATAGAGCATGCAAACATCATCCAAAAGTTAGAAAACTCATATCATCCTAAGACATCATGATTTGATATTCTAAAAGAATCTAATAAAGAAAACATAAAAAAATTAATTTTCCAACCTCTACATCATAATAACATATTGCAATCAAAATAGTTTTGATTTCATAAACAACCAAACAAATTTTTAAGTTGTATAATCTATATTGACAAAGATCTGATACCACTTGAAGGAATTATACATGAATATACAAAATTAAAGTAGCAAAAATTTAAAATTTAATTCCCTAAAGGCAAGATCAATCAACAAGATCATACAAACATATAACTTCGCATGCATGCATGGGTTTCGACTTAGTTGGCTACGTTGGATGCCAAAATTCCTTTTTTTGAATTTAGTGATCTTTCAAATAGTTTTTGAAACCAAGAAGTTGTCAAGCATTTAGCCTCTAATGGTGATGCACAAGAACTCTTGTGAAAGAACCTTTTTTAAGGTTTGGTGGAACTCAAAGCTAATAAATGTTTGCAAGATCTTTTCTATTCTCTTAAGTTTTGGTTAGATACTCTTAGCTTGTTTTATCTTGAGTGAAACTTGCTTATTATTAGAATAATAGTTACAAGAGAGGGGTAGCTTGATGTTCCTTTTATAGGAGAAGTATTCGGCCACATTAGGTTTAATTCATAAAATGCATATTTTCATAATTTACCTTATGTTAGCCGAATGTACCAAACAAGGAAAAACATTTCTCTTATTTTATTTCCTCTATATTTGGTCCTACCAAATCAAATTAAGTCCAACTTAATTTGTCCAATCTTTTATAATTGTCTTATTGTTTGTAACCCATTAGGTTCTTTAGCATGTTGGCAATAAATACAAGCATTGTGAGCCTTTTCATTTGGGTAGAGATGAAACAAACTTTTTTGTCTTCGTCACTAATTCTTCAATTAGCCAATCTTATGTTTATAGATTGTAATCAATGCTAACTTTATTGCTATGACCTCCAATTGCTAAAGAAAAGTCAACATGAGTTGGCAACCTATTTGTGAATGGTCTTAGTGTATAATTAATATCCTTTCATCACATAGTATCTCAGTTTGAACATTGAATATGGTTTAGTGTCTATTCAATTTTATTCAACCATGTTAACTCACAAATAAGCTTTAGAACAATTCTAAACTCTTATTTAACTTTGACCAAAGATTTTGCAAGTTAATTCAATCAAGACTAGTTGAAATACTCTCTTGATCACACAAGGTGATGAATCGTATCTTAATTGCTTCATGCATCTTTATATGCCTCATATTATACCCAACAATACTTGATTAGAGCATTTTTGGTTAGAACCATAGGTAAAGTAAAGTCAAAGTATAACATTCATTATATAAGATTATAAGTAATCTTAAGTCAAAAGATCACTTATGCAACCATCACATGAAAATGTCACTATAAACACTATGTGAACTACTAGATAGCATTCTTATATCAAGTTATGTTTAGTAAACTTGCTCTTATAACAAGCACCAACATGTTAGCTAAAGTTTATCCAAAGTTCAACCTATGAGATTGGTTGCTTACTTCATAAGTAAGAGCATAACAATGTGCTAGTCTCAAAAGCTTTTTTCAATGTCTTCTTATTAATAAAGCATCGACTAGGAACTATTTTTGAAACATATAGCTTTTCTGCAATAATGATGTATAATTACGATCTCATTATATTTCTTTTGCAAAGCTTTATTTATATTTAAGGACTTAATCATGCAAGTATTGACATTGAAATTATATGTAAACAAACTCAATGATAAATAAATAAAACCTTTATAAGATATCAAATATCAAAGTACTACAAATGTGACAATGTCTTAGCCAAAATAAGATTTGGCTTAAAGGGCAAATACTAACACTTCCTATTTTCTACTACATTTTTGTTCATGGGTTTTGTCTTTAGCTTTATTTTTCTATTTTTGGCTACATTTTTGATAGCCTTTAAACTTAGGTTCTCAAGAAAGATGAGATGTGCATCTAGCCACAAAGATCAAGGAAGTTTCATCTTTAGCTCTAAATGATTCTCATAAACTTCTATGATGCTTAAATCAAGAGAAATTATTTTATTTATAAAAAAAAAATTATATTCCTAACTACTATAAGCTTGATGCCATAGTCATCTTGAAGAAGATCTATTAAATCTAATGTGAACGTGAGCCTACTTCAAAACCAACAAATGATAGCTTCCAGTTTTGGTAGGCAAATCAAGTTGTAGACTTGCTCTAAAGAACAAAAAATTTTGAAGATTATCCATGGTGAAAAATATTTTTTCATAATGTGATCCAAACAATAGAAAATGTTTTCTTCAATGTCATCCAAACACTAGAAAATATTTAGTTTTATGAAAAACTATTCAACAAAAAATATCTTCTACAGGGAAATCGATTTCTAGTTACCAAATAGAGCCTTAGTGGTCAATTAGTTTCAGTTTAGGTAGTTAAGTTCATATTCCATCTTTGCACTTGCTTTTTAATTGCACTTTTAGCTTTTTAATTCTTGTTCAATAGCTTAAATTTACTTTTCATTGATGTTTGATTTCAATCAATGCAATTTAGCTATTATTTTTCTTAGGATTTCATGTATGCTTTCTTTACATTTACTTAATATACTTTTGGTTATGTGTATTTTAATTCTTGGTTTTTACTTTCTTCTTGAGCCTAGATTGGTAATGATCTTGTATTCATATGACTTAACTTTAGATTGAGCATGGAGATAATAGGTATTTAGCTTAGACTTTTTAGCTAATCCTTGCGGAAACGACATCTTGACTTAGGTCACTATTATTACTTGGATGATCTATGCACTTGCAGAAATATTTAATCAATAACTAATTAAGGACTAAACCTAGTAAATATATAAGTTACTAAAAATAAAAAGTTTATAGAAATAGAAATTTAATTCGAAATTAATTAAAGGATTAAATAAAACTAACCATAGCTAAACTGAAATTATACAAAACAAAAAGATGAAATTAAATGCTTTTAAAAGTAAATTAAACTAGAAATTAAAATGCATGAAATTAACCTAAGTTCCTAAGTGAGCTACTTACCTAAATGCCAAATGAAAATGAAAGAAATTTGCACAAAAATAGAAACAAACTGTAATAACATAAAATAGACTTAAAATGAAGCAAATAACCTATAGGAACTTACATGTGAAAACCAAAAATAGTAGAAATAAAATGGCAAGCAGAACCGAAATATAAAATGCAACCTAAATGTATCCTATAGCATAAAGTGCTACAAAAATATGAACTGACCTAATGGAATTGGAAAAACTGGGCTTATAACCTTAAAGTAGACTTGAAAATAAAACAAAAACATGTAAGAAAGCGTCTTGAAAATCTGGATAAAAATAATTGAAATAGTGAGCTAAAATTGAACTTGGAAACTAACCTACTTTAACTGACCTAGTAAGCTAAATGCTAAACAAAGCAAAAAACCCTAATTGCTACATAAAAAAAAAAAATTACAGAATCAAAATAGACTGGAAATTAGGAAAAATGCATAGAAAACACCAAACAAAAACTGACCATAATGTAAATAAAAATGGGGTTGAAACTGAATAAGAAAAACTAACCTAACCAAGGACTTATCAACCTAAATGCTAGCTAATCTAAATAAACTTGCATGAAACTTGAAAACCAATAGCACAATATTAAAATAGACTTAAAAATGAACAGAAACAATGTAGGTAAAAAGTAACAACAACTGAATAGAAAATAAATGAAAACTGGTTGAAAAATGCATGAAGGAAATGCAAGATAAAAGTAATAAATAGGCATCTATGACTATAGTATTTAATCAAATGTGTAAAGAACTCATAAACATAAAATAAGAGCAAGAAAACAAGATAAAAACAGTTAATAAATAGCTTGCAAATGTAAATAAAAAAAGCATAATAAAAACGGGCAGAAAACTAAAGAGCATTAAGTGTAAAAAACTAGAAACAAAAAGCATACAATAATCAAGCTCTTGGAGCCCTATGATGAGACCATCACATTAGCAATCAAGGCCATCCTTTCCAAGCTTCAATGAGCTCAAGAATAAGTAGAAGTTGAAAGGAAAATAAAGGAAATTGAAAGTTGGAAACAAAAAATAAAAACTGGTAGTTAAGAAATGAAACTGAAACTTGTATTAAAATAAAAAATGTTTTGAAGTAAATGTTGCGAGGAAAAGGAACTAAAAAAGGCTGAAGAAAGGCTTACAAAACAATGGACAACACTAGAAAATAAAATGAAAACAAAAAGGAAATGGGTCTCCAAGGGAGGTCTGGTCGGTCAGCAAAAGTGTTGTCGTCAGCCTTGGTAGAGCTACCTAGACTAAAAAAAAAAAATTAGGGAAAGAAGTTCCAAGTCCAGCTTTTAGGTCCTTTTATAGCTGAATGAGAGATCTTTTAATGCTTGATCAATGCTCCAAATGGTGTAATCTTAGCCCTAAAAAAATTCCAGCTTAGCTAAGGGCTATTCTAGAAGATGCACACCTACTAAAGTTGGTATTACTCGAGTTGGAATTTCTAGTTGGCTTTCTACCATGTGTTACCGTGCTTTGTTGGCCCAATGAGGTGTCTTCTAAGCTCCATGTGTGAGGTGAGTTGTCAAGCTTTTAGAGCCTTCAAAGGTTGTATTTTTAGCTGTATAAATGGGCTAATGTGTGAGGGCAGCAAACCTGGATATGTGGTGATGGGTTCGACACATAACCCATCACCACATATGGAAGAGGTAGCTTCTTCCTTTTTTATGAAGCACCTATGACTAGCTTAGGTGGTTCCAATACCATGCCATTAAGGTGCCAAGTTAGCCTCTAACTTAGCTTGTTCTCTTTCTTTCAGAATTTAGGCAAAAACCATCACATATGGGGCAAGGATAATGGTAGAAATTTTATCTTTTTGTGTAACAAGTAGCTAAATTTTTCCTTTGTTCTTCTTGTACATTGGCTTGGCTTTTTATGGCTCTTTCATGGCTCATTGGCTAGTTTGAAGCGTAGACCAATAGGGCTTTATCTTATAGCCAACTCAATAGCCAAATCGGTATATTTCTGCAAGCATGTAACGTCATTTGGGGGTGTATCCAGTGGAAGCAGTAACTACTATTTGCTAGTTGATTTTCTTCCTTTAAAACATTGACCATGTGATGATCCAAAGGTCTCTAATATTGGCCAATCATTATGCTATAAAATGCCATGTCAGCTCTTTCATTTTTCTAGCTCAAAGTTGAGGAATGTAATGCTGAACCCATGACAGAATTATGGAGAAGGCAACAACTATTGTCATCTTGTGTTAGTGGTCCCATATTGTCTTTAAGCAACTTATTTCATGACTCAGTAGCTTCTTTTTTTTCCTCATTCAATAACCAATCATCTCCATAAGTCCTTATACATCATCATAGGGCTCAAGCATCATGCAAGCTCATGGTTAACAAGGTAAGGTACTTTCTTAATTCTCTATGGTCTGACCTAGAGGTAGGTCTTTGATTGCCATTGCATTTTTCATTTCTTAACTCCATATTTGATTGAGTTACCCACACAAAAAGACAATTTAAATAGGTTGAGGTGGATTTGCACTATTTGTTAAGGATTAAGCTAAAATCAAGTAAGGGAATGGTCCAATTCATGCTAAAATCCCTATGTAATTCTATAAAAAATAAAATTATTGATTGCATTAAAAATTTTAGCATTTTAGTGTTTAATTTTAGTGCAATTTGACTACTATTTTAGCTTGTTCTTTAGCATTTCTTAGCAAAAATACTCCTAAAATCATAATTGTCTTATGTGTAGGTGCAAGTGAAGAAGATGAAGAATTTTGAACATAAAATGAAGGGTTTTGGAGCTAATGGCCTTCATTAGGGTTATCTGATCACAATGATATTTTGAGAGTTTTTCTTTTTTCTTTTTACTTTTCTTGCTTGAAAATTTTTTGTTTTCTTCTCTTAGATTTTTAGTAACAATTGTGATAGAAACATGCATTAAGTGTGGAAATTTTTTTTACAAGAAACAAAAACATATATAAAAAAAATCAAATGTGCTGACTTGGCATAAAGGAAGCATGTGATTGGTGGATAAAGAGACAAGGAGGGGGTCCACATTTAGAAACCTAGTTGTGCAACACATTTAGCAACCCAGCCGTGCAACACATTTAGCAACCCAGCCATGCAACATCAAGGCAGTCCTAGGTGTGCGCATCAGGGCTAGTGCATCAGCGAAAAAAAAAGTGCAAATGGACAAATTGTAAGCATGCAACATATTGATTTTTCTAGCACCTTAATTCCTTCCCCTTTGGTTATAAATAGGGGAGAGGGCTGACTTTGTAGGTGGAATTTTTTTTTTTGGGAACCTAGGTTTTTAGTTTTATTTTCCTGCATTTTCTTTCCTATTTCTTAGCTTCCAAACATATTTGTTTTTCAAGTTTCTTCATTGCAACTTACTACCAAATTGCGTATTTCAATATACTTTCCATCGTTCTTTTCAAATCTCGAAAGAAAATTTGAAGAATCAATTATTTTTTAGCTCAAAATAGTGTTATCCATTTACTTTTCCACTTGTTTGTTGAATTGTTGAAGTTGATGTCCATTAGATTTTTACATTGTAAATGTATGAAAATTTGTTAGTTTTTGTCTATATATATATTTTACAAGTTCTTGAGCTATTTAACTGCATCATATATCAAGTTTAGATTGAATCTTAAAGCAAGAACTCTTAGATCGAGATTGGAAGGAGTGGGTGGAGAACTCACAAGTTTCAGATGCAACATCCTTTTTTGACGTGGATTGGTTCTTTTTGAGGAAATTTGTTTGTTCTCTTTTCTCTGTAGATCTATAATTTTAGGAGTTGTTTGCTAAATCTTGATTGAGTGGCTTGATTTTGATTGGAATCACTTGCTGTTTAGATCAAATATTTGAAGATAAATCCTATTTGATGTTTAGCAATGCACTATTTGAATATTATGATGTTGAGTTAGTTTTCTACGTAACTCTGTGATTTCCTTGTTGATTTTTGTGAAACAGTTATCAATGAAGATGAAGTTATCTCAGTTGAATTTCTTTTGCATTTGCTAATCATAATTGGTAAATATTTTTTAGCATACAAGTTTTTTGTTGCATTTTATTTATTTTTTAGTTATTCTTTTGAATGTTCTTTCAATTTCCATTTTTCCACATAAACTCTATGATTTCCTTGTTGATTTTTGGGAAACAGTTATCACTGAAGATGTTGTTAGCTCAGTTGAATTTCTTTTGCTTTTGTTGATCATAGTTGGTACATTTTTTTATTGTGCAAGTTTTTTGTTGCATTTTATTTATTTTTTAGTTATTCTTTTAAATGTTATTTCAATTTTCATTTAGATTTAGGTTCATTTTTACAGCTTAGAAACTCAAATTGTGATGTGAAATGGTGCGAGTCAGGTGCATATCAATTCTATCATTGTTCATACATTGTCTATACATTTGTGTTTCTACATTTTAGTTTTCCAGTTAAAGCTTTCATATAGTTTTCATCTAGGATAAATAGAGTTATATTGAATTACCATTAGGAGACAAACCTATGTCATGGCTCAAGTTTTTTATTTTTTTCCTTTCTTCTTTGTTTTGGGTAAGAATTTTTTTAGCTCAATTTTTTTTTCTCCTGCAAGTGATTTGTTTACTCCTTAATTTTAAGATTGTTATTTTAACCATTGTTATATATATATATATACAAGCTCATGCAAAAGTCAAGTTAGGATTAGTTTTTGTTGCATTTAAAGTTTCCAACTAGTACTTCATCATAGGTGTCGTTTTTAGGCTAGTGTAGTTATCATTTTCATGTTCGTTAATTCTAGAAATTAGGTAATATCTACATGTGATTTTTACTACTGCATTTTTTTATTTGACAATTAGATTAGTTGTGGTAAAAATTTGATTTTGAAATTGCATTTTATTTTCATAGTTGTAATTCATTTTTCTTTAAAATTTGGTTTCTCATTTTTTTCATAGTCATTGATAGACCAAATCAACTTTAAATATGGAATGGGGATCATTGATACTTAGGCTAGGTATTTTCTTTAGCTAATCCTCGAGAGATCAACGCTCAGACTCTAGTCTTTATTATTATTTGTATGGCTTGTGCGCTTGCAAGATTTTCCAATCAAGTTTTTGGCATTGTTGTCGGGGAATAGATCTAAGAAGTCATAGGTTAATATCAACTTTTTCCATACTCTATTATAGATTGGTTCCCTTTAGTGTACATATCTTAGGCTAGAAATTAGATTTGTTTTGTTTCGAGGTATACATACTTAGAGTTTTATTTTTAGAGTGGTTTACTAGGTTTAGTGTTCGTGGGGCCCATGTATGCACTTTGTTAGGAATCATGAGTTGATCCCTTTAGATCTTGAACTTGAAGCTACTCGTAAGAGGATTAGGAAGGAAAACCAAACTGATTCTACTAAAACCATGGCCAAGCAAGACATTAAAGCACTTAGGGACTATGCTATGCCCGATCTTCATGGTTTTCAACCTAGTATTAGGAGGCTAGTGATTCAAGTTAATAATTTTGAGATTAAACCTACAATCATCTAAACTATACAATAGTCAGTGCAATTTAGTAGTCATTTGAATGAGGATCCGAATGCTCATATTTGGGATTTCTTGGAGATATGTGATACATTTAAACATAATGGTGTTACTGAGGATGCTATAAAACTTAGATTGTTTCCATTTTCCCTTAGAGATAAAGCCAAGAGTTGGCTAGCCTTGATGCCATTAGATTCCATCACCACATGGGATGATTTAGTACAAAAGTTCATGGCTAAATTTTTCTTCTGGTCAAGATGGCCAAGCTTTGAAATGAAATATGGAATGATTTACCTAGCATGAATCGGAGACCTTGTATGAAACATAGGAGAGATACAATGAGCTTTTGAGGTGGTGTCCACACCATGGATTACCAAAATGGTTAGAGATTCAGATCTTTTATAATGGGTTAGTACCTAATACTAGGACACTCAGATGCTGCATCAGAAGGTGTCTTAATGAGTAAGACTTCTGACATAGCTAATGAGTCGATTGAGGAAATGGCAACCAATAATTGTCAATGGTCTAATGAGATATAACATCTTAGGAAAGCTTTGGGGGTGTACGAGCTTCGTGAGCTTACAACGCTTAGTGCTAAGGTAGATTTCCTAGTGAAATTTATAAAAACTTTACATTGTAAGGTTACATCCTCAGAGCCTAGTTCTAGTTATCTCAAGTTGACTCATACCCTTAGTTCCATAGCTATGTGTGAGGCATATAGGGTAGGACACCTAGGAAAGTCATATCCAATTTTTTATTCAAAGTTAGTTTCATTTGTAAGACAGAACTCGAGGTAGTCCAACAACCTTATTCCTTCACATACGACCCAAGCTGGAGGAATAATCTTATTTTCTCTTGGAATCAATAGCAAAACCACCATCCCATATCTTTTCAGCCTAGTCAGGCATCATTACCACTAGTACCACCACCACAGCATGTTCAATTTCTTAGACCACTCATCCACCTAGCTTCCAGCAGCTACCTTATTAGTATTAGTCTTCATAGCAACATTGCACACTTTTATATTCATCTATGCCATCCTCAGATAAAAAGATCTCAGTCGAGAATCTTTTAAGTTCTTTCATTAGAGCTCAAACTTCATTCATGCTGACTTAAAATACAATGTTTTAAAATTAATCTGCATCCATAAAGAATTTAAAAACCCAGATTGGTTAACTAGCTACTCTTTTAAGTACCTGACCTCAGGGCATTTTACCTAATATGATAGAGGTTAACCTTATGAGAAAGGGGAAGGAGCACTGTAAAGCAATCACCCTTAGGAGTGGAAAGCAAATAGTTAATAATCGAGTCCAAATAGGTTCTAAGGATGGAGATGATAAGGGGTTTGATAATGATGAGCTTAATAAGAACCTAGTTCATGATAGAGATTAGGGTAAAATGAAAGATAAAGGTGTAGTCTCTATTCTCACTCAAGTACTATACTGAGTTCATCTAAGCCTGCTCCTCCTAGAGTTGAGCCATCTAGGTCTTATCTTCCTTTCTTTCAGCAATTTCATAAATAAAAGGAAAAAAAGTAAATTCTCTAAATTTTTTAAGGTGTTTAAAAAGCTGCACGTTAATTTTTCATTTGTAGAGGCACTTGAATAGATGCCTACCTATATAAAATTTATGAAAGAAATTATCTCTCATAAGAGGAGACTTGAGAACTATAAGATAGTTGCACTTTCTAATAAATGTAGATCAGTGATTCAGAAAAGACTAGCTACTAAGCTTAAAGATCCTGGTAGCTTTACCATTCCTTATACCATAGGTAGAATGTCATATGATAGAGCCTTGTCTAACTAGGTGCTAGCATTAACTTATTGCCTTGGTCTATTTTTTAAAAATTAGGCATAGAAAAGTCCAAACCTCCTTTAGTTACTCTATAGTTAGTCGACAGGTCACTGAAATACCCAAGGGATAATAGAGGATGTCTTGGTCAGGGTAGAAAAATTCATTTTTCCTTCTGATTTTATTGTTTTGGATATGAAGGCGGATCGAGAGATCCGAATTATTTTAGGGAGACCATTTTTAGCCACAAAAAGGTTATTGATGGATGTGCAGAAAGGTGAATTAATTATGAGAGTACAGATCAAAAGGGTTGAATTAATGTTTTTAAGGCTTTGAAGTATTCAGATGATTTTAAAGAGTGTTCTAAGGTGAAGGTAGTAAATAGCTTGGTTCGTGAAGTTTTTCACCTAAAGCATCCAATATCATAATTTAAAGATTTTTTTTTTTATCGATGAGGTAGAGGATATAGACTTGAGTGAGGATAATGATGATGATGCAATTTTGATGATCTTTATCAATCGATGTGCACCACCTTTAAGTGTTGAGCCTTTTGTAGACATAGATACTCTCTCTAAAGTGATTTAACCTTCTGTGGTGGAACCACCAATTTTAGAGCTTAAACCATTACCCTCACAACTTAGGAATGCTTACTTAGGTGAAGTTGACACTTTGCTTGTGATCATAGTAGCATCCTTAACTGCTGATCAAAAGGCATGCCTTTTTTCGATCTTGCATGATCATAAGTTAGCTACAGGTTGGTCCATTGCTGACTTTGAAGTATTAGTCCATCTTTTTACACACATAAGATTTTGATAGAGGATAGATTTACTCTGACCATATAGATGCAACGGAGGTTAAATTCGACCATGAAAGAAGTGGTGAAAAAAGAGATTATAAAATGGCTGGATGCTAGGATCATATATCCAATTTCAGATAGTGTATGGGTTAGCCCAACTCAGTGTGTACCTAAGAAAGGTAGGATGATAATGGTATAGAATAAGAATAATGAGATGATTCCCACAAGGACTATTACCAGATGACAGGTTCATATGGATTACCAAAAGCTAAACAAAGCCACGAGAAGGACTATTTTTCTTTGCTTTTTGTTGATCAAATGTTGGATTGAGTAACCAAACATGAGTATTATTGTTTCTTGGATGGATATTTTGGATGCAATCAAATAACTATAGCACCCGAAGACTAGGAGAAGTATATTTTTACTTACCCTTTTAGTACTTTTGCCTTTAGAAGAAATGCCTTTTGGACTTTGTAAAGCACTAGCTACCTTTCAAAAGTGTATGATGGCAATTTTTTTTTATATGTAGAGGATTTCCTTGAGGTGTTCATGGATGATTTTTTAGTCTTAGGTGATATCTTTGAGGATTGTCTCAATAATTTAGATTGTGTTTTGACTAGATGTGAGAAAACTAACCTAGTGCTAAATTGATAGAAATGTCATTTCATGGTTAAAGAAAGAATAGTGCTATGTCATAAGGTTTCGGATGCAGGTATTAAGGTTGATAGAGCTAAGATTGAGGTGATAGAAATATTGCCATTTTTAACTATCATTAAGGGTATTAAAAGTTTTCTTGGACATGTAAGATTTTATAGGAGATTCATTAAAAACTTTTTCAAGATTTCTAAACCCTTGTGCAGGTTGTTAGAAAAGGAGGTGAAGTTTAAATTTGATGATGATTAGTTGCATGCTTTCTAATTGCTTAAAGATAAATTAGTTTCTACTCTAGTCATTATAGCACCCGATTGGTCATTATCATTTAAGCTTATGTGTGATGCTAGTGAATATGCAGTAGGAGCTGTTTTAGAACAGAGGATAAGAAAGCAATTTCATGCTTTATACTATGCAAGTAAGACTTTAAATAGTGCTTAATTAAACTATGATACTACTGAGAAAGAGCTATTAGCGGTTGTATTTACTTTTGATAAGTTTTGCTGTTATCTCATTGGCTCAAAAGTTATAGTTTACACTGATCACGCTGTAACTAGATATCTCATGACTAAGAAAGATGCAAAGCCTAGGTTGATTGGGTGGATTCTCCTTCTACAAGAGTTTGATTAGGAGATTAAAGATAAGAAAGGATAAGAGAACTATGTGGTTGATCATTTTTCTAGGTTAGATAATAGTGATATTGATAGAGATTTGATCATTGGAGAGACTTTTCTTAATGAACAGTTGATGGAATTTCAGCATGATACTTTACCTTGATATGTTGACTATGTTAATTTCATTTTTGGTGGAGTTTTACTTTATCATTCCATCAAAAGAAAAAGTTTTTGCATGATGTTCAATATTATGTATGGGATGAGCCTTATTTGTTCAAGCAATGTAATGATCATATTTTGAATTGATGTGTCCCAGTGGAGGAAATTGATGATATGTTAAGATATTGTCATTCTTTTGATTATGGTGGATAGAAAACTGTAGCTAAAGTGCTTTAATTAAGATTTTATTAGCCCATTTTGTTTCGAGATGCACATTTATTTGTTCAAAAGTGCAATTGATGTCAGAGAGTTGAGAGCATATTTAGGAGACATGAGATGCTTTTGAATGTAATTTTAGAGGTTGAAATCTTTGATGTATGGGGTATAGACTTTATGGGACCTTTCATTTCTTCTTGTAGGAATTGTTATATATTGATGGTTGTGGATTATGTTTCGAAATGGGTAGAGGTATCAACTTTGCCTACTAGTGATGCTATAGTAGTACTAAACTTTTTTAGGAAGAATATATTTTCTAGATTTGAAATCGTTAGAGTCATCATTAATGATGAAAGATCTCATTTTTGTAACACGGTGTTTGATGCATTAGTAGCAAAGTATGGGGTCTCTCATAAGGTTGCCATAGCTTATCATCCACAGTGTAGTGGTCAAGTAGAAGTGTCAAATTGGGAAATCAACTCCATACTTGAGAAAAATATGAATCCAAGTCGTAAAGATTGGTCTAGAAAATTACATAATACATTATGGGCAGATAGGATCGCCTTTAAGACCCTAATTAGGTGTCACCCTATAAGTCAGTATATGGGAAAGCTTGTCATTTGCCAGTGGAGTTAGAGCACAAAGCATTTTGGGCTATTAAGAATTTGAACTTTGATTAAAATGTTGTAGGTGAGAAATGACTTTTACAGCTGCACAAGCTTGATGAGTTTCACTTGTGTGCCTATGATAGTGCTTGGTTGTTTAAGGAAAAGATGAAAAAGTGGCATGACAAGCAAATTTTGGATAGCACATTTGAGTTTGGTTAGATGTGTTGCTATTTAATTCTAGAATAAAGCTTTTTCTAAGGAAGCTTAAGTCAAGATGGATGAGCCTATTTGTGGTGACATAAGTTTTTCTCTATGGCACTATTGAGTTTATGGATGAAGTGAAAAAGGTTCTTTTTAAAGTGAATGGGCATAGACTGAAACACTATTATGGAGGAAAAGTTAGGGGAGTGATGAAAGTAATTCATTGTTGAGATTAATTCTCTTGAGAACATAGTCTAAGCTTTTGACTTTAAAGAAAAATGCTTGAGAGGCAACCCAAGCTTTACATTTCATGTTTGGTTTTCATATATTTTGCTTATCTTTTCTTGTACTTATTGATGTGGTTTCTTTGCATAGTGATTTTCTTTGTTTTGTAGGTTGAATAAGAGCTTGAAATGGATACATTAGTTTCAGCCAAAGCTAGATGGGAGATTCATCACCATGCTTTTATATGATAGGGCATTTCCTTGTTCCTCTCTTTGGTGCTTTATTGCTTGATGCTTACACATTAAGAACAATGTGTTGTTTAAGTTTGGGGGTATTAGGGGAATTTTTGAAAATTCTTTGCAAAATTTTCTAAAATTTTCCTTGATTTTTATTTTGAAATTAAGCTTAACATGTGGTAGTTTGAATCATTATTATACTTTCTTTGATTAGTTCTTCATGAAGCTAATGATAGGTAGTGATTGATAATGAATATAGCTTTAGGAAAAGATTGAATGTGTGTGAAATATGAGATGATGCTTAGGCTTAGAGAATTATTGAATTTGGTATTCATTTGTGAATGATGCTTTGAACATTGAAATGCATTTTTTATCTAGTATTAATTATGTGGGCATGATTGTTTTTGCATTGTTCTTTAGAGCTATGTTTCATGATTCTAAAATTTATTTTGATTGTCTCTTGAGGTGAAATCCTAGAGGACACATGATTAAGAAAATGATATAGGACATCTTTGGATCGATTGAGGCTTTTGAGCCAACTTTGATTCAATATTTCCATAATCACCCCATTGAGCCTTATGATGCCTTTTCTTTGGTTTGAAACCACATTATAAGCCTGTAGCCTTATTTTGTATATTTCTTATCTTTTTGGTTCCTTGACCTATATGCATTAGGACATTCATGCACCATTTGTGAGCTATGCATTATTAAGGAGGAAGGGTGGAGCTTGGAAAAAGAATAAGAAATTGAAAACAAAAAGAAAAAAAATCAAGCTAGCTTGTAAAAAAAAAGGAAAAAAGCTGAAAAAAAGAAAAAAATAAAAGCAATAAAGTGGTGAAAAAGCAAGGAAAAGAAGAAAAGAAAGAAAAATGGGCTAAATAAGAGTTTAGGGGGTGATTCTTTAGTCAAGCTTACCTTTCTTGCCTTGATAGCTCAATGATGAATGATCCTTGACATGTAATGCATTGTTAGGGTACTCGAGCCCAAATGACTTTTATCATACATTGACCCTAGCCTTACCTTATAAGCTTATTAAAGTCCTAAATGATCCTCAGTCATGTGTTTATGTACATTAGTGTAGAGAGAGGTGATAAGCAAACTTATGGAACATGAGCATGCTTCATTGATCATTGTTATTAATATCTCATGAGTTGCATAATATTATTAGATTTCATGCAAGAAGATGTGAAAAGTGTGGCTTGCTTGTGAAACTTTATGGTTCTTGTGTAATAACACTCATTTATGATTTTACTTTAGTTATATTTACTAATCAAACCATGAGGCTATAGTGTTGAATGAAGTGTTGGAAGTATTATGTGATTTTTGCTAAATCTTGTTTTGCTTGAGGATAAGCAAAAATTCAAATTTGGGGGTTTGATTGTATTAAAAATTATAGCTTTTTAGTGCAATTTGACTACTATTTTAGCTTATTCTTTAGCATTTCTTAGCAAAAATATTCTTAAAATCATAATTGTCTTATGTGTAGGTGAAAGTGAAGAAGATGATGAATTTTGAACATAAAATGGAAGATTTTGGAGCTAATGGCCTTTATTAGTGTTATTTGATCAGAATGATATTTAGGGATTTTTTTTTTATTTTTCTTGCTTGAAATTTTTTAATTTTATTTTCTTAGATTTTTAGTAACAATTGTGGTAGAAACATGCATTAAGTGTGGAAATGTTTTTTACAAGAAACAAAAACATATATAAAAAAAATCAAACAAGTTGACTTGGCACAAAGGAAGCATGTGATTGGTGGATGAAGAGCCAAGGAAGGAGTCCATGTTTAGCAACCCAGCCATGCAACACATTTAGCAACCCAACTGTGTAACATAAAGGTAGTCTCAGGCGTGCACATTAAGGCTAGTGCACCAATAGAAAAAAAACTGCAAGTGGTCAGGCTGTAGGTCTGCCCCTTATTGATTTTTCTAGCACCTTAAAACCCTCCCCTTTGGCTATAAATAGGGGAGAAAGCTGGCCTTGTAGGGGGATTTTTTTAGGAACCTTGGCGTTTAGTTTTATTTTCCTACGTTTTCTTTCTTGTTTCTTAGCTTTGAAACATATTTGTTTTTCAAGTTTCTTCATTGCATGTTATTGCCAAATTGCATATTTCAGTATACTTTCTATTGCTTTTTTCAAATCTTGTAAGAAAATTTGAAGAATCAATTGTTTTTCAGCTTAAGATAGTGTTATTCATTTACATTTCCACTTATTTGTTGAATTGTTAAAGTTGATGTTCATTAGATTTTTACATTGTAAATGTATGAAAAATTGTTAGTTTCTATTTAGATTTTTTTTATAGGTTCATGATCTACTTAGCTACATTATATATCAAGTTAGTTTGAATCTTGAAGTAAAAACTTCCAGATCAAGGCTAGAAAGAGCAGGTGGTGAACTTGTAAGTGCTAGATGCAACATCCTCCTTTGATGTGGACTTGTTCTCCTCAAGGAAATTTGTTTGTTCTCTTTTCTTTGTAGATCTATAGTTTAAGGAGTTGTTTGCTAAATCTTGATTGAGTGGCTTGATTTTGATTGAAATCATTTGCAGTTTGGATCAAATATTTGAAGATAAATCCTATTTGAAGTTTAGTAGTGCACTACTTGAAGATTATGATGTTACGCTAGTTTTCTATGTAAACTCTATGATTTCCTTATTGATTTTTATGAAACAATAATCAATGAAGATGGTATTAGCTCAATTGAATTTCTTTTGCATTTGCTAATCATAGTTTGTACATTTTTTTCAGCGTGCAAGTTTTTTGCTGCATTTTATTTAATTTTTAGTTATTCTTTTAAATGTTCTTTCAATTTGCATTTAGATTTAGGTTCATTTGTATAGCTTAGAAACTCAAATTGTGAAGTGAAATGGTGCGAGTCAGGTACATATCAATTATGTTATTGTTAATACATTGTCTACACATTTGTATTTCTACATTTTAGTTTTCTCATTGAAGCTTTCATATAGTTCTTCATCTAGGATAAATAGAGTTCTATTGAATTACCATTGGGAGACAAACCTATGTCAATGCTCAAGTTTTTTTTTTCCTTTCTCCATTGATTCGGGTAAGAATTTTTTTTAGCTTATTTATTTTTTTTTTGGAAGTGTTCTGTTTACTCCTTAGTTTTAAGATTGCTATTTTAGCCATTGTTTATATATGTATATATATATATATATATATATATATATACAGGCTCATGCAAAAGTCAAGTTAGGATTAGTTTTTGTTACACTTAAAGTTTCTAACTAGTAGTTCATCATAGGCATCCTTTTTAGGCTATAGTAGTTATCATTTTCATGTTCCTTAATTCTAGAAATTAGGTAATATTTGCATATGATTTTTACTACTGCATTTTTTATTTGACAATTAGATTAGTTGTAGTAAAAGTTTGATTTTGCAATTGCATTTTATTTACATAGTTGTAATTCATTTTTCTTTAAAATTTGGTTTCTCATTTGAATTTTCATAGTCATTGATGGATCGAATCAACTTTAGATAAGGAATGGGGATCAATGATACTTAAGCTAGGTATTTTCTTTAGCTAATCCCTAAGGGATCGACACTCAGCTCTATAGTTTTTGTTATTACTTATATGACTTGTGCGTTTGCAGGATTTCCTAATCAATTATCACACCTCCAAACTTAATCTTTTGCTTTTCCTCAACTAAAATAAAAATTAAGCTAAGTTAGTTTTACTTCTCATGAGTAATTGATAATGCATGCCTTAAGAATTGCATAATGACTATAGCTTAAGGTCAACATAAGCACATTTTAATCACAAGAATCATCCTAGATCATGAATCAATTTAATTAAGGTAGCATTATGTGTGCATTATTCTTCACATATCAATATATATAATCTAGTTGTGAATAAATAATCAAGAAATTAACAAAGCATTAGCAAAGACCACCTATATTTCATATGTTAACCTTTTACACCCCTTTCCACTAATGTAGAGCATCACTAAATTAAAGTTCCTTAAGTCTTTATATGCTTTCAATATTAGGTTAGGGTAAAGGTGGGATAAAAAGGAATTTTACGTTTTAATACCCTAATCATGCATCACTAGCCAATGACCATTTTGATTTTCAAATGAATGAGAGCATTTTCAAACCTATACAACCCTTCCCCAAACTTGAATTTTACTTCCTTTTTATTTTTCCATACTTCTTCCCCTTTTTTTTTTTATTTTTTTGAAATAAAACCCATCCCTACATATATAGCATAGCTCTTTAATTTGACATGAATGATCCCTATGCACATAGGGTAAGGACAAGAAAATGGAAAATGAGATAAAGTGTGTGGCTATCACGTGGATAAATAAACAAAGGAAGGGTTATAAAGCTTAAATGAGGTGACTAAGGATATATATATATATATTAAGGTTGGCTTGAAAGGATCAATCATCCAAGGATAACCTAAAACCTTTCCTTAATCTAGTGATGTCTAGGATTTTGCCTCTAGAGGTGATAAGATGAATTCTAGAATACAAGCTCTAGTTTAAGAATGAATGTAATCCTACAGTCATATAAATATTTCCTAAATGACATGCTAATCAATGATAAGAATATATACTCACAAATGCATACTAGCAATCAAATATCAATGATTACTAAGAATCATCTCATGCTTTAGACAATATTTACTATTTTCTTAAAGCTATAACCAAGGTCAATCATAGGATCATAACCAAGAAAGTATGCTAATAAATCAAAGCCAAAATCAATTTAACTGAAACAGTTGCAAAAATTTTGAAAATTTGAAAATTAAAAAATTTGGGCATAAATTTTCTTTCATCCCGCACTTGATATATATTGCCCTTAATTGTAGACAAGCAAACAATTAAGCATAGAAGGGTATAGAATACTCCCCTGAAATGGTTGTGGCTTCCCTTGAAGTTCCAAGAGTGGCTTCGTTTTCTTACAAAAAAAAAAAAAGAGAAAACACGAACAACCAAAGTAGCATTTAGTTTTTTTGCAAGATCACCACGGTAATGTAATTAATGGAGTGATCTTATTACCAAGGTGATTTTAACATTTGTGATTTGAAATCACTTCAGTTAACTATGATTAATTCTTAGAAATTAAATATCACTATGTTTGATATTATCAAAAATCAAACATTATTTTGTTTAAAAGTACGAAAACAACCATACATATTATAATAATTACACAAATTAATAATGTTATGGTTTTTTAAAGATAATAACTTATAAAATATTAGTAATATTTATTTATTTATAATAAAAATAATTAAATAATTAAATTTATAAATATATTTATTAATAGGCAAATTAAATTTAATAATATAAATAATACAAGAAAATTTGAATTCGAAAATAAAACTAATCTATTAAATTCTTAATAAAAGAAAAATAAAAAATACGTAAATTATTTTAAACTTGTTATAATAAATATTAATTTGGAAATATAAAAATTTATAATATAAAATAATTATAGTTTTAAGTTGTAGTAAATTTTTAATTCACATGTTAAATGAGTAAAATTGACTATTGTTAATTTTACATATCACTTCACCTTGGTGATAGAAGTTTCCTACCTTTTTGTATGAAAATTAGATCACTCTCTAAGGCAGTAATTTGATTACTCTTGGTGATCCAAGATAGACCTGGCAATTCATGTTTTCATATTGTGTCTCATGTCTTATGTCATGTTTGATATGTGTAATGATATGAATTATTAAAACACGAACATGACATGTTTATTATACGTGTTATACACAACACGATACGATTAACATGTGTACAATTAATTTTTTTTAAATACGACATAAATAAATATGAATAATACGAATATAAATGAATAGACACAACTAATACATAGATATATGACTAGAAACAACTAACATGAATATGTACAAAAATATGACTAAAATAATAAATAACTATAAACTATCAATCATTTACAACTTAATAAACTTGACATATCAATAATATAAAAAAGTACTTGCACATTAAAAAGAAGAAAAAAATTTGATACACATTTAATATGTATTTAATATATATATTTAAAATTTAATATATATATATTACATAATTATATGAGTTTTTAGTATCAAATTCAAAATGATGAACTACTAAAGATTAAAGAATAAGATAATGATTTATAAGACTAGTATTAATATTTATATTGTATTTATATTATTAATATAAAAATAAATTTATAATAATTATTAAATGAGTATCATAATTAAATATTTAAAATAATCTTTATATGGTTTTGAGTAGCTAATTATGTATCATAATTAAAAGATTAAAAATTAAAATAATCTTTATATGTTTATATTAAATTAAAATAAATATAAAAATGTATTAAACATGTTAAATGTGTACTCGTATGATAAGATTAAATTAAATGTGTTTTTCGTGTTGTGTCATGTGTTAAACGTGTATCCATGTGATATGTTTTATTTAAAGGTATTTTTCATATCTCACACGTATTTAGATGTGTTTACATGTATAAGATATAAATTGTGTCATGTTAAAATTCGTGTCGACATGAATGAATATGAAACGCATTTTTTTAAAACATATATACCGTTTTTTCATGTCATTTTGGTGTAGTATCACCATGTGATGTCTGAAATTGCCATATCTAATATGAGATCACTACCATGTAGGATCAACAAGTGCATGCCAAACATAGTGGTCTAATCACTGTGTATAGATCACCATAATTTTTGAAGTGATCACCCTATAACAAATAGTACCTAAAAGAAAACAACAAAAGCAATTAAAGGAAGAAACTTAGGTTGCCTCCTAAGAAGCCATGAATTATAGTCTATAGCTCGACACTTGTCATCAAATTCAAACAATATTAGAAGTGGCCATAGTAAGTACACCACATGTAATTCTTGCATCTAGCCATTTGATCATTTTTCTTTTTATCACCTTATTCATGAAAGGCTCTATAGTGGACTAGAGCATGTGAATGAATGGTGTAGCAGCGGTGGTAAAAAGTATCATGCCATAAAAAATCTCACGTCTCTTACTTAAGGGATTGAGATATATAGGTCTCATCTCAGTTTAAGTCCAAGGGTCAATGGTGTCTTTATGACCATTGTATGATGGAATGGTGCCAAGGATGGAACGTAAATCATCTTATGGTGGAATTTGGAATAAGCAAGAGCTTCTATGCTAACATCCACTATCCCTAAATTACCACTGTCCTCATTTGGCACATCAAATTCAAACTTGGTATATATAGAGGTCTCATACTCAATCAAAGTTTCCTTGATCATTGATTCATTCATTTTTTTTTGAGAGTCCTTGTAAGAAATCCTTTATAATATGCTCTTAATCAAGTACCTTGTTATCATCCATTTTCTCCAAAACTTTTTTTATAATTATTTCTTCCATATTCCCTACTTCATCAATTAAAAAGCAACAAGCAATGAACTTTGAATTTTACTATTGATATCGTTAAGGGGATTGGATCAGTGGCCTATATGATTTAAACTTGCTACAACTAGGCCTATAGGAATTACCTTTCTGGTGATTATAAGTACTACCTTCTTGAACAGGTATTTTATGGGGTAAGAGACCATCCACTTTTTCCTTCTCTTTTCTTTTTACTTCCTCATTCATAATAGGCTCTATAGGTGAAACACTAGGGTGCTCCTAACATGGTCACTAATATGATTTTTACTACTCCCAAGGTTACAATGTTCTTTTCCTTCCTTCCAAGGATAGGGTTCAGTATTGCTAGGGAAGGTTGAAAGGAATTATGTATCATTATTAGAGTTAAAATAGTGAAATTTTAAAAAAATTTAATTTTTGATAGCCACAATTAATCAGTAAGATTATACAAACAACATACATATACAAACATGTAAAGTTTTAATTAAAGGTGTTACCTTTAATGTTGAAAATCCCTTGGTTCAATTCGGTGATCTCCCAAATAGATTCAAAGCCAAGAAGCTGCCTAAGTGTTTAGCCTCTAATGGTGATCCACACGAACTCTTATGAAGGAACATCTTCTAAGGTTTGATGAACTCAAAGTCGTACTATTGCTAGTAAGTGTTTGCAAGACCTTTTGTATTTTCTTGAGTGAAACTTATTTTTCTTATTTCTTTACTTTTTCTTCATCCAAGAGAGGGCAACTTTATGTTTTTTTTATAAGGGAAGCATTTGTGGTTAGAATCATAAGTAAATTTAAAGTATAACATTCATCATATAAGATAATAAGTAATCTCAATTCAAAGGATCACTTATACAACCATCACAGAATTTAGCTATAGACACTATATGAACTACCATATGGCATTCTCATATTGGATCATGTTCAGTGACTTGTTCTTGTAACAAGCACCCACATGTTAGCTTAAGTTTACACAAACTTCAACCTATGAGATCGGTTGGTTGCTTCATAAGCAAAAGTATAACCATGTGCTAGTCTTAACAACTTTTTTTAATGTCTTCTTATTGATAAAGTATCAACTAGGAACAATTTTAAAACATAAAGTTTTTATGTAATGATGGTCTCATAATTACAATCTTATTATAATTCCCTTGTAAAGCTTTAGTTATATTTTAAGGACTTTATCATATAAGCATCAACATTGAAATATATGTATACAAGCTCAATGATAAAGAAATAAGACCTTTATAAGATATCCAATATCAAAGTACTACAAATATGATGATATCTTAGCCAAAATATGATTTGGCTTGAAGGGCAACTACAAACAATCTCTCACTTGCACTAAAGCCAATCATTAATTTATCTAATACCATATTTAATTACATGCTTATCATGTTTCTATTGGGATATAACTTTAGTAAGAGGATCAGCAATGTTATTTTCAGTGGGTACTCGTTCAATTTTAACATCACTTATAGAAACAAAGTCTTTAAGAAGATGATATCGCCTCAATATATGTTTGGATCTTTAATGAGACCTTAGTTCCTTAGCTTGAGCAATAGCTCCATTGTTGTCACAATATACTATTATTAGATCAACAACGCTAGGAACAACATTTGGTTTAGTTATGAACTTCTTCATCCAAACAACCTTTTTTGTAGTCTCAGATGTAGAGATGTATTTGCTTCGATTATAGAGTTTTTAGTTGTACTCTATTTGGAAAATTTTCAACTCATTACTGTGCCATTCAAAGTAAAAACACAACCATTTTGAGACTCGCTATCATCCTTGTTAGATTGAAAGCTTGCATCACAATAACCCTCAACAAAGAGTTAGATTTCACCATATACAAGAAACATATCCTTAGTTCTTCTTAAGTACTTAAGGATTGTTTTGATGGCCTTTAGTGACATTCACCTAGATTTGCTTGATATGTACTTGTTATGCTTAAAGCATAGAGATATTAGATCTTGTGCATAGCATTGCATACATAATAGATCCAACTACTAAAACATATGAAACCTTATTCATGCTATCTTTCTCAATTTGAGTCTTAGGACATATGTCCATGGAAAGATTTAGGCCATGTGATACTGGCAAGAATCCCTTTTGGATTCTTCCATACCAAACCCTTTTAGCACTTTATCTATGTTTCTAGATCGTGAAAGACCAAGCAACCTCTTTGATCTATCTCTGTAAAGCCTTATGCCTAACACAAAGGTTGCTTTTCCCAAATCCTTATGGAAAACTTCTTTGATAACCAAATCTTGGTAGATTGTAGCATGGGTATATCATTTCCTATAAGCAATATATCATTCACATATAGCACTATGAAAACAATTGCACTCCCACTTGTCTTCTTATATACATAAGGTTCATTTACATTTTTTATGAATCTAAATTCTATAATTGCTTCATCAAAATGTAAATTTCAACTCCTTGATGGTTACTTAAGTCCATAGATAGACCTTTGAAACTTACACACCATGTTAGCATTCTTTTTGGATTCAAAACCTTTGGGTTGTGTCATGTACACATCTTCTTACAAATTTCCATTAAGGAATGTAGTTTTGACATCCATTTGCTATATCTCATAGTCATGGTTTGTGGCAATGACAAGCAAAATCCTAATGAATTTTAACATGGCTATTGGTGAAAAAGTTTCATCAAAATCAACTCTTTGTTTTTTATTATAACCTTTTGCAACTAGCTTGGCTTTGTATGTTTGTACATTACCATGCCTGTCAGTTTTCTTCTTGAAAACCCATTTGCACCTTATGGGGTTTTTCCCTTTGGATGGTTCCACCAAAGTCCATCCTTGGTTTGCATACATGGATTTCATTTTAGATTTCATGGCTTTATGTGATTTTTTAGAATCAATGTCCAACATTGCTTCTTGATAGGTAGTAGGATCATCATCTATGATCAACTCATCATTATCCATGAGAAATTTATGTCTCTTAGGAGTTTGGTGATCTGACTTGACTTATGGAGTTCTTGTGTACTTTGAGCTTTCGGCTACGGATTTTATGCTCAGTCATTAGCTTAAGTTCCATCCTCATGTCAATTTGTGTTTCTTGAATTTCTTCAAGTGCTACTTTACTCCACTATTTTTTTCAAGGATAAGCTCTTTTTCCAATAAGACAACATGTCTAAAAACAAACATTTTTTTGTTCCTTAGAGTTGTAGAAATAATAACCAATAGTTTCTTTGAGATATCTCAAAAATTTACATTTAACCAATCTAGCTCCAAACTTGTCAGCTTGTGCATGCTTCACATAAGCATCACATCCCCAAATCTTTATGTGTGGCAAGTTAGGTCTTTTAGCTTTTCGCATTTCATATGGTGTCTTGTCAATGGATTTAGATGGAACTATATTTAGAAGATAAGTGGTTGTTTCACGTGCATAACCCCAAGAAAGATATAGGAAGATTTGAATTGCTTCTCATGGATCAGGCCATGTCTAACAAGGTTCTATTATGCTCTTGAAAACTCCATTATGTTATGGTGTTCTAGGTAGAGTCCATTGTAAGAGAATCCCATTCTCTTTTAGATAACTTAAAAAATCACGGCTTAAGTTTTCACCACCTCCATCGGATCTAAGTGTCATGATATTTTTACTAGTTATCTTTTCAACCTCCATTGTAAATTCTTTGAACTTTTCAAAGGATTAAGACTTGTGTTTCATTAAATAAACATAACCATATCTTGTATGATCATCAGTGAATGTAATGAAATAGGAGTATCCTTTTCTAGCATTTGTGTTTATTAGGTCACATACATCAAAGTGTATTAGTCTAATAACCACACTGGCTCTTTCTTCTTTTCTAGTAAAAAGTTATTTAGTAATCTTTCCAAGCAAACATGACTCATAAGTTCCATATAATTCATAATCAAAATGATCAAAATATCCTTGTTTATATAACTTTGTGATTCTTGTTTCATTGATGTGACCGAGCCTACAATGTCATAAGTAAGATTTATTTAGTTTATTTAGTTTAGCCTTCTTGACATTTATATCGAGAACATCATTGTTTAATCTAAGAACATATAAGCTATTATCATACATTCTCATGCCATAAAACACATCATTTAAATAAAAAGAACAACAATTGCCTTTAATATTAATGAGTATCTATCATTCACACTTAAATAAGAAATTGAAATAATGTTTCAAGTTATGATAGGAACATAATAACAATCCTTTAGTTCTAAAACTAAACCATAAGGTAAAGATAAATAATATGTCCCCATAGCATAGGCAACAACACTTGCCACATTTCTAACACGTAAGGAGACCTCTCCTTTCTTTAAGCATCTACTTTTCTTTAGTCCTTGTATGTCATTACATAAGTGAAAACCACATCCAATATCCAATACCTAAGAAGATGTATCAAAAAGAGATAGATTGATCTCAATCATAAACACACTTCAAGTACAAGTCTCTGTAGACTTTTTTTCCTTCAAGCTTGCCAAGTAGACTTTACAATTTCTCTTTTAATGACCTTCCTTACCATAATGGTGACATGCACCCTTGTCTTTCTCGATGTTGCTAGTGGGGTTGATAGCATTGCTTACATCCCTTTTCTTATAAACTTTCTTACTTTTCTTTTTCTTGGCTGACTTTTTCTTTACCTTAGATGAAGAAACTAGAAGAGCCTCTGGCTTTTGATTCTTAAAGGATTTTTTAACAGCATCAGATATATTCATCAATTGTGGTAATGTTACTTCCATCTGATGCATATTGAAATTCATTACAAATTGTGAAAAGCTACTAGGAAGAGATGACAAGATCAAGTCAACACTTAACTCATGATCCATCACAAATCCCAATTGTCCAAATTTCTCAATCCAATTGATCATCTTAAGACAATGCACTTTGACCAAAGTGCTCTCAAACATCATTGTTTGGAATAATTCCTTAGAAGTCTCAAACCTCTCTGTTCACCTTTGTTTGTCAAACAACTCTTTAAGGTGCAGAATGATCATCAGAGCATTTATATTCTCATGTTACCTTTGTAACTCAGGGGTCATGCTAGCCACCATGATCCATGTAGCTTGATTAACATAGTTTTTATGGATTTTATAAACCTACCACACTGCAACATCAGTACTAGCATATAGTTTTGATGGAACCGTTTCATAAAAAACATAAAGCATTTTCTCTTGCCTTAGGACAAGCTTCAGTTTATGGTACCAATCATTAAAGTTAGACCTTGTGAGCTTGTTAGCATCTAGTATGCTACAAAGTGACAAGTTATTACTCATTTTTACAACTTATAAAATTGAACAAGTATTAGTCATATTGTTCAATACCAATATAGATAAGGTCCAAATCTATAGATTGGTTGCTCCCACTATTTTAATTAAATCAATAGCCCTTACTATCAATTTGAAAAAAATCATATTTTTCTAGTAGGCTGGATCCCATTTAGTTAACCATAACCTTGAAGTTTGTCACAACAAGCCATGATAAGTTAATTAGGTAGATAACTTTCTTATCAATCACATCCCTATGTGACTCCTAAATCAATTAGGTAACAACTCCTTATCTAATGAATCTTATGTGATTCATCGAATTATTCCTCTATCATTATACGGTCAAGTTTTTTGCATCCTAACAATACAATGATAATTAAGTAAGAATTGTTAACCATAACACAACTTTATTCAAGTTTTTTGCATCCTAACAATACAATGATAATTAAGTAAGAATTGTTAACCATAACACAACTTTATTTCAAATAATGAGTGCTTTGAGATTTGTCTCAACAAGCCCCACTAGTAGAAAGTTTAGTTGTTTACGTTAATGGAAGGCATCAAGACTTAATATTTTTATGAAGGATTTTTTTATTCATCATAGGTCTCATCAAGCATGCATAAGAATTCATCATATATCCAATACATGTAATCTTATCATGCATCTCATAATTATACGTGGCATTTATCACATATAAATTCTAGCATGTATAAAAATAAATCAATATAGTATACAAGGTATTTATCACATAACTAACATGCATACTACAACAATCATCATGTTTGGTTCAAATTAATGATCTTGCACATCTATTCTTTGAATCAATATCAATATCAATATCATCTATCAATTATCAATCCAACTCAATGTGATGCAAGGAATAGACATGTTTAGCTAGCTTGGCCAAATATGTCCAACTATTATCTTAGGAACATGTAATTTGCAATCATAATTTCCTAAACAATTAAGGAATTATAATTTTACTTGAATTTTAATGTAACATGGTTGACATCACTCTAAACCATATAGGAATGTGAATCAATTAAAATCAAGCCAAATTAAATATATTGGGATTTTCCTAGTCTAACTAGGTGTTGTATTGAAATAGTTTCTTGTTAATTAGAAGTTCTAAACAATTTAGAAAGTCCAATTCAATTTGGATTTTATATAAAATCTTATTTCTCAAACCCAAACTATTTAGGAATTCAAATTTAACAAGAAATAACACCAATCTAAGGCTTGATCGAAAATCCATCCAATAAAGAAAGCAAGTTGAGGCTAGGGTAGTTTTTATGGAAATTAAGTAGTTTCAGCCACCTTTTACTATACCACCCCTACTAGCTACCATCCAAGAGTTCTAAACTCTTTCCCATGCTTTTTTATGCCTTTGGTCATGATTCTTGAATCTAAAGTAACAATTACTTTGACTTTAGAAAAACAATCCACTAAACTTGGTCATCAAGAAAGCAAATCTTGAAATCTTGATGAACAAGTTTCCCGAGATTTCCAATATTGATTACCAAGTAGATTTTTATTAAAATCTTAGTGAGCAAGTTTTTAAAGTCTCTTAATTTTTAAGAATACCAGTTGCATCAAGAGAACCAATTACCATAATCATATTAGGGTAACCATGTGTCATATGCATATTTTACATGCCTAGCCACCACTGACAGATTTTTGGGCTGAGCTTGTCATCAACTTTTAAACAACTCCAAAACTTCTAAAGTTTTTATAAAATTATCACCAATATATCTATTTTCATTTGTTAAAATTTTGTATCCAAATAATATGCCTAAAGTGAGAAATGTTTTTTGAAATATCACTACAATGGAATTTTCCTAATATGGATAGATTTCAAACAAAAATTCATTGAGCATGCAAACAATATCCATAAATTATAAAATTTAATCCCAATCATCCTAAGACATCATGCTTTTATATTATAAATGAATCCAATCAAAACAATATAGAAAAAAGTTAATTTTCTAGCTTTTACATCATAACAACACATTGCAATCAAAACAATTTTGATATCATTAACAAGCAAACAAACTTCTAATTGTATAATCTATATTGACAAGGTGGATTAAAAATTCTTTGTTGCTTAGTTTTCCTATTTGAATCCAAACTATTAACTAGTTGGATGTAAGTTGATCCAAGCTTAGTAAAAAAAAAAAATCAATGAAGAATTACCACTTTCTTGAAAGAAGAAACAAAAAATAAAAAAAAAAGTAAATGATATGGAGGATGTGATGAATGTTATGGAATGAAAAGAAGAAGGAAAAAAAAAGGGAAAAGAATTTTACATGTTCCAAGCTTTTCATAACTTTATTTCTTTATTTCTTGATTTTTATTTTGTTACTCTTTTCACCAATTGCCCTCCTTTCAAACAATTATTTTTCTTATTTTATAAAACATTTTCTTGTTCTAAAAAAAATGTTAAGTTTTTGAGTTTGAATAGAAAACACATCCCCATATGAATAATTGTAAGCAAAAGAGAAAAATGAAAACTAAACATCATGCAAAAATGTCAAATACGAAAATGGAGAAAGAACAACAAAAAGCTCTAATCCATCCCCAAGCAAACCATTATCAGCTCCTGTTTTAGACTTTATTTACCTACCTAAAAAAGAAACTCCTTTTGATATCAATGATCCATATACAACCACAAAAAGATTGTCAAAAGCATGATTAAAAAAAAAAAACAAAGTTGGCATACCGAAATAAGAACTAACCCCTATCACGCTCTAAAAATGGTTGGTATTTTTTGGTTCAAAAAATGGTCGCTATCTTTTTCCCTTGGTGTGTGCAACATGCCCTTTCTCCTCTATTTTTTGGTTTTTATTGCCACCATGCCTCTCGCCACTTGCTACACACCCTCTACTCCTTTCTCTGTTCATGCCACTCTTTTCTTTCCTAGTGTTTTTCTGCTATAATTTTTTTGGCTGTCTTTTCCCTTTCATCTGCCCAATTTTTTTACACTCTGTGTATTTTTTGTTCGTGTTCCTCCTTTTTCTTTTTTGGTTTTCTTGTCCTCTTTCTTTTTTTTTTTTATGGTTTTCCCTTTCTTTTCATTTCAAAATGAGTAGCCTTTCTTTTACTCTTTCCTTTCCTATTTTTCTTTAGTTTTTCCACTTCTATTTTTTCATACTTGTTATAGCTTTGTTTTCTTTCTCTGTTTGTCTTTTACCCTATTTTCTTCTGCCCTTTACTTTCACACCTAAACCTTTTTCTTTCCATGCCCAGCTCTCTTTTCTTCTTTTGTGATTTTTTTTTCAAAAAAGCTCATCTTTTTTTTCACCGACAAAATTCCCCTCATTTTTTTAGTAGCCCCTTCTTCTTTTCTTTCTTTAGCTACCTTCCCCATTTGTAAAGAAAAAGAACCCTTAAAAAAAAATCTCTTTCTTGGTGAATATAGCCCCTTTGATCAAACCTCATCTAAGGGTAAAAGTTTTTTTCTTTTTTTTTCACAGAGTAATCTTTAGCTATTGGATCAAGATTCAATAAGAGATTTAATGGTTCACATTATTCACTATAAAGGTTGGATTTTTATAACCCTTAAACCAAATTAAATGACCAATTTACCCTTAGTACAATGTTTTCAGTATTTAGGCTATTTTTGTATGAAATTAAAATCTAAAAAGTTTCATGAAAGTTCGAGCTTGAAAAAATTAAATTATGAAAATACACCTAAATCATGAAATATTTTGGTAATTTCACACCTACTAGGGTATTGCTATAATTTCAATTGCACCAAAAATCATGAAATATTATGAAATTAAGATCTGAAAAGTTTCATGAAAATCTAAACTCAAGAAGGCTAAATTACAAAAACACCTCTAAGGGTATTTTGGTAATTTTACTTCCCCAAGTGCAAAAAAATTTTGTTAATGTTTTAAAAATCACTAATTTTAACTTTTGAACCACATTGATTCCAATTAGGTTGTGAATTTTGAGAATTAACCCAAGTTTTATCCATTTTGACTAAGTTTTGTACAATTTTGACTTTGTTTGACTAATTTAAACTATATTGACCAAGTTTGATCAGATTTAACTTGAGTTGACTTTGGGCCTCCAAATGGGTTAATTTGTGGGCTTTTTATGGGTTGTAAATGGTCTTCCTAAATGGTTTACATAATGGTCCTATATTAATGGTTCTTGCCCCTATTCGTAAATGAATCCGGGTCAATCATGTTAAAAATATTTTGGACAAAATTCGATGTCATAGTTTCTCCTCTTTGCATATTTTTTAGAATAAAAAATAATGCAAAGACATAAATGACAATTTTGTGCAAATGATGCTTTCAAATGAGAAAAGAACCCTTGTTTCCTTCTTTCCCTTTTTTTTTTTGTTTTGTTGTTAGTTTTTCTATTTGTTTTGTTTGTTTTTTTTTTTTTTTGAAAAATAAAGAACAACTGGGATATTGCTACATGTTGGAAAAATAAAGATAAGCAAGACACCATCGTAGGCCAGAAAAAATATGATTGGGATAACATCGTAAATTGAAAAAATAAATATGACTAGGACAATAAGGTAGGTCAGAGAAACAAAAATGACTAAGAGAACATCGCAAGTCAAAAAATAAAAATAATTGAGACAACACCACAGGTCTAAAAAATAAAAAGATGACTGAGACAAAATCGCAGGTCAGACAAACAAGGATGACCAGGATAATGTCCCAAGTCAAAAAATAAAAATGATTCGGATAACAACACGGTCAAAAAAAATAAAGATGACTGGGATAACACTGCAAGTCAAAAAATAAATATGACTGAGAGAACACAGCAAGTTGAAAAATAAATATGATTGGGAGAACACCGTAAGTCAAAAAAATAAAGATGATTGGAACAACACCAACGGTTAAAAAAACAAATATGTCCAGGACACCATAAGTTAAAAAATAAAAAAAACACCATGACAGCACCATAGGTCAAAAAGATAAAGATCACTGGGAGGTCAAAATAAATAAAGATCACTGGACAACGCCAACGATTGAGAAAATAAATATTATCGAGACAACACTATAAGTCAAAAAATAAAGATGACCGAGTAACATTGCAGGTTAAAAAAGTAAAGATGATTAAGACAACACCAATGGTCAGGAAACTTAATATGATTGGGATAACAATGCAAGTCAAAAAATAAAAATGACCAGGATAACACTGCAGGTTAAAAAAATAAAAATGATTGAGACAACACCAATGATCGAAAAAATAAATATGATCGGGACAACATTGCAAGTTAAAAAATAAAGAAGATTAAGATAAAACCATAGGTCAAAAACATAAAGATGACCAGGACAATACCATTGGTCGAGAAAACAAATATGATTGGGACAATGTCGTAAGTCAAAAAATGAAGATGAATGGGACAACACCACAGGTGAAAAAAAAAGATGATTGGGACGACACCAATTATAAAAAAAACAAATATTACTGGGATAACGTTGCAAGTCAAAAAATGAAGATGATAGGGACAGCACTGTAGGTAAAAAAAAATAAAGATGACTAAGATAACACTAACAGTTGAAAAAAAATATGATCAGGACAACACCATAAGTCAAAAAATAAAGATGACCTAGACAATATCATAGGTCAAAAAAATAAAAATGATTAAGACAACACCAACGGTTGAGAAAACAGATATGACTGGGACAACACCATAAGTCAAAAAATAAATATGACTAGAATAACGTCGCAGGTCAAAAAAATAAAGATGACTAGAATAACACCAAATGGTTGAAAAAATAAAGATGATCGGACAACACTGCAGGTCAAAAAAAAAAAAGATGACTGGGACAACATCATATGTCAAAAAAATAAAAATGACTAGGACAACACCAACGGTTGAAAAAATAAAGATGATCGAGGCAACACTATAAGTCAGGAAAACAAATATGATTAGGACAACACTGTGAGTTAGAAAATAAAAATGATCTGGACAACACCGTAGGTCAAAAAAATAAAAATGATTGGCACAACACTGTAAGTTGAAAAATAAAGATGATCGAGACAACATTACATGTCAAAAAATAAAGATAACTAGGACAACATCGTAGGTCAAAAAAATAAATATGATCGAGATAACACGTTAAAAAAATAAAAATGACTGGGGCAACACCAACGATCGAAGAAACAAAGATGATTGAGATAACACCACAAGTCAAAAAATAAAAATGATTGGGATAACACCACAGGTCAAAAAAATAAAGATGACTGAGACAACACCAATGGTCGAAAAAACAAAAATGACCAAGACAACATCGTAAGTTGAAAAATAAAGATGATCGAGGCAACACTGTAGGTAAAAAAAATAAAGATTAAAGTTTCTTCTTGATGCAAGGGAAACCTGAGGAACAACACTCTAATATCACTTAATATCCTCTTATGAAAACCTGTAACATCTTTTATTAGAAGAAATGTATGCAATACAAGTGATTATTTAATGAGCTTTGAATAGTAAAAATGGAATCAATAGTTTATACCATGCATTTCTTGATCATCAATTTTAAATACAAGATTAGATCCATTTTTTCAAATGCTAAAGGTTGCCTTAATACAAGTGCCAACGTTCTTTTCATGTAGATGCCTCTAAAAACTCTTTTTGTGATACAAATTCAATGATGCAAATGTAAATGCCTTTCTTATAATGCAAGTACGATTGTCTTTTTCATGATGTAGATGCTGTAAATGTGAATATCTTTTTCATGATACACATGTAAGTGCAAATGCAAGTGATGCAAATGTGAATATCCCTTATTTCATATAGATGCCCTTACAGACACTTTTTATGGTGTAAATGCAATGATGCAAATGTAAATGTCTTCTTTGGTTTTTATAGCATACAGATCTAATGCAAATATGAACACAAGTGATGTGAATGTGAAGATTTTTTTTTGTTTTTATTTTTGCAACATACAAATAAAAAGTTTTTCTGATGATGCACATGTAAGTGCAAGTGATGCAAATGCAAAGACCTTTTTTATTTTTGCAACATACAAATCAAATGTCTTTCTTATGATGTATAGGTAAGCACAAGTGATGCGAATGCGAAGACTCTTTTTGTTTTTGTAACATGCAAATCAAATGTCTTTCTTATGATGTAATTGATGCAAATGCAATTTTTTAAAAAAGATCTCTGTTTAAATTTTTAATTTTTACTAAAAATGATCTCAATATCTTATACAAAATGTTCAACTAATCTTCAAAAATTTTTCAAAGTAATCACAAAATTTTCCCACATAAAGTGTTTCCATAATCAATGAGAAAAGTTAAAAACACATAACTTTCAAATATTTTACAAATTAATGACCACTATTTGAAAGGCTTGTGGATGGTGTGATTGACAATTCAATTTTTTCACTAGTGGGCATATTTTAAGGAAGGCCCGATGATTACTATTTGGATTGCTTGTGGATGGGGTGGTTGTTAATTCAATTTTTCATTGGTGGGTATATTTCAAGAAAGGCTTGATGAGGGTTGCAGAGATTTCTCTTAGGCTCACAAAATAGATAATTTTTCTAAAACATTTTTTTTATTAAAAATATGATAGTTCAATGTGTGTCAAAACTAATCATTATTTTTCAAAAAAGATTCGAGAAGAGAAAAAGGTTGATTTTTTATTTTCATGCTTTGGTGAGATGCAACGTTTTTAATGGGTACTAATCCTTTAAAACGTTATGCATCATGATTTTTTTTTTATTTTGGATAGAACTTTGGAACTCTAAAACTCTTGTAGGGTTTCAAGAGTGGCACTAGCTCTAAACTACCTTTTTTGGGTTTTCACCTTAGAGCTATATTTTCTAACAATGAAGAACTTAGTAAAATCTTGCCAAATAACAGGTATATACAAATTTTCAAGGACATAGCTCTTTAATTCAAGTGTCCACATTTGATGAAAATGGACTTTTTAAGGTATGTAATGTAGGCCAAGATTTAAGGTTTGAAAGAATGGATAGATAGGCTCAAAATATATCATTTGGGATAATTAGGTTAAGGATCTTATGGAACATTCTGGATGAAAAGCCATGTGTCTTTTTTTCTTTGCTTTTTCTATTTTTTGAAGCATTTTACTTCAACTTTAGCATTCTTCTTTCTTGAGTTTTATCTCTTTTTTTTACTTGGGATTTTAACTAAAGCTTTATTCACTTTTTGCCTCAGACTCTTATTTTCAAGGTGAATGTCTTTTCTTATTTGTTCTTTTTTTTTTTTTAGGAAACATTTGACTTTAACTTTCTTATTTCTTGAATTCTATCTTCTTTTTTACTAAAGCTTTATTCACTATTCACCTCGGACTCTCATATTTGAGGTGCATTTTTTTCTTTCTTTGCTTTTTTTTGAAGGAATCGTATTTAGATAGTGAATATTCAAACAATCATAAACATCATTCCAAATTTCTTTCTCTTAAAGGTTTATTTCATTGATGCCCTTCATTCTTTCAAGTTTGTTATATTAGGTATTATCCTCTATAAATTTGTATTCCCTTGCATATAAGTTACCTTTTTAGGTTTTTAACTTTGATCCTTCTTTCAACTCAAACTGCCCTTTTTGGGTTTTCAGTCATGAGTCCTCCTTCATTTTTTATTCATCTTTTTTTTTTTTGGAAATATTTGACTTCAACTTTCTTCTTTCTTAAATTCTATCTTCTTGAAATTTGAACTATTACTTCATTCACTTTTTACCCCAGGCTCTCATCTCCGAAAAGCACATTAGACGCTTTCAAGGCTTTGGAAGATATCTTTATTTTGCTCCCTAGTGTAAAAGATGATCCCTACAAGGGTTTATTTTTGAAACAAAAAATTTAATAGGCTCGAATGGGTGGCAAGTGGATAATTTTTCTACATGTGAAGGATAGAGAAAGATGGTTGTTCATCATTTCAAACATGATCATTTAGTTAAAAGAGCTAATTATTTGGAGAAAGAGATAAATTTTTTTTTTTGCTTTTATGTTATAACTATAAATTTTTTTTGCGTGATTGATGCCTCCATCTTATTTTTCACTCAAAGTTCTTATGATGGTGAAGATTAAGCTGTATGGGATATCCTAAAATTTGATCACACAGGTCACAAACAGGCTTATTTTAGTTTCAATTGTCTAGCATTTTTGGTAAAATGAGGGAAAAAGGTATTTATGCATGAAACAAATTATCTTAGGTGATAAGGAATTTTGCTTCTTTTGGTCAATATGTCTTAAGATGTGGAATAGGAGTTACTTGAGAGAGAATGTTCAAACATTTTTTGTGTCTATTGTTGTTGCAAGAACTTGGATGGTTCAATCAGATTGGTAAAATTTGACACACATTAAGTTGCCAATTAAAAGCTTGCAAAAGTATTTTGCTTGGTTTTTGAAATTCAAAATGAATTTTCAAAATTGGCCTCTATTGTTCGTTGCCCATATAGAAACTCACCTTTTAGGTACCATGAAAATTTAGTTTCTAAGTCTAACTCATGCCTCTTAAAATAATAGATCAAAAAATGGTTGGTGGAAAAAATGATTTTTGAATTAAATCTATTCCAATGATGATCATCAATTGTTTGAAGACTCGCAAGACAATTTTTGGCCTTATTCTCATAATCCAGAAATCAAATTATGTGGGGATTTTTTTTATTTGAAATAGTCTTTAAACAAAAAAAATTGTCATACTATTTTTCTTGAAATATCTATTTACACAATGTCAGAATAGAATATAAAACCCAAACTAAATAAGGAAAACCTCTTTTGTTAGTGTTGAAATTCAAATTTAGTGTATCAGAATAGAAAAGCCTCAAGTTGATCTTTCAACACCACCAACATTAAATAGAACATACATATGATGTATGAATTTGTGAATGCAACAGACATGTTTGAAGGGTACCCAATACTTGCAAAAGATTCCAAGTTAAGTGTTGAACCACATCATGACAAATTTGGTTTTACAGCATTATAGTCTTGACAATTTTCTACTTCAACATTGACTCCACTACACTATACTCACTGTGCTTGTTGACTTTGAAAAACTCACAAGCCTTATTTTTTGACATAAGCTTCTTATACTAGGCCTCTGGGTTTGTTTCAACAGGCCTTTTTCTTTTAGGACTTCTTTTCTTTCCTTTGCCTTTTCTACCCTCTCAAACCTAGCTATATTTCTCTTTTTCCATAGCTTGAAAATTAGAGCGGGTATTAGATCTATGTGAAATTGCTTGACCAAACTTTTTTGGCTTCGCTATCCTTGAACCTTTTTTTATTAATCATAAATTAGAGCACATGTTATAATTATTGTTGCCATTGCTACCATTAATATTGGTGTTAATTATTAATACAATGAACGTAATGCAATGCAAAAAAAGTATTGCTTTGGATCAATCTAAGCAAAAAAAGCATTCATTAACCATAGAAATCCTTGTACATCATCCAATTATTGTTGCATTGAAACCATAAAAACACCTAATTTGAGCATATTACTCCCTAGCTTCACATAAGAAACTCAACAAATGTTAAGTGCTATACTAAGTTGGTACTACCTCCTGCTTTAGTTTTTCAACTCTGTCCACCATTTTATTGGCTTTTTGCACCACCTTGTAGATTTGTGAAGTAAAATGCTCAATGTACTATTGCTTTCCTAAACTCTCTGCTCTTCACATTTCTCAAGCATCCACTTTCATGTTACAAGTATGGGCCTAATAATTCTCCCTCTTTTGCCATTCAGTCAAAATCTTATCTATGTGATTTTGATTGTTGACCAATTGAAACTTCAAGCTCATTAATTCCTGTTCCAAAGCGTTTTTCTCATTTTGCAAATCAAAGTTCCTATTCTGTTCCTTCTTTAATTTAGCTTTTACCTTCTTGTTTTCTTTTTGGCATATGGTTACCTTTGCAGAGACTTCTAAAAACTTTTCTTTCCATGTGTGCTATTCTTGGGTAATTGCAAAGATCACTTCTTTGTTTTCTCAAGCTCTATTCTTCAATACTCCACCATCTTTTTTAATTCTTCCATATCCTTCTTAGATCCCCTCGAGGGTCTAATGGTCAACCTTAATCTCTTATTTTCTTGATGAAGATCTTGCAAATCTTTTTTCAATACCTTTTGTTCCTTGGTCAGCTTCTATACTGTATCATCTTCCATCATCAAATCATACTTCAATTGGTTAAATTGATCTATCATTGCCATCTTCTTTCTTTCAATCTTGACCTCTCATTGGGTGATATCAAGATTCAACAATATCAACCTTAAAATATGAGTGGGTTACTTATCTAAAATATCAACTTGTCAAGGCCTATCTTTATTAACCCTTTTTATTCTTTATGCAAGATACCTTTTTGCTATATTCTCTGTAAATTTGGCTAGGCTCATCCTGGTTAACCTATTTCTATGCCTGGATGACTTCACAGACTTTTTTCATATAACTAGGTGACCTACATCAAATTCGAGTGAATTGAGTCCATGAGTTATAGGGATGAGCTAACGCAAGTCATATTGTCTTTGAACCATAAGAGATGCATAACTTATAGCCCCCCAGAACCCTAACAATGGTACCTATGGCTTGTCTTCGTAACTATACAAAATGGTCATAGGAAGCATCCATGGTGCCCTCAATGTTACATCCTCACTAGTAAGCTTTAGAAAGAATGACATCCATTAACCTTTTGTTCGATCCCTCTACTATTTCGTGGTGACAAACTTCTTGAACGGAATAAAATGGATGGAGAATGGCTGAAATGATATCTTTTATTTTCCCTAAAAGTGACTCTAAGCCTAATAAAAAGCATATGAGGACATCTTATGAATCGTCTCTTACCCTTCATTCGACAAAAATTAGGTGATCTAATAGTCTCTGCTAGAATATGAAGGGTTTATACCTTTATCCAATAGCTCAAAAAAATGGATCACTAATGCTTCTATATGTCCTAATACCTTAGAGATTATCATCAACTCATACACAACCAAAGTGAACACATCTAACCCTTGACCAGTATCAATATGCTTCTTTATATGCTCAAACATAAAAGTTGATGGAATAGTCTTAACCTCATTCTTTTCCTTTTTATGCTTGTCTATCTCCTCGACCTTTATTTGCATAATCTTGGCTAACTTTTTTCTATATTTGGTAGTCTTTTACTTTTTGCATTAGATCTTGTCTTGATTAGCAGACTCTATTCGAAGTAAAGATAAATGTTCTTCAATTATGTGGCCAAGTTTTGTTGGTTAAATATGAAACACCGATAAGATGGATCCCAAAATTGTATCGAAACCTAACTAGTGCCTTGTCAATCTTCACTAATAGGAGGAGTGCAATAGCCTCATATTTCTTCAAAAAAGACTCTTTTTTTACTCCCTATTGTTGCTATATAGAATCTAACTTGGCTACTCATTTTGACTCAAATCCATGTGCACCAACTTTGGAAGTATAGACACATAACTGACCCTTCAGCAATCTCTTTCTTTTCCTTGAGTGCTTCTAATTGGCTTTTGACTTCTAAATAATTATTGCTGGAGGCTGATACTACTTATGGCTTTATGAGTGCTTTCTTTACTATTGAATGATCCAAAACAAATATCCTCTTTACGAAATATAATGCCTATATGATGTATGCAACAAGATCAAAAGCAATAAAAAAATTAAATAAGTCAGTAATGTTAACAAATAAATAAATAAATAATCAAGCATAGTATATAACATAGCAGAATATACAGTGTCCTAGCTTTAGGTAAATTTTTGAAAAAGACAGCATGGCTCTATTCTAGGCTGGATCCTTAGGGCTCATGATATGCTGGGTTAGGACTTATATGTGTAAAGTTTCCCAAACTATTCCTTACATCATCATCCATCATAGAGTAGTAAGGCTCCCTAATCCTCACCCATTATAGGCTACTAATGGAAAGGTTCAATTTGAGTGAAAGTGTTTCTCTAGCAAATGTAGAGGTTATCACTTGATGAGAGCGTAACTACTTCATTTTCTTCTAAAGAGGATGGAACTGAGGTCTAGAGCTCATGCATGTAAGTGAATATGCAAAGATGTGCAAAGTGATGTATTAATCAAAATAACATAAATAAATCATAAACACCAAATCAAAGCAAAGTAATAACTAACATACAATTTATTTTATTTATTAACTTATGTGTATATATATCATTTTTTTTAGAAATTAAGGTAAAGGGAACTAAATTAAATATAAATTAAAAAGCAATTGAATCCAAAATTTTTAGTAGTGTATAATTAAAATTTTTGGCTTGACTCTTTGCTAGATGTAAAAGTTTAAAAATCATGAAAAACATGGGGAGTCACCACTAATCTTTTTTAGGGTGTGATTGGCCACTCAAAAATTTTATCTTTTAATAAAACAATATAAACAGGTTTAAAGCTTTACTGAAAAGATAATTTTGGTCTACAAAAACAAAATTAGGTTTGAAAGTCAATTATACGTGGGGAAGGATTAGCACCCCCATAGTGCCCATAGAATTGGTACCAATTAATCATGCACTATTTGTAATTTTAGAAAAAAATGGTTTTTTACATGAAATTTAATTATAATTCCCTTTGTTTGTAAGAAATAAAACTGGTTTTAAAAAATATTTATTTAGGAATATTATGAAAATCTTCAAATTAAAGAAATACCTTCAAAGTCTCCGACATAAAAGCAGAATTCGAAGATAGTCTTTCCATTTGAGATTTATCATAACATTCCTTCTAAAAAAAATAAAAAAATAGCACTTTTTATAAATGATAATTATTAATGACTCTGTAACATCTAGGCAGAATACCAATCAATTATATTTCATGAAATGCTATTTTAATTTTATTTATTCAAAACTAAAAATTTTAAGAAAACTTTTTATGTAGTAAAAAAAACTAAAAATAATATAATTAATATTAACATCAATAATTAGAACAAACATTTATATGCATCATGGATGTGCACATTAGCCTAAAAATGAGATGTATACAAATAATGATCAAATGTGAATTTAGAAATCATGTTTTCAAATATAAATAGACCACGTTGACTCTCCAACATCTAGGCAAAGTTTGGGTTAAAATCCCGTCCTGTTATTTTTATTGTTTTATATTTTTATAATCATGGTTATAACGAAACGAATTTATTTTTGAGCTATTCAAAATGTATGAAAATTCTTAATGAAATAAAATTTCCTAAATAACCTAACATATAGCAGCATTTAGGAACAAATTTTTTCATAAAAGGTTTTCATGCGACTCTTTAGAAATTTAAAACAAGTTTGAGATTTTAGTTAGGTTTGGGTTCAAATTTTAAGAATTTATGAACCTATCTAAAAACATACATATATATAAGTATCATAAATGAGGACATTAATTTGAAAATGAAACATATGCCAATGATAATCAAATACAAATTTAAGAATCGGGTTTTCAAATATAAAAAGATCACCTGAACTCTCCAACATTTAGATAGAGTTTGGGTGTGAATTTTTTTATTTAAAATCTTGTTATATTATTTTTATTATTTTTTTATAATCATGGTTTTAACAAAGTGAATTTATTTTGAGTTGTGAAAATGTATGAAAATTCTTAACAAAATAAAATATCCTAAATACCCCAATATCTAGGCGACATTCGGGAATAGATTATTTCATAAAAGGTTTCCATGCAAATCCTTAAAAATTTAAATTGGATTTAGGGTTTTATGAAATTATGCATGCAACAAGAACAAATTACATAAATGCCAATATTGAATGCATGATAAAAGCATGACCAAAAAGCAAACTAATTACAAGCCTATGCATTTACAAAACTAAATTGCAAACAAGTTTCGTATGAAAATTCAAGAGAAAAATGGATTAAACATAACAAACTTTTGAAATTGGTTTGAATGTTCCACCATTTTGTTCTTTAGAAATCTAACCAAATAAACATAACAATCAGCCAAACAACTCATTCAACTATCATTTTTTCGTTGAAAAATTAATCCAACACATTGAATGTTTAGTAAACATGATAAACACAAAAATCAAATACGTAAAATCAAGCAATATTTGGCCACAAATGGATGAGCAAGTTTTGGCCAAGCAAAGAAACTACCTTGGTCGAATACTCTATGGCATTTCCCTAAGCAATCAACATTTCATTTCATTCAAATATCCATTGAATATCACAAATTTCATCATATGAAGGCATCTACAATAGATGAGGATTTTCATCAAGGATATGATGAACTAAGAAGAGAAAAAATCATGGAGTCAACATTTAAAGCCAAACAACATTCTCATATCACATTCTACCTAAACTTTATATAAACAACAAATAAACTTACCATTTAATTGTTACAAATAACCTTCAATAGTAAGGGCAACATCAATGGAGGACCAAAGGAGGTTCGGCCATGGTGAGGTTGTTTAGCCAAACCTCTAAAGGCCAAAATGGTGGATTGGAAATTTTTTGTTGCTTGGTTTCTTGTTTCAATCCAAACTATTAGCTAATTGGATGTAAGTTGATTAAAGCTTAGTAAAAAAAAAATCAATGAAGAATTACCACTTTCTTAAAAAAAGAAATAAAAAATAAAAAAAGTAAATGATATAGAGGATATGATGAATGTTATGGAATGGAAAGATGAAGAAAAAAAAAGGAGACGAATTTTACATACTCCAAGCTTTTCACAACTTTCTTTCTTTTGTTCTTGATTTTTTCTTTCTTTACTTTTTTCACCAGTTCCCCTCCCTTTAAACAACTTTTTTTCTTGTTTTATAAAACATTTTTTTGTTTTAAAAAAAAATTAAGTCTTTGAGTTTGAATAGAAAACACATCCCCATGTGAATAATGGTAAGCGAGAGACAAAAATGAAAATTAAACATCATGCAGAAACATCAAACAGGGAAAAAAAGAAAAAAATAACAAAAAGCTTCAATCCATCTCAATGCAAACAACTATCAGCTCTTGTTTTGGACTTTATTTGCCTACTTAAAAAACAAACTCCCATTTGATGTCAATGATCCATATACAACTAGAAAAAGATCATTAAAAACATGTATAAAGAAAAAACAAAGCTGGCATACCAAATGAAGAACTAACCCCTTTCATGCTCTAAAAATGGTTGGTATTTTTTGGTTCAAAAAATGGCAATTATCTTCTTCCCCTGGTGCGTGCAACATGCCCTCTCTCCTCAATTTTTGGTTTTGCTACTACCATGCCTGTCATTGCTTGCTACATGCCCTTTACTCATTTCGTTGCTCATGGCACTCATTTCTTTCTTAATGTTTTTCTATTATAATTTTTTTAGCTATTTTTTCCCTTTTATATGCATAGTTTTTTATACTTTGTATATTCTTTGTTCGTGTTCCTCCTTTTACTTTTTTGGTTTTCCTGCCTTCATCACCTTTTTTCTGTGGTTTTCCCTTTCTTTTCGTTTCAAAACTACCAACCTTTCTCTTACCATTTCCTCTCTTACTTTTCTTTTATTTTTTCACCTCTCTTTTTCATACCTGCTGTAACTTTGTTTTCTTTCTCTTTTCCTCCTTGAACCTATTTTCTGCTACCCTTTTCTTTCACACCTAAACCTTTTCCTTTCCATGTGTAACTCTATTTTCTTCTTTTGTGATTTTTTTTGTTTTCTTTTTCAAGAAAACTCCTCTCTTTTGTTTTTCCTTTGGTAGACCTCCCCTCTTTTCTTCGGTAGCCCCTTCTTTTTTTTTCTCCTATTGCCCTCTCCCCTTTGTAAAGAAGAGAGCCCCTTAAAAAAAAATTTGTTTCTTGATGAATATAGTCCCTTGGATCAAATCTCATCCAATGGTCAAAGTTTTTTTCTTTTTTTTTTTTCAAAGAGCAATCTTTAACTATTGGATCAAGATTTAATAAGAGATCTAATGGTTTGCATTCTTCACTGTAAAGGTTGAATTTTTATAGCACCTAAACCAAATGAAAAGACCATTTTACCCTTAGTATAAAGTTTTTGGTATTTAGGCTATTTTCTTATAAATCAATGTTCCCATGCTCATTTTCAGGATTTCAAAGCACACAAAATCATGAAATATTATGAAAGTAAGATTTGAAAATTTGCATGAAAATCCAAGCTCGAGAATTCTAAATTATGAAAATACCCCTAAAGGATTTTTTTTGTAATTTCATCCCTTCTAGGGTATTGCTGTGATTTTGAATGCGTTTGAAATCATAAAATATTATGAAATTAAGATATGAAAAGTTTCAGGAAAATCTAAGCTCTAGAAAGCCAAATTACAAAAATACCCTTGAGGGGTATTTTCGTAATTTTACTTCCCTAAATGCAATAAAAAATTTTTAATGTTTTAAAAATAACCAATTTTAACTTTTGAACCACATTGATTCCAATTAGGTTGTGAATTTTGAGAATCGACCTGGGTTTTATCCATTTTGATTATGTTTTGTGTAATTTTGACTTTGTTTGACTAATTTTAACTTTATTGATCAAGTTTGATTCGATTTGACTCGAGTTGACATTAGGCCCCCAAATGGGCTAATTTGTGAGCCTTTATAGGTTGTAAATGATCCTCCTAAATGGTTTATGTAATGGTCCTATATTAAAGGTTTTGGCCCTTGTTCGTAAATGAGTCCTGGAAAATCATGTTAAAAATATTTCGGATAAAATTCGGTGTCTACAATCATTAGTAATGCCATCTTGCTTAAAGGTATCACAAATTTCTAGAAAATTTCCTAAGTAAGCATTAGGATCTTCACTGGTAAGACCACTAAATTGGATAGACATTGACCATCTAATACTTGTTAGTAGAGCATTGGGATCGGCACAATATCTTTATGCAAAGTTCTATTATCTATGGGGCCCATGGTTTTGAGTGGGAATAGGTATTCCTAGTCTTTCCTTCTTAAAGTTCCTAATGGTTTTCTCAATTTTAGGGTCCAAAAGAATCAGATCAAGGCTCCTAATCCTATACATGTTCCAATCATAGAATAACCAAACATAAGACGAAAAAATAAAGATAAAATAAATAACAAAAAAATATTTACAAAATATGCAAAACTCGATAATACCCTACCATATACACTACTAATATTAAACCTAAACTAAATTGCCAATCCCTAGCAATCGCACCGAAAAACTTGACTCAAATTTCCTAGTCTACTGCAAGTGGACAAGTCGTATAAGTAATAAAGTTGGAAGTAATAGAGTATCGTCTTTACAGGGATTAAGTGCTAAACTTAGGGCTAAGTTCTATTTCTACACCTACTATATTTAGTTAATTGAAAAGTTTTGTTTTTCTACTTATCCTACATGAAATTAAATGTTACTAAATCTTTAAAAACTAATTACTACAAATTATGGAAAGGTAACTAACTAAAGACTAAACCTACTAAATATAGAAATTGCTAAAAATAAAAAGTTTCTAACAATAAAAATTTATACCAAAATTAACTAAAGCATGAAATAAAACTAATCATAGCTAAAACGTAAATTAAACACAACAAAAAGATAAAATTAAATTATTTTAAAAGTAAATTAAACTAGAAATTAAAATGCATGAAATTAACTTAAGTTCCTAAGCGACTTACTTACCAAAATGCCAAATGAAAATGATTGAAATTTGCACAAACATTGAAACAAGTCGTATTAACATAAAATAGACTTAAAATGAAGCAAATAACCTATAGGGCCTACATGTGAAAATCGAACATAATGGAAATAACATGGTATGCAAAATAGAAATATAAAATGTAGATGTAACCTAAAGCCCAAAATGTTATGAAAATAAGAACTAACTTAAAGGAATTGTAAAAACTAGGTTTATAGGCTTAAATTAGACTTAAAAGTAAAATGAAAACATGTAGAAAAGCATCTTGAAAAATTGTATAAAAAAACCTGAAATAGTGAGCTAAAATTAAACTTGGAAACTAACTTACTTTAACTAACCTAGTAAGCTAAATGTTGACAAAAGTAAAAATACCTAATTGTTACATGAAAGCCAAAATTACCAAATGAAAATAAACTAGAAATTGAAGGAAAAATTCATAACACCAAGCAAAAACCAAACATAATATAAATAAAAACTGGGTTGAAGTCGAATAAGAAAAGCTAACCTAACCTCAGGACTTATCAACCTAAATATTAGCTAATCTAAATAAACCTACATGAAACTTGAAAACCAATAGCATAAGATTAAAATACACTTAAAAATAACAAAAATTGAACAAAATATGAATGAAAGCTGATTTAAATATGCGTGATGGAAATGCAAGATAAAAGTAAGAAATGAGCATCTTCGACTAAAGCACTCAATCAAACATGTAAAGAACTTATAAACATAAAACAAGATCAAAACACTAAATAAACAACTTGCATATGCAATAAAAGAATATAATTAGAACTGGTAAAAAACTAAAAAGTATCAAATGTAAAGAGCTGAAAATAACAAGCATATAGAAATATGCTGTTATTAGGTTACTTTATGGCATTATGTTTCCTTCACTTGTCTTCTTATGCCATATATGTTAGAGAACATGAAGAAAGAGTTCCTCCTTTAAAGTTCAACCATACAGGAGATGAAGCTTTTGGTTTAGGCCTTTGAGCCACCTCACTAGCACGAGGGTTCTTCAAACCTTTGAAAAAATTGGACTTGTGGTTTTATGGATCACCATTAGAGGCCAAATATTTAAGTGGCTTAAAGTCTTGGGATTCCATGGTGTTCAAGCAAATTAAGGGTTGTTCTAACTCAAAATTATAGTATCCTTGAGTTAAGATATGATTATAATTATATGGATGATTATTGAATTATTTTTAACTTCACTTAGTGCTATCTAGATCCTAAGAAAGGTTTTAGTTTTGTATTCTTAAATTTATGCTTTTAATTTTGCTACTGTTGTGCATGAATGTTCTTTGAGCATGATCTAAAACCCAACATTGTCTACATTCTTATCTTTCCATATTAGTCTTGCAATTTTCATATTAACCCTTTTCAGATCATGTTTGCCTTGGCCAAGGATTTATGGCTAATATCAACCGAGTACATGTGAGATATGTCCCTTCATATCACTTAGGGTGAAGAATCCTCTCCAAATTACTCATCTATTTCTATATGCTTCATAGCATACCCAAAGACATTTTTTCAGGCATTAGGTGACTTAACCAACATAGACGCCATCAAAGTATGACAATTCACATACAAAGTGACTTGGTATCAAAAGTCAAAGGATTATTTACATTGTTGATAGATGATAGTATATTTCATAAACACTTATGTGAGATTTCAAATGGAAATCTCATACCAGGTTATATTCAATGAACTTGTTCTCTAACAAGCACCTAAATGCTATCCATGAATATCTTTATATTTCAACTTATTAGATCAGTTGCTTACTTCACAAGGTAAGAGGCTTAACGTGCATTGGTGTTTGAGCATTGTTGATGCCCTTATTTTCAACAATATAATGACTAGGAACATATTTAAGAAGACTTTGATTCATAAGTATCTCATAATTATATCCTTATATACTTCTTTTGCAACGCCTAACTTGTTTCAAGGACTTTACCTGCATAAGTCATAAATAAGAAATTATTCTATTATGGAACTTATGGATAAAGAAATACCTCATACATTAAATAAATCAATAATGTATAATATATGAAAATAATGACTAATGAGTGTTTCTATAACCAATCTTGATTGGCTTGCAAGGCTTACACTGACATCTTTCAGTCACCTTACCTAATTTTTCCATCTTGATAGAGGAAATGTGTGATTACATTGCATTTATCATGAAATTGGGATAAAGGTGAATAAATAAATGATAAAATTCATAAAAGATCTTTACACTATTTTGTAAAGAATTTTGAGAATAGTTAAAATGATTGGGAATGATGAGACAAATTAAAAGGGTGATGATCTTAATAACTCTAAACTAAATTCTCAAAAAAAGGATATAAATTTAGAATTTGGAAAATGGAGTTGATAAATGATCATGGAAATCAATTAATCAATAAAGCTTGCTAGCCAACTTTAAGAGTTATGAGTGTTGAGAAGCTAAAAAGGAAAAGGATTGGAAGATGAAAGATAAGAAGACATGAAAAGAGTTTTGAAAATCTTTCTGTTTACCACAATTAAGGATATATAATATTGGTTTTATTGCATCATTGCATTAATTCATTGCATACATTTGGAAGATGAAAAGTGGAAATTTAGGTTTTTGAATTTTGAAGTTGAAAAATGAGTCATTTTCTAAGAAAAGAATTTTGAATTTGTCCATTAAAGAGAGTTCTGCAAGGAAAAGTTGTAAAGATGAAAGAAATCTTTTCTAAAATATGGTTTTTCAATATGAAGGCTTTTAAAGTGTCAATGCATCTATTGGGGTAGAGCCTTTTTGAATTTTTAGAATTTCAATGCATTTATTAAGGAGGAAGTTTCAGTTAAAAATTTTCAAGTTTCAAGGCCTTTGTTAGGAATGAGCTTTTTTATTAATATTTTTAAAGTTTCAATGCCATTGTTAAAAAAGGGCTTTTCAATTAAGATTCTTAGAGTTCCAATGCCTCTATTATAAGGAGTCTTTTTGAAAATTCAAAGTTTTAATGCATTTTCTAAGGAGAAGCCTTTATGAATTTTTGAAGTTTCAAAACCATTATTAGGGATGAGCATTTTGGTTTTTTCCTTTAATTAAGATTTTTAAAATTTTAGTGCATCAATTGAGGAAGAGCAATTTTCAAATTTTTAAGGTTTTAATTTCTTGTTGCAGGAGGGGACTTGTACATAATGGTTGTCTTTTGGTCTTTGTACAATTCCTATGTCATAGAACACATGCAAAGAAAGGCAACTATAAACACTTCATTTTGTTTGAGATCTTTCAAACATTCTTGGGCCTTGAATTTTAAAATGATATTGGGCTTTAGAGATGCTCTAAATTAATTACGATTCAATCAAGTTTTAAGCTCAAAATTGAAAAGCCCCACAGAATTTAAGAGAAATCTATATTAAATTTGATATATTCATTGACCAAAGATTCTCTTAGTGATTTTGGATTTGAATCCCTATATAAGCACCTTATCAATAACACAAGAAGAACAACAAGTGATAAAAAAGGCAAAATAGCACATCTAGAGGCAAAACACTGAAAGAATTTCAATTTTGGGGTTAGTTTTAAAGTTTTGGGTTTCGAAATTATGGGGAATAAGATTTTTCTTAGATTTATTTATGGGTTCAAGATTTACCTGTATGAAGAATTGAAGTGAAAAATAGGAATTTTTTTTTTGGGTTTTTTGAATTTTTTTGGTTTAACTTAAAATTTTCAACTAGTTTTGAATATTCTGACATTGGTTTCTTCAAATTGCAATCGAAATCTAGAGATTTTTATGTTTTTGGCAAGTTTTTTAGAGAGAAAAAGGAGAAAAACAAAGAAAAGAGAGAAAGAGAAGAAGAAAAGTAAAAAAAAAAATTATATTTTTGGCTTTAATACATGTGGAGAAACAATGCCATTTAGGTGAAGAAGATAAAGACTTGACAACCTATGCATTGATCCAATTGGATATCTAACTTGATCGTAGGTTTTTTTTTGTTTACTATTTTATTTTATTTTTACTCTAATTAGTTTTATTTTTATTTGAATTTTTTATTTGTTAATTTTATTTTATTTTCATTTTTAAATTTTGTTTTAAATTCTATCTTTTAATTCTTTTTTTAACAATTATGTTTTTCCTTGCAATTTTGATTTTATTTTGAAGACGAAAATGAAAAAAAATAATGTTGTGATATTTAGAAATTGTAAATATGTTTGCATAATTTTTTTTATAATTATTTTGTATAAATTTTGAAAAAATGGAAATTCTTTTGTGGATGAAATTTTAAGAATGTACATGCATGTATTATTCTTTGAAAATTTTAAGTGAGAATATTTTTCTAAAATTCAATCAAGGTGTTGAAGGATTTTAAGAAAATTAGCAATATAAAGCATTTTCATTAATTTGTAAATAAATAAATAGAATTAAAATAAATTACTTTTCATAAAATTTTTAATAAATGTGACGATAATTTTTCAAGAAAATGGACATGTTACTTGATAACTTTGAGGTGAGGAGTTTTTTAGAGTTTTGATCAAGGTGTTGAGGAAACCCAAAAAATATATCTAATATTTAAATATCGAGTTAATAAATTAAATAAATAAGGAGAAAAATCATTTTAATTAAGGCTTAGACAAGTGATTGTTGCTTTTTAATGCTTGTGAGTGCCTTAGGACCCTGTTTTACTCAGGGATGTTCTTTCTGTATTCAAATCTTTTTATTGATGAAATTTTTTATTGGCTGAGTAAAAAAAAGTAATAAAGTGATGAGTGAGTATCATTCCTCTGAGGATGATATGAGGAAATGGGAGAAATCCAATTACAGAAATTGTACATTCTTGCTTTATATTCAAACAATGGTTATAAGATGGTTGAGAATACAAATAAATAAAAACATTCACTATTAGGTAAAAATTGAACATGCTAAGGACATGGGATAAGTATAGCCAACAAATAAAGGATGTGAAGCTGAAACATGAGTAGCAAATATAGATACGCAATGATGCAAAACATGAGTAGCAAATATAGATATACAATTTAATTTAGTACGATAACAAAATGACTTTAGTGAGTCGAAATTACTAAATGAAATTATTAAGATTACTTAAATGCTTCTTAATTGTTTGACATGTAATGACAAATAGATTTAACCTAAAATGTATGAACCTTAAGAGCATGAACTAATGCCAAATCAATTAACTAAACTTAAAATAAAGTGAGCAAACAAGAAATCATCATAGGGACATGCTTAGGATAGAAGTCAAGGAAAGCTTGTAAAAGGAATGCTTGTGAACTATTTAGGTCAAATAGGATTAGGATTCTATAAAATAAAATTGAAAGTGAATGGAAACGAAGGATAGCCAAATGTACTTGGGGATGGAGTTGATGTTTGCAAAAACTAGATTGAACTTGAAATGTGCAAATAGAACAATAATGGTGCTTGAAAACCAAAATAACATTTTTAAAAAAAGCTTGATTACATACTTGGCAAAATGTAAAAGAATGCTTAAAGAAAAACTTATTTGTAACTTGAAAAAAGCTATAACAAAACTTTAAAATAACTTGGTTGGTCAGTTAGCCCAACTGAAGTACAAAAAACCATAAAACTAGAAAAAATGTCATCTAAAGAAAGTGGAGAAGAGAGGTATAAAATGGTGTGTTTTCTCTGTTATCAAGCTAGTCTATTTATAGTGAAAGAGCTATAGGAGGAGGAATGATTCTAGACAATTTTGTACTACCACAAACCCTTTCAAAATTCAAAAGTTTTCCATTTCTGTGGGAGACAAATGTTGACTAAGCGTGCATTCAATCTAGCTAGCAACTTGTGAGGTGCATTCCTTGCATTTGGTTGGACCATATTTGCTAAAATATTGCGTGCTTTCCTTGTCATCAATTTTGAATTTGAATAGGAAAGACGGGAGAGCTAGATTCAACCAATTTGTAAATATTCTCCTAATCTCCATTAATCTTTTTCACTTATGCTTGATTTCTTCCAAAATTCAAATGACTCTTTAAGAAATCAACCTTCTCTTACTTGGGCCGAATGCATTTGGTGGAATAAGCCTTCTAGGTTCGACCTTTAGTGTGGAATTGAATATTAGGAGTTGTCAACTTGGCTGAATGTTGGATGCATCAAGTTTGCATGGTTTCCTTCATGCACTTCAAGTACTTCATGCAATGACGTTTCAAATTTGATCCAGTTTGTTTAAAAAATGCATCAAGAAGTTGCCAAATTTCAACTTTCTCCAAAATTTCCTACAAAATAGAGAATCATGCTTATTAGGAGTAAAAAGAAGCATAATTCAGCTAGAGCATGGTAAAACTACTCAATTGAGCTTTAAAATGTAATATGGAAAACTATCTTTTATAGAGTTATCAACAAGATAACAAAAGATTAATCTGGTACTATTATATAGGTGTTTTAGGGATGTCATAACCTTCATCATGTGTAAGAGAATTCTAAACCTGATTCTGTTTAAGAAGACCATAACCTATTCTTTTTGGAGACAGATAATCAAGCTTAAGATATCTTTAAAAAGAATAAACTCAATTAGGTTACCAATCATACCTAAATAAAAAGATTAGATGCGACTCTATATCTTTTGTGCCTAACATTAGGTTCTCAGACTTGCACGTTATACAACCAAATGGTATAATCAATTGGACTGAAGTCGTATCCATTCTTGGAACTATGTGGCAAGAGCTTTCTTGGCCTAACACATGAGTATGAATTATATGGTGCTTAATAGGCTATCCTTGCAAAATATAGGAAAAAAATCCAATGAAAGTTTCAAAGGATATGCCTAAAGGTGGAGAGACCTAATTACTCATGTACAACCATCCTTTATTGAAAAATGACAACATGTTGCTTGTTAGGACTCTACAAATACCTTAATATGACGAGCTTGTTGGTAATGCCATAAAGAACTATGAGGATATGGTTCTATCCAATGAAATGATAGAGAATTGTTGAGTTGCTTCTGTAAATATATAGATTGAAGAATAATATAAAGGTGAGTAGAGTATCATTCCCACGAGGATTATAAAAAAAGTTATACTAAGTACGAAATTGAACAACCTAAATTATATTCAGAATATTGAGTTTTAAGCAAATTAACTAAACTACTATGTAAATAATAATTAAATTATGTAATAAACTAAACATTAACACTAGTAAACCAAAATTAAATAGGAACATAAATTGAAATTTTACTTATCAAAACAAAAACTAGAATTATCATGCAACATTAATATATCGAAACAATGATAAAACGTAAACTTTACATGTATGCAACTTAACTTTAGGTAAACTAAAACTAACAAGAACACAAAGCTGAAATTAAACTTGGATCAAATCTAATTATGCATTAACTAAATCTTACTTTCAAATTAGAATGCATGAAACACAAGAAATTTAAAACCGAAGCTAGTGCCCTAAACCGAAACATACAACAATTAAAACTAAATGCTATGAGCAAAACATTTGAGGAGTTTGAATCATGCAAAATAGAGTCAAACTTTTAAATAAAATGCAAGAACCAAAGCTGAATAAATGCTGAAAATTAAACTCCAAATAACCTACTAAAAATTAGAAAATTAAATGGAAATATATTACTATAATTTAAAGGAATACAAAACTAGAAAGAATTCAAAATTTGAAAATTTAAATTTTATGATCTTGAAAATTGAAACAACTTGTGGGAATCAAAAATTGAATCAAAAATTTAAAAAGCATAAGAGAGACTTTTAAGAACTTTAAACTGAATTTGAAATTGAAATTGAAAAAACTTGAAAACTGAAATTGCAAAAACATAAACTTAAATTTTGTTTTTAAAGAAAGCTTAAATAAGGTTTACAAAACTTAAAGAAGCTAGTGAAAATTAATGAGAACTTAAATAAAACCTAATGCTAAAAATTGGTCTGTCACCCCAACCTATGCTGTCTTCATTTACAAAGCTTACTATTTATAGAGTAAAAATTCTCCAAGAGGTCTTTTAAGAGGGGGTGACATTATGATAAGTTTTAGTGATGAAGTCTTGAGTTACTTTGTCTCCTAGAATTTTCCTATGTGGAAAATCTTGATCTTCATTTAGATTTAGAATTTAAGAGTTTTAAGAGTTAAAATTCAACTTGTCTTCTTTGATTTCTTAGAGGCAAAGTAATTCTAATTTAGTTTTGATTCTTTCTTGCTTGCAAAATAATAATCTTCACCCTTTAATTCTTCAAATTCTAGCTCAAATAATCCTTTCCAAAACTGAATTTAACTTGAATTAATTTAGATCAAATAATCTTATAAAATTCCAACTCAGCTTAGTTTCAAAAATCAAATCTAGCTTGAATTTAATTCTACTTCAAGCAACTTATATTCACCTTAACTTCAGTTATGCACTAGCAACTTGCACCTAGCTTTCATGTAGCATCCATGCAATGTTAATTCAACTAAGACTTAAAAACCAAGACTAATTATTTCTATGTAATTTTATGTAGTTTGCTTCTAGCTAGCTTTTGTCCTTGCATCTAGTCTTCACATCACTCTTTTAGCTAAGACTCCATGTAAATTTTGGTTCTAGCTTTTTGAAAACAAACTTTAAATTTTTACTTTATCATTATCCTACTCAGCATTTACTTGTCGTAGTTAAATCCAATCAGCAACCATCTAATCCAAAATAATTCCATGCATGCGCTCTTACATAGAATTATATGGATTAATGCTGGGCAATAAGTCCACACACAAGAATAGCTCATAAATGGAAATTGATGATTAAAATTTTCAAAAGTTCAGAAATTGTCACTCAACAGAATTATGATTAATAGTTAAAAAAAGCTCACCACCAAGATTAAATCACTTAATGATATGGAAATTCAACATCCAAAGTCTATTAATCAAAGAGATAGAACTAATTAACTCACCATTCAATGGGAAAAAACCAAGGAGATACAGAGTTGAAAGATTATAATATTAAAGAGACTATATTCTTAAATTAAAAAGTCAAAGTCTTCCTTCTTTCTACCTAAGACCTAAAAGAAATACTAACGAATGGAACAATCCTACAAGCATAAGATATTATGAAAATAAATCAACAATGCATATATCTAATCCATCATTGGAGCCTGGAATCAATGGAATATAACATAATCAAACAAATTCCTTAAATCTTGCATAGATTTGACGAGATGACCTATCTGTGATAAATTAACCATAATTTTTTATATGATGTCCAAATTATAAGCTCTAAAATGTGTTGGAAAGTTAAGAGATAGATATTTCCAGCCATATATAGTAAGCTTACTAACTCATTTCCAATAAATATAGATTTAATCCCAGAGTCATGCCCCGTTCAGGAATTTGACCATGAACATATTTGTAAGAATATCCAAATGCCAAGCTCTAAAATATGCTGGAAAGTTAAAAGATAGATCACTCTAGCCATATAAGGTAAGCTTGCTAGTTTATTGTCAACCAATACAGATATAATCCCAAAGTCATGCCACATGAAGGAATCTAACCAATGGACCTATTTGCAACAAATTAGCCATTTTTTTTTGTAGGAATCTTCAAATGACAAGCTATAAATTGAGTTAGAAATTTAAGAGATAGATATATTCAACCATGCATAGCACACCTACTAAGTCAATCCCAATAAATACAGATCAATTTATCAATTTAGCCAATATGCATGAATCTGCTACTCAATAAATTAAAGTCAAGATTTGAAACTCTTTAGCAACTTAATCTAAAGTCATGAACATGGAAACTCCTATGTCAATATTTCTAGTTGGAAAAGACTTATCCTTAAGTCCACAATGTCTTCATATTCTAAGAATTGTAAGAGCTTAGAATACTTCCCATTGTAGAATTGTTTTTTTTTTCAATTGAATCCATATCAAGTTACCATCTTTGAATGCAACTTATTCTCCATGCTTATTAGACAGCTCGAAAGTAGGTTCTAGCTTTAGAGAAACCAATACAACCTTTAATCTGTTTTTTTTTTTTTTTTTGTAGCCATTGAATCTTGTAAAGTTGTAGACATTTTGTTACATTTAGTTTTATAATACACACCATTGTTGTTGTCACCACATTTATGCAAATTTCAACATTAGAAATAACATCACATACCTTGTCATGAGATGTGTAACTATTGTGTAACATATCTTCATGTTGCCACTCATTTTCTTTTATAATAGTAATTGTGAAATTTCATTATCATAAACAGATTCTAAGAGCTCCTGATAAAATTGCATCTTTCATCTTTTTCCACTCAGTCATCATATTTTGGTGTTGAATGCAAATTAATGAACTCATGGATTGAATTGTCACTAAAATCTCCCTTTTCATATTGAATAATAGGATTAGCTCTCCCACTTTCATTGCTAGATGAATCAAAACCAACTTTGTTTGTTGGTTTATGACTTTCATGATAATCATGACATTGACTAAGTTGTTGGATCATTTTTCTCATCTTGTCCACTTGTAGATTAAAAACTTCTCTTACAAATCTTTTCCATGAACAACCATGAAAATTGAAATGAAAGCTTACTATAATAGCATTGATCTCACCAGTTGAATGAATATGAAGCTCTGATACCAAATTAATGTCAGACAATGAGTAAACATAGAAGAACAGGTCACAAATATGAATTAAAGAAAAAAGTTTCAAAAGTTAAAAGTTTCACTCTACAAAACTTTTATTAGTAGATAAAAAAAGCTCACCACCAAGATTAAACCACCAAGGAATGTAGAAATTCACCACCCAAAAGATATTAATCAAGGATGCAAAACTAATTAACTGACAACCTAATGGAAAAATAGTAAGGAGATACAAAGATAAAAGATTACAATCTTAAAGAGACTATATTCTTGAATTACTAAATCAAAAGCTTTTTTCTTTGTAGCAAGACCCAAAATAAATATTAAAGCTTCGAATAACCCTCCAAGCATAGGATATTATGAAAATAAATCATTAATGTATATATTTAAGCCATCATTATAGCTTGAAATCAAAGGAATATATTGTAATAAAATAAATTCCTTAAATCCTACATAGATTGACCATATGACCTATCTATGATTAGCTATAGTTATAGGTAGGAATATCCAAATGACAAGCTCTAAAATGTGTAGAAAAGTTAAGAGATAGATCTTCCTAGCTATATATTATGATAGTAGTAAAATTGATAGCAATGAAATGTAGTGTTTTACAAGTCCTTTTTGGTGTAAAAATTTTGGAATTTGATCGAATATTGTGCTTTCAATGTTTGTTTTCGTGATCTTTAGGTAAAATGCACATGGGACATGATTTTCATGCAAGATCCACATAAGACTAGAACAAGCCTAAACATTGTAATATTTGGTCGTGTGATAACAAATATAACCGAATCTCATTTGATGTTGGTTTCCTTAATTCACTTGGATTAAGGAATCCTAGTGGCATTCAAACTACTACATGTATACGATTATCCTATTTGTTAGAGAACTTTTACATGCAATCAATAATTGATGAAGTATATTTGAAGATGGACACTTTAATGCATTCGACCAATAAGAATTATGCTTAAACAAGGGCTCTTTGATCTTTATTCTTAAGAGTTTTGATTAGAAGCAACCACATGGTCTTGATAAACCATGTTTAATCGAAACTATCTTGAAGAATTCAAGATCAATAATCTAAATCAAATGAATGGACAAGATCACTCCAAGGAAGTTCTAATCAACCAAGACTATCCAAGATTAAAGACACCACATTCAGCCAAACACTTGAAGATCAAGATAACTTTTATCTTTTAAAGCTTAGATAAAAAGAAAACTCTTATAATCCAATTCCCCACATAGTTGAAGCCTCTATTATAAATAGGGAGGCTATTTCTTGTATTCAAGACATTTTTCACATCTTTTCTCTTTTCTTTTAGGTTTTTCTTTAGTTTTCTTTTAGTTTTCTTTTAGTTTTCTTTATAGTTTGGCTAAGGTGACAGATTAACCATAACTAAAATTGTTTCTTAAATCTTTTTCCAATACAAGTCTTCTTTTTTTAAAGCATCATTTTCTTTACTTTTGATTTACAAGTTCTTTTATTGTTCTTAAGTTTTGGCCATATTTCTTTTACCATTACAAGCTTTTGGTTTTCATGCACTTTTGTTTCCATTCTTTCTTTTATGTTCTTTAATGTTTTTAGCCTTGACAAATCTTTCTAATCTAAAAGCCTTCAATCCTTGTTTCTTTAGATACAGTATTAGGCCACATCCAAGATTCTAAGTGATAGTTGGATATTGAGATATAGGCTTACATAAGTGTTCTTTACATTTTCTTGATTTATTATTCTTTGCAATCAAACTGATCTTTCCATTAGTTTAGATATAAGATAATAGCTTATCACCTTTGGTACTTGATTTTCACCTAACAATTCTAATTCTATAATCCTTGAGAAAATAATACTTACTCACTCATTACTTGGTTATGATTTGTACACTTGTAAGCATTACAAAACGTAGCTATCAAGGTTTTTGATGTCGTTGCTAGGGATTATAGCGGTGTTCAAATCAATATTAATAAGGATTTTCTACTCTCTTATAATCTATATATATATATTTTTTTATTTTTTTAAATTATTTTGATTTGTTCTTCGTATGCATAGATCTAGAAGTGTTGACCTAGCTTCAATTGACAAAGAAATTAAAAGAACCTTTTAGCGTTTGGGAAAAAAGCAAATAGCACCACCAATATCAATCCAAATGGTGAATGTAAACAATAAGGGTTATTGAATGTTGAGGGACTATGCTATTCCTAATGTTGATGGATTTTAACCATTCATAAGAAGGTTGATAATTCAAGCAAACAACTTTGATATTAAGCTTTTGATTATTCGAATGGTCCAAACTTAGGTATAGTTTAGAGGGTTTCCAAGCAATGATTCAAATCTTCACATTTGTAATTTTCTTGATTATATGATCAATTTAAATACAATAGTTTTTTAGATGATGTTATTTGACTAAGACTTTTTCCTTTTTCTCTTAGGGATAAGGCAAAGAGTTGGTTATTTTTTTTACCATCTAGATCGATCACAACATGGGATGATTTGGTACAAAAGTTCCTTGTTAAATTCTTTTTACTTGCCAAGACAGCCATGTTGAGAAACAAAATCACTACATTTATACAGTTTGATGGTGAAAACTTACATGATGCATAGAAAAGATTCAAAGAGTTGTTGGGAAAATGTGTACACCATGGTTTCCCACGATAGTTACAAATTTAAATTTTTTACAATGGACTAACATCATCCATAAAACCTATAATTAATTCAGCTATTGGATGAGCAATTATAAGTACGACCATTGATGAGGCACATGAGTTCATGAAAAAAATGGCAGCCAACAGTTATTAATGGGGTATGGAATGTAATATGAACTTGATACTTTTACTTTTATTACTTCATAGTTAGCTAGCTTATTAAAGGAAATAGATGCCCTGCAAAGCCCATCCCGAATTGCTTTTATCCATGTTATACAAAACTTATTTATTTCTTGTGAAATTTGTGATGGATCACATGCTATTGAAAAATGCCTATTTAGAATAGAAATGATCCAATATGCGTAACAATCCAGGCTTACCTACAACTCATATAGTAACACTTACAACCTAGGCTAGAGAAACCACCCAAACTCTTCTTGGAACCAACCTAACCACCAAACCACCACCTAAAATACAGAGTTTTGCCCACCACCATACAACCCACCCCAAGAAAAAAAACCAAGTTTTGAAGAGATATTGACCAATTGATGCAATCCAATAATGGAACCAATCAAAGCCAAGTTGCATCAATTAAAAATCTTGAAAACCAAATAGGTTAATTAGCTCAAGCCATAACCAATCAGCCTTTAGGAACCTTGACTAGTAATACCAAGTGTAACCTTAAGAAACAAGGCTAGAAAGCATGCAATGTCATATATTCCTATGGTGAAGATGGTATATATATTATTTTGATTTTAATGATAATTTTATGGATGAGCCAATGGTGGCAAACTTGCCAAGCTTTGTAAGGTAGCCTAAGGTGGATTTCATTAAGAAGGAGTCAGTGATGGATGATGAAAAGTTATTGAGATTTGGTAGGGAAGTTTTGGATAGCTTTGAAACATGATGTTGAAGCCTTGAAAGTGTAGAACCGAATGAAGAGATAGGTGAAAACTTTTAAATGGAAGAACATCTTGAAGAATATGAGAAAGACCCTGAGGAGTATTGTGAAGAGAATTCGACTGAAGATGAAATGTTAATTCAAGTTGGAAGAGCATTGCTTTAGAGTATACAACCAAAAGAAAAGGAAAAAGTGTAAAGAAAAAGCATGAAGTAAAAAGAATAAAGATGACTCCAAGAATGTTTACCCAAAGGCAAACATTCAAAGTAGCACAACCAATGCAAAAGCTAAAACCAAGAGAACTACTCAAAGAGTTGAAAAATATTACATTTGTTGATGATTGTAAACCTGCACTTCGATAACTTCTTCCCACTAAGAAAAATGATCCAGGGAGTTTCTTTATATCTTGCGTTATTGGTCATTTACGATTTGATGAAACTTTTTTATCTTTGTTCTAGTATTAATTTAATGCCTATGAATGTTTTCATTCAGCTGGGATGCGGCACATTGAAACCTACAACATTTAGCATCAAATTTGTTGATAGATCTGCTAAGAAACCATGATGAATGTTGAAAAATGTTCTTGTGAAAGTTAGTAAATATGCCATTCTTATGGATTTTGTTGTTTTGGATATGGAGGATGATGAAAGCCCCTTACTTTTACGTAAACATTTTTTTATGACATCTAAAGCTTTAACTGATGTATACAACTATGACTTGACTTTATGATTTAAGAATAAAAGGATATAATGTATAACTAGAGGATATGGTGTCTTTAGAGATGATGAGAATGTGCAAGTTACGAAGGTCAAGAAGAAACCTAATGCTAGGGAGTCAAACTTAATCTTTCAACCCTATTCAACTAGCCCATTATGTCCTAGCCATGCAAACCGAAAACTAATCCCACTAGCTATTGAATGTCCCTATAATGAATCCAAATCCAGCTTATGTTATACCTGAAATGAGATTTAGTACACCTCTTAAAACTAATTCAATTTATGTGATACCTTAAAGGCGAATGCAACAAGGAAAACTATTTCTTGAGAGGATGAGGTAACTTTCGATTTTAGGTATGGTCAAGCTTGACTAGAACTAATGCTGCTTTAGATGTAACCTAAGTTTTACATTTTTAAGTTTTACATTTCCTTAGTTATTTGTTTTAAAGACAAGTTTTCTTTGTTTTTATGGTTTTGAAGTGTTTCTGCAAGATAAAGATATGCAAAGAGATGACCCATAAAGAATTCATATTTTGGCCTCAAAGGAAAACAAAGATAAGGAAGTGTTTCCTTTTATCCTAGTTTTTCAAAGTTTGTTTTTAAATATTGTCCAATTTAAGCATGGGGGAAAATGATAACTCTTTTGTGCTAAAGTGTGTTTTCAAAATTTTTCAAAGGTTGCCCTTTATGCTTTGTTTTCAAACCAAATTAATTTGTTATAATCATGATGATGCTAACTTAGTTAATATTTCATGAATTGTTCAAGATTGACTTAGAATAATATGAGGGGAATTATAAATGTAGTGAAGCATGAAATGACTTCTTTAGTATGTTTTTTGGTGGAGTATGATTTTTTATGTTTATGTTTTTAGTCTTGATCTATGATATGCATCATTTTTATGGAAGGCACCTAAGATATAAAATTGCATAGAAATTTGAAGGTATGAATATGACTTTAGAATTTACCTACTCAACCCTCGAGGTAAAATTCTAGATTGTATTTGATTCAAGAAATGATTTAGGTGTTCTTTAGACAGTTTGAGCCTTTTTAAGCCTACCTTTATTAATACATCCCTAGTACCTTTGTTTTAAGGCTTTATATATGTGCTCTTTTCTTTGTTATTATTTTACCATAGTAATAAGCCCAAGCTTTTTCTTTGAATTTATCTTTCTTTTCATTGTTATCCAACCCAATTTTGCTTATGCATAATTTGACAATTCAAGAGAACAAATTTGGGATGAATGAAGGTACAAGGAAATCAAAACGAAAAGCATGGCAAAAGACAAAAAAAAAAAAAGTCAAAATGGCTAAATCCTAAAATGGCAATGTGAAAAAAAAAAATGCCAAAATAAAGATGCTTCAAAGTCTTGAAAAGTTTTCAAGTTCTCAAAGTCAAATCAAAAGTCCAAGAATGCAAGAAAGTATGTGTTAGCTTTTTAGGTGAGATGGTGATCCAAAAGGGGGTGAATTGGATTTCTCAAATTCTTTCCCAAAAATATATTTCAATATAATTCAATGGAAAATTAAAACAAATATCACAATATGATGCAAATAACAATAAATTGATGAACTTGAAGCAAATATAAACTAAAATTATAGTAAAGAGATAGGGATAGAGAAATCAAACACAAGAATTTATAAAGGTTTGGTCTTTGTCCACAAGGCACCTAGTCCTCTCTTTTAGTTGTTTATACCAACGCTTTAATCCACTAATCTTGAATTGAGAATACAACCCTATCTTTTTCTTTTTAAGGCCTAAGATAGAAATCTCTACCTTTACACAATCAAGAAGATACCTCACCTCTTACTAACAAAACAACCCAATTATATTTGCAAACTAAAATACCTCTCAAGGTTGATGTTTTCCTACATACAAAGAAAATGGTGAATAAAACACAACAATATTTGTTATACAAAAAATACAAAGAATATTGAATTTAAGCTTTAAAACTCTTAATTTCTTTGAGAGAATGAAAATATGACATGTTTGATTTTGTTCTCTTGATTCATCAACTTCTTGGTGCATTGGAATGCCCAATTTATAGAGGAAAATGAGGAAATATCTATTAGGAATGGTTGGAAAATGAAAAGCCATGTTTTCCTTATTTGGAAGTAGCCATTGGAGCTTGTTTAGGACGGAGGGATCAATTGGTTTTGATAAGGGATGGATTGGTTCTTGAATGTTACTCAATTTTTGACCATTACGGTTGATGGGATCGATTGGTTTTGGTACCCAGTCTTGGGTTAGCTAGATTTTGGATACTAAATGATTTTAGATGAATAGTACTACTGGTTGTCTTCTATTTTACACTCTACTCACTAATTTGATCATATTGTGAGTTATTCAGCTCCAAATCAAAAATCGTTTAAAGATTTAGAAACTAGACTTAAAGATCTTTCTATCCAAATAAAATTAATCATCTAATTCATTATATTAGAATTATAATATATTTTCAAAACTACCCCTTATGCAATTTTTAGACAATTGCTTAATGTCTAGTAAAATGTCAAAATCTTTTCTTGTAAAATTTGGATTTTGATTTTGTTTAACCCATTAGAAAGTAGACTCAAAGACTTTCCAACCACATAAAACTCATATATTAAAACTTTGTGAATTAACACAAAAAAATAAAACAAGTTCAATGTTGGAAAGCTTTAGTCCCGTAAAAGAACTTTCTTAAGTTAATATATTTCTCAAATAAAATATTATCAAAATTGTTTTGAATCTAAAATGAATAAATTCACTCTAAAGACAACAATTGGACTTTCATTTATGCTTAAATAAATAATCTTTAAAGATAGATTTGATTTGAAAAATATGAAAACAAAGAAAGGTTTGTTTATACATTGAAAAACACATTATTTATTTAGTATAAAAAATAATAAAACTTAAGAACATGTACTAAATAAATCTTTTTCAAAATCTAAATCAAGCTTATTTAGCTTAATGCTTTGTCATTTCAAAATAAGGATAAATACAAGGCTAACAATCTTTCCCTTTTTGATATGATAAAACACAAAAATAAATTTGCTTGATGAAAAACTTTCTTTGAAACATTTAAGATTTGTGAAAAATATTTTGAAAGCTCCCCATTAAACAATGCATAGCCAAACTCCCTCTCAATTTATTTATCCTAATCCAACACAACTCAACAAACATATGTTATTCAAAAATATCAAATAAGCAAATCCAATAACATATGTATGTCAAACACAAACAAGGCACAAGCAAAATTTTCCATATGATATTTTCCCCCCTTTTTGTCATAGCAAAGAAGATGAGCAAATTAATTAGCAAATAAATAAAAAAGGCATTAACAAATATATTCATGAAACATTTCTCCCTCTTCTTGTTTAAGTGCCTTATACTAAATGTTTAAACTCCTATACCAATTACTATAAACATACAAGAAGAAATCTCTATAAATTCTCCCTCTTGTTGTCACAGCGAAAGAAAAAAGATCAATTTAAGGCATCGGATAAAATGCATGATACCAATAACATCAAGAGTAGAGTGAATGCATATATTCAAGTGTGATATCCACAATGAAGTTCACTTACATGTATTCAATCATAAAAGCATAATTTTCTAATGTATCTAATTTAAACAATATAGCACAAAAATATCCATTCAACTTAGTCACATGAAATTTATAAGTAAAAGGATAATAAATGATATTCACCTACTCATAAATCATGTTATTATAAAATGTGCTTAGAATTTAAAACATCAATAGCATGTATACATTCAAGTACATACAAACAAGCTTATACCAAATGTTAAGGATATCAATTGTTAAAGATATGTTATCATAAAGCATATCAATTGTTATCACAAAATAACTCATTTTAATTCAAGCAATATTGCAAAGTTTACTTTCTTTGAATAAAAGAAGAAGTGAAACAATTTGAGGCACTCAATTTTGCATGAAAGGTACAAGCTATATCAAGGATAGGCATATAAATAAGCATCCATGAAAGTTTAAAAATTCTTTAGCAATTTTGATACTAATTGTTCAAGGATAGGCACATAAATAAGCATCCATGAAAGTTTAAAAATTCTTTAGCAATTTTGATACTAATTGTTAACAATTGTTAGCTATTTTGTTCACAAACTTCCAAAGACCACAATATATTTCAAGCATATGAAAAGTTTAATTAATGCATGCATAATAGCATTCTTTCATAAGCATATCCTATCCAAAACAAATATTCAATCATTATATTATAGCAAGGAATTATAGAAGCATGATTTCTCTAACATGATAAACACATGCTATTTAGCAAAAAAAATAATGAAAACATAATCATTCAAATATAATCCAAATTATTTCAATGCATAGCAATGTACTTAATCTAAACATATGTAGGTATTCAAATGTATACTTCAATCAAAATCATACAAGCATATGCAAAATACATAAGCAATATACCTAATTCAAAAAAATATATTCAAGCATTTAGGCACAATTTGATACATGCTATCTCAATTATCTCAATCAATGAACATGTATATAAATTTCAAATCTATAATTCACAATCTATGAGTCAAATCAATTTAAAGATCAAGAAATCAACATAGTCAACTCATAGCCATGTTCAGAGATTCATCTTAAATTAATATTCATGCAAAAAATATATATTAATCACATCAAGGCAATCAAGGACTAGGCATGAATATTAATTAAAGTGAATTAATCAATCCAATCTTTAAAAAATATTAAGAAAATTTTTATCAAATAGCTTGGTGACTAATTTATGCAATCTGTTCACATGTTCAAGCACAATATCTTACTTTTGCACACAATCAAAGCATTCAAAACAAATAAGTATTTTAAGCAAATATTAAGGTAAGCATGTATTCAAACTCATTCGTCATAGGCACATAGTATAGAGTTAACACATTTACCTCCATCGATGTCAAGTTATGTTGTTATGCTCATTTGGCTTTAAGTTCTTCATTCCAAATGTTTTAAGCAAATCATTAAGGTACTTGAGTTTAATTGATGAAGATGCTTTGCTTGTTTGCCAAACTTGAAATCCCACAATGTAAGTCATTCATGCTCATTTCAATTTCTCCTAGCATAGACTTAAAAAATATTCTTGACAAAGAAATGTTTATTAGTAGCATCAAGAATATCAATTGATTAAAATTATACCAATTGTTAGAAAATGAATTTCATATTCTAAGCCATTATAAGCAAAAGAAATTTTGGTTCACTAAGCTCAATTTTCTAATTGCAAAGGAGATATATATAACCTTAAGCTAAAGGCCATGTATTAAATTAAGCATCAATTATCACAATATTGGCACTAAAGCCAAAGATCTCATGTAATGTGCAAAAATGAAACCTTTTAGATCATTCATGAACATAAAATAGACATATTCAACATTCATATATTCAATAAATCACCAAGGAATAAGTCAAAACCAAATTGAGGCCCTATAGAATTTAAAAACTCAAAAAAGATATATTTATCGTAAAAAATATAATCAAGAAAATTTCATCACAAAAGCATAAATGTCTACACAAATTATAGGCCATAATCAACAATGACTTAAGGCAAAAATAAGCATTATAAGAAAATCACTTACTTAAGCCATGTTGCAAGCATTTCAGGTAAAGCTCAATCATATTCATATAAGCACACATGCTTGACAAGAACAATAGATGAACCAATAATATATTTCATTTAAGATCAATTACCTCATCATGCATCAAATTAAAATCACAAATCAAGAAATAAGTCAATTAAGCATAAGAGCAAGCATATTTCTAAAATATTTCATCACAATCCAAAATCATAGGCAATCAAATAAATTTGGACATTACAATCAAGCACAAAAATATATTTCAAAATTTTCACATGAAATCGAGAAATAATCAATTTAACATTTTTCAAGAATCAAGTATTTTGACTATATAAGCATTACATGAAGAGATAAATTTCATCCATATGTGCACATGTGATTTATAAAAGTTATGAAATTAAATGACAAAAAATAGTTCAAGCATTGAAAAATATTCTTAATTTTTGCATAAATACTTGTTCCAAGATTAAAAAAAATAATCAAATAAATATTCATAATGCATAGCCTTTTTAATTAAAAGAATCATTATTATTATTTAAAAAAATTAAAAAATTTAAGGTCAAAGTCAAAATCAAAAGTCAAAGAGTCAAAGGGATGTAACATAAGCTTGGGACATGTGATTCCAACCCTTTTAAATAACCAAACTCAATTTGGTGGCATTTGCTAGAATGGATCGATTGCCTCCATGAGGGAATCAATCTTGTCATTAAGGTGATTAACTCCCCATGTAGGGTGATCGATCCCTTCTTGTGATTTTCAAGTCCATTTTGCTTCTGGCATAAAAATCAGTCGATCCCTTAAAGAAGGGATCGATCATTTTTGCTACTAGAGCAATAAATATAGTTTTTTTATTTCAAATTTGGGATTTCGATATTTTTAGTCAAAAAAATTTTAAACATTTTAAAAACATCATTTTTGACTTGCAGACATAAGGCATTGGATCAAAAATATTTGAAGCAAATTTTTGGCATGACTTTGCAAATATTCTAACTTTACCCCTTTTTGCAACTCAAGTATGAAATGTGTTTGGACAAAGTTTATGCATTGAAACCATTTTAAACAAGCTTGAAATGATCAAATAAATATGAAAAAAGAGCAAATATTCAATAAATGCATGTATTTCAAATTTTTAAATGTCCAAACCCCATTTATGCATGAATAGTCCTAAAACACCTTTGCAACATTTAAACTTTTATGAGTTCCATTCATAAAAACTTTGGAACAAGTTTGTAATATTTTTCATATAAGAAAACTTATTTGAGTCATAAAACATGTGCGATGTGAACAAATTTCTCAAGCAAGCTCTTTAGGCTTTTGACCATTCAAGGATCAATATATACCATACAAAATGTAATAGAGCCATAAAAATCATATTTGTATCACCAAACTCATTTAAGAAAACTCATTATGCCAAACAAAATAGAATGAACCATTCAAAGCTTAATACGTCCAAGATTTAAATTTTTGAAAATTTGTAGCTCATTTTTGCTTGAAAAAAACCTTGAAAAATTTCAGAACTAGTTAAACTCATTTTTAACCAATTTGAATGACTCCAACAAATTTCAAATAACAAAACAAAGTTGCTCAAGTGGTCATTTGGTCGTAGAAACAAAGAAATCAAAAAGTCAATTCTTAAACCCCATATTTCCTTAGTATAATTGTGAGACTCTGACTTTGTGTGCATTTATTTTGATTATTAGTATAGTTAATTTGAGAGTTTTGATTAAGGATAAGCAAAAAGCTAAGTATGGGGTGTGATAGCATTAAATATATAGTGTTTTACAAGTCCTTTTTGGTGCAAAAATTTTGGAATTTGATTGAATATGGTGCTTTTAATGTTTGTTTTCTTTATCTTTAAGTATAATGTACAGGGACGTGATTTTCATTCAAGATCCATGCAAGATTATGACAAGTCTAATCATTCTAATATTTGGCCATGCAATAACCAATATAACTGAATCCCATTTGATGTTAGTTTCCTAAATTCACTTGAATTAAGGAATCCTATTGGCATTAAAACTCCTACATGTTTTCAGTTATCCTATTTACAAGAGGTCTTTTACATGCAATCAATAATTGAAGAAGTATATTTGAAGATTGACTTTTCAATGCATTCGATCTAGAAGAATTATGCTTAAACAAGGACTCTTTGATCTTTATTCTTAAGAGTTTGGATTAGAAGCAACCACATGGTCTTGATAAACCATGTTTAGTCGAACCTATTTTAAAGAATTCAAGATCAATCATGCAAATCAAATGAATGGAAAAGATCACTCCAAGGAAGTTACAATCGACTAAGACTATCCAAGATTAAAGACACCACATTTGGCCAAACATTTAAAGATCAAGATAACTTTTATCTTTTAGAGTTTAGATAGGAAGAAAACTCTCGTAATTCAATTTTCCCTTAGTCGAACCCTCTATTATAAATAGGAAGGCTTTCTCTTGTATTCAAAACATCTTTCACATATTTTATTTTAGTTTTTTTTATTAGTTTTCTTTTAATTTTCTTTATAGTTTGGATAATGTGATAGATTAGCCATAACTAAAATTGTTTTCTCAAATCTTTCTTCAATAAATGTATTCTTTCTTTAAAGCTTCTTTTTTTTTTTTACTCTTAGTTCATAAGTCCTTTTATTGTTCTTAATTTTCAACCATAGTTCTTTTACCTTTACAAGCTTTTGGTTTTCATGCACTTTTGTTTCCATTCTTTCTTTTATGTTTTTTAATGTTTTTAGCCTTGACCAATATTTCTAATTTAAAAGTTTTCAATCCTTCTTTCCTTAGATCTAGTATTCTGCTACATCCAAGATTCTAAGTGATAGTTGGATATTGAGATTTAGGCCTACATAAGTGTTCTTTATATTTTCTTATTTTATTATTCTTTGCAATCAAACCAATCTTTCCATTAGTTTAGATATAAGATAGTAACTTATCACCTTTGGTACTTGATTTCCACCCAACAATTTCGATTCTCTAATCTTTAAGGAAATAATACTCAACTCACTTACTCTATTACTTGATTATGATCTGTGTACTTACAAGCATTACAAAAAATAGCAATCAAAATATATACTATTTTACAAGTTCTTGGTATTCCAAAAATTTTGATGTTTGATTGAATTTGGTGCTTTTAATGTGTGTTTTCTTGATCTTTAAGTTTAATATATATGGGATGTGAATTTCATGCAAATTTCATGCAAGATTTGGTCAAGCCTATTCTTTGAAATGTTTGGCCATGCTAGAAGAATATTAAGTCAAATCCCATTGTTATTAGGAATCCAGTTTCACTTGGATAAAAGGAATCGTAATTGAACTATAACTTTACAAACATTTAGCTATCCCATATTGAAAAGGAGTCTTACATGCAATTGAAAAATTGAATACTTATACTTGGACAAGGATTCCTAATGATATTTGGCCAATGAGAGATTTAAAAGACAAGGACTCTTTGATCAATCTTATAAGAGTTCTTATGGAAGAACGACTCTTGCAATTTTATCTTAAGAGTTTAAATATGGTGCAACTACATGGTCTTGGATAAAGCATGTTTAGCAAAACCACTTTTGAAGATGCAAGATCAAGGTGGCACATCAAATGGATGATCAAGATCAACCCTAAGATGTCCCATTTGGCCAAGGCATTTCAAGAAGCAAGATGCCTAGTTTCGCCAACTACTTTGAATATCAAGATATGTTCTATCACATAGAATTTGGATAGGAAAAGAATTTGTAGTCTTAAGCTCCACTATAGCCAAACCTACCACTATAAGTAAATGCACCTCTTTTGTATCTTGGCTCTCTCTTGTATCCAAAGGCATAACAATTCCCCTCTCTTCACTTTGCTGTTAGTTTTAGTTTTCTCTTAGTTCACATAGAACAAGCATTCTTTCATTCAAGATCTTTTTCTTTAAAGCTTTCTTGCATACTTTTGGTTTTCAATATTATCTACAAAGTTGCTTTTATTTTCAATTATTAAGTTCTTTGTTTAAATATTTAATTCTAAGTTTGATTATATGCAATATCGTTCAATTCTTTCTTTCATGCCTTTATACATTCAGCCTACATCAATCTTTCTTTTCTCTTAAAGTTTTTAATTATTTTGGTTTTTGATATATTTGGCCATAATCTAAGACTTTCTAAGTGATAGTTGGACAAGTTGATCTTTGGTTAATACAAGATTCAATTTTCATATTTTGTTTTCTTTTATTGTTTTCTTTGAAATCAAACCAATTTTTTATTAGTTTAGATATAAGGCTATAATAGTTGATCACCTTTAGTACTTGATTGTCACCTAACAATTCAACTATATAACCTTCAGGATGATACTCTACTCATTCACTACTATTACTTGATTATTATCTGTGCACTTATAGGCATTACAAAAAGTAGCAATCAAATTTTTGCCATTGTTACCAAGGATTATATCAATGTTCAAGATCAATATCACTAAGGAGTTCTACTCACTTGTAATCTAAACACTTTTATTTTATTTCTTAAACTATTTTGATCTTTCTTTATTTGTATGTGTAGATCTCAAAGTGTTAACCCAGCTCTGCTTGACCAAAAATCAAAAGAACTATTAGGCATTTACAAAAAGAGCAAACAACACCTCTAACTCCAACTCCAATGGCGAATGCAAACAATGAGGGACAAAGAACATTGAAGGACTATGTTATTTCTAATGTGGATGGATTTTGACCATCCATAATAACGCTGATGATGTAAGCAAATAACTTTGAGATAAAGCCTTCGATTATTCAAATGGTCTAAACTTCTATACTGTTTAGAGGATTACCCAATGATGATCCAAATCTCTATCTTTCTAATTTCTTAGAATTGTGTGATACATTTAAGTATAATGGTATTTCTAATGATGTAATTAGACTAAGACTTTTTCCTTTTCCTTTAAAGGATAAGGTAAAAGTTGGTTATCTGTTTTACCATATGATTCAATCACCATAAGAGAGGATTTGGTACAAAAGTACCTTGCAAAAGTTTTCCTACCTGCCAATATGGTCAAGATGAGGAATGAAATCACAACATTCATGCGACTTGATGGTTAAAATTTATATGATGTATAGAGATATTTTAAAAAGTTGTTTAAAAATTGTACATACCATGGCTCAAACAATAGTTACAAATTCAGATATTTTACAATGGATTGACATGATCGATACCATCTACTCTTGATTCAGCTATTGGAGGAGCTATAATGAGTAAGATCGTTGAAGAGGCATATGAATTGATAGAGGAAATGATGGCAAACAATTATCAATTAGGTATGGATGTTTGATGATTAGCAAGCATATAGAATCGCACAAGTAATATAATGATAAGTAGAGTATCATTCCCACAAGGATTGAATATATGAGAGAATTAAGTATTGAATATGATTCACCCTTTCTTATACTTGGAAAATTCAATTAAAGATATAATATAAACTAATCAACTTAAACCTGGAACGTGCAATCAAATATAAACCAATCTAAACAAATTAAACAAGATCCAAATAACCTTAAACTAGCAAAACAAAATCCAATAAAGCAAAATATATTGAAATTGAAACTAACCTTAGCATAAAGCACTAAACTGAAATACTAAATAGGTTTTAAATGATTCAATAAAATTAAATTAACCACTAAACATGCAATTAAATCAAACCAATATACAAAGTCGAAACTAATAAAACCCTAAATTTATGCAAACATGCAAACCCTAATTAAAGAACCCTAAATCGAATAAAATATAAATTAAATAGAAGAAAATTATACTAAATATTAACTTCAAAATAAAACAGAAACTGGTTTTTAAACAATTAACATTAACATGCAAACCCTAATTAAAAAACCTCGAATCGAATAGAATATAAATTAAATAGAAGAAAATTCAACTAAATATTAACTTTAAAATAAAACAAAAACTAGGTTTTAAACAATTAACACTAAACCAAATGAAAATATGTAACAAATAATGCAATTAAACAAAACAAAAACCTTAAACATGCAATCTAAACAAAGTAAGCAAAATCTGATTACAAATCTACTCCAATTACTTAATATGAATGCTTTAAAGATAAATTAAACATACACTTGCAAGATTTAACTAAATAGAATATGAACCGAATCAATCAAACAATATGAAAAAGAAACACAATAGATATGCACTAAGAAGCAAAATTGAATGGTAAGGCATAAGCTAAGAACATGAAACTAAATCTATTTTAGCAAGATAGCTAAATCGAATGTAAATAAACTTGAAACTGAATGGAAATTACTCTAAGTAAAACTTTATTAAATTGGAAACTTGAAAAAGAAAGTGCATCAACTAAAAATTGAAAGACCAGAAAACTAAAGAACCAAGAAAGCTTAAAACTGAATATTAAGAACAAGAAAAACTAAAATTGCTAAGGTTGGTTTGTCACTCCAACCATTGTACATGTTTTCCTAGCATTTAAATCATGTATTTATAGGCTTAAAAATCTCCTAGACTGTTTAGCTAAAGATGGGATTCCAAGAACAGTCCACATGTATTCAGCCAAGATAGGTTTTTTGAATCCAAGAACCCCTTGAAGTTGCATGCAATTAGAACTTTTCAAAACTAAACTTCCATAGACCATACTTGTCTACTAGATCATACCATACCATAACTTATCATGTAGCAACTCTTCCATACCATATATCAACCTACCAAAAATAGAATCTTGCCAAATGAAGAAAGTATGTTTTCGACCTTACTAAATTTAGCTTCCAAAAAGTTGCTTGAAATCCTACCATCTTGATCTTCATCTTCTTTCCCATGCCTTGACTTGTATTCTTGAAGAAAAATTAAAAATTAACTTTATCCAAAAAGCTTCATAAATGCCCATACAAGTTGTATTTTTAACCCATTCAAAAATCTTATTCCAGTAGAATTAAGAATAGTTCACTACTAAGAAGAGAAATCCAACTCCAAATAGGAAAAAAAAATAATTACGACCTTATCATGCCATATCATCTTTCTTAACCAATAAGAAAACTCTTTAAATGCTATGTTATCCCATAGTAATCCCATGCATTTGCACCTACATAAGCTACCATAGACTTACACTCATGTCAAAGTACAATTATGCCCTTATTTATTGCCAAAATTCCTTCTTTAATTCTTTGCATGAATTTTCATCTTCTCTCTTTAAGATTCACATCTTCAACTTCATAACACTTGCCAAAGCCAATCTTGAACATTTTTCCCATGCTTGAACTTCAAGATTTTTTAGAAAATCAAGAACTTCCAAGAATATCTCAACTATCCATAATATGATTAGGAATGATTCAAGAATCATAAAAAAAAAACTTCAAGAATCTTCAAGAAATATCAAGAATCATTCTTTTCTTCAAGAAAACCCATAAAACATAAAATTCACCCATTTCAGAGTAAAAAAAAACATTTCTTAACTAAGAATCAAGCAAAAATCAACTATAAATGTATTAGAAATAACTCTATAAAATAGAGTTATCAAACCTCCAAACTTAAACTTTTGCTTGCCCTTAGGCAAAAACTAAGAGAAATAGAAAATAACATACTAGATATCATCACACACTTCTAATACTAGATTCTTATGAATCCTCAAAAATTGTATGATAAGTATATCTAGAAAAAAAAATCAAGAACATAAATCCCACACAAAAATCATTCAAGAATAAGTTGTATTTCAATCACAAATTTTCGTGTGTGTCAATAATCCATCTTAAATCAACACATAATATTCAATTAAAACTAAGCAAACATGAAATTAACAAATCCTTTCAAAGCATGAACAAATTTCATAACTTGACTTTTCACATACCTTCTCTACTAATTTAGCCATAAACTTAACCAAAGATCAATAGGTCTTTATTAAGCTTGTAAAGTCAGGCTAGGGTTAAGGTAGGATAAAAGAAAATATATTTTCATAAAACCCCAAACATGCATCACTAGAATATACACTTTAATAAGAGAGCTTCCAAGAAAATTGTAAAACCCCTAAACTTAAATTCTTCTTTCTTTTTTTTTCTAACATTAACTTTCTTTTTTTTTTTACACGAATACTTTGCTTTGCTATTTTTCTTTTTCTTTTTTTCATTTTTTTTCAAACGGCAACTACATTGATTTTCATGAAGAACTTTACCGAATTCACTTTTCTTTTTTTTTCTATTATGTTTTTCTTTTTTTCTTTGAAAAGGTAATTTTAGATTTTACTTTACTTTCTTTTTCTTTTGCTTTGAAACAAAATTTATAAACTTTCAACTCCACCCTTCCTTCCCAGTGAACATAACTCTCATAATACTTTGATTTGATCCATATGCACATAAAGTAAGGTAAAAAGATAAGGATAATAAATCAAAGGATGGCTTATTTATGTAGGTGAAACAAAGAAAGGGAATATATATTCATTAGGCTTAAAAGGGGTGACTAGGGATAAACATAATAAAAGTTAGCTTGAAAGGCACAAACAATCCAAAGATGACCTAAATTGTCTCCCTAGTTAAGTGTGGTATAATATTTTGCTTTGAGGGATGCTCAAGCAAATTCTAAAATAAGCACATAGCTTCAAAGATCAGTGCAACTCCACATTTACATAACTTCAACTAACATACATGTATCTCAAAGATCAAGATTAATTGCTTAAGAATGTGGAAATATTGTAATTAAAAAGAAGCAAATCAAGAATTCATCTCATGCTTTCACTACATTCAATGTTTTTTAAAATGCTATACTTAAAGTTAATCAAAGTTACTATCATTGGATTATGAGAAAATAATAAAAGGGAATGATATAATGATTCTAAACATGAAAATTTAAGCTCACAAACATAAAGTTTTGAAAAATTTTGAAAAAAAATTGGAATAAATTTTTTCTCCCCCCAAACTTAAATAACACATTATCCCAATGTGTGCAAATAAAGCATAAATGCACAAAAGGAAAGAGATACTCCCCTAAAATGGTAATGGTCGAATATAATAGCAAGTAATCCAACTCGACCAAATGCATAATTGCATGGAATTCGATCTCGTTGCAACACATCTAACTTCTTTAGACCTAATTCCAACAAAAAAAAAGCAAAGAAAAACCAAAGCATAATCTATCCTAAAAAACTAAAAATAAACAAACTAAAGTAAATATGCAAACTGAAAACTAAAACTTGGGTTGCCTTTCAAGCAGCGCTAGTTAGAGTCAAGCTTAACTAATACCTACCAAAACTCACTGCAGTTAAGTGATTACCCCACACTTGATACCAACATCCAACTACTTAATTCTTTTTCTATTACCACATATTCAACAATGAACTCTAAGTGGTGGTGCTTAGTAATTTTAGTAAAAATGGATATGTGACCTACCCTAAGTAATGTCTTCAATATAGCGCTAACTAAACTAAGGTAAGTGTGCATTGGCTTCAATACTAGTGAAAGAGGTACCATCATGAAAAGCATAGGGTTAGGCTTTAAGGCAAAAGATTCCTTGATAGATGGTGTAGTATTAGTGAATGATAAAGATGAAATGACTAAAGGTTTTGACTGAAAATAAGAGGTTAGGGAGACTATAAGACAAGTAGGGAATTCTATGACACTATTCTATCCTTTTTATCATTGTTTTCTAAATCTAAGTGTTTATTCAAAAATTCTTCAATCTTATCATCATCCAAGTTCTCTCCATTATAATCTTTTGTCATTTCTTTAAAAAATACTTCTATTTTATTCTCTTCACTAAGCTCGACAAGAGGTGTTTCTAAAGGTGCACGAAAATCACAAACCTTATCAATAAGCTTTTCCACCTCAATCATCTCCAAATCATCTAGTGTATGATCTTCAAAGAGTTGAGAAAATGACATGAGAGGACCAAAAGGCTCAAACTGTTCTTCAATTGGACTAGTACTACACTTCTAAAAAATGTCAAATTCTAGAGCCTATCCATTGTCATTTACTTCCATTTCACAAGCATGGTTTTATACTTCCATAACCTCTTCGTCTATCACATTAACAAATATAGGCATATTAATCACAATAAGCTCATCATTGTCAACATCATCAATATAGACTATACCTCTTTTTCTACGATTATCCACTCTATTCAACCAATTGGGATCTACTAGTTTATTAAAGCTTTTCAAAACAACTACTTGGGTTTGGAGGAGATTGGTTTGGTTTTGGATGAATTTAATAAAAAAAATCCTTATGGTAAGGTTTTATTTCTTCTGGAGGTAGTGGGTGATACTGAATAGGTGATAGAAAATACTATAGTGGTGTATGGTACAGAGAATATGGGTCATATGGTGGAATGTGCTATTGATTGCACTTAAATTTTAGCTTTTTCATGCTTAATTTTAGTACAATTTCATTTATATTTTAGCTTGTTCTTTGGTATTTCTTCACAAAAATACTTCTAAAAGCACAATTGTCTTATATATAGGTACAACTAAAGAAAATAAGGAATTTTAGTTAATTTTGACACAATGTGGAGGATTTTTTGTGCAAATCACCTTAATTAGTGTCAATAGATCACATTGACACTTAGGGAGTTTCTTAACTTTCTTGGCTTGAATTTTTTGGTTTTATTTTCATAGATTATTTTAGTAAAAATGAGTGATAAAAAAACTCATTAAGTGTTGAAATTTTTTTTATAGAAAAAAATTAATTGATAGGTGCGAGACTAATGGATGTGTATGGGGATCAAGTTACTATAAGTACCTAAGATAGGGAAAAATGAAAGAAGCTGATGTGGCACAATGAAGAAACTTCATTGGCTATTGAAGCTGACTTGGATAAGGGTTAAATTAGCTAAAAAAGAATGAAAGACTAGGTGAGAAAAGACAAACCCAGGCATGCACCATCACCAGCCATGTAAAAGCAACCAGGCGCACACCATCATTAGTTATGCAATGGCCCAAGTGAGCACCAACAAATGAAGATTCCAAAGATTTTTTTAGCACTTAAGGTTTTTTTCCTTTACTTATAAAAAAGAAGAGGGTTGGCCTTAGAGGAATGGAGTCTAGGTTTTCATATTTTTACTTCTTGCATTTTATTTTCTTTACTATTTTCCTAGGTTCCAAATAGATTTGTTCTTCAATTTTCTCTATTGCATTTTACTTCCAAATTACATGTTTTAATATATTTTCTTATGCTCTTTTCAAATTTTGTAATAACAGTTAAAGATTTACTTGAATTTTAGCTCAAAATAGCTCATTTCCTTTTACTTTTTCACTTATTTGTTGAATTGTTGAGTTTGATATTCATTCGGTTTCTACATTGAATCTTTATCAAGACTTCTTAGTTTTTGTCTAGATTTTTTTCCACAGATTTTTGAGATACATAACCTCATCATGTATAAAATCTAGCTTGAATCTTGAAGCAGAGAGTTCCAAATCAAGGCTGGAATGTTTAGTTGGAGTAGCTATAGGTGCCAAACATCACACTCCTCTTTAACATGGATTTGGTCTCCTCATGGAGCTTAGTTTGCTCTATTTTCCTCCTGGATCTATAGTTTTATAATTTTTTTGGTAAATATTGTTTGTTTTCTTTGATTTCATTAAAAGTTAGATGATGTTTGGATCATTTGGTGGTGAATAGAATCTGTGGAGATATAACAGTAAATTGTTTAGAGTTTTACTTTGTTGAGTTGCTTTTAAGTTTTATCTTTGCAATTTGCTTGTGGATTCTTGTTAGAAACTTGTCAAAATAGATGTTCTTAATGCAATTGAAGAGTTCTTACATTTTATGATCAATCGGTGAATTGTTTTTAGATCTATGCAACTTAGTTTATGCGCAACTTGAAAAACTTTCTATTCATCATTACTTTACTGTTTCTTTTAATTTTTGCTACATTTTAGATCCATTTTCTGCATCATTTACTTGCTCTCATAATCTCCGTTAAGAAATAGGTTCCTTTTTCTTAGTTTAGAAGAGCACATCACTGACATAGTATAACACATTTTCATTTACTATTCACATAAATCATTACATGCATGAACGGCATTTTCATGTCTATTTTGTTTTCATTCATCTATTTGTTCAAGTTTGTTAAGGCATCTTACTTCTTCATTTAGTCCTTCACTTGTCCATACAAAGTGTATTTAGATTAGGTTCATATATACACCATATACAATCAAAACATGATGTGTGTGCTGGTAAAATTCAAGCAAGTGTAAATTCAATCCATGTTAATTGTGCTCTTTTTTCATTTTTCCCTTTTTTTGCATTTTAACTCCTTATATAAATGTGCAACTAGTTTTTCATATAGGATTTGCTTAGGTTAAATGTTTTATCAGTAAAAAGGAAAGTAGTCTCGGCATGCATTTGTATTTTTTTAAGTTAATTTTTAGCATTGATTTCATGCACACATTTTGTTGTTTTTAGCTTTTGTTTAGGGTGATTGATAATACATTGATTCATTTAGATTTAGTCCAAGGGGTTTTAAGGTCAAGTTAGGTTGTCTTTGGTTTCATTTGAATTGTTTTTAGTTTCATTACAAGTGTCATTTGTAATTTACTTTAGATTTCATTTCTAGAAAATTTTCTTTTAGAATTTTAAGTACTATTTTCATGTGAATTTGTTTTAGTTAAATTTCTTTTATGATTTGTTTCCTTATTTGATTTTTAGTGTTAATTTTGTAGTAACATTTTTTTTATATATAGCAATTGATTGATCGAACCAACTTTGGATAGAGAATGGGATAACTGGTACTTAGGCTAGAAGTCTTGTTTAACTAATCCTCAATGGATCGACATCTAGACTTTACAGTCTCTATTATTACTTGATGGCCTATGCACTTGTAGGAATTTCTCACATCAAGTTTTTGGCACTATTGCTGAGGATTAGATCTAAAGAGTCCTAGGTTAATAACAACTTTCACCATACTCTATGTAGATTGGTTCCTTTTTTAGTGTACATACCTTAAGCTAGAGATTAGATTTGTTTCAATTCTAGGTGTACATATTATAGGATCTTTTGTTGATCATTTGTTTTAGGTGTATATACTTAAAGTTTTATTTTTATAGTGGTTTAATAAGCTTATTGTTATTAAGGCCTATGTATACACTCTGTTAGGAATCATAAGTTGATCCCTTTAGATCTTGAGCTTGAGGCTACTTGTAAAAGAATTAAAAGGGAAAAATGAATTGATCCAACCAACACCATGGTCGAGCAAGACACTAGAGCCCTTAAGGATTATGTTGTGCTTGATCTTCATGGTTTTTAGTCTAACATTAGGAGTTTAGCCATACAAGCCAATAATTTTAAAGTTAAACCTACAATCATTCAAATAATGGAACAGTTGATGTAATTTAGTGGATATTTGAGTGAAGATCTGGATGCTCATCTTTGAGATTTTTTGGAGATATGTGATACATTCAAACATAATGGTGTTATTGAGGATGCCATTAACCTTAGGTTGTTTCCATTTGTCCTTAGAGATAAAGCCAAGAGTTGGTTAGCCTCGATGCCACTGGATTCCATCACCACTTGGGATGATTTAGTGTAAAAATTCATGGCTAAATTTTTTCCTCCAGTCAAGGAAGCCAAGCTTTGGAATGAAATTACTACATTTTCCTAGCATGACTTAAAGACATTGTATGAGGTAAAAGAGAGATACAAGGAGCTTTTGAGGCAGTGCCCATACCATGGACTACCAAAATGGATAGAGATTCAGATTTTTTATAATGGGTTAGTGCCTAATACTAGGACTCTCTTAGATGCTGCATCAAAAGGTGTTTTAATGGTAAGACTTCTGACATAGATCATGATCCTATTGAGGATATGGCAACTAATAATTGTCAGTGGTATAATGAGAGACATCATTCTAGGAAAGCTTCAAGGGTGTACGTGCTTAGTGATCTTACAACGCTTAGTGCTAAGGTAGATTTCCTAGCCAAATCTGTAGAGTTTTTACATTGTAAGGTTACATCCTTAGAGCTTACTCCTAGTCATTCTAGGTTTAGTCATACCTATAGCTTTTTAGCTATGTGTGAGTTATGCGAGGTAAGACACCAAAGGATTCATGTCTAAGTACTCACTTAGAATTAGTTTCATTTATAGGATGAAACTCGAGGTAGCTCAACAACCCTTATTCTTCTACATACAACCCAAGTTGGAGGAACAATCTTATTTTCTGTTGGAATTAGCAACAAAACCATCAACCTAGTCAGGCACCATTACCACCAGTACCACCATTACCATAACATGTCAATTTTCTAAACCACTTCACTCTTTTGGCTTTCAGCAGCCACCTTATTAGTAACAATATTCACAATAGCACTACACACCTCCATATACATCTATGTCACCCCTAGATAAAAAGACCTCAGTCAAATATCTTTTAAGTTCTTTTATTAGAGCTTAGACTTCATTTATGCAAACCCAAAATACTATGTTTCAAAATCAATCTACATCCATAAGAACTTAAAAGACCCAAATTGGTCAACTAGCTACCCTTTTGAGTACTAGACCCCAGGGCACCTTTCCTAGTAACACAAAAGTTTACCCTATGAGGGAAGAGAAAAAGCACTGTAAAACAATCACTTTTAAGAGTGGGAAGCAAATAGCTAGACTCTTAGGAGTGGGAAGCCAATAGCTGGTGATTGGGTCTAGATAGGTTCTTAGGATAAGGTAGATGATGAGTCTGATAATGATAAGCCTAATATGAACTTAATTCATGAAAAGGAGAAGGGCAAGAAGAAGGATGAGGGTATAGCTCTTGTTCATACCCAGTTACCACAGATACCACCCTCTAGTGCTATACGAAGTTCATCTAAGCTTTCTCTTAAAGTTGAGCCATCTAGGCCTTGTATTCTTTTTTTTTAGTAATTTCAAAAGTAAAAAAAAAAGAAGTAATTCTCTAAATTCCTAAAAGTGTTTAAGAAGTTGCACATTAATATCTCATTTACAAATGCACTTAAACAGATGCCTACCTATGCAAAATTTATGAGAGACGTTATCTCTTATAAGAGAAGGCTTGAGAACTATAAGATAGTTGTACTCACCAATGAGTGTGCATCAGTAATTCAGAAAAGGCTATCTACTAAGCTTAAAGATCCTAGTAATTTTACCATTCTTTGTAGCATAGGTAGTATGTCTTTTAATAGAGCTTTATGTGACCTAGGTGCTAACATTAACCTAATGCCTTGGTCCATTTTCAGAAATTAGGCATAGGATAGGCCAAACCCACCTCAGTTACTCTACAGTTGGTCGATAGGTCACTAAAATACTCTAAAGGGATTGTAGAGGACCTTTTGGCTACGAAAGAGAAATTTATTTTTTCTACTAATTTTATTACATTGGACATAGAGATGAATCACGAGATCTCAATTATTTTAGAAAGATCATTTTTAGCCATCAAAAGGGCATTGATTTATGTGCAAAAGGGTGAGTTAATAATACATTACAGGACCAAAAGGTTAGATTTAATGTTTTTAGGGTTTTGAAGTATTCAAATGATTCTGAACAGTGTTTTAAAGTAAAGGTAGTCAATAGCTTGGTTCACAATGTTTTTCACCTATAATTTTTTATCTCATAATTTAAAGTTCCCCTATTATTGATAAGGTAGAGGATATGGACTTGAGTGAGGATGATGATGCAATTTTTATGATCTCTATTGGTTAACAATGTTGAGCCTTTAATGAACATAGATACTCTCCCTAGAGTAATTAAACCTTTTCTGGTGAACCCATAAGTTCTTGAGCTTAAACCATTGCGCTCTCACCTTAGGTATGCTTACTTAAGTGAGGATGAAACTTTGCCTATGATCATATCGACAACTTTGATAGATGATCAAGAGGTATGATTTCTTTCAGTCTTGCGAGATCACAAGCCAGCTATAGGTTGGTCCATTACCGACATTCAAGGTATTAGTTCATCATTTTGCACACATAAGATTTTGATAAAGGAAGGATTCAGGTCGACCATAAAGATGCAACAAAATTTAAACTTGGCCACATGAAAGAAATGATGAAAGATATTATTAAATGGCTAGATGCTGGGACCATATATCCAATTTTGGATAGTACATTGGTTAACCGATTCAGAGTGTGCCTAAAAAAGGTGAGATGACAGTGTTGCAAAATGAAAATAATAAGATGATTCCTACTAGGACTATTATCGAATGACGGGTTTATATGGATTACTGAAAGCTAAATAAGGCTATGAGAAAGGATCATTTTCGTCTACCTTTTATTGATCATATATTAGACCAAGTATCCAGACATGAGTATTATTGTTTCTTGGATAGGTATTCTGAATACAATCAAATAGCTATAGCATCCGAAGACTAGAAGATGACTACTTTTACCTACCCTTTTGGTACCTGTGCCTTTAGGATAATGCCTTTTGGACTTTGTAATGCCCTAGCTACCTTTTAAAGGTATATAATGGCTATTTTATCTAATTGGTAGAGGATTTTCTTAAGGTGTTCATAGATGATTTTTCAGTCTTAGGTGATAGCATTGAAGATTGTCTCAATAATTTAGCTCATGTTTTGACTTATATGCAAAGAAACCAACCTACTGTTGAATTAGAAGAAATGTCATTTTATGGTTAAAGAGGGAATAGTGGAGATTGCTACCTTCAACTATAGTTAAGGGCATTAGGAGTTTTTTTGGACATGCGAGATTTTATAGGAGATTCATTAAAGACTTTTCCAAGATTTCCAAACCCTTGTGTAGATTGTTAGAAAAGGAAGTGAAGTTTAAATTTTATGATGATTGCATGCAAACTTTCCAAATGCTTAAACAGAAATTAGTTTTTGCTTAAGTCATTATAGCATCTAACTAATCTTTACGATTTGAGCTTATATGCGATGCTAGTGACTATATGGTAGGAGTTGTTCTAGGTTTGAGGATAGAAAACAATTTCATGCCATATACTATGCAAGAAAGATTTTGAATGCAATTTAATTAAATTATACGACTACTAAGAAAGAGCTGTTACCGATCATGTTAGCTTTTGATAAGTTTCACTCTTATCTTATAGGCTTTAAAGTCATAATTTACAATAATAATGCTATGATTAGATATCTCATGACCAAGAATGTTGCAAAACCTAATTGATTAGGTGGATTCTCCTTCTATAGGAGTTTGATTTGAAGATTAAAGATAAAAAGGATTAGAAAACCATGTGGCTGACCATCTTTCTGGGTTAGACAATGGCAACATTAACAATGATTTGAGCGTTAGTGAGACTTTTCATGATGAGTATGTGATGACATTTCAACATGATACCTTGCCTTGGTATGGTAATTTTGTCAATTTTATTATTGGTCGAGTTTTAACCCTAGATTTATCATTCCACCGAATGAAAATATATTTACCCAATGTTCAGTATTATGTTCAAGATAAGCCTTATTTGTTTAGGTAGTGTAAGAATAATATTTTGAAGCGATATTTCCTAGTGGAAGAAGTTGATGATATACTGAGACATTGTCATACTTTTGATTATAGTAGACATTTTGAAAGACAGTGGATTGCAACTAAAGTGCTTCAATCTTGATTTTATTAGCCCATTCTGTTTCAAGATGCACATTTGTTTGTTCAGAGGTGCGATCAATTTTAAAGAGTTAGGAATATATCTAGGAGACATGAGATGCCCTTGAACTTGATTTTAAAGGTTGAGATTTTTTATGCATAGGGTATAGACTTTATGGGACCTTTCATTTCTTCTTATAAGAACCACTATATATTGATGGCTATGGATTATGTTACGAAATGGGTAGAGGCATCAGCTTTGCTTACTAATGATGCTAGGGTAGTACTTAAGTTTTTGAAGAATAATATATTTTCTAGATTTAAAACCCTTAGAGTCATCATCAGTGATGAAGGATCCCATTTTTGCAACAATTTTTTTTAGGCATTAATAGTGAAGTATGGGGTCACTCATAAGGTTGTCACTACTTATTATCCATAGTGTAGTGGTCAGGTAGAAGTGTCAAATAGGGAAATCAAGTCCATACTTGAGAAAACTATGAATCAAAGTCATAAGGATTAGTCTAAGAGATTACATGATGCATTGTGGGCATATAGTGCCTTTAAGACTTCAATTGGTATGTCACCTTATCAGCTTCTATATAAGAAAACTTATCTCTTTCCAGTAGAGTTAGAGCATAAGGCATATTAGATTATTAAGAATTTGAACTTTGATTTGGATGCTGTAGATGAGACTTTCATAGCTCCATAAGCTTGATGAGTTCCACTTGCATGCCTATGTAGTGCTTAGTTGTTTAAGAAAAAGATGAAAAAATAGCATGAAAGTGAATTTTAGAAAGGACATTTTAGCCCAGTTAGCATGTTTTGGTATTTAATTCTTGTTCAATGCTTTTTTATGAGAAGCTTAAGTTGAGATGGACAGGCCTATTTGTGGTGATTTTCCTTATGGCATTGTTAAGATTATGGATAAAGTGAAAAAAGTTCCTATGCCTCCATGTTGATAAGAAAGTTTTCTTGTTTCTCTCTTTTATGCTATATTGTTTGATGCTTACACATTAAAGACAATGTGTTCTTTAAGTTTGGGGGTATGGGGAAATTTTCAAAATTTCTTTGTAAATTTTTTTAGTTTTCCTTAAACTTGCCTTGAAATTAAGCTTAACATATAGTAGCATTAAATCTTTATTTTGCTTTTTTTTAATAGTTCCGTATGAAGCCAATGATAGGTAGTGATGGATAATGAATATAGCTTTAGGAAAAGATTGAATGTGTGTGAATTATAAGATGATTCTTAGGTTTAGTGAATTCTTGAAAATGGTATTCATTTGTGAGTGATGTCTTAGACATTGATTTTGCATTTTTAATCTAGTAGTGATTATGTGAGTATGAGATTCTTTTGCATTGGTCTTTAGAGTTATATTTCACGATTCTAGAATTTGTTTCAATCATCTCTCGAGGTGAAATCTTAGAGGACTCATGATTAGGGAAATGATATAGGCTATTCTTAAATCGTTTGAGCTTTCAAGACAATCTTGATACAATACTTCCATAGTCACCCTATTTAAGCCTTATGATGCCTTATCTTTGTTTTGAAATCACATTACAAGCTCATAGCCATTATTTTGATATTTCCTATCTTTTTAGTCCCTTACCCTATATGCATTAGGACATTCATGCACCACATGTGAGCTATGCATTATTAAGGAGAAAGAGTAGAGCTTGGAAAAAAATGAAAAAAAAAAAAGATGAAAAATTTGTGAAAAAAAAAAAAGCAAAAGCAATAAAGTGGTGAAAAAACAAAGAAAAGAAAAAAAAAAGGAAAAAAAAGGGTACAATCACAGTTTAGGAGGGTGACTCCTCATTCAAGCTTACCTTTCTTACCTTCAAAGCTCAATGATGAATGATCCTATACATGTGATAGATTGTTAGGGTATTTAAACCTAAATGACTTTTATCATACCCCTAGCCTTACATTACAAGCTTAATAAAAGTCCTAAATAATCCTTAATCCTGTGTTCATCTATATTAGTGGAGAGATATGTGATAAATAAACTTATGGAACATAACATGCTTTATTGATCCTTGTTATTAAAGTTTCATGTTTTGCATAACACTACTAGATTTTATGCTAGGATGTGTGAGAGGTGTTACTTGGGGAACCATATTTAAGAATGATCTTAGCCTAGGTTGATTCTTGTATATTAGCACTTATTCATGATTTTACTTTAGTTATATTCATTGATCAACCCATTAGGAATTTAAGTAGAATGAAGCATTAAAAGTATAGTGTGATTCTTGCTCAATCTTCTTTTGGCTTGAGGGCAAGCAAAAACTTAAGTTTAGGGGTTTGATTCCACTTAAATTTTAACTTCTTCATTCTCAATTTTAGTGCAATTTGACATATATTTTAGCTTATTCTTTGGCATTTCTTGGCAAAAATGCTCCTAAAAGCACAATTATCTTATGTGTAAGTACAAATGAAGAAAATGAGAAATTTTATTTAATCTTGACATAATGTGGAAGATTTTTGGTGTAAATGGCCTTAATTAATATCAATAGATCACATTGACACTTAGGAAGTTTCTTAACTTTCTTTGCTTGAATTTTTTAGTTTTATTTTCATTGAATTTTTTTAGTAAAAATAAGTGATAAAAATACTCATTAAGTGTTGGAATTTTTTTTATAAAAAAAAAATGAAATATGTGAAACTAATGGATGTGTATAGGGATCAAGTTAATACATGTTACCTAAACTGGGAAAGATTAAAAAGGTTGTGTGGCATAATGGAGAAACATGATAGGCTATTGAAGTAGACTTGGATAAGGCTTAAATTAGCTGAAGAAGAACCAAGCACTGGGGGAGAAAAGATAAAGCCCAGGTGTGCACCACCACCAGCCATGTAGAACACCCAGGCCCATACCATGATTAGTTATGTAGTGCCCCAGGCGAACACCAACAAATAAAGATTCTAGAGATTTTTTTTAACACTCAAGGTCCTTCCCTTCTGCCTATAAATAAGGGAACTGGCCTACCTTAGAGGAGCATAGTCTAGGTTTTTAGGTTTCTATTTCCCATATTTTATTTTTTTTATTGTTTTTCTAGCTTCCAAACAAATTTGTTCTTTAGTTTTCTTTATTGTATTTTATTTCCAAATTAAATGTTTTGATGTATTTTTCTAATGCTCTTTTCAAAATTTGTAAAAAAAGTTGAAGATTCACTTAGGTTTTAGCTTAAAATAGCCTATCTTCATTTACTTTTCCACTTATTTGTTGTATTGTTGAGGTTGATATTCATTCAGTTTCTATATTGAATCTTTATCAAAACTTGTTAGTTTTTGTCCAGATTTTTTATACAGGTTCCTAAGATACATAACTTCATCATGTATAAAATTTAGGTTGAATCTTAAAATAGAGAGTTATAGATCAAGGTTGGAAGGTATGACTGGAGCAATTACAGTGCCAAACACAACATTCCACTTTGATGTGGATTTACTCTCATTATGGAGCTTTGTTTGCTTTTTTTTGTTTTTAGATCTATAGTTTTATGATTTATTTGATAAATCTTGTTTTCTTTCTTTGATTTCACTGGAAGTTAGATGATGTTTGGATCATTTAGTGGTTAATAGAATCTGTGGAGACATAATAGTAAACTATTTGGAGTTTTACTTTGTTAAGATGCTTTTACATTTGATCTTTGTGATTTGCTTGTGGATTCTTGTTAGAAACTTATGAAAGTTGATATTCTTAATGCAATTGAAGAGTTCTTATATTTTATGATCAATTGCTAAATTGTTTTTTAGATCTATGCAACTTAGTTCATGCGCAACTTGAAAAACTTTTTGTTCATCATTACTTTGCTATTTCTTTTAATTTCCACTACATTTCAGATCTTTTTTCTACATCATTTACTTGCTCTCATAATCACCATTTATAAATAGGTTTTTTTGCTTAGTTTAGAAGAGCAAACCATTGACATAGCATAACACATTTTCTTTTACTGTTCACATAAGTCATTGTATAAATGAACTACATTTTCATGTCTATTCTATTTTAATTCATCTATTTATTCATTTTGTTAAGGCATCTTACTTTTTCATGTAGTCCTTTACTTGTCCATACAAAGCGCATTTAGATTAGGTTCCTATATACACTATATACAATCAAAACGTTATGTGTATGTTTGTAAAATTCAAGAAGTGTAAATTTAGTCCATCTTAATTGTGCTCTTTTTGCATTTTTCTATTTTCTACATTTTTTAACTCCTCATATAAATATGCAACTAGTTTTTCATATAGGAATTGCATAGGTTAAATGTTTTGTCAGTAGGAAGGAAAGTAGTCTCAACATGCATTTGTACATATATTTTTTTTAAGTTCATTTTCAGCTTTGATTTCATGCACACTTCTAATTGTTTTTAGCTTAGGATGAATGATAATGCATCGATTCATTTAGATTTTGTCCTAGGGATTTTACGGTCAGGTTAGGTTGTCTTTTGTTTCATTTAAATTTTTTTTAGTTTCATTACAAGTGTTATTTGTAGTTTATTTTAGATTTCATTTCCAAAATATTTTCTTTTATAATTTTAAGCACTATTTTCATATGAATGTGTCATTATTTTGCACATTTGATTTTTAGGTTTGCATTCTATTTTTCATTCGCATTTTATTTTCACGTAAAATTTTCTTTGTTAGATTTTCAATTACATTTTATTTTTCTTAGTTCAATTTCTTTAGTGATTTGTTTCCTTATTTGATTTTCATTGTTAATTTTGTAGTAACATTTTTTTTATACTTAGCAATTGATTGACCAAACCAACTTTAGATAGGGAATGGGGATAACTATACTTAAGCTAGAATCTTCCCTAACTAATCCTCAAGGGATTGACATCTAGACTTTATAGTCTTTATTATTATTTGATGGCCTGTGCACTTGCAAGAATTTCTCACATAGCTATGATTATGGGAAATTAGGGTGTGCATATTGTGGTGAGTAATAAGGTTAAGGAGACTCAATAGGATAAGAAAGGTTGTGTGTAGGTGATGAACTAAAAGATTGCCCCTTTCTACTACTCTATGAGACTTCCAGCCTATTCTTCCAATCTTAAATGTAGGTGCTTGGGTAAAAATGGGAGTATTGATCATACACACATTTATCACTATAATAATCTCCACCACCAACATCACCGTTTAAGTAATTAGATGTGAATTCTCCAGAAAGGGTGTCACATAGTTCCCATGGTTCCTAGCCTCATATGAAAAGAACCTTGACATAAGAGAAAATAAAATAAATTAGTACAAAAAAAATCCAAGCTACAAGAAGAGTGTTTGGTATTGATATTGAAATTACTCCAACAATCTTTGACAATGATGTCAAAAACGTTTTTGATGATCTGCAAGTGCAAAGAATCGTACAAGTAATAATGACAAGTAGAGTAATGTTCCCATGAAGATTGAATATATGAGAGAATCAAGTATTGAAATTGTATCACCCTTTCTTATACTTGGAAAATTCAATTAAAGATATAATATAAAATAATCAACTTAAACCTAGAACATGCAATCAAATATAAACCAATCTAAATAAACTAAAAAGGATCTAAATAACCCTAAACTAGCAAAATCAAATGCAATAAAGCAAAATATATTGAAACCAAAACTAGACTTAGCATAAAGCACTAAACTGAAATCCTAAATAGTTTTCAATCATGCAATAAAATTAAATTAACCACTAAACATGCAATTAAATAAAAACAAAACAACACAGAAATTAAATCAAACTAATATGCAAAAGTTGAAACTAATAAAATCCTAAATTTATGAAAACATGCAAACCCTAATTAAAGAACCCTAAACCGAATAGAATATAAATTAAATAGACGAAAATTCAACTAAATATTAACTTAAAAATAAGATAGAAACTGGTTTTTAAACAATTAACACTAAACTAAATGAAAACATCCAACAAATAATGCAATTAAATAAAAATAAAACCCTAAACATGCAATCTAAACAAAGCAAGAAAAATTCGATTGTAAATCTAGTCCAGTTACTTAAACCAAATGCTTTAAAGATAAATTAAACATACAATTGTAAGATTTAACTAAATACAATATTAATCAAATCAATCAAATAATAAGAAAGCAAGAAATGCAATAGATATGCACCAAGAAGCAAAATTGAATGGTAAAGTAGCTTAAAACATGAAACTAAATCTGTTTCAGCAAGATAGCTAAACCAAATGTAAATAAACTTGAAACTGAATGGAAATTACTCTAAGTAAACTTTACTAAACTGAAAACTTGTAAAAGAAAGTGCATCAACTGAAAATTGAAAGAGCAAAAAAATAAAGAACCAAGAAAGCTTAAAACTGAAAATTAAGAATAAGAAAACTAAAATTGCTAAGGTTGGTCTATCACCCCAACCATTTTACAACCTTTCCTGGCATTTAAATCATTTATTTCTAGGCCTAAAAATCCCCTAGATTGTTAAGCTAAAGATGGGATTTCAAGAACAATCCACATGTGCATAGCCAAGATAGGTTTCTTGAATAGAAAAACCTCCTTGAAGTTGCATGCAATTAGAACTCTTCAAAAATAAACTTTCATAGACCATACTTGTCTTTTAGATCATACCATACCACAACTTATCATGTAGCATCTCTTCCATACCATATATCAACTTACTAAAAATAGAATCTTGCCAAATCAAGAAAGTATATTTTTGGCCTTACTAAATTTAGCTTCCAAAAAGTTGCTTCAAATCCTTCCATCTTGATCTTCATCTTTTTTCCAATGCCTTGACTTGTATTCTTGAAGAAAAATTAGAAATTAACTTCATCCAAAAAGCTTCATAAATGCCCATACAAGTTGTATTTATAGCCTATGCAAAATCCTATTGCAAGTAGAATTAAAAACACTTCACTACTAAGAAAAGAAATCCAACTCAAAATAGGAAAAGAAAATAAAATTACCACCACATCATGCCACATCATCTTCCTTAACCAATAAGAAAACTCTCTAAATGCCAGGTCATCCCATAGTAATCCCATACATGTGCACCTACACAAACTACCATGGACTTGCACTCATGTAAAAATACAATTTGCCTCAATATATTGTCAAAATTCCTTCTTCAATTCTTTGCATGAATTTTCATCTTCTCTCTTCAAGATTCATCATTTTCAACTCCATAATGCTTGTCAAAGCCAATCTTGAATGTTTTTTGCATTCTTGAACTTCAAGATTTTCAAAAAAATCAAGAACTTTCATGACCATCTCAACTATCCATAATATGATCAAGAATCATAAAAAATCTTTAAGAATCTTCAAGAATTACCAAGAATCATTCTTTTCTTCAAGAAAACCCATAAAACAAAAAAGTCACCCATTTAGGAGTAAAAAGAACATTATTTTGCTAAGAATCAAGCAAAAATAAACCATAAAAGCACTAGAAATAACTCTATAAAATAGAGTTATCAATGGAACATAAAGCACATAAGAAATCTATTGGTGTTTATGAACTTTACACTCTCACATCAATCATCCCATAGTTACCTAGTTTGATTAAGAGAATTGGTGCCTTAAGAACCCTATCCCTAATTTCCCCTATTCATGCCATCCAAAGTCCCTTTTATTACTTATGAAATCTGTAAAGGACCATATGCCAATGATAAATGCCAATTTAGGATCGAGTTTATCAATATGCCCAACAACCCAAGCCTACCTATGACCTATAAAGCAATACTTACAACCCAGGCTAGAGGAACCACCTAAACTTTACTTGGAACCAAAATCAACCTAACCAGCAAACCATCAACCAAAATTCAAATTTTTGCCCATCATCATACAACCCACCTCAAGAAAAGAAAACAAGCTTTGAAAAGACCTTGACTCAATTGGTGTAATCCCGCAATGCCACCATACAAAGCTAAGCTATATCTATAAAAAACTTGAAACATAAATTGGCCATATAGCTCATGCCATAACCAATTGACCCTTGGGAGCCTTGCCCAATAATATTGAATCAAACCCAAAGAAACAAGGCAAGGAAGCATGCAATGTTGTGTATTCCTATAAAGAGAAAGAGATATATTATTCTAATGATTATGATGATTTAATGGATAAGCCCATAGAAGTCAATTTGCCTAGCATTGTGAAACAACCAAAGATGGATTACATTGAGAATTCAAAATGGAGGTTAAGGAATTACTTCAATTTGGTAAGAAAATTTTGACAAGTTTTGATCACATAAAATTAAAGCTTTTAGAAAGTATTGAGTCGAATGAGGACAAGTATAGAATTTATAAGATAAAGGCAGACATTGAAAAGTACATTAAAAAAGAGGATCCTGAGGAATACATTGAGGAGAATTTGGCAAAAAAAGATGAAATGCTCATTCAAGTTGGAAGACCATCTTAAAAGCATACAACCTATTGCAAAGAACGTGTAAGAAAATGACCGAGAAATGAAAAAAGTAAGAATGAACCAAAGATGTTAGCTTAAAAGGAGACATTCAAAGTAGCACAAGCAACACCTAAATTGAAATGGAAAGAGTTACTTAGGGAGTTATAGACTACTTGCTGATGAGTTTAACCCTGCATTTTAACTAATTCTTCTAAAAAAGTAAGATGACCCAAAGAGTTTTCTATATCTTGTTCCATTGATAATCTATATTTCGAAAAAGCTCTTTATGATTTAGGTTAAGTATCAATCTAATGCTTATGAATATTGTTGTGTAATTTATAGTTGGTGCTTTGAAGACTCCATCATTCACCATTAAATTTACTGACAAGTTCACCAAAAAACCTGAAAGAGTGTTGAAAAATGTTATAGTAACAGTGGATAGGTACGCTTGTCCTATGGATTTCATTGTATTACACATGGAAGACAGTGAAGCCCATAGACCTTTTCACATGACCTCTAGAGCCTTCATTGATACACACAATTATAAGGTCACTTTAAAATTTAAGAATAAGAGGATAACTTTTAAAACTAGTAAGGTATCCTTAGAAATGATGAAGATGTACAAGTAATATCTAAGGTTAAAGAGAAACCTAAAGTTAGGGAGCATAACCAAATCCACCAACCCCCAGGTCCAAAGTTGCAACCCCACTTAGCTAGCCCATAATGTCATAAACCATGCAAGCCCAAAATCAATTTCATTTACCCTAAACTGAATGTCCCAATGATAACCCCAATTTCAGCTTATGTGATACTTATAAGAAAAGTTAACATACCTCTTAAAGCTAAATAGGTATATGTCATACCTCCAAGGTGCAAGCAACAAGAGAAGCTCCCTCCCAAAGAATGAGGTAATTTTTTACATTTAGTTATGGTCAAAATTGACCAAAACTAGCACTGCTTGAAAGGTAACTCAAGTTTTACATTATTTGTTAAGTTTATATATATTGGTTTTCTTTATTTTATTAGGATAGATATGCTTCTATCTTTTAGTTGTTTTTAAGTTGTTTTCTTAGAGATGAAGGGATCAAAAAAGATGCCCAGAGAATGATGAAAGTTTCAGCCTCAAAGGAAAACAAAGATAGTGGAGTATCTCTTTTTGCCTAGTTCTTTAATGTTTTGTTTGAAATATTGTTTAATGTAAGTGTGGGTGAAAAAGAATGCTTTTTGAGCTAAAAAACTATTTTTCAAAAATTTTTCTATATGTTTTGTTTTCAAACCCAATTAGCATGCTATAATCATGAGGATGCTAACTAAGTTAATTTTTCATGAACTAATCATGAGTGACTTAAGTATGATATTTAAGAAAAGTATGAATGTAATGAAGCATGATATGATTTCTTTAGAATGTTCTTTGATTGAGTATGATTTTTATGTTTAGTGTATTTTAGTCCTGATCTTTGATATATATTAGTTTTTGTGGAAAGCATGTAAGATATAAAGTTGCACAAAGATTTAAAGTATGATTATGACTTTAGAATTTACCTATTCAATCTTCGAGGTGAAATTATAAATTGTATTTGATTCAAAATATGATCTAGGCATTCTTTAGACAATTTGAGCCTTTTCAAGCCCACCTTTAATAATGCATCCTTAGTACCTTTTGTTTCGAGTCTTTATATATATATATCCTTTTCTTTGTAATTATTTAGCCATATTAATAAGCCTAAGCCTTTTTTGTTGTTACCCAACCTAATATTGCTTATGCACATAGACAAATCAAGAGAGTGAGAAATGAGGTACAAGAAAGTTGAAAAGAAAGTAAAAAAAAGCTAGGCAAAAAAGAATATAAAAGCCAAAATGGCTAAAGCAGAAAATGGCAACGAAAAAAAAATTTTGAAAGAGAAGAGATGCCTTAAAGTCTTGGAAAGTTTCAAAGTTCTCAAGTCAAAGTCAAAAGTCTAAGAAGGTAAACAAGTAAGTAAAAAGTTAGTTTATGAACCTAAAAGTTTTCCTTACATTACAAGCCTATTAAGACCTTTTGATCTTGAGTCAAGTATATAAGTTTAATTTTAGTGGAGAGGGAATGAGAAAAGTTTCTATCTTTAAATTGATATGTGATGGCATATGTTGTATTCTTTTTACTTAGATTGTATGTATGAATTAGAGATGGATTAATTTCACATGTATAAGAGTTATATGAAATTGAAAGCTTATTTTGGAATAAGTTTCTTGTTTAACTATGTTTGTAACTATCTTTGTATTATGCTATAGTGCATGATTGATGATTTGTGTAACTTTGTCTTTGTGTGCATTTATTTTGGTTATTACTATAGTTAATTTAAGAGTTTTGCTCGAGGACAAGCAAAAAGGTAAGTGTAAAGATGTGATAGCAGTAAAAGATATAGTGTTTTACAAGTTCTTTTTAGTCTAAAAATTTTTAAATTTAATTGAATTTGGTGCTTTTAATGTGTATTTTCTTGATCTTTAGGTTTAATATATATAGGATGTAAATTTCATGCAAGATTTGGTCAAAGCCTATTCTTTATAATGTTTAGCCAAGCAAGAAGAAGATTAAGCCGAATTTCATTGGTATTAAGAATCCTAGTTTCACTTAGAGAAAGGAATCCTAGTTGAACTATAACTCTACATACATTTGGCTATCCTATATTAAAGAGGAATCCTACATGCAATTGGAGAATTAAAGACTTATACTTGGAAAGGATTTTTTATGATGTTCAGCCTATGAGAGATTTACAAAACAATGACTCTTTGATCAATCTTATAAGAGTTATTAGGGAAGAAGGACCCTTTCAACCTTTTTTTACAAATTTCAATGTGATGCAACTGCATGGTCTTAGATAAACCATGTTTAGCCAAACGGCTTTTGGAGATGCAAAATCAAGGTGGCAATACAAATGGATGATTAAGATCAACCCCATGATGTCCCATTTGGCTAAGGCATTCCAAGAAGCAAGACCTCTTGCTCGACCAACTACTTTAAAGATTGAGATAAGCCTTATCACATAAACTTTGGGTAGGAATATAATTTGTTATCTAAAACTCCACTTAGCCAAATCTACCACTATAAATAAAAGGCTCTCTCTTTTATCCAAAGGCAACAATTCCAGTCTTTTTCTCTAGCTTTTAGGTTTGATTTTCTGTTAGTTCTTTTTTATATTTCTTTAGTTTGGCTAAGGTGACATATTAGTCATAACTAGGTTTTTTTGTAATTCTTTTCTTTAATACAACCATTCTTTTATTCAAGGCCTCTTTCTTTAAAGCTTTCTTGCATACTTTTGGTTTTCAATCTTGTTTACAATGTTGCTTTTATTTTTTATAATTCAAGTTCTTTCTTTAAGTATTTCCATTCTAAGTTTTGATTATATACAATATTGTTCAATTCTTTCTTTCTTTCATGCTTTTATACTTTTGGCCTACATCAATCTTTCTTTATTCTCAAAGTTTTCGGTTATTTTAGTTCTTGATCTATTCGGCCACAATCTAAGACTTTCAAAGTAATAGTTGAATAAATTGCTCTTTGGTCAATGCAAGATTTAGTTTTAATATTTTTTTTCGTTTTTTGTTTTCTTTGAAATCAAATCAATCTTTTCGTTATTCACTACAAGAAATCTAATATATAGTGACACTAAAAAAATCATCGGTAAAACCCAAAAATCTATCAGTATAGCATAATGAATCCTATACCGATGGTCAAAATATGTATTTCAATGATTTTTAATTATCAATATATCATTGTCGATATAAACCTATACTGACATTTTTAAGGTATCGAAATAGCTCATAGAGATATACTTACGGTTCAAGACCGTCAATAAATGTATATCTATTGGTATAGCATCTGTTGTGCGTTGAACCATTATACCTTTTATCAATGATTAATACCTATTAGTATAGACTTGTATGTTTTAATTTTTCTTGCCTATACCGATGGTTAACGCCTGTTAGTATAGACTTGTAATTTTTTTTTTTACTTATACTGACACTTAAGGCCTGTCAGTATAAATTTGTATGTTTTAATTTTCTCACTTGTACCGATGACTAGCACTTATCAGTATAGACTTATATGTTTTAATTTTTCTTACCTATACTGATGGTTAATGCCTGTCAGTATAGACTTGTAATTTTTCTTACCTATACCAATGCTTAGCATCCGTCAATATAGACTTGTACTTTTTAATTTCTTACCTATTCGACGATTAGAGACTGTCAGTATAGAATTGTATGCTTTAATTTTCTTACCTATATCGACGATTAGAGATTGTCAGTATAGACTTATATGTTTGAATTTTTTATTATATTTTATTGACAATTGGTGACTGTTAGTATCATCTGAAATATTCCAATGATCAAGTGTGTCAATATAAATGTTAAGACGTTGGTAAATTTTTAAAAAAAATTATATTTTCAATTATTAATATTAATTTATTTATAATCATAATATGATATATTTTCATATAAATAAAAAAAAACACAATAAAGTAAAAGATATTTAGTAACATTAAAACTACAAGTAAATTATTTATAATCTACAAACTTAGTATAACTAAAAAACTAAAGTCATTGTACCAAGTTTGATAAAACAAACATCGATAAAACAAACATAGATAAAAAATTACACCATCTTACCCTAAAAAACACAATCATAAGTTTGCATCATCAGACACTTAAAGACCTTTTAATTACCTTAAAACTTCAATAGAACCCTAAACAAGATAATCTTAAAAAATCTATAAATGAACAAATAATTGTAAAACCACTTTAATAAGACCAAACATACATGTACTTATTACAAGCCCTTTCCAAAACCAAAATATTTTAATTCATACAAAATATCACAAGTCTTGAAAAAGTCAACAAGTGTAGCCACATCATATAACTAACAAGCTCAATGAACCCAACTCACTAACAGTATTCAATATGCCAATCAAGCATCACAAAACACAACAACCTTATTTCAACAAAGTACATAACATCCAAAACAAAACCAAAACCCCCTACAAACATAATGCTCAGAATAAATAGATAACTTCCTAAAATAAATGATCCCATCATAGATTTCTACAAAGAAGCATATGAAAAGGTATTGCTCTTCCCAAAGTTGAAGTTTTTTGTTGAAATGCACTGAAATGAGGCATGCCCCTTATAAACATGTTGTATAAATGTGGTTGTCTTACCAACCTAGAAAACAAGTGTTTTTTCTATGGTGAGTTTGAATCTATAGACCATATTTTTCTTTTTCGTAATCTGGTTTGGAATATCTGGTATAAGTGTTTCAATTAGTGGGGCTGTTCATGAGCTATCCTTAGTTCCCTAAACAGCCTTCTAGAGTCTTAAAGCTTTTTTAATGTTAATCATCAGCAACAAACTGTATGGGACACATTATTTTACACTACGGCATGGTCAATATAGCTTGCCCAAAATGAAAAAGAATTTAAGCAAAAACTAGCTCTATTAATAGCATCTTTAGCTTGATCTATACTAGACTAACCTAGTGGTTATGTGTTAAATATCCAGAACCTAACTCTATGTTGTTGAACTATGTTTACAACATAACCAACCCACCGAGGAAAAAGCAATCTAGAAAAAGCATTGAATGGTCTCCTCCCTAAAGCAGTTTGGAAAATCAACATAGATTATCAGCTCCTGGTAATCCAAGACTTACAAGGGAAGTATTACTAATGCTCTCCAAGAACGTTGGCATCAAAGACTCGAACCTGGTTGAACTGCTATCTATTTTAGAAGCTCTCAATATTGTGGTTGATGCCAATATAGTCCAACTACCAAATATCATAGTAGAAAGTGATTCCAAAGTCATCACAGCTTGGCTTAACAAAGTAAGTGACTGCCCATGGAAGTATAATAATCAACTGAATAGGTTGTTTAGCTTTTTTGCTAAGATTAAGAATATTACTTTTGTCCATATTTTAAGAGAAGCTAATCACTTAGCGGACTCTCTTGCTAAGGTGGGAATGCATGGAACATGTAATTTTGTAGCCTGGTTGTAATTACTTCGTTATTATTAATAAAATCATATATTTACTTTTAAAAAAAAGTTTCAAGTTCAAATTGTCTTAAGTTTGTGTATTTTGGAATTGACAAGAAAGTTACATGAGTACGTATCATTTCGACTTTAAATTATTGAATTTCAAAGTCAAATTCATTTAATTTCGGGTTGTTTAGATTTAATTCATTTTAAATTTAAGTCATTTTGAATTTAGGTTATACTAGAGGTGTAATCGATCGAGTTCAAGTTGATACAATATTAAGCTCGAGCTCGATTTGAAATTTAAGGCTCGAAACTTAGCTCAAACTCGATCGAGTTTTGTTTTTCTATCTCGAGCTCGACTCAAGATAGAAATCAAGCTACATGAGCTTGCTTGATGAGGCTCAATTAATATGTAAAAATAAGCTTGATTTTTATATTCAACAAAAGCTTGATTATTTGTACTTGATCTCGAACTTGAATTAGAGATATTTTATTAATTAAAATAATAAAAATATATTTAAATATAAAAATTCGATTAGGCTCGTGAGCTACTCAAGCCAGGTATAAGAATGTTCAAACTCGATTTGATCGATGAATTGAGTTTCTCGAGCTTGAGCTCGACTTAATAATAATCAAGTGGAATTTGAGTTTTATTCGATTCGAATTCGAGTATCTTATGAGTACTAATATATTATTTACACATCTAGGTTATACGCATTAATTTGAGTTAACTTTTTTAATCAGAATAAATTAAATATAAATTCAAGAACTGAGTAAGCTCGCCAGAATTGGCCAAAAAAAAAAGAGTAAGCACGCCAGCTAAAATAGCAAAACTTAAAGAAAGTGGTGGGCAAATATAGATGTGAAAGAAGGGAATTTGGTCGAGTAAGGACGCCGAAATTCGTTTCCAAGGTTCGTCAAAACCCAGATACTTGGTGTCATGGACTGGGAAAAGGGGTATAGGCACGTGGAGGTAGCGGAGATTTGGAGAAAGGACGTTGTATGAAGCATGGGATAAATGTCAGTGAAGCCAAAGATTAAGCTTCGAAGGAACGATTGCAGGAATCATTGGGTGATATCAAATGAAAAGCAAAAGCTAAATTATAAAGCGAAGAGGGCGGGTGTGGCGGCCTCCCTCTTACTTTTTCTTCTTCTTTTTGTCTTCACATCAAAACTCTCTTTCCCTCAGCCTCCTATTTATGCTTTGGATCTTCTTCATCTTCTTTCTCTAAGGCCTTTGTCTCTTTCTCTTAGCACAGTCAGGGTCAGGGATAATCAGTTGGCTTTCACAACCTTAATATCTTAAGCTATCGTTACTAATTGAGATCAAAACAATGGGTCCTGTTTCATTGCCGCCTGGTTTTCGGTTCCATCCAACAGACGAGGAGCTTGTTGTTTATTATCTAAAGAGAAAGATTAACGGCCGCAAGATTGAGTTAGAGATCATCCCTGAAGTGGATCTCTACAAGTGCGAGCCTTGGGACTTACCAGGTAATTTTCTGCCATTATTCATTTATTGCCAATTTCATTTTTTAATTCTATTTCTTATAATTATAAGGTAAAGCACACGAACAGCATTGAAGTTTATTAGCAGGTGAAGAAAGGAACAACCCCGAAATAACAAAAAGAAAAAAACAAAGAAAACCAAGGAAAAGGTCCAAATACCTATTAGTTGGTTTGCCACGTAATATACACTCAAATAAAAATTTCAAAGGCAATTTCTTTTCTTTTTTTTTTTTCATTTTGAAAATAGTTTCAAACGCATTCCATAACAAAATAGATAAGTATTTGAATCTTATTAATATAACAAAATACATGGCCATATTAAGCCAATAAAGCTTTGGTTTAATTAGTGGCAAGGAAAGATCATAAAATTTTAAAATTTTATATTCAAATTTTATTATATGTGAATTTAATTGTTTAATTATATTATAATTTATTAGTTGATTACTTAATAATTATCACTTGATTATTATGTAATAATTCATTATGTAGATCAAACTAATACTTCATTAGATTGTAACAGTTTTCAAGAAATTCAAATTCAATGTATTCTATTGTATGAAATAAATAAATGTAAAGGTAAACCTATATTATAAGCTTTGTGAAAAGGAATAACAGAAAATGATTTGAAGAAGAGTGCTTTCCTTATGAATAATCAGTAGTCACATGCACGGAACGTGCTGTATGGTCTTAGCTTAAAAACTGTAATTCGGCTAACCCTGGATAAGGAAATTACGAAAAGAACAATAAAACAATGTGAGAAAGAGAGAGAAGACCGTCAAAAGGCATCAACAATATATATATATACACACCCCTTCTTTCCATTTATTTACACATGCAAGAGTCTCGATTTAGGAATGGATTTTTTTTCTTTTTTCTTTTTTTGTTTCAAGTTCAATAATTAATACAATTTTCAACCCTATAGCTATATTGATTGTCGCAAGTCTTTCTTTTTTTTTTCTTTTTTATTAATGCAATGAGTGAACAAAATTCGTTCAGGCAAATCATTTTTACCTAGCAAAGATCTTGAATGGTACTTTTTTAGCCCTCGAGATCGTAAGTACCCAAATGGATCAAGGACTAATCGAGCAACAAAATCTGGGTATTGGAAAGCCACGGGGAAAGATAGGAAAGTGCATTCTCAGATGCGTGCTGTAGGGATGAAAAAAACCCTGGTTTACTATCGAGGGAGAGCACCCCATGGTACTCGAACCGACTGGGTTATGCATGAATATCGTCTTGGCGAGAGAGAATGTGAATCTGCTTCTGTAGGCTTGCAGGTCACCTCCTCATGTCCACAACTCTTACTTCATATATATATATATATATATATATATAATTTGTTCAAAGCATTGCATGAAATCACCAATTGGTTAATGATTTTCTGTCAATAATAATCCTGCAGGATGCTTATGCTCATGCTCTTTGCCGTGTGTTAAAGAAAAGTGCAACCGTCCCCAAGATTATTGAGGAGCATTGCCAGCCAGCTGCAACTGCGAATCATATTACTAGTGAACATTCATCTAGCCTTGAAGTACATTCTGAGGGAAGGTGCGAAGAGAGTTCCGATTTTGCAACACCGGTGGATACATGTTCGCCCAGTATTCTCAATAGATCATCTATTGACATTTGTGATGCAAGAGATGTTAAATGGATGCAATCCTTGTCTGAAGATGCGTTTGGATTAACCAATCCATCCTTTTCAAACTATGAAATCTTACCCTATCATCCATCTAAGGTAAACTTTTTCAAGAATAAAAATGGAATCAGAATCAGAAATTACTTCTTAATCTTTTATTGATGAATTAATTCACTACTTTGCAGGTTGACGTCGCACTAGAATGTGCAAGGTTACAGCATCGGTTGACATTGCCTGCGTTGGAGGTGGAAGATTTCCCTCAGGTTGGACTCACCAACTATAAAGTGATGCGACCAGCTCCAAAGCGTGAAACCCAACATGAAACCGATATATTGCAGGAAATTCTTTCGGTTACTCGTGCTTCTCAGGAACTGATAAATCCGAACGCCCATCAGGATGCTTGGGGCGGTAGTTCTAGTAATGCCGATGATTTCACCTGCTTTATGTCTGCCAACGGCATGTACCAAAATCAAGTGAACAAGATAAGCTGTTCACAATACATGAATAAACCGTTAGAAGAATCCATTACAAGGTCGATAGAGATAAGTGAGGAGCAGGGAGATATAAAGATGGAGAGAATGGTTGAAAATTTGAGATGGGTGGGAATGTCGAGCAAAGACCTAGAGCAGGTAACTCTTCTTAAAAGCATTTTTACTATTTAAATTTCCATAAATTTATTTATTTATTTAATGCAGAATTCTTATTTATTCCTTTCATTTGATTGGACGGACAGTATTGTTTTATGCAAGAAAACAAGATTGTTCCGATTGAAAATATTTCGAGTTTTTGTAGAAACGAAGACAATGGCTTTAAAGGTACGTATCACATATTCACACTCATATGCTGTTTCTCTTCTCCGTTCCTTTCTCATATTTAAAAATTCTATTTCTTTTCTCAGGAGAAAGTGAACATGATTTTAACTGTACTGAATTCAATGACACTGGGATAAATGATACAGAAATCGAAAATTTTACACAAGGATTCATCGATGATGACGCCGATGAGTACCTTTGGACGAGGGCAACATGGACCATCTCACAAGCTCACCAAGCTTTGAGGTAGTTGAGGACATCAAAATTAATCACGGAATGTTAGTTTCAACTCGGCAAGTTAACAACACATTCTTTCAGACGGTGCCTTCTCAAACAATTAAAGTTCACCAAAATGCAGTGACAGCAACTAGCTTCCAGTTCCAGATGAGAAAAGCCGAGTCAGATCATGAGGCAGGAAACTGTTTTTTTCGAAAATTAAATGCACATGCCAGAGGGAACTGCATGGAAATCATGACCTTCACAAAGCCATCTAAGAAGGCAGCAAGTGCCTTCCTTTGCATGGTTGTACTTCTCTTAATGCATAGCTTATATCTAGATGAAGAAGAAATCGTAAATGAGAAATTGGGGGATGGATCAAAGGACAGTAAGAAGAAGGCAGTTACAGTTTTCTCAAGGAGGAGTAAATCTAGAGAAAAATATTTGATGGTTAAAGCTAGGGCAAAGGCTAGCAGTTGGAATGATTTTGGGTTGCTATGGAAAAAGTTAGGATTTTTCCTCACCATTTCTTTAGTTGTGTGTACATTGTTAGCAGGCACGTTATACTGATTGCTGACCATTTGTGTAATTTGCTTAATAGTTGTAGTTGTAAAATGGGAAGGCATACGGAAAGCTTCCTTCTCCAAATGAGTTGAACACAAATTCATTTTAGTTTATTTGTAATGTTCTAATACTGATCATAGATATTTATGAATAAATGTAATACATTTTAGTTTATGGGATTCTAAATTATGTATTTGTTTTTTTCTCAATCAAACTAGTTGCAAATGGATTGTTTTTTTTTTTCATGGCCGTCAATAGAAAAAAAAAATCGGCACATCCTATGTATGTTAGGGAAAATTTTTTCCAATTACAAATTATTACAATACATATCCTTTGAGATTTAAAAAAAAAAATTATCAAGGTTCCCTAACTAAATAATTTTTTTTCTAAGCCATATTTTTATTGGAGAACAAAAGATCAACATGAATGAGATATAAGAATCTCACCATGAAACATAGTTACAAGTCATAGAAGAAACAAAAAAAAAAAAAAATCTACCACAATTCTAACGGAAGATAACTAAAAAGAAGCAATCAAGAAACCCCCCCCCCCCCTCCCCCCCAAAAAAAAACGTTATCGTAGTTTTTTTTTTTTTTTTATTTACTAGTCAAGTCCAGTGTTATTGCTGTTTAAGGTTTAGGTGTGAAGCCAGCTTCACACTCTTACAAGTACAGATGACATCACCTCTATGCCCAGAATAATACAGGTCCATACAGTAGAAAAATATAAGACATTACAACAACATAAAATCACAATTCAACCAGAAAACTAACGTTACTCTGAGTTTTTTCTCTAACTGAATCAGCTATAGACTCGTAAACAATGCCTTACCGCCAGGCCATAAACATTTCCTCTTTGCTTAACCCCTGCTTTTGCAAGCGCGCCTGCCATGCCATTCGCTTCATGATAGATGTTTACGAATTTGACGTCACCCAGCTCTTTGACAACGGAGTCAATTTCCGAGAATATGTTCAAAATCTCCATGGACGTGAGGACCCATTAATGCACCCATCCAACAACAATCTTTGAGTCAGACTCTATAACTAGTTTCTCTCTATGCCAACACTCAATTTGTTTAAAGACTGCCAGCGCCGTTTTGATCGCTAATAATTCCACCATATTTGGGTCTTGAATTCCAATTGGTCTTGAGAACATAGCCACCACTTGTGCCTACTCCTTCCAAAGTACCCCCACTCATCCAACATGACCTAGATTCCTGGTATCTGACCCATCAACATTAAACTGCAGATATCCTACCGTAGGGGACAACTATTCGATGAAATCTCTTCTTTGTTTCCCATTAACCGATGGTTCAACCGCACAGGGGTCAGACAACCTTATCGATTCCATTGGGTAATTATCTTCCTTAGTAGCCGTAATCTAGTACAGGGCTCTTAATTTTATCACAAAGACAATGTCTTCCGCCCTCATACTCTTCTGTTCAAATACCAATTCATTCTTTGCTAATTACAATGACCACAGGGCAGCTGAGAAAGAAGCGAAACACCACGGTTTTACCGTCCTAGTGAGTAGAGGATCCAAACAATTTAATATGAAACCCTTCAGTGTATTCGGCAGAAGTTCCGCCATTTTAAAAAGTATCCCCCTATTTTATACACCCATGCGCAGCGTAGGACCCAATTCATCAAATCCAATTGTAGTAACAGTGGCACATGATCCGATACTAATCTCTTAAAATCTTGTTGGTATAAACACTTAATTTGAACCTTAACAATTTAACACCATTCAAATATAATTTTGACTTGGGCTCTTTTTTTGCACATTGGCCAAAATTATTATTTTTTAGCTCATTACATTATCATTTTAAAAAATCTAATGTGTGACCCATAATATGATCCTTTTAAAGATCAATTTCTTAACCCAATCAAAATGGCCCAAAATAACCTAAGATATGAGCCTAAATTGGCCCTAGAAATGAAGCTTAAATTTGGCCTAAAATAAAGAGGCCCAAAGCCAAATAATGAAGCCTAAAACCAAAAGAGGAAGGAAAAGAAAGGCCCATTTGCATAAAAAAACACAAAAACTTCACATGAAACTAAAGCTGTATAAAAAAAATTAACAGCAAAAACACAAAGGACATGTAGCTACAAAAGGGGTGATGGTCAGCAAACAAAAATGAAAAGTAGTCTATAGACTAAAATAAATGAGATAGCCTGCAAAATGGGGGAAGGAGCTAACAGATAAGGAAAAAAGAAAATAAAAGAAAAAACTTGGAGGTGAATGAAGAAGGAAGGCCTTTAGGTAATAAAAAGCTTTCCAAATGAAAGTTTAAAAGAGGTCTTTTGGACAAGGCAAGCTAGAAACAAAAAAAAATGGGTGAGAGCTCTTAAAAAGAAAGAGAAAGAGAGAGAGAGAAAGGTCTGAAAGGAGATTGTTTAAAAAAAAAACACAGAAAAAAAAACAGTCGAAAAGTTTTGAATGAGAAAAAAAAATCTAGAAAAAAAAGAGTTAAATTTGAAAAAAAAAAAGGGAAAGTTAAAAGCAAAGAAAGGAACCCCAAAAAAAAAGTTTTTACAAACAAAAAAAAAAGGAAAACCAGAAAAAGAGAAACCTACAACAGAAAAAAAAAAAAAAAGGAAAAAGCTATGCGACAAAAAAAATAAAGAAAAATAATTTTTAGAAACCAAAAAAATTTTTATCACCTTTTCCTAGTAGTTTACATATATAAAGTACTGGTTATCTTTTTCATGATATTTACATGTAAAAGAAATTGACAATAAAAAAACTTTATTCAAAAACTGATAAAAAGGAAAAAAAAAAAAAAGGACAGATTAGGTTTTAAACTTTCAGGTTTCATTTTTATAGAAAAAAGGCCTTCCTCTTTCTTGGTCTAATCTTTGAACTCCAGTTTTTGTTATTGGTTTCATTTTTAGGTGTTAGTTCAGTTTCTCTTTATTGATTTCAATTTAGGCTTCTGTTAAAAAAAAAACCATCTCTTTTTCCTTGTAAATATGTTTTTATGTGAAAGAAATGAGTACTACCATGAACACCTTACTGCAAATAGTAAACGAAAAGAGTCATTGTAAGTGGTTCATCATTTCATGCAAGTAGTAAACGAAAAGCATTACACTGAGCACTACTTTTCATCATTTCATGCATGCTCTCAAGTTCACAAAAACCTAAGGATTTAGTTGGTATCATGGTAATTGGTTTTCCTTCTCTGTGTAGGAATCATTGTGGTCATGGTTTGCATTGCACGCAGCTCATCTGCGGAAGCTTTAAGCTTAGTCATTCCTATTTTTTTTGTTTTGTTTTTTGCATATAGTTTGTGTGGTGTATGCTATTTTTTTTGTTTTTTAAGTTTAAATTTTCAAGCTTTATTAGTTTTTTAGTTTTCTTTTATGCCAGGTTATTACCTAAACTAGGCTTTATTTTATTCATTGTTTGCTAAGTCTTTTCTATATGAAAATTGCATGGAGCCTTGAATGTTTAATTTTTTTGTTTATGGTAATTTGATCTTGTCTCTATTTCTTTTCTTGGTATTTAGTAATTATATGAATTGGATTAAAAGTTAAGAAGAAAATTAAAAGTAAATAATGAATAAAAAATAATAATAATAAAATAACATTAAGAATGGAAATCTCTAAGGATGAGATTTTAAAGAAGTCCTAATAGCGATCCCTTAAAATCTCTAGGTAAGAATATTTTTTTAAAAATACTACCAAAATAATAGAATATTTTAAAAAATATTCAATACAAAAGATTTTGTGTTCATTTATTTTTCTCAGTATATATAATTTAATGTTGATAAAAGAAAAAATTAAAAGATTTTTTTCATGTAATTATTATTTAATTTAATAATACATGACTATTACTTGTGATGATCAATAATAATAATAATAATAATATTATTATTATTATTATTATTATTATTATTAAATTTAAAGTTAAATATAAATTAAAAGAAAGGAAAAGTAAACGAAATTTTTAAGGATAGGGATTCCAAGAAAGTTCTTGTAGAAATTTCTAAGAAATCTTTAGGTGAAAATTTTTTTTAAAAGTATCGCCAAAGTATTGAGGTATCTAGAAAAATTTTCAATAAAAAGATTTTCTTTGCTTTACTCCTTTAAAAATTTTTAATGGTAACGATTATGAAATAATTAAGTGATTAAGCTAAAATAAAAATGAGTAATGAAAAACTAACTAGTGGTTGGTTCAATTGGTTAAGGTTCATCTTCTTCGTCGAAGAGGTCTTGGGTTCGAGTCCTATCAATAGCCATTTGTTGGGGTCATATCGAATGCATACCTACAACCACTTGTCTTAAGCTATAAAGTATGGCATATCTTGTCCTGAGCTGAGGGACTAAGCAGTCTATCTACTCTTAAATTTTTTTCTACAAAACAAAATGAGTAATGAAAAAGATATAACATAAGGAAAATAAATAAGATATCTTTTTAAAAATATAAATGCAATAAAAAAATATAATATAAAATACTTTTGTATGCATATTACACATTATCATTTGCATTATATAACCTTGAAAGCAACATGGGTTTTCAATATTAGGATTTTAAGAAATCCAAGTAGTAATTTTCATAAAATCCTTAGGTAAGAAAATTTTTTTAAAAAAATATTACTGAAATATTAGAATATTTAGAATAATTTTAATACAAAAAACTTTTATTTGCTTTTCATTACTAAAATGTATTATGCAATGCAATAGCATCACAAATTAATCTATGTGTATCATATTATGAAAGTATACGAAATCTCAGAGAATGAGATATTAAAAAAATTTTGAATAGTGATTTTTTAAAAATATCTAAATGAAAAAATTTATTTAAAATATTGTCAATGTGTTGAAGCATTTAGAATAATTTTTTATAAAAATTTATCATTTTTAAAAAAAATAATAAACAAATAAATAAGATAATAATAATAATAAATTATTTTTTATTAAAAAAAATAAAATTCCTTGGATTAAATTATAAGTATTATTTTATGCATTTTAAATATTGATTTTAAAGATAAATATGAACCATCAAGGATGGGATTCTTGAAAAGTTTGAATAGTGATTCTTAAGAAATGCCTAGATGAGAAAGTTTCTCTTAATATTACTAGAGTATCGAAATATTTTTAAGAATTTTTTAATACACAGTTTTTATTTAACATAAGGAAAATAAATAAGATATCTTTTAAAAAATATATATATATATATGGAATAAAAAATATAATAAAAATAAATATAAAAAACTTTTGTATGCATATTGCACATTATCATTCACATTATATAATCTTAAAAGCAACGCGGGTTTTCAATGATAAGATTTTAAAAAATCTAAGTAGTGATTTTCATGAAATCCTTAGGGAATAAATTTTTTTTTAAAAAATATTGCTAAAATATTAGAATATTTAGATTAATTTTCAATACGAAAAACTTTCACTTACTTTTCATTACTAAAATGTACTATGCAATGCAATAACGACACATATTAATATATTTGCAACATATTATGAAAGTATACCAAATCTTCGAGAATAAAATCTTAAAGAAATCTGAATAGTGATTCTTTAAGAATATCTAAATAAAAAAATTTATTTAAAATGCTATCAATGTACTAAAGTATTTAGAATAATTTTCGATAAAAGTTTCTTGTTTTTTTTTAAATAAAAAAATAAATAAGATAATAATAATAATAAAATTATTTTTTTATAAAAAAAAATTCCTTGGATTAATTATAAGTATTATTTTATGCATTTTAAATATTGATTTTAAAAATAAATATGAACTATCAATGATGAGATTTTTGAGAAGTTTGAATTGTGATCTTTAAGAAATGCCTAGATGAGAAAGTTTGTTTTAATATTACTAGAATATTGAAATATTTTTAAAAATTTTTTAATACACAAGGTTTTTATTTATCTTTCAAATAAATGATTAAAAAAACACAAAAAAAAGAAAATGTTTCGGTTGTAATGAGAAAAAAGAAAACTATTTTTAAATATAAAAAATTAATATTTTTTTATCTAAATTAAAAGATAATATATAATTAATTAATATTATTTTTTAATGAGCACGATAAAATAATTAATCATTTTTTACACGTAATCATACTCTCAAATTTAAAATTATTTTTGCATACCCAAATAATTATTCTTTTAATAAATTTTAAGATTTTATTAAAAATATAAATTTTAATAGGTGATAAATCTCAATAAAAAAATATTAGCGAAAATTTCATTTTTTGTTTTTTTTTTTTAAATTTGTTCGGTGGTCGCAGAACCGATATGGTATAGATCCCTACAAAAGCTAATCCATTCGGTTGACGTTAGAATTTGTCAAGCCTACTTCTCTAGTTGCCATACCTAAACCACATAAACCTTTTTCCTTTCAGTGGGATATGAATCAGGCCACTGACATTGATGAAGTTGTTGAACTCCTTTACACCCACCCTATTGTTAACGCATCCTTATCTTTTCGAGGGTAATCTAACTATATTGAAGTCTTCAACAACGCACAAGCAACTACCCACTTCCTTCATCTTGTCCGCTATGTCTTCCTACAATTTCTTCTTCAGCTCGTGTTCAGATGGAACATACATATTGCAAATTACACTTTAAAAATTATTCTAGACCCAGTATCCCTTTATTAGCACTATACCTTTCCTTTTCCAAAAACTCACCTTCTTAAACCAATTCCTGTCCCACACCATTAGCAGGCCTCCTGAATTCCATTTTACTTCCAAATGCACCCGCTCAAAATTCCTATTTGGCCACAACCCTTGTATTGAACGATCCATGAAATCTTTAATTTTTGTCTCATGTAACAATAGCATTTCAACACTATTCGAAATTAAAACAGATCTCAATCCATGATAAAATTCTCATCCGGGCAATTTCACAAACACCCCCTACCCAGTTACGCACACCCAAAGTTCTCGCCTTTATTTTTTTCTTTACTAAATATCTATGCACACACACTTGCCAACATCCTCCCTCAGTGCTTGGTCATCTTTTGTATATCTTTTAATGTCTTAATCACAATCTCATCATCACAGCTGGTTTGCACTCAGCATTTTCCTAATCTTCCAGGTTGACTTGGCATCATCCGCACAAAGCATCCTCCTGTGATTTTGAAAGTCCCTATTAGACAGTGAGGCATTTGTTGCCTTTTGTTTTTGCTTTTGAATCTTCTTCTCCCTCCTTTTCTTTCCTCCCATAGCTTCCTTCTTCCTCGACAACTTTCATAAAACTGTTCTTCAATATCATAAATGCTCCTATCCCTTCTTCTTTCTCTTTGGTTCTTGACTTGTCCTAGGGCCCCATTCTCCTCAGCCGAGCCTTTATTTTTAGTTAATGGTCCTATTTTTCCTACCTCTTCACCCGACCCAAACATCCCAGCCTCTGATCGATCATTTCCTTCAGAGTCCAAACTTAGGCCCACCTCTTGACTGGCCTTTCCACCCGCATCACATCCCACCTCACTTTCTAGCACATTGTCTCCCACATCACCTAGCTTACTTACTTTCGTGGGATCCACTTTGTCGTCACACATGTTTCCTGGCCATGAGCCAGTGCATGCCAAACCATTCTCATATTCTGCTAATACCCATTCCCTTCCAGCGACTTTGTTATCACTATTGTCATTTTCAATGCCAATGCAGCCAAGCGTAATCTCGGCCCCCTCAATCATTTTTATTCCATTTTTTCCAAATAGCGAAAGGTTTCCATCCTTACTATTGCCCTCTTGTTCATCTTCCTTATCATCTGCATCCTTTGAATTTCCTTATCACTCTCCCTGTGATTGGAAGTTACTGCATCTCTTTCTTTGTTGTTCTTGTAAGGATCATAGCAGCAACGAAACAATGAAATCATATCAGACCCAACTTCTGTAACCTTAAATAGATAACTTTTTCCACCACAGTTCAAATTAATAATTTTATCAATCTTTTCAATATAATCTATCGTAATTCGCATTGCCCCTCTGCTAGAATCCTTATATTCTAGGGTCTTTCCATCGATAGAAATTAATTCTCCCCATATATTTGATATGTTTTTAAAAGTCCCATAATTCCATACATAGAGAGGAACATTATAACATGTTAGCCATGTAGTTCTATACTTATATGCCAACTCCTACGAGTAGGACTAATGCGTTACCTCTGTGAACCATTCCTTTAACCAGGACCACTGTAGTTTTTCCATTGTTTCCATAGTCTCATCTTCATCGAAACAAATCGTAAATTGTCTTCCCAAGAACTTTCTCACAGATATGTCAAAAACTCCTTGCATTATGAAGTTTTCCATTAGTGTATTTGCTTCATAGTATCTTCTAGCTGTGCTAATCTCGCATCTCTCCAGATTGTGCAATGATTCCTCGTCGACCACCCCCAAGCATGTTTTATTCAAAGACGTATTGTCATTTCACCAAAAATTCCTTCCAATACCAACGTACAGAACTGTCCACATTTTCCTTGCTCATAAGAACTTGTAAATATGATCTCTGTCCACCTTCTTCATGTTTTTCCTCTATGTTCCTACCGTGTACAATCCTACCATTCCCTACTCTACTCATCCTGCATTCATCATTTACATTCACCTTTCTCCAAAATGTTGATCTCGCATTGAACCTAGCCAGGTTGACCCTAATCTTGTAATCCTTTATCCATGTTGGATTCAAACAATTCACCACCCTCCTTGCTTCTGTGCATTTTTCGAAACGTATAAAGCCATACTTCCTACCTCTTGTACTTCTTTTTTGTGGGATAAAGACATCCACCACCTTGCCATACTCCTAAGAAATTTGAGACAGCCATCTCCAGTGCTTCCTTGGGGGAATATTGTTGATGAATACTGTAAACAACACCATCTTGGCCTAATGTTTTCTTCAAAATAGATTTCTTCTTGCGATTTCTTCAAGTTTCTTCATATTTTTGTAAAGAAAATGAAAGAAATAAGTTTTAGATGATGATGTTACCATAGTATGTAAACAAAAAAAGAGAGCACATATGACTATCCCACAAAGAACCAAATCACCACCATGCCATAAAAAAATTCTTTATACACCCACCTTCGCCATGGTATCTACCACACCATTCAGTTCTCTAAAAAATTTTGTATCAAACAGTATGGACTGGGTTAAGGTTCCAAATATCTCTTTGTCTCATCCAAATGCTTCTCGCCCATAGACACTCTTTAAAAGGTCTTAAAGGTGTTTATATAAACGAATCAAACATGAATATGAATTATGTTTATAGTTTGTTTATTGTTAGAGCTGTTCGTGTATTATAAGAAACTTTTTCATTAAATTCAAGTTCTATTCATTTAAATGATAAAATATTTACATTCTACTTGTTTAAATTAAATAAATTCATTCATAAATGTTAAATAATTAATTTCATGAATATATAAAAATAAATGTATTCATGAATAATATACATATATGTTTATGAAAAATATATAAATCATAATTAAATAAATTTAAATAAATATATATAATTATAAAATTAAAAATAAATGAAGATTAACCAAATACAAATGAATCATAAATAAACGACTTTTAAATAAATTTTAAACAAATTTATTTATAAATATAAACAAATCAAATAAAATTTTATTTATATTTAATTCATTTAATAATTAAATATAAAAATATTATTAAAATCAAATTATTAAACTTAATAAATAAATATAAATAGTACGTATTCGTAAATTTTTTATCAAAAGTTAAATGGGATCTGGCCCTTGATATAAAAAAAAAAAAAGAAATTAAGCACACCTATCGGTAAGGTTCAAGCCTCTTCTATTTAGAAAGGTTTTGGATGGAAGAATCTCATCCTTTGATTGCTTTCTATCTAGAGGCTGTCAGTACTCAGTCAAGTCAATGTCATTTACAGAGAAATAGTACTTAATTATTCTGAATTAAAAATTTATTTAAACAGTACGGATAAAATTGCTTCAATTTTGTATTTTGGTCGAGTGCTTTTAAGTTTTACTTGTAATCAAATATTACACTCCATTATTTAATCAAATATATATATAAAGAGAATTTATCACAACTTAACGTAGATTTGTTAAATCATATATGTGATACCTCATATCATTAAAAATATATATGTGAAACATTTACAAACTAATTAATAATTTAAATTTTAGAATTTAAGTGGCATCTACCATATATTTATGACTTTTTAAGGTATTTTTTCATAAGCTTAAGGTTAACTTATCTCTTCAATATAATCAATATGCCTATATATACATGTTCAACATGATATAAAAAGATAAATTTTAAATTCACAAATATGTACTTTAAATTTACAATTTAATAAGAACCCAATAAATCGACGAATTGAAAAATAACTATCAAAATCATATTTATATGTGTTTTGTTTTACAATTTATATTAATTTGAAATTAAATATCTTGTTTTGAAAAAAAAATCACCAAACACAATTAAATATTTTTTAGATTTTCATTTAAGCAAGTTAGTTCTACAAAAATTGAGAAATAGCAAAGATAAGAACAAAAGTAAAGTTTAGTAAAAAAGATAGAAAAAAAAAAAAAAAGCTAAGGAGAAGTGAATGAAATGTTGTTTCTAAATTTTTAGAGACCAAAATTTCGCTCCCAATCACATTATAGATCTTTGTAATTTATTTTAGAAAATCCAAGAATTTCATTAATTGACTTTGAAACTATGAAGGGATGTAGTAAATAGGTTGATGTAGTTAGGTGATATAAACGGCGTTGAATCTACGACCAAATGATCCAACTTTTCGTGCTATTAGTCTATTATACTTTGTCATGCAAGTTTGTCTTTTTTTTTTTTTTTTTTATCAATTCAGTTAATTAAATAGGCTGAGTTTATTTAATTAGTTATTGACAAGGGTATTTTACGGTAAAGGGGCAAAATCGCTTTCTTATTGTAAAAGAGTGATTCAGTGGAATGGTAAGGATATTTTGATCGTTGGGATCAGCTGAAAGGACGAACTGACCTGATTTGTCGGAGTTTATTTCAGTCTTGCCAGCAAAATAGCCCATTTTGACAAGCATGTAGTCGAGTTGATGTGTCATTCAGAATTTGGGATTCAACGCCCCATCTCAGCTCAGGTCATGCCATGTCAGTTTAAGATCTAACACCTTAGATCAAGTCATTTAGAGTTGGTCACACCTTTCGCAAGTATAAATACACCCTCTCACTCCAGGTAAGGGATCTCTCTCTCATTCCTTATTCTCCTTATATTTTCTTATATTTTCTCTTTTTTGAATACTAACTTGAGCATCAAACCATAAATGCCAAAGACAATTTTGGCCTTTACTTCTAATTGATCTTTGACCTTATGATTTTAGGTTCCCTCCCTCAATTTCTAGCTTGGTACAAATATTTTGGCGTGTTACGTAAGAGGATTTTGATTAGCTAAGTTTGGTATGATACATGAAAGAAAGTAGGCTACAAGGCTGATCATCCAACACCTTACACCAACCTAACCTTCATCTACTCCCAATATTGATCAATTTAATGCTTTAAACCAATAGCTCTAGAGCTTGGAAGAGTTTATCCAAGACCTTACACCAACCCAACCTTCAAATGAACCAACTACAACTCAAAGAAATCCAAATACCCAGAAAACACTGATCTATGAGGACCATGAGGATGGGTCGCCGGCTCCTGAAGAAGAAGAAATTCCTAAAACCTACCACCCATCAACGTTCAAAACCTATAGATCCTAAGAGATCAAACAAGTCACTCCCACGCTAACATCCATTAAAGAGCCTAAAGCTCAGATGGAAGCAAAAGGGAAAGAGATTAAAAACAAAACCTCCTAGTTCACAAAAAAGCTAAAGTTTCTGGAAACATCTCATTTCACCGAAGAGATTGACCAAGGTCTACCCTTTGGATTCAAAATGCTGACAATTGAGGCCTATGATGGTATATTTAATCCTTTTGATCACCTCAAATTATTTAGATCTAATATGAAGATATTGGGTGTAGATAAGTTGCTGATGTGCAAAGCCTTTCTGGCCATACTAAAAGGAGCTGCATGAGCTTGGTTTTCTATTATCTCTTTTAAAGAGCTCATCCACTCATTTTTAAGCTATTTCATAAGCAGCCAACATACAAAGAAGACTATACTTAGCTTGTTGGCTATTAAGAAACTACCAAGAGAAACTCTCAGAGTATGTAATACATTTTAACGCGAAAGCTCTTCAAGTCAAAGACTAAAGCAAACAATGGCTGTGCCCACCTTAATAAACGGGCTGTACTAAACTGAAATCTATTTCAAGTTTTACCCCTTGCTAGACCCCAAAAACGCACACCAAACTGCTCCATTAAGCAAAAAAATACATAAATGCCAAGGAAACAGTGAATTTGAAAAGCGATAGAGGTGAGGGAGAAGCTTTCTCTCACCTCAACAAAAGGAGGAAAAGATGGGTTGAGCATTTACCAAAAAGGAAAAAAATTGTATATTGAAAGGTAATTTAGGAACAGGAGCCTAGATAGAATATATGATAACTACACTACACTACACTGCACTAAATAACTTCTGTTAAAAGATTCTTATATAAATTGAGAAAGACTTCCAGCTGAGGTGGCCAAGGTACATATGGCAGAGCACCGTGAAAGATTTGAGCAAAAAATGTGCTTTGCATTAAGACCACAGCCACATTGCTGAAAAGTGCATTGATATGATGAATGAGATTAAAAATTTGATCAAGAGAGGTCAGCTCGGTAAAAATGTAGATAATAGAAAGTAGGGTCAAATTTTAGGGAATTTCTAGAGAGAACAATAGAATAGGGATTATGACAACCATCGACCTAGCTATGACCGAGATAACGCTGGTAACAATCCAACCAGCACAATAAGCAGAGAGATGAGGTTACCAATTAACGCATTGTTGGGATAATCAATGTTATAACCAGAGAGACTACGGATATAGTGAAGAAAAAGTTTGATCAGGGTACATTGATGAGTATAAGCTCTGCTACAAAGAGCTCAAAGTTATGGAAAGATAAGCGATCTCTTTTAGCTCGAAAGATTTAGAAGAGATAAATTTTTTGAATTGTGATGTAATATATAGTGATTAGTGTTATGGTGTATAATCATGTGATGAAAAGATTTTTTTGATAGGGATGTTTAGTCGACCGATTCGATTAATTTTGAACCAAATTAATTAAGTTACTTTATTTTTTTTATTAACCCAACCAAACTTATTAGTTTTAAAAATTAATCGAATTTAATTCAATTAATTGAATTTAATTCAGTTGATTGCTTAATTTTTCGATTAGCCAAATAATAAAATATAATCAAGTTAAATTATATTTTTAATTTTTAATTTCTTATATTTAAAACAAATTAAATAGAATTCTCTAACAAAATATTCAAATATCAAAGTATTAAGTTAAAAATTCTAACAACTTATAAAATAAAATGGTTCATTTCATATAGTTTTATTTTGATATAAGGTTTTGTTATATTTTGGTTAATATTCTGATTAATTCAATTATTGAATTGATTTAACCTAAAACCAAAATTTTTTCCAAATCATTTTCGATAGTCAATTGAAATTAATTCAGTGATCTATTAATTAATCTAATTAATTCGGTTTGGTCGATCAATTTAGTTTTAATCAAATTACAAACACCCTAACTCTTTGACAATGGAAGTTCTATTGACATTCTTTATGATTATTCTTTAAGGAAGATGTGGATCATAAAAGAAAGGCTAAGTTCATTCTCAACTACCTTGATTGGATTCAGAAATAAACAAGTGCTAGTCATGGGAATTAAAAACTGTCGATCACTTTGGGAATTGAGTCCAAAACTATCACATCAGTGTCATAACTTATTGATTTGAAGACTTATTGCAAAATGTAATCATTTAAAATAAAAAAATAAGGAGTCGTCACTAATCTTTTTTATGATATGATTGGCCATCAAAAATTTTATTTTTTTAATAAAACAATAAAATAGGTTTAAAGTTTATTAAAAAGGTTTAATCTATGAAAACAAGATTAGATCCAGAAGTCAGTTACGTGTAAAAAAAGATTATAACCTACATGACACCTATAAAAATTGATACCAATTAATCATGCGCTATCTATAGTTTTGGATAAAAATATTTTTTATTTATTTAAGATTTAATAATAATTATCGTCTTTTTTAAGAAAGAAAATCAATTAGAAACCTTTATTTAAGAATATTGTGAAAATATTTAGATTAAAGAAATATCTTATAATTCTTCGACATATAGACAGAATTTAAAAATAATATTTTTCGTCTAAGATTTACCATAACAGTCTCTTAAAAATAAGAATAACAATTTTGCAAATGATAATTGTTGGCAAATCTCCAACATTTAGGCAAAATACAAAAAATTATATTCCTTGGAATATTATTTTAATTTTATTTTTTTTCGAAGAACTTTTTATGCAAAAAATGAAGAATGCTATGATTAATCATAAATAATGATTTTTAAAATAGATGCATATGCGCAATGAGTGTAGGCAATGATCTAAAAATAGTGATATGTAAATGTGCATCATAAATGATGATAAGATACAAGTTTAAGATCATATCTTAAAATAAAAAGAGACCACTTGGACTCTCCAACCTCTACACAAAGTTTGGGTGCGATTATTTATATTTAAGATCTCATTTTTATTTTTATTCTTTTATATAATCTTATTATTGTTCTTATTAACAAATTATTAAAAATTTGAATGAAATAAAATTTTTTAAATATCCTATCTTCTAGATGGCATTCAAAATCAAATTACTTCATAAAAGGTTTTCATACAAAACCTTAAAAATTTAGGATAGTTTCGAAATTCTAGGTGGATTTAGGTTTCAAGGGTAATTTGTGTTTAGGTTTACATATTAAGTTTAGGGTTTACATATAGGATTTAGTGTTTCATTTAGGATTTTGTTTAAGATTTAGGGTCTCATTTAGGGTTTAGGTTTTAAGATTTATTTTAAAGTTTCACTATTTGTTTCACTTTAGGGTTTGAAGAATTTGTGAACCTCTATAAAAATCCACAATATCTTGACAGACTTTCAAAATAAGCTCACGTTTTATGGTTTTTCTAAAAATTTTATTATTATTATTATTATTATTATACTTTTCTTCTTTCCATTAAAATTATTATTATTATTTATTTTATTATCTTTTTATTTTTATTATTTAATAATTCCTTAACATCTAAGAAGAATTAATTTTTTTTAAAACATGATTAAATTAGAATAAGCATGATTATAGTAATTGAAATAATAATGATAATTATGCAAAATTATATTTAAATATTCATATGACCTAAGTTCTTATTTATTTTATTTTTTTGTCCAATTCCCCAATATATAAATGGAATTAAATTTTCTTAAAACCCAATTTTAAATTTTCTCCAACATTTAGGCAAGACTTTCAAAATCCTTTTCTATTTTTCTTCATTTAAAAACATTATTGTTATTATTATTATTAGTATTATTATTATTATTATTTTGAATAAATCAAAAGTTTATGGAGATTGAATGGTAGGAAATATGTATGAAAATAAACTTTAATAAGAATAAACAAATTTCTTGTCCTACCAACCATTCCCGAAACTGATTGTCACTTTATCTTTGTACCCCCATGAATATTCCTTGTTCTATTTTAAGCTAAGCAAAAAAAAAGATGAAAAAAGCGACATGATAATGCAACAACCCAATAAAAACTACAAGCATGATGCTTAGGCTTAGGTACTTTTCTGCAATTTTCCATAATTATTGAGCTCTTGCCTTTCACAACATTTTTAACTATTGGAGCATAAAAACTGATTTTCCTAACCTAGTTAGAACCGAAAATATGGGTGGTAAACAAGGGAGCATTAGATAATCATGGGAACAAGAACCAAATGTGACACACCATTGACAAAAATAAAAAATGAAAAAGCCAAACTTTCCCACAAACAACCAACATGTAACAAAATAGATAAATAAATAAATAAATCAGGAGTAATGAACTAGCAAGTACATAAGACACGTGGAACACAAATGATGGAGACAATCACATGCAGAGGAAAGATATCTAAATAAAATAGAATATGCAAAGGCAGAAGCTGTGGGGCTTCTGCAAACACTTTTCATGTAAAATCTTAAACTTTAAAATTTTTTCACAGACCATTATCATACCCTCTTTTTTTTCTTAAACCATTTTTCAGCTAACAAGAAAACCTTCTCTTAACGCCAAAACCAGAAACCAAACAAATAGTACACCAAGTGTTCACTGTAGCCTTCACGATATTATATAGAGAAAAAAACAAAACATAAACCATCAAACATAAAAGGATAGGAAAACAAGAAACTTTGAGCATGTATTTCAACTATGCATAAACTAGTTTGATTTTTAAATAGCAAACTCAAGTAATAAGAAAAGCACATAATGAAAGAGAGAAATGGCAAGATTAGAAAGATACCTTTTTCCTCTTTGTCTTTGGTTTTTTTTCCTTCTGTGTAGGGCTGCCTAAGAGATTTCTTCTTCTCCGACCTATCTTCTAGTTTTTATTCTTTGCTACTGGTTTTCTAGTTCCATGAACCAGCTTCTTTTTTTCTTTCAAGTTTTCTTTTTTGCTTGCTACTTCCTTTTCTAGTTTCTTTTTCCCTTTTTTTTTTTTATTTTCTTAGTTTTTTTTCTACTAGTTTTCCTTTTTTTCTACTCAACTTTCTTTTGCTAGTTTTTTGTTTTACACTTAATTCCTTTTTTTTTGTTCTTCATTGCCACATTTTTAGTGTTTTTTTTTGCTTGTTTCTTTTTTTTTCTTTCCTGCTATCTTTCTGTTCAGTTTTCTTCCTTTTTTGCTTATGCACCCACATTTTCAAGGTAGTAGTTTTTTTTTTTTTTTTTAACATACTACTTCAAGCAATTTTGCTTAGTTTAAGTTAGGCCAAATGGCCTTATTTCAATTTTCACTACAAGGGTTTTGATTTTTTAGTGGTATTTTTTTACCGTTTAGCGGTGTTTATTAACACTACTATAAGGTTACGACATTTACAAAAAAATACCACGCAGAGAGTGCTGCCTATACACTCGTCACGTTAAATAGCGATGTTTTAAAAAAAATACCTCAATATTAGCTGCGTTTATATCTGAAACGTTGCCATTTTAACGGTGTTTATATCTTTGAGATGCTGCTACTTTAGAGACATTTGAATCTGAAAATGACTCAATATTAGTGGCGTTTGTATCTTTTAGTCGTCATTATTTCAGTGGCATTTTTATGAGAAAAATACCATTGCATTAACGATGTTTGTAATAGAAAATGTTGCTACTTTAAAGGTGTTTGAATTTGAAAACGTCTAAATATTTACGATTTTTGTATCTTTTAGGCGTCACTAATTTAGTGGCGCTGTTATGAGAAAAATACTATTGCTTTTGTGGCATTTTTGTAAAACATGCCACCTATCTAGCGACATTTGCTTGAAAGAGCGCCTCTACTTATAGTGGCATTTTATGCTACAAATGCCACTAAATTATTCATTTAACGGCATTGTCCAACGCAAACGTCACCATTATGTAAAAATATATTTTTTTAATTTTTTATAATAAATTTTACTTTCAATAAAGAGCTTAAATTCATAAATTGAAATTAATATTAACTTCATTCACGTTTAAATATACATCTAATTAATACAAAGTTTAATAATTAGTATAATAACAATCAAATATTATAAATACATTAACCAAATATAAAATTAAAATGTATAAAATGAATGACTACATACATTTTGCTAGCTGGCAATTGATGAAGAAAATTTTCCACCTTGGTCACTATTGTGCTCAACAACCTACTGAATAATACCATACAATTTTTAACACTTCGTTGTATGCTTATTTTTTATTTAAAAATTTTAATATTTACTAAATATAATACCTGAGTTGATGGAGCACCAAGATCATTTTCTAGAAATTGTTGTTGCACAAAATTCATAAGATGATCGAATCGATCATGCAACTACTAAAATTTTACACGTTCTAGCTCCATTCTAGCACGTTTTTCTTCAATTTTGGCATACTCTTGTTCTTTTTTTGCTTTCATTTGCTGAAAATATTGTTGTATAGTTTGCAACTTCTCTCTCAATATTAAAATGTCTCACGAATACTGACTTGCTGAGAGTGTAAATTATGGAGAGTTATGTCCATAATTGGCAGATGGTGTTGGACCCAATCCAAGGCCTCGGACTCGTCCATGCCTTTCTTTTCTAGTAACTTCTATGAATATCTGATTTTTCACTTCTTGCATGTTGAGAGAACCATCATATGTTACTTCAATCTCAGCAGTCATTTTTTCTTTCATTTTTTCCTGTGAATTTGTCGTATACAACTATTAAGTTTAATGATTAATTGATTATATGTTAAAAAGAGTTAATATTTACTTTATGTTAAAATAGATGATACAAATTATCATAATTTCTTGTGTTTCGACATTCATGTAAGATCCATATTTTTTGTATGTGTTATGCGAAAAAGTTTCACACGTCCAATTGTACCACCCGTCTCATTCTCCTATACAAAAATATATGTTATTTGATAGGATACATATTAATCGCAACTTATTTATGCATATCAATCATGTCAATCAAGTATTAAAATTTTGAATAATTTTAATCTTTTTTATTTATATTTTGGCCTTATAACAACACAATAGTCTTAAACATGCGCAAAGAATAAAAGTATTTTGGGCTTTCGCACATATCGATCATGGAAACAAAATTCAATTATTTTCTCTCGGTTTAATATGAAATATTGAAGCCATTCAATATGTTGAAAGGCATCCAAAATTTATTTGTATATTTGCCTTTTATATGCAAAAATATTCCTAAACAGACATAACTGACAACTTTTTCTCTCATATCAACCATAGAAACCAAGTTCAATCAATCGGACAAGCTTAATATCAAGTATTGAAGCTATCAAAACTGTTAAAATACAACAATAACAACAACCAGATAATAAAGGCATAAATATACGTAAAATAATAACTTTTCATACATATCATCTGTGTAACTAAGTTCAAAACTTTCAATAAGTTTAATATCATGTATTGAAACAATTAAATCTATTAAAACAGAACAATAAATGTTAAGTTCCATATTTACCTTTTAACAGCAAAAAAAGTTCATTCGTTGGAATAAGTTAATTATCATAAACTTACGATTTCTTTTTGCTTTCTTGCAAAACTTTTTGATCCACTTGTGTAGCTATATTTCTGTTGCTTTTTGCTACCAATCTCAATATGTTCTCTTTTTTATCATAAAAAATAATTATGTATATGATAGAAATGCAAATATTACCAACTGAAACCATTAAACACTTTTTATCATTTCATTATATTATACAAAGTTATAAACTAGTACCTCTCCTTTTCTTGAGAACCAAAATCTAACAAGTTGTTCATATTACCACCTAATCACATTACGAGGTAGATTTTGCATCATTGCCTCTACAGTAGTATTTCGATCTAAATACTTATTCTTCAAACTATGCTTATAATCTTTCCATTTCTTTCCCAATGACTTAAGCACAAATGAAGTTGGTATTTCAAGTATAAATCTTGACTATAATAATACAATAAGAAAAGTTTGAATAAGTAAACAAAAAGTAAAATAAAAAATTTGAATATATCTAATTAATTATACTAATACCTCAATAAAGTTTAACGCATTAGCCTTAACTTCTTCTGGAACATTATGCCATGTTTTAGAATGAATAGGCAGTTTCATTCCATTACGGGCTAGCATGCCTAGAAATCGAACCAATAGTTGAGCCTCTTCACTAATTGGTTGCCTATCAGAGTTTGCAGACACTACAATACGCTCGTTAGGAGGTAGTGCAAACAATTCCTTCAAAGTTATCTGGCCTCTGGTCCTCCGTTGACCATTGTTATCAATTACAACAAATATAAAATATATTTATAAAATCGTAATACTTTTATCATTATACTCAAATTCTAAAATTGGAGTATATCATACCTGCATTCAAATTTAAAGCATAATCAATTGATGGGGTACTATCTAAACCTAGACCTTTCGTATTGCCAGATCCAATATCAGTTGAAAGGTTAGAAGTGACGAAGTTAGATCTGACAGTACGTTCATTTACCTCTAAAGGATTCAATCCATAGCCAATATCTACAGGTGTCGCAGACGATTCTGAACTAATATCTCTAATAAATTTTCCTTTCAACCTATTTCTCTACATTATAGCTTACCTACATCATAAAAACAAATATAGAAAAAATGTTAGTTCAGAAGATATATAAAGACATTTTCAATTTAAGAAATCAAAACCTATGATATATAAAGAGCATATCAATTTAATTAAATCACAATATAATGTATGATTTAGAAGACAATAATTATACAATAGTGAATGTGACATTATTTAAATACTATTATTTACTACATTATGTCTTAAACACTCGAATTACAAATTATAGGTGCACGAAATCATGGTTCGCAAATATCTGTAGTAACATCTTTACGAACCCACTGAACGTAGGTACTGGAGATATTCTCATCCAAGTTTTGTTCAGCAAAAGGATAACATTCAGTTCCATGTTTAACATCATCTTTGGTATCTAACCCCACATCAAATAAGTCTCTAAGTGTGTTTCAAAGAACAACAAACCAACCCAATTATTTTGGATCTTCAGAGTAAAATACTTGTTTGACTTGAGATGAAAATACATAAAGTTTATTGATGAGTTGTTATCCAGTGTTAATTAATCAAAAAAAATTTACAAGTGTAAATCCATACTGATCTTTTTTAAGACCCCTCACACTATTCACATCAGCCCAATCACACCGAAATAAGATAACTTTCTACTTGCCATAATAATCCAACTCAATGATGTCACTAATCATGCCATAATAGTCAACATTTCCCTCTAAAGGGTTTGTATTCCTAGCACTAGCATAGCTAGTAGTTGATGAAGTCACAATAACTCCGGAATTTTGTGTACTTTTAAATCTCTCATGAGATTTTGTGTGAAATCTAAATCCATTGATGATGAAACCTTTGTATCGTTTCACAATCTGGTTTGGACCGTGTGAAAGACACTTCACCTCTTCACTAACAAGCCTTCCACTCCAAACTTATAAAAGTGGAATAAATATATATATGTTATTAATGTTATTTTTACCATAAGCATTCTATGTAGATAAAAAATAATGGGAAGTATGGCATTACTTATAGTTGTTTCTAACTATTCATGAAAGTTTTCAGCGAATAACTTATCAACCTCTTGAGGGTTTAATCATCGATAATGTGCAGGATCTCTCAAATTATTTCTATACTCACTATAAAGCGTCATGATAAAGTATTAACAATAAAAAAACACAATAAATTATGCCTAATGTAATGAATAATTTTCATACTAAACAACTTATGTGCGAAACGATTCAATTGAGTCATGATGAAAAAGAACATATTGATGTGCTTGTACCCAAGATTTATCATCTAACTCCACCAATTTAGCTTTGCCTATGGGTTGTCTAAAACTTTGAAAAAGATAATTGTAGGTCGAGTCTGTATGCTACATACCAACATTTCTCGAAGGTCTATTAAATCTCTTTCAACATCTTCCAAATAATGAGAACAAAATGTCATACTCTCTTCTGTTAAATATCCTTCAGTAATAGAACCTTTCAGATAGCATTTGTGGCCACAATAAGACTTTATCTTCCCTAAAAACCTATAGCATAAAACATTAGTCATATGTTATTTTAAGTAGATTGGCTTGATAATCAATAAAAATGTAATCAATCTATTAACAAATAATAACTTTCAATAGGATACATCCATCAATAATAAATCAGCCCACCGACCTTTGTTTCATATGAAAGGCGGATAACAAAATGTATCATAATAGTGAAGAAGTTTGGAAGGAAAATCTTCTCTAAATAGCATAAAGTAATCGCTGCTCGATCTTGAACTTTGTCAAGCTCTTCCACATTCATACATTTTTTACATAGAGATTTAAATAAGTTACTCACTTCAATTACCATAGAAGTCACTTGCTTTGACATTGATAAACGTAAAGCAATTGAAAGTAAGTCTTGTATCAAAATATGATAATCATGTGACTTCAATGAAAAAAGTTTTTGCTTCTTCATATTCACACATCTTGATATATTTGACGCATAGCCATCCGAAACTTTAACATTTTTTAAAACCTTGCAAAACGCATCTTTTTTAGCTTTAGAAATCCCAAAACAAGCAACAGGCAATTGATATTTACCATTAGGAAGCAATATCGGATGAAGGTCTAGGTGAATCCCTATATCAACTAGGTCAAGTTGACTCTTTAAGTCATCCTTGGATCTTCTATTCACAATGAGAATTATCTCAATAAAATTTTGGCAAACATTCTTCTCTATGTGCATCAAATCAAGGTTATGACGTAATAAATTATATTCCCAATAAGGTAACTCAAAAAATATACTTCTTTTTTTTCATAACTTATACTCATTGGGGTCATCTACTTCATCATCCTCTTCATCACTTTGAACATCAAGATCACCAACTTTTGTATGATTATCACCAACTTGCGTAATATGAGGCCAAACACTTTCAAAGATATCCCTCACTCTTTTTCTTGATAGAGTCATTTTTTCATATGTGAAATTGATATCTTTTAACTTTGACAAGATATTAGACCCACTAATAGGTAAAAGCGATCTCTTCAACTCTTCAGTTCCATCAAAGAGATGTTTTTGGAATCTAAATTGATGATTATCATCTGACCACCGACGATGTCCCATATAACAGAACTTTCTACCATTACGTAACTACATTGAACATGTTTATGCAGCACAACATGGACAAGCATAACGACATTTTGTACTCCAACCAGATAAATTTGCATAAGCAAAAAAATCATTGATAGTCCATAATAAAGCAGCAAGCATATTGAAGTTCTATGCTTTTGATGTATCATTAGTCTTAACTACTTTCTCATAATTGCTTTAACTCTTTAATAAAAGGTTGTAAGTAGATGTCTATATTATTACCCGAACTTTTTTTCCCAGAAATTATCATAGACAATATAAATAAATGTTGCTTCATAGCAATCCATAGTGGCAAATTATAAGGAATCAATACAACTGACTAAGTACTATAAGAAGTACTCATCATTTGAAACAAGTTGAATCCATCAGATGCCAGTCCAAGCATAACATTTTGAGGATCAGATGTAAAGTTTGGAAACCTAAAATGAAATGACTTTCATGCCAAAAAATTTATAGAATGCTTTAATGATCCATCATCCGTCCGCTTCTCATGATGCCACCCATTGAATCTGTAGTTTTGGAAGACATGTAGAGTCGTTGAAGTCTTGGTATTAATGGAAAATAGCATAAAACCTTAACAGGTTTCTTTTTTACACATACCTTATCACCATCATCATTCAACCTTTTATTAAGGTTTTGTCGACCCAACTAGAAATACCACACAAATGACAAGATTCTTGATTTTTTCTATCCCCCCAATACAACATGCAATCATTGGGACTAAGGGTGTAATCGAGCTGAGTCGAGCCGAATAGTGAGAAGCTCGAGCTCGAGCTCAACTCACAACTCGAGGCTCGATACTCAGCTCGAGCTCGATTGAGTTTTATTTTTCAAGCTCGAGCTTGATTCGTATCGAATTCGAGCTACTCGAGCTCGCTTGATTAAGCTCGATTAATATGTAAAAATAAGCTCAATTTGTATACTCGACAAGAGTTCGATTATTCATGCTCGAACTCGAACTCGAACTCGAACTCAAACTCGGACTCGAAATATTTTATTAATTAAAATAATAAAAATATATTTAAATATAAAAGCTCAATTAGGCTCGCGAGTTATTCGAGTCAGATATAAGAATACTCGAATTCGACTCGATCGATAAGTCGAGCTACTCGAGCTCGAGCTCAACTGGATAATAATCGAACCGAATTCGAGTTTTCTTCAAATCGAACCCGAGTAGCTTATGAGTACTAATGTATCATTTACTCCTCTAATTGGGACAACTATGAATTTTCTCATATTCAAGACCTAAATTCTTGATCATCTTCTTTGATTCCTTATAATATTCAGGGATTTTTACAAAAGGAAACATTTCTTTCATAAACTATAATAATAAAGTCAGAGAGTTTTTCATCCATCCACATAAGCATTTTAAGTGAAAAAGATGAACACAGAAAGACAACCTTGAATGCTTCGATCACTCGAAAAGTTCTTCATTCATCTCTTCAAGCAACCTATAAAACTTTGATGCTTCTCCTTTAGGTTGTTGGTCACGTACACCTATCCCAGGTTCACCAAATTCATTCATTTCAACATTGGACTGATTAAATCCTTTATTTTAGGGAGAAAGATTACAAAAATTTTGGTTATGAATGTTAAACGCATCTCGCAACATCCTTTCAATGTCATCTGCTATAAAGGGATCATATTGGTGATGGAGAGCCTTTGATGTTGAAGGAACTGTAGTGGAAGACCTTGACAGTACAGACTCTCTATAAAAATACCAATTAACATATCCTAATAGAAATTCAATACAAATTAAATGCTCATAAACAACTTGATGCATTTGCCACTCAATATTAGCACATTTCACACCTGGACATAATATCATATTATCTTCACTTGTATTCTTAAATGCAAAATTAAGAAAATTTTTCACTTCATCTCTGTACTCTTGACTTAATCTTGACTTTTGCATCTAACTCTTATCCATTTATTAGTTGCTACATTATCAAACCAAATGTATATAAATAATTAATATGAAAACGAACATGTACAATTGCATAGTTTACTATGTTTTAAACAAAAGATAATAACAAGACCAGTACTTACACAAAATGAGAACTCCTTGTTGTGAAGTAATTTATCAGCTATTAGATATTATGATTGTTAAAACTCTACTGCTAAAGTAGACAGTACCCAAGAGTATTTATAATTGAGGTTGACATAAAGTGAAATAAAGTACATTTTGTAGAAAAATTTTTTCACCAAAAAGAAAATCGTGAATTGCAAAAGTTGAAGGAATAGTCGAATGAAGTAAAAGCTAAAGTCAATAAGTTATGAATAGTCGAAATAGGGTTCAAAAAGACAATGCTCGAATACTAAAAGCGGAAGGAAAGGGAAAGTAAATTGTAGTTCGTCTAAAAAGAGAAATAGTATAATAATGAAAATAAAGCTTGAAGCTGGCGATTGGATGCACTAAGTTTGGGAAGCTTTTTATTGGACAGGATTATGGAAGGCATTTACTAACAATGCCAACAATAATTCCCTCATAAATATTTTTTGAATATAATATAGGCGCCTTGAACATATCACCACACAAATTTTAACATAGTTATTGAAGGCGTATATCCAAGAAAGACGCCTTTAATAATTCCTATCATAATTTGTATATAATTAGTGAAGATGGTTGTAGAAAACAACGCCTTCAATAATTTTCCTAAAAAAATTTTTTGGATTAGTAAAGGTGTCTTTTATTATGACACGCCTTCAATATACCATGATGGTTATGGAAGGCATTTATTTGAAAAGGCACCTTCAATATACCTTTAAACTTAGTAATCCATTACTGACGATGTTTGTTAATAATAGACACCTTTAAAATTTTTTCACTAAAAGTTTTAGGAATTATTAAAGGCATCTTCTACTGTAAAATGCCTTCTATATACCATCACAAAAATTCTAACACTGTTATTGAAGGTGTATATCCAAGAAAGATGCCTTTAATAATTCTTATCACAGTTTGTAGATAATTATTGAAGGCAGTTGTAGATAACAACACCTTTAATAATTTTCCTAAAAAAATTTTCTCGGATTATTAAAGACATCTTTTATTATGACACGCCTTCAATATACCACGATGGTAATGAAAGGCATTTATTAAAAAAGGCACCTTCAATATACCTTTAAACTTAGTAATCCATTACTGAAGGTGTTTTTTAATAAGAGAGGCCTTCAAAATTTTCACACTAAAAATTTTAGAAATTATTAAAGGCGTCTTCTATTGTAAAATACCTTCTATATACCAACACACAAATTATAACATTGTTATTGAAGGCGTATATCCAAGAAAGACACCTTTAATAATTTCTATCACAGTTTGTAGATAATTACTGAAGGCGATTGTAGATAACAACGCCTTCAATAATTTTCCTAAAAAATTTTTTTCGGATTATTAAAAGCGTCTTTTATTATGACATACCTTCAATATACCATGATGGTAATGAAAGGTGTTTATTAGAAAATATGCCTTCAATATACCTTTAAACTTAGTAATCCATTACTGAAGGCATTTGTTAATAACAGACGCCTTCAAAATTTTCCCACTAAATATTTTGGGAATTATTAAAAGTGTCTTCTATTGTAAAATACCTTTTATATACCATCACATAAATTCTAACACTGTTATTAGAGGTGTATATCCAAGAAAGATGCCTTTAATAATTTCTATCACAGTTCGTATATAATTACTGAAGGCAGTTGCAGATAACAACGCCTTCAATAATTTCTCAAAAAAATTTTTTTCGGATTATTAAAGGCATCTTTTATTATAAAATACCTTCAATAATTTGTTATAAACTTTGAAAATCCATAATTATTGAAGGTAGTTTTTTACTGAAAATGCCTTTTATAATTTATAAGAATTAGAAAAGGCATTTTTTATTTATAAAATACGCCTTTAATAAGTTGGTTGGACAATTTTAAAGGCTTATAATTAAAGGCATTTTTTTGTAAAAAAACACCTTCAATAATCTCCAATAAAATTTTCAGGTGATTATTGAAGGCGTTGTTCCATGGAAATGCCTTTAATAATTAATTTTATATTCATTTCCCTACCTTGAACATAGGAATTTACAGAAGGATGGTACATAAAATGATTAAAAGTTATGTTATTCAACTAAACAAACCAAATCCTTAAACATATTTCTAGCAGACTATTACTTTCTTTCTCCTATTCATTGCCACCGTCCTTTAACAAATCATCACTGCGAACCTCTATTTTAACCGATAAGTCTTTTTTTTTAGTTTACTATATTATTTACAATATTCAATAGAGAATTTTTGTTTTTTCAGTTCCTTAATATTGACATATACGTTTATATATTTTCATTAACATCACCATCAGCATAGTCATCCAAGATTCTATTCATATTGCAAGTATGCTGTTTTTATGTAGTACGCATTAAATATTATGGTTTGCTGAACCTTATTGACTGATATTGTATTATCGAATGGTATTGTATGATATTGAGGGTTTGAATAATATTTTATGCTGAATGGTTTGTTGAACCTTGTTGTCTGATATTGTTTTGCTGAATGGGTTTAAATGAAATTGAGGGGCTAAATGGTGTTTTTGAGTGGTTTACTGAAAGGTGTGTATGAGCACATTGCTGAATGGTGTGCTAAATGCTGTTTTTGTACATAGTATGGTATTGGTTGTATTACATTAAGTACAATGATCAATTTAGAGGGTCATATTGTGTAATTCGTATAATTATGATCAATATTACAGGTAATATGGACTTCGAACAGCATCATTCTCCTTCAAATGAACATGCAGAAGAAAGAAGTGTAGGCCAAAAAAGAAAGAGAAGGGGCCCAAATAAAAAATTAAAGTGACTGACACAAAAATTCATGTTGACTTCAATCAAAGTGGGTAGCCTGTGTCAGAAGGAGCTGTCAAGATGGTTACTTATATTGGAGCCATCATCCGTCGAAAGATTTCAATTACGTATACCAATTGACGATGAGTTCCTGATGATTTAAAGGATGAGATATAGTAGTCCATTATGGTATGTTTATTCAACTATTTCGTATAATTTGTTATATGATCATTTGATTGAAATTCAATATGTTGATACTATTTATGTTAACTTATTTAGGAATGGTTCGATGTCCCAATTGAATGTAAAAAGATTGTGTTGCAATTTGCTGGGAAAGCTTTCAGAGACTTTAAAAGTAGATTGACAACCTAATATATTTTACCACTGGCTAGTGAAGGTGATGTTTTGGCTGTTCCATCTATGGCATATGCAGATGTCATAACTATTGAAAATTGGACAAATTTTGTTGAATATCGATTTTCAAAAGATTTCTCGATACGTAAACCTATTACTAAATTAGTCCAAGTTTATAAGTCTTTATGTAATATATCTTTCATCTTCATATGTGATTGACATAACTTCTTGATTTTGTAGAAAATCAAATAGCAACATTAGGACATTTGGGCCAAACAGCAATATCACCATCGAACAGCAAGAAAATGATATGCAAATGTGAAGTATGAACTTGTATGTATTCACACACTTGTTTTATACTCATTAATGAATATTTATAAACATTCATTTCATACATTCTGATTTTTTTATTGTAGTAATTTAATAGGAATCAGTGAGCTCAAACACAAAAGTTTTCAAATGAGATGTCTGGAAACAAGGACATCTACGAAAGGATGGATCCTTCGCAGATGAAGCAACCGAGGAAATGACAAAAAAGATTGTATGTATAACTATTTTTTTTATATAATGTATGATTGGCATTGTGGTTGTATGCATAAGTGTATACTAGCTTGTGTATATTTGTTCTAACAGCCCAACTTATTATTATCTTTCAGGATGATTATGTTGCCAAAGTAAAATCTGGTGAACTGGCAACCCAGTATGGTGAAGATCCTTTGTCTTTAGCATTAGGCACTAAAGAAAGGCATGATTGGGTTCATAGGGTTGGTAAATTTGTCTTGCCATCAACGTATTTTGGTAAACAAGAAAAAACCCCATGAATAAGAAATGCATAATATGAAGCAATAATTGAGCAACAACAACAATAAATTAATGACCAAGAGCAACGCCTTAATGACCAATAGCAAAGACTCGCTGCTTTGGAGTCTATGTTGGTAGTAATGCAGTAGGTTATGCTAGTACCCCAGCCTGATAGCATCGTCCCCATATGAGAAGCTTTCGTTGCAAGTAAGGAAGTCATCCCATTATTCGCTACTACCCAAGAAGTATGATATTGTTTATAATTTGAATAGTAATTTGTTTATTATATTGATTGATTTGGTTTTAATACTTATATTTCATTAAATATTGTAGGTGGATGTTCAGACTCAAAGTCTGACCCTTGCCTAGGCTTCCATGGATGAGTTAACAAAATATTCGCTGGAGAATTGTCCAAGTGGAAACTTCATATCCATTGAGTCTGAAAAAGACTTATTTGATAAATAATCATTTTCTTTCATTGGTGTGGATGAGGTGAAAGAATTTTTGTGAAATGGATGAATTATCAACTGCTGAAATCGTTGCTTATATGAGGTTAGCTTATAAATACAAATATGCATATTCAATATGTAGTAAGTTAGTATTAGGGTGTAATACTAACCAACAGTGTTGATTGTTATCGTGTAGCTTCCTATATAGAGAGCTGAAGGGAGACAGTTGATGAACATATTTAGATTTATTGACCCCAACTTCATTAGTGAGTAGAGTGGCACAGTCGTGTATCGTGCTAATCATGTGATGCTATGCATGAAAAGATCGACTGATTATTATTTGCTCCTGTATAATGCGTAGTAAGCTATATTCCAACTTTAATTACTCCAACCTGCTCCATTCTATGATCTGATGCGTATTCTGAGTATATCATTGTTATTATTTTACAGTCATCATTGGGTGTTTATTATGATTGACACCAAATCCTTATCACCATACTTTCTTAATTCAGTTAATCCAACGGTGATGCCTAACCCCGATATTCAAACTTTTATAAAGAGATATTACAGTACTTTATTATATTATATATGTTTTGTTTCTTCATAAGAAATTTTATTTATGTTCCCACTAATTTTTTTCTTTTCAATTTAGGGTAATATCTGCATTTAATAAGAAGATAAAGAAATCGAAATGGGTGTCATTATCAGTAAATGTCAAATTTATTCTTTTAATGCTGAGTTTGTTTAGATAAATATTTTCTAAACCGACTCAATTTAATTTTCAGGTATCTCATCAACTCAGTAATATTGAATATGGATATTATGTCCTTCGATTTAGGTGGGAGACAGTATTATATGATTTTATGACTATACCATTCAAAGTTAATATAAATTTCATTAACTCATTATATATTCAAAAAAATAAAATGGTACATTATGTTCTCATTTCTTAACATTTTTTCTGATTTTTTTTTTTTTAGTGAGAGGATAAAGAAAGCTTCACGGAAAAGGAGCTGTATGAAGTTCGTAAAGAATAGTGTGATTATATATTGTCATTTATCAATGTTGATAAACCTTTAGGTTAGACATTGTTGGTTGAATGTAAATACATATGGAACAAATTGTTATAATGTTTTTAACATGCCATGTTGAATGGAAACTTTAAGTTTGTACATGGGGGTATTGGTTTAATATTATTGTTATACTTAATATGAATACACTATGTGTACTTAATAAATTACTGAGTATGATTATTTTAGAAAAGTATATTAATATGGCAACGTTATCAGTTTTAATTTTGGATGTGTGGTCAATTTTTTTGAAATACAACAATGTTCATTATGCAAATTCCAAAATGTAGTTCATAGTATCAGATAAATAAACCAAATGTTTTTTGGGCATAAATATACAACTGACAGCAAACGTTTTTCTGAGCATAAACCTACAATTGACTTCACATATAAAGTATCAATTATGTTTTTTTTTTATGTGATTAATGAAGGCGTTTTTAGCAAGAAAAGGCCTTCAATCACCCCTAACAGAAAAACATTGAAGGCATTTTTTTATCAAAATCGCCTTCAATAATCTCTCTAGAAAATTATTATCTGGAATATTAAAGTCATTTTAGGCAAAAAACACCTTCAATAATACCAACTAAAAATTAATTGAATGGATTATAAAGGGCGTTTTCCTACGGATAACACCTTCAATAATCCCCAACAAAATGTTTATGAAGGCGTTTTTAGATATAGCTGCCTTCAATAATCCGACCATTAAAATTTATCGTTGGGAATATTAAAGGCATTTTGAGCCAAAAATGCCTTCAACCATCCCATCCAAGTTTTGTCTATGGAATATTGAAGGCGTTTCTTACAAAATCGCCTTTAAAAAAAATTAATAATTTACTGATTGGATTATAGAAGGTGAGTTCGACCATAAATGCCTTCAAGAATCGACTCCATATTTTTTTTATCAATTATTAAGGGCATCTCTCCATAAAAAAATGCCTTCCATATTCTATGAAATTTTTTTTAAAGCAATTAGTGAAGGCATTTTTGCCAAGAAAACGCCTAGAATAATCAATAACAAATAATATGTGCCTAAACTAAAAAAAAAGGCTAAAGGATGGATCGAACCAACAACCTTATGGTAAACATTCGTACAATCCAAACAATTTGATAAGATTAATATTGAATGTATTTATGAAGAAAATAAATTCAATAAGCCTAGGGGAATTTTTGGTCAAAATATTAAAGGCATTTCTTGTAGACAACGCCTTCATTAATCTCATACAATTTTTTATGACGTGATTATTGAAAGCGCTGTCTGCCAAAATACGTCTTAACTATTCACCTAAATTTTTAATAAAAAAATTCAAGGCGTTGTAGTCGAGAAACGCCTCTAATATCAAGTCTTGGGTGGCGTTTATAAGTAACAACACCGCTATTTGAATATTTAGTGGCATTTGGATAATAAATGCCAAAGTTTTATAAAAACATGGAAGCTAGCGGTGTTTGTAAGTGAAATGTCGCTACAAAACTGTCGCTAATACGCCATTTTGCTGTAGTGTTTGTTTTGTAACAATTTTTTTTCCTTTCACGTGTAGCTTCAAACATGCATGGGTTTCTCATGCAAATGACCTAATAAGGCCGAATGGGCCTTTTCATTTTTGGCTGGGCCTTTAACTAGGACCCAATGCTTTAGGGCATTGGCCTTTTTGTTTGGGCTTAGGTTTTATTTGTTTAATTTGTAGTTTCATTTGGACTTTTCAAGTTTTTTATTTTTACCCTTTTTTTGCCAAGCTTTTTTTTTCTTTTTATGTTTATATTTATTATATTTATTTTTTTGTTATTTGGATTTTGTTTAACAATGGGCCATTAATGGGCTTTAAGGATGCGTATTTTATCGAGTCTTTTTATTAGGCCATTTTAGGCATTAATTTGGGCCTATGCAATTAGCCTCACTATAAGGCCTACATTGGGCCTCATACCAAAGCATTTAAAAATAGGTCATGCAATGAGCTCAAAAAATTATGCTCAGGGCCTAATTACAAAAACGAGCTTGAATTAAAATGATTAAATATCTTTGACAAAATTAGGTGTTTATAACTGTCCTTTTTTGCATATTTTTTAAGATAAGAAATACAATAAAAACATAGACAATAATTTTGTTCAAATACTACTTTCAAAGGAGAGTTTTTTTTTTTATATGCTAAAAATGTTCTAAACTAATTCACAAATTGTGATTAAATGATTAGGGTTAACACACAAGTCAGAAAACAAGAATGATCGGGATTGAACCGTGAACCAAAAAATATAGATGATTGGGACTAAATCACAAAGTTGAGAAACAAAGGTGATTGAGATTGAACAGTAAGTAGAGAAAAAAATGACCGGGATGGAATTGTAAGTCATAAAATAAGAAGGAATGGGACTGAATTGCAAGTCAAGAAATAAAAAATGACTAGGATTGAGCCACAGGTCAGGAAATAAAGATGACTAAGATGAAACCGCAAGTCAAGAAATAAGAATGGTAGGGACTAAACCACAAGTTAGGAATAAAGAATGATCAAAACTAAATCGTAAGTTGAGAAACAAAGATGACTTGGACTAAACTGCAAGTCGAGAAACAAAAATAACCGGGACTAAGCTACAAGCCAAAAAATAAAGATGACTGAAACTGAGCTGCAAGTTGAAAAATAAAAATGATTGAGATTGTACCATAGGTAAAAAAATAAAGATGACTGAATCTGAGCTGCAGGTTAAAAAATAAATATGACCCATATTGAGCCTCTAGTCAAAAAATAAAGGACAACCAGGACTAAACCATAAATCTAAAAATAATGATGACCGAAACTAAACCATAAGTTAGAAAATAATAATGACCAACACTAAATCGCAAGTCAAGAAATAAGAATGACAAGGATTTGTTGTGACATCTTGTGACTCAGGGGTGGGTGACTCGAAAATCGAACAAATGAGGAATTAAAAAAGAGGGGCTAAAAATATTTTGATAAAAATCAAAATAAAGAGTTACCACCAGTCTTTTTTAAAGTGTGATTGGCCATTCAAAAATCTTGTCCTTTTAATAAAACATTTAAAATAGGTTTAAAAGTTTTATAAAAAGAATAAATTTATAGTCTGTGAAATTAGAGTTTAGATCCATGAGTTGGTTGCGCATGAAAAAAGATTAGCATCCCCATAATGCCTGTCAAAGATGGTACCAATTGATTGCATGTTATCCTTTAATTTTGGTAAAAACAGTCATATTTTTTTAATGTTTAAAATTATTTTTTTCTTTTTCTTTTTCTTTTTTGAAATAAAAACAAATTAAAAATTTAAAACTTTTTTATTGGTTTTGGATCAAAATGAAAACTCCTTAAATATCAAAACACCTTTTTCACTTTCTTATAATTAGGTAGAGTTTCAAAAATATTTTTAATCTAAGGGTTTTTAAATTGCTTTACTAAAACCGAGATAACACCTCACATAAATAATAATCATTGAGAGTCCTTCTATAGTTAGGCCAAATCTTGATGACTATATTTAGTTGAGATATTATCTCATTTAAACCTTTTTTTCTTTTGAAAATTTATTTTAAAAAAACTATATATGATATGCATGAACATAATATAATATGATGAATGCATGACAATATAAACTGAATGATAAAGTATGAATGCATAGCAATATGAAAATGTATATGATGATAAGGTAAAATGAAATGCAAATGCATGATTGATTTTAAGATTTGGGTTGGTTTAAGGTTTAGGGTTTGGGATTTAAGGTTTAAGATTTAGGGTTTAGTTTTGAGGTTTAGGATTTTAATGTTAAGGTTTAGGTTTAGGGTTTAGGATTTAGGATTAGGTTTAGGGTTTAATTTAGGGTTAGATTTTGGGTTTCAAGTTTTGTGGTTTAATTTAGAATTTCAATTTAAGGTTAGGGTTTAAGGTTTTAGGGTTGGGGTTAGGGTTTAAGTTTAGGGTTTGGGATTTGGGGTTAGGGTTTAAAGTTTCATGTGATTTAGGGTTTCATGAGAATTTGGGGTTCCATGGAAATAGACATGTGATAAAAGCAAATTACAATAATGCCATTGTTGAATACATATGCCAAAAGCATGACATTGAAAAATAATTACAAACTAATGTATTTTCAAAATTAAATCACAAAAACGAGATGCATGAAAATTCAAGAACAAAGTGGATCAACCATAAAAGAAAAACTTTAAATTTGGTTTGGATGTTTCACCATTTGTTCATCATTAAACCCAACTAAACAATTTCAAAAGTCAACCAAAACAATTATCAAAACAAACATTTTTTTCACTGAAATTTTGTTCAAACACATTAGAATCTTGCAAATCATCATAAACACATAACCTAATACATGAATCAAAGCAACCATCATTCACAACATAAAGAAAGAGGTTTGGCCAACAAAGGTTCACTATGGCCAAACTTTCCTAATCGTCATGTAAAAGTATTCACATCATAAGGAAAATTTCATCAAGCATAAAACAAACAAGAAATAATAAAGAGATCATGAACAATTGAAATATGTACCAAACACCATCATATATCATTAACCAAGCAAAGTTTATACAATATACAAGCAAACTAGTCATTTAACCATCATAAGTAAGATTAAAAAGCAAGTAAAACATTAAAGAGGCCAAAAAGAGGTTCAGCCAACAAGAGGGACACTATGGCTGAACCTTCAACTTGGTTTTTTCTATGGTGGGTTTGATTTTTGTTGTTTGAATTTCAACTTCGATCCAACTATTGCTTAGTTGGATGAAGCTTGATTCAACTTGAAGCAAGAAAATAAACTAGAAACTTTTAAGAAAATCAACAAAGAAATAGATGAAACAAAATGAAAATGCAATGAAAAATGTGATGAGGATGTAAGAAATGCAAAGATGGATATTGAGAAAGTTTACCTTATAGCAAGTAAGCAAAGTACCAAGAATTTTTCTCTTTTTTTTTTTCTTTCAAAGTTTTCCTTCTTTTGTTTCCTCCTTAGTTTTTCTATTTTTCATGAGCACTTCCTTTGGTTTTTCATGCAAAAAACATCTTTCTCTTTTTAAAGAAGATGGCCCCAAAATATCCCATTAAGATTGAATTATAACCAGAGGATCAAAAGCTTATCCAAGGGTCTAAATTTCCCCTTTGTTTTTGTTTAAAGAAGCAAACTTTAGCTACTGGGTCAAGATTCCCCATGGGATCCAACGATTCTTATTGTTCACTGTAAAGATTGGATTTTTACAACTATTATACCAAGTGAAAAGATCATTTTGCCCTTAATATAAAGTTTTTGATCTTTAGGCTATTTTCTTGGAAATCAATGTTCCCATATTGATTTTTATGATTTTAAAGCTCCAAAAATCGTGAAATATTATGAAATAGTGATTTGAAAATTTTCGAGAAGATCTGACCTCAAGAAGGTCAAATTATGAAATTACTCCTCGTAGGTATTTTGATAATTTCACATCTCTCGAGGTATTGCTATGATTTTGAATGCACCAAAAATCACCAAATATTATAAAATCATAATCTGAAAAGTTTCACAAAAAATCAACATTGGAAAGGTTAAATTACAAAATTACCTCTAAAGGGCATTTTGATAATTTTATGCCTTTTGAGGTACAATCAAGGTTTTTAAAATTATAAAAATTATCAAATAATAACAAACATATTTGGAGTGTCTCGTGAAATTCCAACCTTGGAAAAATCAAATTATGAAAATAACTCTAAGAGGTATTTTAGTAATTTCACACCTCCAAGGTATGATTTGGGTTTTTAATGCACTAAAAATACCAAAATATATTTAATTATGATCTGAAAGTTTTCATAAAAATTTGACTTTGAGAAAATCAAATTACAAAAATACCCCTAAAGGTGTCTCGATAATTTTACACTTCCCGAAGTACAATCAAGTTTTTTTTAATGCTTTAAAAATCACAAATTTCAATATTAAATCATATTAATTCTAATTTGATTGTAAATTTTCAATGTTGACTCAGGTTCTATCCATTTTTACCAAGTTTGACAAATTTTGATTTTATTTGATTAATGTTGACCAACTTTGACCTTGGGCATTTAAGGCAAATTAGTCTCCATTTCAATTTTAGAACATTGTCAAAATTAAGGGTTTACAGGAATGAATTGCAAGTCAAAAAATATGAACTATTGGAATTAAACTGCAAGCCGAAAAATAAAAATGATTGGAATGGAACTATAAGTTAAAAAATAAGGGTGACTAATGTCATAACGTATCGATCCAAAGACCTGATCGCTAGATGTAAAATATTTAAAGGAATAGTGAAAAACACGAGAAGTTACCACTAATATTTTTTAGGGTGTGATTGACCACCCAAAAATTTCATCTTTTTAATAAAATAATAAAATAAGTCTAAAGCTTTATTAAAAAGATGATTTTGGTCTATAAAAGCAGATTGGGTTTGAGAGTCGGTTACGTGTGGAGAAAGATTAGCACCCCTACAGCACCCACAAAATTAGCACAATTAATTATGCGTTATTCGCAATTTTGGATAAAAATGATTTTATATATAAAATTTAGTTATAATTCCCTTCAAAGTTTCCAACATAAAGGCAGACTGTGAGGATAGTCTTTCCATTAAAGATTTATCATAAGTTTCCTCCTAAAAATAATAAAATAACATTCTCTGTAAATAATAATTATTGATAATTCTCGACATTTAGGTAGAGTATCAACAATTATATTTCATAAAATGTTATTTTAATTTTATTTGTTCAAAACTAAAAATTTTTAAGAAAATTTCTAATGTGGTAAAAAAAAAACCAAAAATAATATAATTAATGTTAAACATCCATTGCGAGAACAAAAACATATATATATATATATGTATATGCATTATAAATGAAAAAAATAATTTAAGAATGAAACATATGCAAAATGATGAATAAGCACAAATTTAGGAAAAATCAGGTTTTCAAATATAAAGAGTTCACACAGACTCTTCAACATCTAGGCAGAGTTTGAGTGCGACTTTTTATATTTACAAGTCTCGCTCAATAATTATTATTATTACTGTATTTTGGCAATCAAGATTTCAACAAAACAAATTTATTTTTCAGCTATGGAAATGTATGGAAATACTTAATGAAATAAAATTTCTTAAATACCCCCAATGTCTAGGCGGCATTTAGAAACAGATTACTTTACAAAGATTTTTAAATCTTTTTTTTTTAAATAAGTTTAAGGTTTTAGGTAAGTTCGGGTTTAAATTTTAAAAACTTACGAGTCTCTCTAAAAGTCTCCAACATCTAGGCAGACTTTAGGAGCAAACTCATTTTTTATAATTTTTAAAAAATGGATTTTATGTACTTATATATTTCATATATATATATATATTTTCTTTAAAGACATTATTATTATTATTATTATTACTACTATTATCATTATTATTAGGCATAAATTTAAAGTGCAAAAAAATAAAAATACACCAATCATAGATTTAAGCATGAATCATTAAACCAAAGCAAGCACGAGAATCCAAACAATAAAAATTTTATGCTGCATAAATGAAACTTACAATTGAATTTAAACAACCTGAAATAAGATACGAATATGATTAAAATTAGTACACATGAAAATATGCCTTGTGGAAACAAACCTTAAATATATGATATCCTAGTATGCCACCACCATGGTCCTACGTAATGGCCTTTTACTGCCTAAATGGTATTAACATCTCATTTTAAATTAGTCCACAAAAATGCAAAGAAGAAATATACCAAGAAAGCTAAAATGGTCTCTATGCCATGCCTTCTATAATATTATTATCATACATGTAAAAATATATTATTTTTTATTTTTGCAAATGTGGACCACCTTTGTATCAATCTACCAGCACACAGGAGGAAACCTAAAAATAGCATACAATTTAAAGACTTAAACTTCTTTTTATGGAAGATATTACTAGGGACATGCATGGAAGGAAAATGTTTGAACTTCCTCTCAAACATACATATCACATGTAGCACATGAAAAGAGAAAGCTTTGTATTTCCAAACAACAATCCACACGCAGAATAAAGGTCACCAGAAAAAACAAAGACTGTAGAATTTATTCTATTCACCAAAAAAAAGGACTTAGGGATGATGAAAGGGTTAGCTTGGGTGTGCAAACAAAGGCCTAACATGTAAACACTAGGAAAAAAGCAAACATAAACAACCTATAACTAGTTTTACACCATCACTAGTGGAGTTTTGGAATTCACGAGCAGCCAAAAGAGAATCGAGATAGAATTGAAACATATTGGTGGAACTTGAAACTTCCTTTTCTTATTTTTTAGAACTGAAATTGGATCCTAAACTCATAACTAAGTTCTACCAGAAAAACTTAAGCCATATGCAAAGAGAAGAGACCTAAGATATGGCTAGAACCTCTAAGGCAGCAAAGGAAGTAGCTTTCAAAATCTGGGTGGAAAAAAAAAAACTGTGATTGCCTATGAGGATGCAAGCAACTCAGTTTGGTTGTCCAACTACTTTTTAAGTTTCTTTAATTGTTCCAGCTATACTACTACAAGCTGGCCATAAGGATGGAATAGCAATGACCTTGAAACCTTTCTGGAATAGGTCGATTGCTGCTACCATTGAAGAGGCAGAAGTGGTCGACAACACTAGAAAAAAATGAAATGAAGCTCCAACCATTTTGTAAAAAATGAAATCAGAAACATAAAACAAATAGAGCCTTAAACTTTATCCATAATCAATCCAAAGCTAAAGCATGCAATGAGAAAACAAGAACACTTTGCAGAAAAGATTGTGGTAGGTGCGAAGATGGTGTAGCAAACAATGATATAAATGGCCATCATATGCCTTTTTTTTTTTTTTTTTATTCTTAGCTTCCTCTATATATATATTTTTAAGAAACCTTTCTCCCCTTCTTTTTTTTAGCCGGCCCCCCTTCTAGTATCCTGTCCGTTCCAATAGCTTCTATTCTTTTATATTCAGCAGACCTCTATTCAAAGAGCAAGATCCCATTTTTGCTCAATATAGGCCATTGGATGAAATCTCATCCAAGGGCTATAGTTCCTCCTTCTTCTCCATTTCTGGTACCCACCTTTGGCCGTTGGATTAAAATTCAGCAAAGGATCCAATGGCTTAAATTAAACACTACAAAGGTTGAATTTTTATGCCCTTTAAACCTATAAAAAGACCATTTTACCTTTAGTGCAAAGTTTTGGTATTTATAGTCATTTTCTTAAAAATCAATGTTTCTATGGTCATTTTTGTGATTTTAAAGCACCAAAAATCATGAAGTACTATAAAATTAAGATCTAGAAAGTTTCATGAAATTTTGAGCTCAAAAAAGCCAAATTACAAAAATACCCTTATAAAGGTATTTTGGTAATTTCATACTTTTTGGGGTATTACTATGATTTCAGATGCACCAAAAATTATGAAATATTATGAAATTAAGATCTGAAAAGTTTTGTGAAATTCCAAATTTGAGAAAGCCAAATTACAAAAATACCCTTATAAGGGTATTTTGGTAATTTACCTTTCTCAAGGTACTACTGTGGTTTCAAACTCACTAAAAATTATAAATATTATGAAATTAAAATCCAAAAAGTTTTACCAAAATGTGAGCTTGGGAAATCCAAATTACGAAAATACACCTATAAGGGTATTTTGATAAATTTGCCTTTTTTTGGGTACTATTATTATTTTAAATGCATAAAAAATATGAAATATTATAAAGTTAAGATCTGAAACATTTTACAAAAATCCAAGCTCAGAAAGGTTAATTTACGAACATACCTCTTATAAGGGTATTTTGGTAATTTTACTTTTTTTGAGGCACGATGAAAATTTTAGTACTTAAAAAAATCTAAAATTTAATTTTAAACTATATTTATTTCAATCAGGGTGTGAATTTTCAGAATTGATCTAGGTTCTTATCCATTTTGACCAAGTTTTGTGTAATTTTAACTTTGTTTGACTGGATTTGACTCGAGTTGACTTTGGATTATGAATAGGCAAACTTGTGAGCTCTTTATGGATCGTAAATGGTCCTCTCGAATGGTCTTGGCCCATATTCTCAAATGATCCTAGATCAATCATGTTGAAGAATGCCTCAAATAAAATTTGATGTCTATAGTTACCCCTCTTTGTATATTTCTAAGGGTAAAAAATAATGTAAAGACATAGATGGCAATTTTGTCCAAATAATGCTTTCTAGTGAGCAAACCCTTGCTTTTCTTTTTGTTTTGTTTTGTTTTGTTTTTTTTTGTTTTCACAAGTTGGAAAATAAGGGATGACCGGGACAATAGTTGCAAGTAAAAAACTAAAGATGACAAGGATTGAACCGCGAGTTGGAGAATAAAAATGATCGGGATTAAACCACGAGTCAGAAAATGAAAATGACAGGGATTAAATCACGAGTCAGAGAAAAAAATGATGACTGAGATTAAACCACAAGTTAAGAAATGAAAATGACTAGGATTAAACCTTGAGTCAGAGAATAAAAACAACTTGAATTGAGCCACGAGTTAGAAAATGAAAACGATTGGGATTAAACCATGGGTCAAACAATGAAAATGACCAGGATTAAAACAAGAGTCAGAAAATGAAAATGATCGAGATTAAATCATGAGTTAGAGAAAAATTATCGATCGGGATTAAACCATGAGTCAAAAAATGAAAACAAATGGGATTAAATGATGAATTAAAAGATGAAAACTACCAAGATTAAACTTCGAGTTAGAAACTGAAAATGACTGGGATTAAATTACGAGTCAAAAAATGAAAATGATTGGAATTAAACCACAAGTTAGAGAATGAAAATGATTGGAATTAAACCACAAGTCAAAAGATAAAAATGACTGGGATTAAACCATGAGTCAGAGAAAAAATGATGACAATATTAAACCACGAGTTAAAAAATGAAAACAACCAAGATTAAACCATGAGTCAAAAAATAAAAATAATAGGGATTAAACTACGAATCAAAAGATGAAAATAACCAAGTTTAAACCACGAGTTAGAAAATTAAAATGACTAGGATTAAACCATGAGTCAAAGAATGAAAATGATCGAGATTAAACCACAAGTCAGAAAATGAAAACGACCAAGATTAAATCATGAGTCAGGGAAAAATAATGACCGAGATTAAACCATAAGTCAGAAAATGAAAATAACCAGGATCACAAGTCAGAGAAAAAATGATGACCAAGATTAAACTATGAGTTAAAAAATGAAAATGACCAGAATTAAACCATGAGTCAAAGAATAAAAACGATCGGGATTAAAGTACAAATTAGAAAATAAAATTGACCGAGATTATACCATGAGTCAAAAGATGAAAACGACTGAGATTAAACCATGAGTTAGGGAAAAAATGATAACCAGAATTAAAACATGAGTCAAAAAATGAAACAACAAGGATTAAACCACAAATCAGAGAATAAAAACTATCGAAATTAAACCATAAGTTAGAAAATGAAAGCGATCAAGATTAAACCATGAGTTTGAAAATGAAAATGACCAGTATTAAACCATGAATCAAAAGATAAAAACAACTGAGATTAAACCACGAGTCAAAAAATGAAAATGATCGGTATTAAACCATAAGTAAGAGAATGAAAATGAACGAGATTAAACCACAACTTAGAAGATGAAAACGATTGAGATTAAATCATGAGTCAGAGAAAAAATGACGATTGGGATTAAACCACGAGTCAAAAAATGAAAACGAACGAGATTAAACCATGAGTCAAAGAAAAAATGATGACCAAGATTAAACCACAAGTCAAAAAATGAAAATGACTGGGATTAAACTATGAGTCAGAAAATAAAAATGACAAGATTAAATCACAAGTCATAAAATGAAAACAACTGGGATTAAACCATAAGTTAGAAAATGAAAAAAACCAAGATTAAACCATGAATTGGAAGATGAAAATGACTGAGATTAAACCCTGAGTCAAAAAATGAAAATGACTGAGATTAAACCATGAGTCAGAGAATGAAAATGATTGGGATTAAACCATGGGTCAGAAGATGAAAATGACTGGGATTAAACCCTGAGTCAAAGAAGAAATGATGACCATGACTAAACCAAGAGTCAGAAAATGAAAACGATCAGGATTAAACTACAAGTCAGAGAATAAAAATGATCGAGATTAAACCATGAGTCAGAAAATAAAAACGATCGGGATTAAACCACTGGTCAAAAAATGAAAATGATCGGGATTAAATCATAAATATAAAGATAAAAACAACTAGGATTAAACCACAAGTCAAAAATGAAAATGATTGGGATTAAACCATGAGTCAGAGAATCAAAACGATTGGGATTAAACCATAAGTTAGAAGATGAAAACGATCGAGATTAAACCATAAGTCAAAAAATGAAAACAGTTGAGATTAAACCATGATGTAGAGAAAAAATGACAATAGGGATTAGACTACGAGTCAGAAAATAAAATCGATTAGGAATAAGCCATGAGTCAGAGAATAAAAACGATCGAGATTAAATAACGAGTCAAAAAATAAAAACAACCAGCATTAAACTATGAGTCAAAAAATGAAAACGATCAAGATTAAACCATAAATTAGAAGATGAAATGGCTGAGATTAAACCACAAGTTAGAAAATAAAAATGATCAGGATTAAACCATGAGCCAGAGAATGAAAATAATTGAGATTAAACCACAGGTCAGAAGATGAAGCCATGAGTCAGAGAATGAAAACAATCAAGATTAAACCATAAGTTAGAAGATGAAAACAATTGAGATTAAACCATGAGTCAGAAAAAAAATGACAATTGAGATTAAATCATGAGTCAAAAAATGAAAATGATCGGGATTATACCACGAGTCAAGGAAAAAATGATGATCGAGATTAAACCACAAGTCAAAAAATGAAAACAATCGGGATTAAATCATGAGTTAGAGAAAAAATGACAACCAAGATTAAACCATGAGTCAAAAAATGAAAATGATAAAGATTAAATCATGAGTCAGAGAATAAAAATGATCAAGATTAAATCATGAGTCAAAAAATAAAAACAAGTCACAAAATGAAAATGATCGGGATTAAACCACGAATCAGAAGATGAAAATGATCGGGATTAAACCACAAGTCAAAAAATAAAAATGACCAAGATTAAACCATGAGTTAGAGAATGAAAATAATCAAGATTAAACTACGAGTCAAAAGATGAAAACGACCGGGATTAAACCGTGAATCAAAAGATAAAAATGACTAGGATTAAACCATGAGCCAGAAAATGAAAATGACCTGGATTAAACCATAAATCAAAGAATGAATGTGACAAAGACTAAGTTGTGAGTAGAAAAATAAAGAATCGAGTGCTCCATAAATTGATTGACTTGATTTTGGAAATCATGCTAGAGTTAACATTTCATCTTCAGGATCATCATTCTTGTTTTGAAAATGTTGATTCTTTTTGATGTCTCAAAGAGAAACCTTCAATGCAACTTATCATAAAAGGTATATGATGCATCCAATGATTGTGATGAAAAATAAAATGCAGTTATATCATGCGTTTTCATTCATGTTAACTTAAATTTTGAAACTGATTCGATCCTTTCAAACTTTAAAAGTTGTTTATGGTATTCATGACCATTTGAATTTTTCATTTGTCATTTAGTTGTTTGTCTTTCCTCTTATTTTGAAAATCTTCGGCTTTTGATAGACCTCTTTGACTTTTGTCTATCTAAAAACTACCTTCGAATTCTTACTTTATCTTTCTTCTTTTCTTCCTTTCTAATATTTTCAAAGTTGACAAACATAATTATGATACAAGTGTCTATTTTCATCCAATGATACGAATGCAAATGTCAATATAAATGCAAATGTCAATGAGAATGCAAATGTGAATGCTTAATGCAAATACAAGTGACTTTTTCAAGATGCAATTGCCAATGTTCCTTTTATATAAATGCCCTTACAAATACATTTTCTTAGGATACAAATGCCATGGTGTGAATGTAAATTTCTTTTTATAGCGTAAATGCAAGTGATGCAAATACAAATGTCTCTCTTATGATGCAAATACAAGCAATGCAATTTCAAATGTCCTTTTTTATGATGTAGATGAAAGTAAGGCAAATATCTTTTTTCTTTTTGGTGATGCAAATGCATTGGGCTTAATATTTCATCAGAGGGCCAGTTAATCTAAGCTTAAATTTTTCTTTAAAGGCCAACTAATATAGGCTTAATATTTATTTGAGGCCAACTAATCCGGGTTTAAACCTTTCTTTGAAGGCCAGCTAAATTGGGCTTAATATTTCATCAGTGGCTAGCTAATCTAGACTGAAATCTTTCTTTGAAAGCCAGCTAATCTAGGCTTAATATTTCATTAGAAGCCAATTAATTTGGACTTAATATTTCATCGACTTAATATTTCATCGGAGGCCAGCTAATCTGGGCTTAAATCTTTCTTTGAAAGCTAGTTAATCTGGGCTTAAATCTTGTATCATATCCCATTTTTTAAATAATTCTTTCTCTTTTTGCAGATCAATTTTTTCTAACTTTTCAAACCTTTTTTCCATTTTGGTTTTTTGACAAACTTATATTTTCATCTTTTTTTTTCTTTTTAACGATAGATTTTCTTTTTTTTTTTTGCCCCATTTTCTTTACCTTCTTCTAATATTTACAAAGTTGACAAACATAATTATGATACAAATGTCTAATTATGCGAATACAAATGTCAATGTGAATGCAAGAATGTGAATGTTTGATGCAAACACAAATGAATTTTTCATATTGCAAATGACAATGTTCCTTTCATGTAAATGCTCATACAAATACTTTTCTTAGGATGTAGATGCTATGATGCAAATGTAAATTTCTTTCTTATGGTGCAAATGCAAATGTCTTATACAAGTGCAAATGCAAGTGATGCAAATGCAAATGTCTTTTTTTTTTTTATGATGTAGATTTGAATACAAATGCAAATGTTATTTTTTTTTGTGATGCAAATGCAAGCGATGCAAATGCAAATTTTTTTTTTCATGATGCAAATACAAGGGATGCAATTGCAAATGTTTTTTTCATTATGCAAATGCATAGGCTCTCTTTTTTTTTTTTGCAACATGCAGATTAAATGTCTTTTGCAATTGATGCAAATTTAAAGATTTTTTTTTGCTTCATTTTTGAAGAAAAATCTTTGTTCAAAATTTCAAGGTTCACTCTTGACCAAAAATGATATGAATATCTTGTATAAAAATGCTCAACTAATCTCCAAAGTTTCCAAAGTAATCACAAAATTGTCTTACGTAAAGTATTTTCATAATCAATAACACATAACTTCCAAATCTTTTATAGATTAATGATTACTATTTGGAATGCTTATGGATGACATAAAATTCCATTTTCACTGGTGGGCATATTTCAAAGAAGACTAGATGATTACTATTTCGAATATTTATGGAATGGATGATTGATAATTCAAATTTTGCACTGATAGGCATATTTCTATTTGGAATATTTGTGGATGGGATGATTGATAATTCAAAATTTCCACTGATAGGAATATTTCAAGGAAGGCTCAACAAGGGTTGCAAGGATTTCTCTTGGGTCCACAAAAGAGATAATTTTTCTAAAATACTTTTCTTTTATTGAAAATATGATACTTCAATGTGCATCAAAACTAACCAATATTTTTCAAGAAAGATTTGGAAAGAGAAAAGGGCAAAGTCTTTACTACATAACGACTTTCTATTATGGATAAAACCTTGGAACTTTAAAATTCTTTTGGGGTCTCAAGAGTGGTTGTAGCTCTAAACTACCCTTTTTGGATTTTCACCTTAGAGCCTTTTTTTTTTCTTTTTTTAAACAATGAAAAACATGGTAAAATCTTTAAGGACATAACTTTTCAATTTAAGTGCCCACATTTGATCAAAATGGACTTTTCAAGGTATGTAATGTAGGCCAAGGTTTAGGGTTTTAAAAGAATGGATAAATAAGCTTAAAAATATATTATTCAGGGTAATTAGGCCAATGTTTTTAAGGAGCATTCTTTAGATGAAAAGCCATGTTTCTATCTTTCTTTACTATTTTTTATTTATTTTGTTTAACACATCATACACTTAAAAAATTCAAAACTAAACCGAAAGAGGAAAAAAATTTTTTTGAAAGGGGTTAACGATCCAACCAGGAAATTATGTAATAAATGGGGACTCAAAAGATTCATGGTCACTTTTTAAAAAGAAACTCTTCAATTTTAAGTCTTCATACTTGATCAAATATGGACTTTTGAAAGGTTGTAACGTAGCATAAGGTTTAGGTTCGTCAAAGAAAAGGATATAAAGGTTTAAAATAAGTATTCAAGGGTATTTAAAACCAAAGATCATTTTTCCATTCAAAGGATATACTTTGAGGTCTAGTCTTTTTTGCTTTCCACCCATTCATTTCTTTTCTTTTTCTTCTTTTATTTTCTTTCCTTTCATTTCCTTTCATTTTTTTCTTCTTTTCTTCTTTTATTTTTTTATTTTTTTTCTTTTTCTCCTTTTTTCACTGAGTGGATTTAAAACTTATTATGAACTTTTATATTGAGCCTTTGCCCTAACATACAGGATTCCATTTAGACATCCCCATTCTTAACCTTTCAATGTATTCGTTTTTGCTCTACAATTGGAGGGTGATCATTAGTTAGGGTTTATTTCAAAAGAATTCAGTCAAGCTAAAAAGGGTAACAAGGGATAAATTTCTACATTTGTAGAAGAGTAATGAAATATAGCCATTTGTCATTTCAAGTATAAAAACTTAAATTGAAAATGAGTTCTCTTTAGGAAGATGATCTCAAAGAAAGGTTTTCATTTCAACAATATTTTTAGGCATTTTTTATTTTGGGCTTTTTCTTATCCCTTTCCAAAACTTTGAATTTGTTAGGACTTTCAAATTTTCTAATTGCATGATGTCGTAACCATTTTTCATTTCTCTCTTTCTCTTCTCTCTATCTCTCTCTTTTTTTTTTTTTGTTTTGGGACATTTGACTTCATTTTTAACAAACAACTTCTTGAATTCTATTTTCCTAAAACTCCATTCACTTTTTGCCTTAGACCTTCATTTTTGAAGTGCTTGTTAGATGTTCTCAATATTAGACACTTTCCTTGAAATGGAGCTTTTGAAGATATCCTTATTTTGCTCCCCAATGTAAAAAATGATCCTTGACAGGGGTTCATTTTGAGAACAATAAATTTAATAGGCTTAAAGAGGTAGCCAGTGGATAATTTTTTTATAAGTAAAAGATAGAGAAAGATGGTCATTCATTATTTCAAACACAATCACTTGGTTAGAAGAGTAATGTATTTGAAGAAATAGATAAAAATTTCCTCTTTGTTTTTTTTTTCATTTTCATCATTTTTTTAAATTTATTTTTTGTTACAACCATCATTCATTTTTGTGTGACTGATGGCCCATCTTGTTTTCCTACTCAAGGTTCTTATGACGATAAAAATTAGGTCATATTGTATGTCTAAAATTTGAGTGCATAATTCACAAAAAGGCTCATTTTGTTTCCAAATCATCTAGCATTTTGAAGGAAAAAAATATTAAGTAAATGAAACAAATTCTCTTAGGCGAGAAGGAATTTTGCTTCTTTTAATCACTGTGCCTGAAGACATGAAACAACGGTTACTTGAAAAAGAAAGTTCAAGCAATTTTTATGTTTATGTCATCGAAAAAGTTTGGATGGTTCAATCGTATTGACCAGATTGATACATATTGAATTACCAAAAATAAATTTTCAAAATTGGTTTCTTTTGTTCATTGCCCAAGAAAAGATTATGGTTTCAATATATCAAATGATGACAAGGTTCACTAATGGAAATTCATATCCTTTAAAGGATTATGACTGATGAGTAAAATTATTCAAAAGGATTGAAACATAAGAGTGGTCAAGAAAAAAGTGTAGTGGTATTGGATGAGGGTTTTTTTTTTTAATATAATAATCATCAATTACTTTGAAATTCTCACCATCGTAAAATTCCCTTTGAAAAAGCCTATTTTATTATTTTTATATTGAGAACTATTTATGTGGGACTTTATTGTGAATCTTTTTTTTTTTTTTTTTGCTTTGAAGGTTTAACAAAAGTATATATACAATCATCATTCTTTGTCATTAGCTAGTATGAAAAATAATAAATTCAAACAAATGATGCATGATATACAAATTAAAATTTATTATTATTGAGGATAAGCTCAAATTTCCTCTTGTATTCAAGTCCAAAGCACTAAACCTTGCTTCGAATTGATCTCCCATTTTTGCCATTCTAATTTCCACCAAGACAAACATTTTATTCCAGGACTTAGGCCAAAAAATTTATATTATTACCCTTATTAAATGAATGCCACAAAAACAATTTTTAACTTATGTGTGACACACAAAGCATGTTTATGAACACATGAATATGATGAAGATGTAAAAAATATCATGAAATGCAAATATACTTAAGGCAAATGAATTTTCACATGTACAAGCCTTAAATAATACAAATTTCATCATCCATGAATGTAAATGCAAGGAATGTAATGTTATGTTGTAGGGATGGTGGTATATGAAATGCAATGCATGTTCTATAAAACCCTCCCATCCATGAATCCTTGGGCATGAAATGCAATGACATACTTACATGAGTGATGAGATATATTCCTATGACTAATGCAACATACTAGTATGAAACGCATGAACCTATCAAGTGCACAAGATATATCTACATGGAATGCAATGCATGTGTTATATCGACCTAATAAAATTGACATGACCTAATGGAATACAATGCTTATGTTATGTTGCCCTAATGAAATTAATACTACCTTAAAATTTGTAATGAAATGGAGTGCACGCACTATCTATTAAAATGCATGGAATGCATGTATCATTTTATTATTATGCTTGAAATGTGATGCATGTCATATCTATTAAAATGCATAGGATAAAGTGTATATACTACCCTATTATTTCTTCTTTTTCTTTTGAACATGTTTAAAAAAAATGTATGTAAAAGATCAAATGAAAATGTGAAAGATTCAAATTTAAAATTCTTTTTTTTTGGAAAAGGAAAAGTTTAAGAACATTTTTTTTTCTTATCACAAAGAATAATTAGGATATGAAGATTTTTCTTTTTTCAATAATTTTTATTTGGCCAATAAATGAAGAATTTATGAAAACCACTTTTTATGACAAAATTTTTTTTCTTGGCATTTTTTTCTTTTTTTTTTGTCTTGTCGATGACTGACCTAAAACAAATATCCCTTTTTAAAATATAATGCCTATATAATGCAAGCAACAAAATCAAAGAATATAAAAAAATGACTTAATAATTCAAAACAAACAAGTAATAGAAACAATATATCAACCATACAATAAAATAATAGAATGTATATAATGTCTAAAAGGTGGCATGGCTCTACCTTAGGTTAGATCCTTAAGGTTCATGATATGCTAGGTTAGGAATTATACGACTAAAGGTTCCCAGACTATTTCCTCACATCATCGTCCATCATAAACTAGTAAGGCTCCTCAATCCTTACCCATTACAAGCTGCTAACGGAAAGGGTTTAACTTGAGTGGAAGTGTTTCACTAGCAAATGTGAAAGGTTATCACTTCACGATAGCATAACTACTTCACTTCTTTCTAAAAGGACGGAGCTCGGGTCTCGAGCCCATACGTGCAAGTGCATATGCAAAAGTGTGCAAAGTGACAAATTAATCAAAATATAAATAAATCATATCATAAATAAATCATAAGCACAAAACCAAAATAAAGTAATAACTAACATGCAATATATTTTATTTATTAACTTGTATATGTATATATATATGTATATTTTTTGAAAAATTAAAATAAAAAGAATTAATTAAATATCAAATAAAACTAATTAAATTCAACAATTATTAATAACGCATAATTAAAATTTTTGGCCTGACTCTCAAGCATCCCTTGGGGTCACCAAGCTATTGTAACGTATTAGTTTGGAGACTTGATCACTATACGTAAAATATTTAAATGAATCGTGAAAAACAAGAGTCGCCACCAATCTTTTTTAGGGTATGATTGACCACCTAAAAATTTCATATTTTTAATAAAACAATAAAAAAAGTCTAAAGCTTTATTAAAAAAATGGTTTTAGTTTATGAAAACAGATTGGGTTCATAAGTCAATTATGTGTGGGAAAGGATTAGCACCCCCATAGTGCCCACAAAATTGGTACGATTAATTATGCACTATTCCTAATTTTGGATAAAAATGTTTTTTTATATTAAATTTAGTTATAATGCCCTTTGTTTGAAAGAAATAAAATTAGTTTTTTTAAAAAATATTTTATTGAGGAATATTAAGAAAATCTTCAAATTAAAGAAATACCTTCAAAGTCTCCAACATAAAGCCAAACTTTGAAGATAGTCTTTCCATTTAAGATTTATCATAACTTTCCTCTTAAAAATAATAAAATAACATTCTTTGTAAATAATAATTATCGATAACTCTCCAACATCTAGGCAGAGTATTAATCAATTATATTTCATAAAATGTCATTTTAATTTTATTTATTCAAAACTAAAAATTTTTAAGAAAAATTTTGATGTGGTAAAAAAAACTGAAAATAATATAATTAATGTTAAATATCCATTTCGAAAACAAAAACATATATATGTATTATAAATATAAACATTAATTTAAGAATGAAACATATGCAAAATGATGATTACGTACAAATTTAGGAAAAATTGAGTCTTCAAATATAAAGAGACTACCCAGACTATCTAGCATATAGATAGAGTTTGGGTGCAACTTTTTATATTTAAAAGTCATGCTCAATAATAATAATTATTATTAGTGTATTTTGATAATCAAGATTTTAACAAAATGAATTTATTTTTTAGCCATGGAAATGTATGAAAATGCTTAATGAAATAAAATTTCCTAAATACGCCAACATCTAGGCAACATTTGAGGACATATTACTTCATAAAAGATTTTTAAATCTTTTTTTTTCTAAATAAGTTTGAGGCTTTAGGTAAGTTTAGGTTTAAATTTTAAGAACTTACAAGCTTCTCTAAAAGTCTCTAACATTTAGGCAGACTTTCGGGTCAAACTTGTTTTTTATAATTCTAAAAAGATGAATTTTATGTTCTTATATATTTTGTATATATTTCTTTTTTCTTTAAAAACATCATCATCATTATTATTATTAGGCATAAATATAAGGTGCAAAAAAATAAAAATACATCAATTATAGATTTAAGCATGAATCATTGAACTAAAACAAGCATGAGAATCCAAATAATAAAAATTTTATAAGGCATAAAATTAAACTTACAATTGAATTTAAACAACCTAAAATAAGATATGAGTATGATTATAATTAGTACACATGAAAATATGCTTTGTGGAAACAAACCTTAAATATATGAGATCCTAGTATGCCACCACCACTGTCCCACGTCATGGCCTTTTACTGCCTAAATGGTATTAACATCCCATTTTAAACCAGTCCACAAAAATGCAAAGAAGAAATATACCAAGAAAGCCAAAATGGTCCCCACGCCATACCTTCCATAATATTATTATCATACATGTAAATATATATATATATATATATATATATTTTGCAAATGAGGACCACCTTTGTATCAATCTACCAGCACACATGGAGGAAACTTAAAAACGGCATACAATTTGACGACTTAAACTTCCTTTTATGGGAGATATAACTAGGGACATGCATGGAAGGAAAAGGTTTGAACTTCCTCTCAAACAAACATATCACATGCAGCACATGAAAAGAGAAAGCTTTGTGTTTCCAAACAACAATCCACACGCAAAACAAGGGTCACCAGAAAAAACCAAGACCATAGTATTCATTCTATTCACCAAAAAAAAAAAGGACTTAGGGATGATGAAAGGGTTAGCTTGGGTGAGCAAAAAAGGCCTAACATGTAAACACTAGGAGAAAAAGCAAACATAAACAACCTAACTAGTTTTACACCATCACCAATGAAGTTTTGGAATTCATGAGCAGCCAAAAGAGAACCTAGATAGAACCGAAACATATTTGTGGAACTTGTAACTTCCTTTTCTTATTTTTTAGCAACGAAATTGGATCCCAAACTCATAACTAAGTTCTACCCGAAAAACTTGAAACATATGCAAAGAGAAGAGACCCAAGATATGGCTAGAACCTCTAAGGCAGCAAAGGAAGCAGCTTTCAAAATCTGGGTGGAAAAAAACAAACAAACTGTGACTGCCTATGGGGATACAAGCAGCTCGGTTTGGTTGTCCAGCTGCTTTCTAGGTTTCTTTAATTGTTCCAGCTATACTACTAGAAGCTGGCCATAAAGATGGAATAGCAAGGACCTTGAAACCTTTGTGGAATAGGCCGATTGCTGCTACCATTGGAAGAGGCAGAAGCTGTCGACAACACCAGAAAAAAATGAAATGAAGTTCCAAACATTTTGTAAAAAATGAAATCAGAAACATAAAACAAATAGAGCCTTCAACTTCATCCATAATCATGCCAAAGCTAAAGAATGCAATGAGCAAACAAGAACACTTTGCAGAAAAGACCATGATAGGTGCGAAGATGGTGTAGCGAACAATGATATAAATGGCCAGCATATACCTCTTTCTTTTTTCTATTCGCAGCTTCCTTTCTTTATTTTTAGAAACCCTTTTTCCCTTCCTTTTTTTCTTAGTCGGCCCCCCTTCTAGTGTCCTCTCCTTTCCAGCAGCTTCTAGTCTCTTCTATATTCGGCAAACCCTGCATTGAAAGAGCAAGATCCCAATCTTGCTCAATGAGAGCCGTTGGATGAAATCTCATCCAAGGGCTATAGTTCCTCCTTCTTCTCCATTTCAAGAAGCCACCTTTGGCCCTTGGATTAAAAGTCAGTCAAGGATCCAATGGCTCAACTTAAACACTACAAAGGTTGAATTTTTTATGCGCTTCACACCCATAAAAGACCATTTTACCTCTAGTGTAAAGTTTTGGTATTTATAGTCATTTTCTTAGAAATCAATGTTCCCATGATCATTTTTGGGATTTTAAAGCACAAAAATCATGAAATACTATGGAATTAAGATCTGAAAAATTTTATGAAATTCCAAGCTTGAAAAAATCAAATTACGAAAATACCCCTATAAGAGTATTTTGGTAATTTCACACTTTTTAGGGTACTGCAATGATTTCGATGCACCAAAAATTATGAAATATTATGAAATTAAGATTTGAAAAGTTTTGTAAAATTCTAAACTCGGAGAGCCAAATTACAAAAATACCCCTATAGGAGTATTTTGGTAGTTTTTCCCTTCCCATCGTACTACTGTGGTTTTGAACTCACTAAAAATCATGAAATATTATGAAATTAAAATCTGAAAAGTTTCTTGAAAATCTAAGTTTGAAAAAGTCAAATTATGAAAATACCCATATAAGGGTATTTTGGTAATTTTACTCTTATTGGGGTACTATTGCAATTTAAATGCACTAAAAATCATGAAATATTATAAAATTAAGATTTGAAACATTTCACAAGAATCCAAGCTTGGGAAGGTCAATTTACAAAAATACCCCCTAAAAGGGTATTTTGGTAATTTTACTTTTTTAGGGCACGATGAAAATTTTTGTACTTCAAAAAATTTCAAATTTAATTTTAAACCATATTGAGTTCAATCAAGGTGTGAATTTTTAGAATTGATCCAGATTCTTATCTATTTTGACCAAGTTTTATGCAATTTTAACTTTCTTTGACCAGATTTGTTCAAAGTTGACTTTGGATTTCGAATAGGCAAACTTGTGAGCTCTTGATGGATTGTAAATGGCCCTCTCGAATGGTCTTGGCCCATGTTCGCAAATGTGCTTGGATCAATCATGTTGAAGAATGTCTCGGACAAAATTTGGTGTCTACAACTAAGATTAAATTGCAACCTAAAAATAAGAACAACTGGGATTGAACAGCAAGTCAGGAAATAAAAGACAACAAGGCCTAAGCTATAAGCTAGAAAATAAAGATGAGTAGGGGCAAACTTTTCTTCCCTAGGCTAAACCTTGTTTTGAAAAACATTTTGGTTTTACTAAACATCTTTTCCTAAAAGACCTTTAATATCATTTATCAAAAAAATGTATGCAATGCATATGATTATTGTAATGGAACTAGATGGTAGAAATGCTATCAATGATTTATACCATGCGTTTCTTAATCATGTTAATTCAAAGTTCATGATCAGTTCAGCTCTATCAAACTAAAGAAGTTGCCCCCAATATCTTCTTCTTTTGTTTTTATGTCATTTTATTTCTTTTCTTCTTCTATTTCTTTTTTCTCTCTTTATTTTTTCTTTGTTTTTGTCAGACAAATGGCTTTTGTAACCCTTACTTATCTAGAAGTTTCTTTCAAATTCTTTCTTTATTCACCATTTTTACTAGTTAATTGATTTTTTTTACACTATCATCTTCCATTCTTCCTTTTAAGTAACATATTGGTCTATTATGAACATTATCAATAATTATTCCAATTTCTAGTGATAAATACAATGATTTCATGTTCAAAGTTGAATATGAGCTTTAACCAACAATGGGATATTTATTTTGATTTGGAAAGGAAAAGATAAGTTTATTGAAATACAAAAGATAAAAAAATTCAAAAAGTACTTAGGGAATCAAATATCATTTCTTTAAATAATGAACATTTGACGAAACAAGTCAATTTTGACCAAATCTTTTCTTAAAACTCATTACACTTGTGATTTTGCTATATTTGAACTCTTACGACTAATCTTGCCTCACGACTTATAATTGATGGAAGCTTGCCCTAGACTTATTCCTTTTTACCTTGTCTCTGATATGTCCAATTTTGTAATTTTTCACTTTGGATTTGAAGGATGTTTTCCTAGTTTCTCTTTGTTTAAGTTGCCCGTTTAAGCTGCCCTTTTAGTTTTTTAGCTTAAACAATCCCTTTTTTGTTCAAATTGCCCTATACAGGTTTTTAGTTCGAATCCTTTTCTTTTTTCATTGTTTTTTCCTTTTTTTTTTCTCTTTTTTTTTCCTTATTTTTTTCAAGCAAACTATTTTTTTATAGCATCAAAATTTATTGGAGTTGGCAAGTCATCATTATCCATTTATACTAAGATTCGAGCTCCACCAAAGAATACTTTCTTCAAAACATACAAGCCTTCCCAATTAGGTGCTCATTTTCCCTTACTATTTTGTTGATTTGGCAAGATCTTCTTTAAAACCATTTCTCTTTTTTAAGAACATTAAGGTCGTAACTTTTTGTTATACACTCACATCATCCTTTTTTGGTACATTTACCCATAATAGAGTGCAAAAACCTTTTTTCCTTTATTAGGTTTAATTATTCAAAGAGATCTCCAACCCAATCTGCTTCATCCAACTTCACTTTCATCAAAACTTTTAGAAAAGGAATTTCTACCTCAATAAGCAATATTGCCTTCATCTTGTATACTAGTGAAAATCGGGTGGCTCCTGTTGAAGTCTAGACTGATATTTTATAGGTAAGCAAGGTAAAGGGTAATTTCTCACGCCACTTTATATATGTGTCTGTCATCTTTTCTAGTATCTTTTTTATGTTTTTATTTGCAGCCTTTATTACAGCATTCATTTTTGGGTGATATGGTGTTAAATGACGATGCTTTATTTTGAATTGTGCACATATATCTTGCATTAATTTGCCATTTAATTTGCTAGCATTATCAGCTATAATTCTTTCTGAGAACCCATACCAACATATTATCTCTCTTTTTATAAATTTGCATACCACTAATCACAAAGCACTAGCATAAAAGGTTGCCTCTACCCATTTGGTGAAGTAATCAATTATCATGAAGATGAATTGATGCCCATTTAAAGCTTTTGGGGTTATAAAACCAATCATATCCATTCCCCACATAAAAAATGACCATGAAGGTGCCAAAAGGTGTAGTGGGACCATAGAGGACTGAATTTTATCTACATAAATATGACATTTATGGCATTTTTTGGCATAATTAATGCAATCATTTTCCAATGTAAACTAGTAATAACCTACCCTCATTATCTATGTGGCCATCATATGTCCATTGGTGTGTGTTTCACAAATCCCTTTATGGACTCCTTCGAGTATCTTCTTTGCTTCACCAGCGTCTACACATCTTAACAATATCTAATCTTGACATTTTTTGTGCAGGATTTCCCCATCAAGTACAAACTTTAAGGCTATTTTTTGAATAATCCTCTAATCATTCTTTGAAGCCTACTTAGGATATTCTTGACACTTAATATACTATACAATGTCATGATACTAGGCCAATGATCTACTTCTTTTTTAACATTTGAATAATGCGCTAGTGAATTCTGTATCTATACTATAATGGGTTGGGTTCTCGTACTGGCATTTAAGTTAAACATCATGACCAAAATAGCTAATGCATTAGTAATCTGATTTCTTCTTAATGAACATGTTGGAACTATACCTCTTTAAACTGCTTAATCAAATTAGCTTTAGGCCTTTGATAAAAAACCAATTTCGGGCTCTTGGTCTCCCATTAACTTTTCAGTTGATAAATTACCAAGGTTGACAAATGCCTTTGATATAACACATCAATCTTCTTGTCGTTGGCCATTTATAATTCCATGACAAATGCCTCATATTTAGCTACATTATTTGTGTAATTAAAACCCAGTCTTGTAGTGCTAGGGTAATAATTTCCTTCCGGGGATATCAATACTACCTCAATACCATGTTATTGGATGCCCTATTGAAAAACATCTTCCATAATTTTTTCACAAGCTCTCCATCTTCATCCTACAAGATTGCTATTAAATATTCATCCAAAAAGTTAAATTTTCGGGTTCATAGTCTTCTTTAGCCTTATCAGTAAGAAAATTAGCTATCGTACCTCATTTTACAAGTTTTTGTGACATACACAATTTTATATTTCAAAAACATAATTTGCCATCTAGCTATTCTCCATAATAGAAATGGCTTTTTAAAAATGTACTTGAGGGGATCTAACTTTGATATAAGCTAAGTCGTATGATAAAGCATATACTGATTGAGCCTATGGGTAGTCCACACTAACGCGTAGTATATTTTTTCCAACTGGGAGTATTTAGTTTCATACTTTGTAAACTTTTTGCTCAGGTAATAAATAGCTTGTTCTATCTTGCCAGTTTCATCTTTTTACCTTAATACACATCCCATTGAATTCTTTTACATTGTTAAATATAAAATTAATGACCTTCCTACAAGAAGTGGTACCAATGGTCATGTACTTGTCAAAAACTTTTTAATCCTTTTGAAGGCATTTTGACATTCTTCATCCCACTTGCCAGGATTGCTTTTACGTGACAACTTAAAGATTAGGTCACATTTCATAATGAGTTGGGATATAAAGTAAAAAATATAATACAATCACTCTAAAAAATTTTACCTCTTTTTACATGTGTGAAGTCACTAAAATCTGAATGGCTTGAACCTTATTAGGATCTACCTTAATGCCCTTTTCACTGACTATGAACCCTAGCAATTTTCTTGATTTAGTGCCTATGTATATTTGGCTAGATTCAGCTTAAACTAGTACTTCTGCAACCTTTCAAAGTGTTTTCTAAGGTTAGTCACATAATCTTCTTCTTCCTGAGACTTTGCTATCATATCATCAAAATACACCTTTATCTTTTTGTGCATCATGTCATGGAAAAAAGTAACCATCACTCTTTGATACATGGCGCTAGCATTTTTTAGCCCAAAGGGCATGACTTTGTAGCAAAATGTGTCCCACATCATCATGAATGTGGTTTTTTCCATGTTTTTCCAAGCCATTTTGATATTATTATACCCAAAAAAGCCATCCATGTATGAAAAGATAGAATACTTGGCAGTATTGTCCGCAAGGGTATCAATATGTGGCAATGGGAAGTTATCTTTCGAACTAACTCTATTTAAGTCCCGATAATCCATACACATCCTCATTTTTTCATCTTTTTCAGTTACTGACATTATATTGGCCACCCATTTAGGGTATTTGGCTATTTCGAGAAAACCACATCAAACTATTTCTTTACTTCATCTTTCATTTTTAATAACATCTCTGGCTTCATGTGCATTAATTTTTGTTGTATTAGTCAGTAACTGGCTTTAAAAGCAATCTATGTTCAACAATATCCTTGCTAAGCCCAAGCATATCCCGATATTACCATGGAAATATATTTACATATTCTTGCAACAAATCCACTAGCTTCTGCCTTTCCATTGGTGACAATTAAATATTGATCTTGACTTCTTTTTTATTCTCTTTATCTCTCAAATTTAATAGATCTATGGTCTCATAATGGGGCTTGATAAGTTTTTTTTCTTGCCTCATCCACTTTATCAAATTGTAAGGCAAATCATAATCTTTTGAATCAACATCATTATCAAGCTCACTAATGCTAATTGAATTTTCAAAATCAAATCTACCATTATGGTCTTGTTTATCCATAATATTCATTATTTAAAAACCTACAAATGGGTATAATCACAAGGAAATATAGGCTAATTTGGGCAAAAATAAGATAGATATAAACAACAAAAAAAAATAGGAAAATGCTATTTATGAAATGTATTACATTCAACACTTTAGTTAGGATAATTAAAAACTAGTCTATACATTTAACCTTCACATCCTTTTGGGCATAAGCAATTGAAATTTTAAGTTTAGATGTTTTAAGGATAACAATTACAATACATCATTCTTCAATCTCCTAATCTTGGAAAAAGAAAAAAGAACATTTCTTCTTCTTACATATCCTCTCTACCTTCCTTGATTTGAACTTGAGAGAAAGTTTCCTCTATTCTAGTAGTTGGTTCCCTTTTTTTCATTCCTAATGATCCAGGATAGACATACCTGCCAGAATGAAATGTTTTGTATAGAATAGGAAAGTAATTCTCTTCTTTCTTTTCTCCATCATCATTTTTCTCTTATCCCCAATAGTAGGCTTGTAACCTAAACCCTACCTTTCCTTATTTTCAATTATGATTGGCACTTTCTTGATTTCTTTTAAAGTTATTTCTAAACCTTGTCCAACTCACTAGCCTTTACCAATGGTCTACTTAACTACCATGCCTATGGTTTTTAACAATTAAGGTATAGGTATCTTTGACTCTTCTCAAACATAAGTAGCACTTACTATCTTAAAAGCTTTAAATAAGCACTTAAGTGCTTTTTCTACAGCCTCAATATAAGAAGTAGTTAGGGTTTTGGTTACCAATAGGTCTTTTTCTCCATCCAAGCAAATTTTCTTCAACACGAATATTTTCTTCTAGTGTAAGGATGAGAGTATAGCCCCCGCTATATAAATATAAGGTCTTTCGAATAAATAGCTATAAGGTCTTCAGGGATCCATCTTATCAATGTTTCATATTTAACTAACAAGATTTGGTCCTCATGATTGAAGAATATTCATCTTTGCTTTGGATAAAGTCTGCTAATCAAGATAAGATTTATTGGAAGGAGTAGAAGACTATTATATATAGGAAAATGTTAGCCAAGATTATGCAAATAAAGGAAAAAAGATAGACAAGCATAAGAAAAAAAAAGAATGGGGTTGCAAATATTCCATCAGTTTTTTTGTTTGAGCATATAAAGAAGTATATTGATATAGATCAGGGGTTGGATGTGTTTGTTTTGGCCATATATGAGTTGATGATATTTCCTAAGGTATTAGGACATTAGAAGCATTAGTGGTCGACTTTTTTAAGCAATTGGATAAAGGTATAAACCCTTATTCGACCATTTTAGTAGAAACCATTAAATCGTTTAATTTTTGTTGAAAGAAAAGTGAGGGACTATTCATTATATATGCTTAACTGCTTTTTATTTGGCTTAGATTTCACTTTTGGGGGAAAGAAAATATATCATTCCAACTATTCTCCATTCATTTTGTTCCCATTAAGGAGTTTGTTGCCAAAAAGTGGTGGAAGGATTAGACAAAAAGTCAATAGATGTTGTTCTTTCTAGAGCTTACTAATGAGGATGTAACATGGAGGGCACCATGGATGCTTCCTATGACCATTTTGTATAGTTGTGGAGATAAGTTATAGGCACCTTTGTTAGGAATATGGGGAACAGTGAGTTATGCACCTCTTATGGTTTAGAGACAGTATAACTCATGTCAATTCATCCCTATGACTCATGGACTCAATTTACTTGAATTTGATTATGGGGCATCTAGTTATATGAAAAAGGTCCGTGAAGTCATCAAGCATGGAAGCAGGTTAAGCAATGAGCCCAACTAGATTTGCAGATAATATTGCAAAAGGGTATCTTGCATGGAGAATGAAAATGGTTAATGAAGTTAGGACTTTACCAAGGATGTTTTAGATAAATTACCCACTCCTATTTCAGGGTTGGTATTGTCAACTTTTAAGATTGCCGAACAAAAGTTTGAGATTAAAAGAGAAAAGTTGAAAAAAGAGAAAATGGCAATGATATATCAAGTCAATCAATTGAGATATGATTTGATGATAAAAGATGATGCAGTATAAAAGTTGACCAAGGAATGAAAGTTATTGAAAGAAGATTTGCAAGACCTTCATCAAGAAAATAAGAGATTGAGACTAGACATCAAACCTTTAAGGGGATCCAAGAAGGATAAGGAAGAATTAAGAGAGATGGTGGAGTATTGGAAGAATAGAACTTGAAAAGATAAGGAAGTGATATTTGCACTCAACAAAGAATAGCACACATGGAAAGAAAAGTTTTTAAGAGTTTCTGAAAAGATAGCCAAGTGCCAAAAAGAAAATAAGAAGCTACAGGCCAAATTAAAGAAAGAACAAAATAGGAACTCTAATTTGCAAAATGAGAAAAATCATTTGGAGCAAGAATTAATGAGCTTAGAGTTTCAGTTGGTCAACAATCAGAATCACATAGATAAGATTTTGATTGAATGGTAGAAAATGGAGGATGAATGGGCTTGTATTTGCAATATGGAAGTAGGAGCCCCAGAAATGTGGAAAACAGAGAGTTTAGGAAGACAGCAGTACATAAAGCATTTGAATTCTCAAATTTAAGGTTGTCCAAAAATATGGCTAAATGGTCAAAAAAGCAGAAACACTTGAAGGGAGATTGTATCATCCCAAGACTACAATAAGAGATTATTGAACTTTTTGTGTGAGGCTAAAGAGTAATATGCTTAAGTCAAATGTTTTTTGGTTTTAATGTAAGGATGATTGGATGATGCACAAAGACTATTATGGTCAATGAAAGTTTCTTTTACTCAAATTGATCTAAAACGAAGCCCTAATTTGCATTACATGCATACATTTAATTTAATAAAAGATTAACAATAATGATATTATATAATGTGCTCTAATTCATGGTTAATAAACAAAGGTTCAAGGATAGTAAAGCTCAAGAACACCAGTCAATCAATCCCACATAGATATAACACTTAAACTTGAATCATGGAAGGAGAGAACGTAGCTAGGATTGAAAAAGTTGAAAAGGAATACAAAGAAATAAGAAAAAGAGTAATGGAGATCAACAAAGTATTGAGGCACAAATAACTAAATTGAAGCAGTTGCTATATAGTTCATTAAAAAAGAAGACAGTTGCTGGTACATCAAGACCAGGGGAAGAGGTTAATATGAAAAAACCTCTATACCCTTTAGGGTTCACCCCACCCCATGTTCAAGCTCCTATTAGCATACATGTGTAGCCACCAAATGTACAACCTCACCCTTATATCAATGTCCCTACTAGTCAACCTCATATCTATGTGAATGTTAACCCAGGATCAATCCTTGTTCACCTTATTTTGGTACCGAATCTAGATGACCTAGTTGAACAAGAAAAGTTATAAGAAATATCAAAGTCAATTGTGAACTCAAAAATATGAAACAAGTATGACTAGCTTGAAGAAAGGCTCAAAGTAGTAGAGGGTAACAATATCTATCAGGTTATTGATGCTAGTCAACTTAATTTGGTGCCTGACTTAGTAATCCCAACTAAATTTAAAACCTTAGATTTTGAGAAGTATAATGCAACAGAATGTCCTTCTTCTCATCTTTCCATGTTTTGTTAGAAGATAGTGGGCCATACTCAGAATGACAAGCTCTTAATACATTATCTTCAAGATAGTTTAATTAGATCAGTGGTAGGATGTTACATACAACTAGATCAGAGTCGAATCCACTCATGGAAAGACTTGGCCAAAACCTTTATTGCCTAGTATAAACAAATCCTTGATATAGCCCCTGACAGGTTGTCATTACAAAACATGGAGAAAAAGATAACAAAAACTTTTAAAAAATATGCACATCAGTGAAAAGATACGATAGCTTAGGTCCAACAGCCATTAATCGAAAAAGAGATCACAATGCTATTTGTCAATACAATAAAAGCACCATACTATGACAAGTTAGTTGGAAATGCAACAAAAAATTTCTCTAATATGGTGATTTTGAGAGAAATGATAGAGAATGCCATCAAGAGCAGTAAAATTGAAAGGCCCAAAAAAAGGCAACAAATCTAAAAAAGAAAGAGTATGAGGCACATACAATCACTTATGGAAATTCCCCACACTATTATTTTGTTCCATACAACCCAAACCCACAATACCTCCTTTTTATCCCACTACTAACCAAATCTCCCAACTGCCATATTATTACCAAATACCTTAGCAGCTGCTATACAAGCTAAGCTTTAGCCCTCAACCACCCAATTAACCCTCGTACCTCCCACTCGACCAATTACCTAACCAACTCCTTGAACCAATAACCAAAGAAACCTACAAAACAACATCAATTGAGAGAAGCCTCAGTTTGACCCAATTCTTATGTCTTACATTGATTTGTACCCCTAGCTATTGAAAGGCCACCTTATTGCCCCTACTCATGTGGTACCATTAAAGCCACCTTATTCGAGTTGGTATGACCCTAATGCCAAGTGCGATTATCATTATGGTGTGGCAGGACACTTCCTTGAAAATTGCACAGCACTTAAGCATAAAGTACAAGGTCTAATATATGCTGGGCTTTTAAGTTTTGGTATTAAATTCAAGCCAAATGTCAGTGAAAATCTTTTGCCAAATCACACCAAAAGAAAGGTTAATGCTATGAGTGATGGGAAAGATGTAAGGATCAAAAGATGTGTAGATGAAGCGAACACCCCTTTTGAATGGGTATATAATTGTTTAATTAAGGCAAGCATGATTCAGCCAATATCTTCAAATGACAATAGAAGCTATGAAGATCACGACCAGGTTTGTAAGTACCATAAAGGGATGGTTGGACATTCAATTCAAAGATGTGAAGCTTTTAGACAAATATTGCAAAGCTTGATAGACATGGCCATCATAGAGTTTTATGATGAAGATGATGAGACCAGTGTAAATATGGTGGGCGATGAGCATCTTGGCAAGTCTCTTATCCCCAACCTCTCACGATATACTATGATAAAAAATTCAAACCTATAACTAAGAAAGTTATCTCATTTTTTAAGACACCAATAACTATTTATGTCCCTAGTCCTTTCCCTTACTAGACTGATAAAGCAGTCCTGTGAAAGTATGACTATGATGTCATGATGCAAGGACCTAATATGATCACAAATGACCTAGGTATGGGGAATACTACAAACATAACAGGCATAGGAAGAATGACTTAAAGTGGTTAGTGTTACACTTCTGATATGTTAAAGAAGGCTAGAAAAGGGAAAGATAAGATGGGAGAAGAAGTCATAGGCAAAAGTCAAGGTACTCAACCGATGGTAAACCCAGAGGTCCAGATTAAAAAGCTGGTATCAAAAGGAAAAAGCCTATGAGTTTTTAAAGATCATTAAGCACAACGAGTACAGTATGGTGGACCAACTAAACAACTTGCTAGCTCATATTTCTTTATTATTATTACTGTTGAATTCAAAGCATGTAGGAATACTTTGCTGAAAGTGCTTAACCAGGTTTATATAGAACACAATATTTCTACTAAAAAAGTAAATCACATGGTTGGAAATATTGTAGCTTCTAACTTCATTACTTTTAATGATGATGAAATACCCTTCAAAGGATGAGGTAATGTTAAGGCCTTGCACATTACTGTTAAATGCAAAACTCATACTATGGCCAAAGTGTTTATTGACAATGGGTTATCTACTAATGTCATGCCATTAACAACATCGTCAAAACTTCTAGTAGATCCCTCTCTCATAAGAAATAGTCACATGATTGTAAAAGCTTTCGATGGAGCACGAAGAAAGATGATTGGTGATATAGAGATTCAGTTATAGATTAGTCCTTGCACGTTCAATGTCCTATTTTAGGTGATGGATATAACTTCTACATATAGTTGTTTCCTCGGAAGACCTTGGATTCATACAATGGGGTTGTACCTTCATTCTTGCACCAGAAGGTGAAATTCATTATTGAAAGAAAACAAGTTTGTCTAGATGGTGAGGAAGATTTGTTAGTGACAAAAGCCATGACCATTCCTTATGTTGAGGCTATGGAGGAGGCAACTAAATGCTCATTTAGAGCTATGAAGTAGCAAAGGCTATTTTTGTCAGAGAAGGGTTAAAGATACCAATCTCTTGATTATCAAAAACTACAGTCATGGTGATCAAATAGACTATTGGCAAGGGTTGGCAAGCTGAGCAAGGCTTAGGAAAGACTTTACAAGGAATTAGGAAGGCATCGAGCATAAATGAAAACAAAAAAAGATGGGGCTTAGGCTACAAGCCTACTACTGCTAATAGAAAGAATATGATGCTAAAGAAGCAAGAAGAAAGAATGGCATGCCTCAAAGGACAAGAGTTAGTTGATGGAAAAATAATGTTTCCTTATCTATATGAAACATTCCACTTAGGTGAGCATGTCTACCCTGGATCATCAGAGGTTGGAAAAAGAAAACCAATGATAGAATTAGAGGAAGCCTTTTCTCAAGTTTAGATAAGAGCATATGACAAAATTGTGCAATATGAAAAGATGAACTTTCTTTCTTTTTAGATTTGGAGACCCAAGAATGATGTACTATTTTTGTTATCCTTAAACCTTTCTAATCTAAAAAAATTCCAATTGCTTTTGCTAAAGAGTATACAGAGGTCAAATATATGGGCTTACTTTCATTATCCTAATAAAAGTACAAATGTGATGCATTTTACATATACCATCTTCTCCATTTCCTTTTCATTGTTATTCATATTTTTCTTGCTTTCACCAAAATCAGTCTATATCTCTTTGAAATTGTACCTTTTTTAGGTCTTTAAATAATGAACATTATGGATGACCAAGATAACAATGCTAGATTTGATTTCAAAAGTTTGAGTCACATTAGCGAGTTTGATAATGATGTTGATTTAAAAGAATATGATTTGCCTTAGGATCTATTAAAATGGATGGAATAAGAAAAGAAAGTTATAGAATCCTATTAGGAATCTACTGAGTTGTTGAATTTGAGAGATGGTGAGAATAAGAAAGAAGTTAGGATTGGTACTTCACTATCACCGATTGAGAAACAAAAGCTAGTGGATTTGTTGCAAGAATATATAGATGTATGGTCCTATTAGGATATAGCTGGGCTCAGTTCAAATGTTGATTGATAATAAATTCCCTTTAAAACCAGAGTACTGACCAATACAACAAAAATTAAGCTGCATGAAATCAAAGATGTTGCTAAAGATAAAAGAAAAGGTGAAGAAATAGTTTGATGCTAGTTTTTTTAAAGCAGCCAAATACCCTAAATGGGTAGCTACTATAACCTCAGTTCCTAAAAAAGATAGAAAGGTTAGGATGTGTGTAAATATAGAGACTTGAATAGGGCTATCCAAAAGATAATTTTTCATTGCCTTATATTGACACCCTTATGGATAACATTGCTAGGCACTTTACCTTTTCATTCATGGATGGTTTTTTGGCTATAACCAGATCAAAATGGCCTAAAAAGATATGAAAAAAACCATGTTTGTGATAATGTGGGGGATATTTTGCTATAAAGTCATGCCTTTTAGGTTAAAGAATCATGGCACCACATATCAAAGGGCGATGGTCACCCTTTTCCATTATATGATGCACAAGGATATAAAGGTGTACGTTGATGATATGATAGCCAAGTCTCAAGAAGAGGAAGATCATGTAGCTAATCTCAAGAAACTCTTTGAAAGGTTATGGAAAAACTAGCTCAAGCTAAACCCAACCAAATACACATTCAGTGTTAAATCTGAAAAATTGCTAGGGTTTATAGTTACTGAAAGATGTATAGAATTAAACCCAAATAAGATTCAAGCTATCCAATAGTTGTTAGTACCGTGCACTTAAAAAAATGATAGGCTTTTTAGGCCGATTGAATTACATTTCTCGCTTCATATCTCAACTTACTTTGAAATGTGACCTAATCTTTAAGATGGTTTGTAAAAATAATCCAGGCAAATGGGATAAAGAATGCCAGAATGCATTTGAAAACATTAAAAAGTATTTGACAAACCCACCGGTATTGGTACCATGAATTGTAGAAAAGCCATTGATCTTGTATCTAACAGTGCAAAAAAAATTGATAGGATATGTACTGGGGCAAAGGGATGAAACTAGTAAGAAAAAGCATGCTATTTACTATTTAGGTAAAAAGTTCATGGAGTATGAGGCCAAGTACACCCAAATAGAAAAAATATGTTATGCTTTAGCTTGGACTTCCCGTAGGCTTAGATAGTACATGCTCTATCATACTACTTGGCTGATATCTAAGCTGGATCCCTTCAAGTAAATTTTCAAGAAACCATCTTTGTTAGGCAAGATAGCGAGATGGTTGGTCAAGCTTTTGAAATATGATATTCTATATGTGATGTGAAAATCTATAAAAGGGAGTGCGATATTTGATTTTCTTATCGATCGAACTATAGAAGAATATGCACCATGAAATTTAAATTCCTTGATGAAGACTTAATGGCTATCTTGGAGAATGAAGATGAAGAACCCATAAAAAGATCATGGAAAATGTTTTTTGATGGGGCATTCAATATAATAGGGCATGGCATTGGGGTAGTGCTAATATCCCCACAAGGATATTGCTACCTTTGCACTACAAGGTTGGATTTCAATTCCATAAATAATGTTGCTGAATATGAAGCATGTGTTATGGGTTTGTAAATGGTCATTGAAAAGAAAATTAAAGTGCTAGAAGTAAATAGAGATTCAGCCCTAGTAATTTATCAACTGAAAGGTGAATGGGAGACTGGGGATCTGAAGTTAATATTATACTAGAAGCACATAACTAGCTTAACAAAATAGTTTAAGGAGATCCAATTCTAGCATGTTCCTAGAGAAAAAATTTAGATTGCTAATGCCTTTGCTACAATGTTCAAGTTAAATGACAATATGGGAATCCAGCCCATCAAAGTACAAATGAGAGATTCACCGACCCACTATTCAAATATGAAAGAAGAGGTGGATCGATGAGCCTGGTATTATGACATTATACGGTATATCAAATGCCAAAATTATCTCATGTGAGCCTTGATTAATGACAAGAGGATTATTTGAAGATTGGTAATAGGTTTGTGCTCAAGGGAGAAATCTTGCATAAAAAAAGTGGAGACTAGGTATTGCTAAGGTGTATAGATGCCATTAAAGTATGAAAGATACTTAAAGAAATACATGAAGGAATATGTGGAATACATGCCAATAGACATATGCTGGCTAGATAGATTATATGAGTGGGTTTCTACTGGTCTACATTAGAAAATGATTGCATCAGTTATTCTCAAAAGTGTTATACTGCCAAGTGTACATGGATAAGATTTATTCCCCTCTAGTCTCACTGTATGTTCTAGCACTGCCATGGCCTTTCTCTATGTGAGAAATGGATGTGATCAGACCTATAACCCAAAAAGCTACAAATGGGCATCATTTTATCTTTGTCATAATCGATTACTTTACCAAATAGGTGAAAGTAGCTTTATATGCTAGTGTTATGCGATCAGTGGTGTGCAGATTCATAAACAGAGATAATATGCCAGTATGGGCTCTCAAAAAGGATTATCTTTGATAATGCTAGCAATTTAAATAGTAAAATGATGAAAAAGTTATACGCATGGTTCAAGATAAAGTATCATTATTCAGCACTATATCATCTAAAGATGAATGGCGTAATAGAGGCTGCGAACAAGAACATCAAAAAAATAATAGGGAAGATGATCGATACATATAAAGATTGGCACAAAAAGTTACTTTTGCCTTACTTGCTTATAGAACATCAATTCGAACCTCTACGGGGGTCACTTTTTTTTCATTAGGATGGAGGCTGTTTTATTAATCGAAATGGAAATTCCTTCCCTAAGGCTTTTGAAAGAGGTAAAATTGGATGAAATAAACTGGGTTCAAGATCATTTCGAACAACTAAACCTCATTGAAGAAAAAAGACTCTCGGCACTCAATCATGGGTAGATGTATCAAAGAAGAATTATGCGAACATCTGACAAGAAGATGCAACCCCAGTGCTTTCACGAAGGTGAATTAGTTTTGAAAAAGATTTTATCGATTCAACATGGTAGTAGAGGAAAATGGACACCCAATTGGGAAGGTCCATACGTGATAAAGAAAGCATTCTCTAGCAAAGCTCTAATCCTTATAAAAATGAAATGTAACGAATTGCCAAACCCTATGAATTCTAACACTGTTAAGAAAAATTTTGCCTAAAAAAGGAAAAAAAAAAGAGAAAAAAGATGACAAATAAAAAAAATAATAAAAAAAGAAAAAAAAGAGATGATTTAGATTAAAAACTTGAAACGGATGGTCTGAACAAAAAAAAAAAAAGATTGTTTAAGCTAAAAATCTAAAAAGGGCAGCTTAAATGAAAGTTGAGCTAAAAGGAAATCCTTCAAAAAAAAAAAAGATGGTTTAGATTGAAAACCCAAAAAAGACAGTCTAAACCAAAAGAATGATCATTTAAGCTGAAAACTCGAAAAGGCAACTTAATGAAAGCTGAGCTAGAAAGAAATTTAAAAAAAAAATAAAACAAAAAAAGATGATTTAGATTGAAAACCCAAAAAAGACGGTCTGAACCAAAAGAATGATCATTTAGGCTAAAAACTTGAAAGGACAACTTAAATGAAAGTTAAGCTAAAAAAAAATAAAAGAGAAAATAGACGGTTTAGATTGAAAACCAAAAAATGGTGATTTGAACCAAAAGAATAATCGTTTAAGCTAAAAACCTGAAAGGGTGGCTTAAATAAAGGTGGAGCTAGGAGGAAATCCTTCAAAGAATGATAGGATGCCACGCAACTAAATTAATTGGTGCTAGAATTAAGGGAGATGACTTTTGGGGGCAAGATTCCATTAATTACAGATATTGTAAAAGGATTAGTTGTAAGATATCAAACATAGCAAAATTACAAATGTAACATGCTTTTGAAAAAAAATCTAGTCTGAGTAGGTCAAGGTTGTTTAGATGTTCATCATTTAAAGAACTAATATTTGATTCTTGAAATATTTTTGAATTACCTATTCGTTGTGCTTTGAAAGCTCATCTTTCTTTTTCTAAAATCAAAATAAATACCCCTATGGTTAACCAAATCTCATATTCAACTTTGAGCATGAAATCATTGCATTTGTCCCTTGAAATTAGAATAATGACTAATAATGTTCATGATAGACCAACATGTTTCTAAAAAAAGAAAAAGAAAAGAAGGGTGTACGGATAACGAAAAATAACAATACAAGGTAAAAAAAAATGTGAAATGGAAAATTGATTTTTTGCCCAAAAATAAAAAGAAAGAAAAGAAAGAAATATAAAGAATTCAGAGGTGTTTTATTAACAAATTAGAGTTAAATAGGTCTACCAAGAGTCCAAGATTCTCAAAGTAAGAAGAAAAACAAACAATTGAATGACAAATGAGAAATTCAAAAGAACGAGAATATCAGAAGCAACTGTTAAAATTAGAAAAGATCGAATCAATTTCGAAAAAAAAATCAAGTTAACATGAATAAAGCACGTGATATAAATCATTGATTGCATCTTAATTCTTTAGATTCATCATAATCATCACATGCATTGCATACATTTTACGATAAGTTGTGTTAAGTGCTTTTTTATGAAACATAAAAAAAAAAAAGAATATGTTTCTTTTCAAAATAAGGATAATGGTTTAATTAAGAGAATTGGCCCTAAAGATAAAAGGTTAACTCTAACACGATTCTCAAAATCTTAATTATCGATTTATGAAATGCTTAAGTCATTTTTTACTTGTGGTGTTATCCCAGTCATTTTTTATTTTCTGACTTATGGTGTTATCTTAGTTGTTCTCTATTTTTTAACTTGTGGTGTTGTCTTGGTGTTATCCTAGTCGTTCTATATTTTTCAACTTGTGGTGTTGTTTTGGTTGTTCTTTATTTTCAAACTTGTGGTGTTGTCTAGGTCATTAATTATTTTTTGACTTATGGTGCTATCCCGATCATTCTTATTTTTCAACTTGTGGTGTTGTCCCAATCATTCTTTATTTTGTGACTTGTGGTATTGTCCTAGTCATTCTTTATTATTTTGACTTGTGGTGTTGTCCCGGTCATTCTTTATTTTCTAACTTCTGATTTTGCCTAAAAAAATAATAATAAAAAAACAAACAGGTTTTTTCCTCAAAAGTATCACCTAGACAAAATTGTTCTATGTCTTTGCATTATTTCTAATTCTAAAAATTATGCAAAGAAGGGTAGTTGTAGACATCGAATTTTGTTCAGAATATTTTTTTAACATGATTGACCCAGCATTCATTTGTGAACATGGACCTATACCATTTATAGCCCATAAAAAGCCCATAAATTTGCCCCTTTAAAAACTCAAAGTCAACTCGAATCAAATCTAGTCAAACAAATTCAAAATTATACAAAACTTGATCAAAATGGATAGAATCTAGGTTAGTTCTCAAAATTCAATACCTAGGTGGAATCAATGTGGTTTTAAACTAAATTTGGTGATTTTTAAAACATTAAAAATTTTTATTCCACCTGAGGCAGTACCAATTTAAGGGGTATTTTTATAATTTGGCCTTCCCAAGCTCAAACTTTCATGAAAATTTTCAATCTTAATTTTATAATATTTCATGATTCGTGGTGCATTTAAAATCATAGCAATACCTCGAGAAGTGTAAAATTATCAAAATACCCCTATAAGGGTATTTTTATAATTTGCCCTTTTTAAGTTCAGATTTTCATGAAAGTTTTCAAATCTTAATTTCATAATATTTCATGCTTTTTGGTGTTTTAAAATCCCAAAAATGAGCATAGGAACATTGATTTCTAGGAAAATTGCATAAATACCAAAAACTTTGCACTAAGGGTAAAATGGTCTTTTATGTGTTTGGAGGGAATAAAAATCTAACCTTTGTAGTGAATAATATGGACCATTGGATTTTGATCCAATGGCCAAAGGTGGTTACTTGAAAAAAATAAAAAGACAAGTTGGATGAAATCTCATCCAAGTGTCTATTTTCATCAAGATTGAGATTTTTATTTAGAAAATGACTATTAAAGAGGGTTGGAGGCTTTAGTCAAAATAAAAAAAGAGGGAAAGGGTAGCTAGTTTCTATAAGGAAGAACTAAAAAAAATAGCAAAAAAAAAAAAGGTGAAAAAAAGAAAAACAAAAAAAAGCCGCTGCCATTGGAAAAAATAGAAAAGGTAACCTTGGTTTTGCTTTTCACGATTTGTTTACATATATGGATCATGATTTTTTGGATGAAGGCATCAAGAAAAAGATTTTTCCTTTAAAAACTAGATGGCTCATTAAAATATTAGAAAAAAAAGTTTAAAATAGTTTAAAAACCAAGTAAATAGTTTCTTAGGATGTCTAGGCTTAAGGTCAAGTCTTCTTCTCCTTCCATGAAAATTTGAAAACCATTTACATTTATAACATACTTCAAAAAAAAAAAAAAAAGGAAGCCAGTACTTAGGTGGGATCTCATTATGGTTCCAATATAAGAAAAATAATGGTTCCTTCCATCCCTACTTATCTTCACATGAAATATGGGAGTAGTGTTTTGGATGTCTTAGTTCCAATAAACGAAAGAGGATTTTGTACTTTAGGTTTGCCTTACTTTCTACTTTTCTTTTGGTCTGCTTCTCTTTAGAAATCAAGGGGCTTTTCAAGAATTTGTAAAACAAGGGAGGATGGTTTATTTCTGGTCATGTTAGTTACTTCCATGTCTATATTCTATTTTCTATCTAACCTGTTGGTAGCAGCCTGAAGCTTTGTTTTTTTTTTTTTTTCATGATTGTTGGCTCCTCATTGCGTATTCTATGGGTGGAAGGTTGAAGCTTCATTCTTTCATGGTTTTAGTTTTTTTCTTTTACATGGGGGCTGTATGGGGCATGCATTGTTTGCATGTAGGCTACTTATGTTCTTTTGAAATAAAAAATAATATTAAACAAAGAAATGTACAAAAAGAAAAAATAAAGCCCTCCATAAAAGGTGTAGGGACCATGGTAAAAGAGCAATTGGATTTTATGTGTTCCTTTTGGCTTTAAATGATTAGATTAATAGAAAGTAGAGTGGTAATTTTGGAAAACCCTTTTGGTTGAAGTCTTGTGATAAATAAATTTTAAAATATAAAATTTAAAGTTTGTTTTCAATAAAGTTTATTTTTTATGTGTATTTGATTTTAATTATACCTATGCAATTTATAATTATTTAAATTTAATTGCAAGCTTAATTTTATACATTATTGATTTCCTTATTGTTTGGATTCTCGTGCTCATTTTAATTTTTAATATTTCATACCTAAATCTATGTTTGATATATTTTATTTATACTAGCAATAACAATAATAACAATAATTTTAAAGAAAATTAATTTTAATGAAAAAATTCATTTTTAGAAGAACTATAAAATTGAGTTTGCTCTGAAAGTCTGCTAAATATTGGAGATTTTCAGAGAAGTTTATAAATTTACCTAAAACCTTAAACTTGTTTTAAATTTATAAGGATTTGTATGAAAGCCTTTTATGAAGTAAATTACTCCTAAATATTGCCTAGATGCTGGGATATTTAGGAAATTTTATTTTATTAAGAATTTTCATATATCTCTACAAACTCAAAGTAAATTAGTTTGGTTAAAACTATAATTATAAAAATACAATAATAATCAGATGGGATTTTAAATATAAAAATTCACACCCAAAGTCTACCTAAATGTTGGAAAGTCCATGTGGTTTCTTTATATTTGAAAATCTTACTCTTAAATTCACTTGATCATCTTTTTGCGTATGTTTCATTTTTAAATTAATGTCTTCATTTATAATGCATATATATATATATATGTGTGTGTGTTTGCTCTAGTTATGGATGTTTAATATTAATTATATTATATTCCATTTTTTTACAACAAAAGTTTTCTTAAAATTTTTAGTTTTGAATAAATAAAATTAAAATAGCATTCTGTGAAGTATAATTAATTGGTACTCTACCTAGATGTTAGAGAGTCATCAATGATTATCATTTACAAAGAATGTTATTTTATTATTTCGAAAAGAATGTTATGATAAATCTTAAATGGAAAGACCATCTTTAAATTCTGCCTTTATGTCGGAGACTTTGAAGGTATTTCTTTAATTTAAAGATTTTTTTAATATTCCTAAATCAAATATTTTTTTAAACTAATTTTATTTCTCACAAAATGAAGGGAATTGTAATTAAATTTCATATAAAAACCATTTTTGTCCAAAATTATAAATAGCGCATAATTAATAGGTATCAATTTTATGGACGTTGTGAGGGTGCTAATCATTCCCCTTATGTAACTGACTCCCAAACCCATTCTATTTTCATATACCAAAATTATCTTTTTAATAAACTCTTTGTTTTTATTAAAAGGATAAACTTTTGGGTGGCTAATCATACCTTGAAAAAGATTGGTGATGACTCCCTGTGTTTTTCACAATTTATTTAAATATCTTTCATCTAGCGATCGAATCCCCAGACCAATACGTTATGATCGTAGTAAAGCATGAAATAAGTACTTGAGTATATTCTTCTTTTAAGTATGATTTTGTGTGTATGCTTTTAGTCTTAATCCATGATATACATTATTTTAGTGGAAAGGATTGTGAGATATTAATTTGCATAGAGATTTAAAGTAAGAGTATGACTTTAGAAATTACGTAATCAATCCTTGAGGTGAAATTCTAGACCATATTTGACTCAAGAAATGATTCAAGCATTCTTTGGATAGTTTGAGCCTTTTCAAGCCTACCTTTTATGATATCTCCCTAGTACCTTTATTTTTTGGAGACCATATTTGACTCAAGAGATGATTCAAGCATTCTTTGGATAGTTTGAGCCTTTTCAAGCCTAATGATGCATCCCTAGTACCTTTATTTTTTAGCCTTTAATATTATCCTTTTCTTTGTTTTATTTAGCCATATTAATAAAGCCTAGGCTTTTTACCTTGAAATTATCCCTTTTTCTTTTTACCTAACCCAATGTGCTTGTACATGTTTTGGACAAATTTTTGTATTTAGGAGGAAGGAAGGCATAAGGAAAGAAAAAGAGAAGTTTGGCAAAAGCAAAAATAAAAGATGCCTCAAAATCTTGAAAGTTCAAAGCTCTGAAGTTTTCAATCTTTAGTCTAAAAATTCAAGAAAGTAAGCAAAAGCATTTATGAGCCTAAAATTTCCTTTTTCCTACTTTAACCTAAGCCTTACATTACAAGCCTTAAAGACCTTTTGATATTGAGTCAAGTATGTAAGCCTAACATTAGAGGAAAGGGAAAAGGAAAGTAAACATATAAAGTATATTCTATCTTTAAGTTGATATATGTGATATATTTTGTATTCTTTTAAGTTAAATTATATGTATGCATTAGAGATGGAGTGAATTCATAAGCATGAAGATTATATGAGATTGGAAGCTTACTTTTCAAATGAGTTTCTTGTGAAATTATATTTGTAATTATCATTGTATTATGTTAAAATGCATGATTGAGAATTTGTGTGATTTTGACTTTGTGTGCATGTATATTGATTTTTAGTTATGTTGAATTGAGAGTTTTACTTGAAGAAAAGAAAAGATTTAAGTGTAGGGCTGTGATAGCACTTAAAAATATAGAGATTTACAAGTTCAATTTGGTTGAAAATTTTTAAATTTTGGTTGAATTGGTGCTTTTAATGTTTGTTATCTTGATTTATAGGTTCTTCTATGTGAAGTAGAATTTCTATTCATTTCTAGATAAAAAATCATGCAAGATTAAGACAAGCATCTTTCATGCAAAATTTAGTCAAGCATGTACAGATGGAATCGAATTTGACTTAAAGCAGGATTTCTAAATTTGACTTGAAGTAGAAATCCTAATGGCAATATGACTCTTACATGGATTTAGTTTTCTCAAATTCAAGAGGACTTCTTAATGCAAATATGTTATTTGAAGAGTTTTGATCAAGGAAGGACTCTAAAGCATTCAACCAAAGGAGATTTCATTCAACCATGACTTTTTTTATCACCATTCAAGGACTTGTACTTTAAAAAGGAATTATACAAGATAAATCTCAAGAGTTTGAATGAAGAATAACAACATGGTCTTGGAATCCAAGCTTAGCCGAAACTTACCAAGATTACATGATCATATGTGTTCCATGCAAGATCAACGTGCAAGATGAATCCCAAGGTAGCATCATAGGTAGCATCATCAGCCAAGACTCTTCCAAATCCAAGAAACCCATGTTTAGCTAACATTAAAAGATTAAGATAAATTTCATCCCTTGAGGTTTTAATAGATTTGAACTTGTATGCTTTTTCTCTTGTATCCCACATCTCACATTTCATTTTTCTCTTTTCTTTTTAGTTTTCTCTAAGTTTCTTTAGATTTTTAGTTCTTTTTAGGTTTTCATTGTATTAGCCTAAGGTGACAGGTTTAGCCATTACAAAAAGTCTTTGTTTTCTTAAATCTTGATTTTCAATATAAGCATTCTTAATTTCAAGATCTATTTCCTTTAAAAGCTTTATTATTTCTTTTTTATTTTTCAAGTTGTTTTATTGTTCATAGTATTCGACCATAATCTTTTATTTAACACAAGTCTCGATTTCATGCTATTTTGTTTCAATTGTTCTTTTATAATTTCACTCTATTCAGCAATTCCAATATTCCTTTATTTTCAAGTTTTCAATCTTTGTTTCTTAGATATAGTTCTATTCAGCCAAATCTAGTGCTTGCCAAGTGATAGTTGGTTAAGTAGATCTAGGCCTATACAATTGTTCTTTATATGTTCTTGTTTATTTTTAGTTGCAAATCAATCCAAGTTTCTATTAGTTTAGATATAAAAGTTTAGTTTATCAACTTTGGTACTTGATTCCACCTAACAATTCAATTCTATAATCCTTGTGGGATGATACCCTACTTTCATCGATACTATTACTTAATTACGATTCATGCACTTGCAAGTATTAAGAAAAATAGCAATCAACCCTTCACATGATATGAAATGATCCTTGGTTTGATCACCTTTAAACACATTTTGGGCTTTTGTATCCTTTCTTTCAAAGCCTCGAACCTAGCTTACATTACATGCTTTTAAAAATCTATTTTGATCAAGCATGAATGTTTAAACTGAAGAGCTTTTCCTTGTAAAATCACCATATAACTTGTAAGTCTTTTAGCTTTTTTAATTACCAAATTACCTATTTGAACCACTAACTCCTTTTGAATTATTAAGTGAATTATGGTATAATTAAGAAAAATAAAAAAAAAAGAAAAAAAGAAACTCTAAAGAGAAAAACTTACAAAAAAGGCAATCTAGAGCGAACCTAAAGACTTTAAAGCCACTTTGAAATTGCCTACTAAAGTTACAGAAGTTAATATGAATGACCTAAACCTTTAAAAGGATCCAAAAATATCAATGCCTTGAAAGTTTGAAATACATCAAAATGATTGATTTTGAATATTTGAGCCTTTTTTCCATTTGAAAATAACTTTTCAAAATCTTGAGCCCATCACAATTAGCCTTAACATCTATCAAAATGTCACATTTCAAGACTAAAGAGAATGTCAAACATGTTTGGTTTTCAATCAATTCACGTTTTTCTAGAAAATTATGTTTTATTTGTAAGCCTAGATGGAAAAGTATACATCTCTTTTGTTCCTTTCAAATTATGAAGCTTTTTTAAATGAACTAAGACCTTAATGTACTAAACCATTCGATTCATTTGAAAAAGAAATTGACACCTCTTTCATTTCTAATAGGGAATACTAACTTTCAAAAGACTTTAAAGTCACATTTGTTTGGAGATTTCATTATCTTTGATCATGGAATTTAATTATATGGGGCAATTTTGTTGGTTATTTTTGAAAAATTTTTAGTGAGTAGTTAGGAATTTTTGTAGTGAATAAAGAAAAAAATTAGATTAGTTTTGATTAAAAACTTGTTTTCCATTAAAGAATAATATTTTTTAAGAAGAAAAATATATTCTTTTATGTACTCAAAGAGTATGAGTCTTTTTATTTTCACATAATGCACACCTTAAGTTTAAGTGATCATTCCCATATGGTATGTAGGAATCGATGATGGAAGCAAAAAGGAAAAATAAATTAAGAGTCAAAATGTAAAAAAAAAAAAGAAATCTTGTTCGAGAATAAAAGAGAGTGAAAACTGGTAAAGAAACAATAAGGAAAATAAAGGAAGGAATGAGGAAAAGGAGATCTTTTGGGGAAAAAAAGTTGAAAAAACCAATTGGATAGGCAAAGAAAAGTAAGTAGAATTGAAAAAGAATGATTTTCAAACATTTGCATCCTTTGGCATGAATATTCATCTTTAAGAAAAGGCAACTTCACCATTGGCATAGATATTTGTAAAGGGATTTAAGTCATTGGACTAAAAACTTACATGTGCACTTTTGTAAAAATATCTACATTGATTCTTGCATTAGCACTTTCGTTAAAAAGACATTTGCATTGTTATACAATAAACTTGCATATGCACCTTTAGGATATCTACATCATCGAAATAAATATTCACATTAGCATCTTTGTAGAAGCATTTGCATCGTGAAAAATGAATGTAATTTTCCACACTGGTAAGGATCTTTGCATGTGCATCTTCATATTTGCAGTTGCATCTTGAAAAGGAAAATTGTGGTTAAGGGATCTTGCATTTGCATCTTCACATGGATCATTGGCATCACTAAAGAGACATTTACATTTGTATCTTCATGTGGAACATTTATATCATTGGAAAAGAGCATTTGCATAATGTGCAACATGAAAAGGACATTCACATTTGTGACATTGTTAAAACTTTTAAGGAGGTATATGCATCTTGTACAAGCATTTACATTTATGTAAAAAGTTTCATCATTAAAAAAGGGGCATTTGAATTTCAAAGAATATTTGTGTTTAAGTTTTTGTAATTCACATCTTGAAAAGGAAATTTTCTAAAAAGTAATTTTGCATTTGCATTTTTGTGGAGGCATTTACACCATGGAAAAGAAATTTGCATTTTCATCATTGATAAAATTTATGCATTTGCATCTTTGTAGGGGATATTTGCATGCATATTATTGGTAAGGTTTTTTACATGTATAGAAATCATTTATATCTGTATAAAGACATTTATATTTGTACTATTGTTTTGGAAATAGATGTGCACATATAGTTGCATTTGTAAATTTTACAAACAATAAGGGAAAGAGCTATATAAACTTTTTTTAGTTCTAAAAAATGGAGAGGAAGAATAAATCAAGAAAAGAAGCAAAAAGAGTAAAAGAATTTGTTAAGTAATAAAAAAAATGAGTCTATCAAGAAAAGATAGAAGAAAAGAAAATGTTCACTAAAAAACAACAAAACCAAAAAAAAAAAAAAGGGAAAATGAGTAAAAAGAGAAGTTGCCAAGAAAAGATGAAAAATATATGATATTTGGAGAATAATAACGATAAGAAAAGTTTTTCTTAAAAAGAGAAGATGTTGAGGAATTTTATAAAAATGAAAATTTCTAGATGAGATTTGTTTAAAATGAGATTTATAAGCTTAAATTATATTGCATTGAAATTTTTAAGCCTAGTTAAGTTGGCACTAAATGAGATTTATTTAAGATAAGATCTTTAAGCCCAATCTAGCTAGCACCAAGATTTTAAGCATAATTAAGTTGGCACTATATGAGATTTTTAAACCTAATCTAGCTAATACTGAGATTTTTAAGTCCTATTAAGTTACCACTAGATAAGATTTATTTAAGATGAGATTTTTATGCTTTATCTAGCTGTCATTAAGATTCTTTTACCTTGTTCAATTGGCACTAAATGAGATATTCAAGCCAAATCTAGCTGGCACTGAGATTTTTAAGCCCAGTTAAGTTGGCACATAGAAATTTAAGCCTAATCTAGCTAGCATTGAGATTTTAAACCCAATTCAGTTGGCAGACCAAGATTGTTAGCCTAATCTAGCTGGCACCAAGATTTTAAGTCCAGTTAAGCTAACAAAAGCTAACAACATATTGGATTATGTTAAAGTTTTGAACACCTTAGTTTATAAGAAGTTCTTTCAGATGAGATTTTTTTAAGTTTCAAAGCCTTTGTTTGTGAGCAACTATTTCAAATGAGATTTTCAAGTTTAAAACCTTATATTCAAGATGTGCTTACCACTTTATTTTTCAAAGTTGTGGAGCCTCTATTGGGATGAGCTTTTTAAATTTATTTTTGAAAAAAAAAAAAACAAAAACACAAAAATAAAACAAAAAAAAAGAAAAAAAAGAAAGAAAGAAAACAACAAAAACATCCTAAGTCTTTAATTTTGGATAAATTTGTTATCTTTGTCTTTGCATTATTCTTGATTCTAAAAAATATGCAACAAATGACAATTATAAACACCTAATTTTATCAAGGCATGTTTCATTCAAATTTTGATATTTTAAGTCATGATCTTGGTTTTTTTCAAAAGTTTTGAATCTGACAAGCATTTTGAGTCACTTGAAAAAGTGGACTATTGGACTTGACATTTAAATAAAGTGATAAAAATCAAAATAAAGTCAAAATTAACTCTAAGAGTTAAACTTGATCAAACTTAGTCAAATGTTAGATTTCAAGGTCAAAACCAAGGAAAAAATTTTGAATTTGTTCGAAACCTAGATCGCGAGTTAACATGTATGTCAATACTTCAAAAAATCTTAAGTCAACTTTTTGTCAAACTCAAGTTAGTTTTCGTCAAACTTGCACAAATTTAGGTCAATTTGGTCAAACTTAACCAAACCTTGGATTTTGAAAGGATCTAATTGTAAACCTTTGATTTAATCAAAACATATTTTTTAACCAAAACACTACTTGGTCAAACTTTGGTCAAAGTTAGTTAATTTGTTAAACCTAGGTCAAACCTCAAAAATCAAGTCAAAATTTTGGTTGGGAATAATTAAGGTTTAAATTTAATAAAATTATTATTTAGGATCCTAAAAATCAAAGTTTGACTCCAAAAGAACTACAAAAGCCCAAAATAAACCTTAAAGGCATTCTCATAAATTTGATCAAAATGAGATTGGATTTTGGTGTAGGTAGAATTTAGGTTTAGAGACCCCCATCATCATCTTCTAGCATAATAAAGTCAAGGGATCAGCATTAGAAAAGAAAAATCAAAAGAAATTTGCACAAAGGCCTAATTCACTCAAAAAGGTAAATTTGTAAGTTCATATGCCTTGAGGGATAGCTCTACAAACAGCTAAAAGGATGTGATGTAAATGATATAAACCCTTAGATCTTAGAGTACAATCATCCAATGATTTACATTGTGTACACAGTCACCAAGTTTAGCTAGAAAAAGACAAAGTAGTCTCCACCTTTGGATGAAATATGATCTACTGGCTACCATAATAGGTCTTTTTCTTTAAATAGAATATGCTAGGATTGTGAGAGGGATTTGGGAAGCTAGTGATAGAAAAAAAAAGTAAAGGGAGGAAAAGTTCACAAAAAAAAAGGGAAAAGATGGGGTTTTGAAAAAAAAAAGCTTGGGTTTAAGAAAACAAGTAAAGGTAACCTTTTCACCATTTTTTTATCTACTAATTTGTGCATGAAATTTAAAGACTCTGATTCTGCTTGCATTGAAAAGGGAACACCTTTTTAGGAATAAAAAAATGTTTTACTAAGTTTAAAAAATGAAGAATTTTTCTAGAGGTTTTTTTAATTGTTGGAACTTTAAAGCCTCCTCTTGGTATGCTACCCATGCATGACAAATGAGCTGCTAGCAACTTAGATTTTCTAACAATTTTAGGTTATCTTGCTATTATTTTAAATCAATTTTTACTTAGAACTTTGATTATGTACATGGAGATGAGTGAGCCAAATGGTTTAGGACTTTTAGGCTAGCATTTTTACATTGTCATTTCTTTAAATAAAGCCAATGGTAGTAGCCAATTCCATTGTTGTTTGCTTTAGTTTTTGCTTTTTCCATTTGATTTTACTACCATTTTTAATCCCTTTTAGCATGATTAATTAACTTTATGTTGGGTTATAAGATGATGATAGGTAGATGAGGCCTTGAGGTTGAAAATTACTTTTGGTAAGCTTTTGGAAGCTTGAGTCCTAATGTGTGTTTATATTTGGTTCTACAATTTTAAGCATTTTTATTTTTTTGTATTATTTGAATACTTGATTGCATTTAGCCTTGTTTAATCATAATTCATCATTAGCATTTAGGTTGATAAATGTCATATTCATCTACATGCCTATTAATCATATTTTGCATAAAGATTGGTCCTTAATTAAAATAAAACCTTCAGGGAGGAATGGAATTATGAAAACTAAACCTAAACCTCTAACCCAAATCCTAATCCATATTGCATTTATATGCATTTTGATTTGTATTTCTACACTCAATTTGTTTTGTATTGTATTTACATGCATTTTAATTAGCATTTACATTACTTAATTTATTATATTCATGTGTACTTTTATTTGGCATTTACATTATTTAATTTGTTTCATTCATGATCATTTTATAATTTTATGGCAATTAATGATTTCAAAAATAGAAGAAATGTTTTTTAAAAATAAAATAAGATAATATCTTATGTAAAATTAATTATTGAAACCTTACCTAAGTATTAAAGAAATTCTTAATAATTATATTTTATGACAGAATAATATCTTTTGTTTAAAACATTATTATGGAAATCCTAAAGTGTCAAGATGTTTTTGAAACTCTACCTAAATATTAGGGAGTTTAGAAAATGTTCTAAAGCCAAAGGTTTTTATTTTAATTCAAAATAAAAAGATTTGTTTTTAATAGCAAAAATGAAAAAATAATTTTGTGATAATAAGTGAAATTTAAAGAAATTTTTTTAAATATTAAAATTAAAACCATTTTTTCTAGGCTTAAAGATAATATAGTATTAACTGGTACTATTTAAAATGGGCATCGTAGAGTGCTAAACTTTTTTCATGTGTAATTGTACTCTTAAACCAAACTCTATTTTTGAAGAAAAAAATTGTCTTTTTTAATAAATCTTAACTAGTCTCAAGGTTTTATTAAAAAGGTAAACATTTTATATGTCCAATCACACCTAATCAAAAAATAAAGATAGTGATTCCATGTCTTGATTTTAGATGTGTCTAAACAATTGCATTTTCGGCTTCACACGTTGCGACATGCATTTACTACCAGAATTATAGCTTATATTGATAGAGTTTTACCAATGAAACTTTTTTGTCAGTAATCGCCACAAGGTTACCGACGGAATGCAAAAAAAAAATTTATCGATAGATTACTGATAGAATTTATTGATGGATTTAATTCCATTGATAATCCGTAGGTGAAAGTTTCGCACCAATTACCACAAATTTTATTGATGGAATTTTTCATCAATAATTTTGTTGGAAAAAGTTTCCTACTTTCCATCAATAAAAAAAAATTAGAAAAAAAAATTTACACATTACTAATGGAATTTCCATTAGTAAATCCATTAGAAGAAAAAAAAATTTTGAACTCCAATCTTTAAGAATCAATCAAAACCACTTTTCCCTCAAATTAAACCCCTAAATCCCTAACCCCTCTCTCGCTTTCCCACTCTCCCCCTCCCTCTCTCCTCACCGTCAACATCCCCTCTCCCCACCATGTGCCTATGCCAGTCGACCGATAAAGTGTCCCCTCTATCAATACATCAAGTTTATTTATTAAATATTTTCTTTTGTCATGTATTTTGTGTAGTATTTATATGGAGTTTAGGGTTTAATTTTTGTGATAAATTTGTTGAAATTTTTTTGGATTTTTGTTTATATATTTGTTGAGTTTTTGTTTGGTCAAATCTTTAGTTTATTTTTGTTGGATTTTTTTTTGTTAAGTATTAATGTCGAGTAATGTTGTTTGCTTTTAGGTTTATTTTTAGTATGTTGAGGAATTTATTTTTTATTTGTTGAGTTTTTTTTTTTTTTTTGGTGAATGTATTGTTGAGATGTGTTGTCTTTTGATATAGATTTATTAACTTTTAGGTGTGTAAGATTTATATTAGTTAATTTAGGTTTGATGTGTATTAAGATTTATATATGTTTTTATGGATGTTTTATATTTAATATTTTTTAAAATTTAATAATAATTATAGAAATTAAAATTATTTATGTTGATTTGAGGTTATAATTGGGTTTGATGTAGAACAAGATTTATATTCATTTTGAAGTCATTTATATATTTGATAGTTTAGTGAAATTTTAATATTACTAATTATTGAAATATTGTGGTTTTATTGTATTGATCAAACTTAATATAAATAAATTAAATTGTTTTATTTTATTCTTCTTTTCCATAATTTATCTATGAATGTGTGTTTTGAAAGTGGGTACAGATGAATGTATATTCTATAATGAATATGATTTTTTATTCATTTTCATCATACTAACTTGCTTTATTTTCCATTCCACCTACTTTGAAAGTAGAACAAGCTTCATACGTAGAAGTGCCTTGATTAGAGAAAATATATGCAAAACTGATGGAATTACACTAAGAAGCCCAATATCAAAGGTAATTATGTCATTAAAACTAATAAATTTTATTGTGAATGTGTTGTTTTGTAGTATGTATGATGAACTTTTGCAAGACCTTTTGTGTCGTTGATGGATTATTTGTTAAAGTAGACCAATAATTACCCTATATTATCATTTAGATAATTTTGCTTAGTATAGCAATGATTGCTCATACGATCAATCAATTAAAAGGTTTAACACTTTATATGATTTTAATTGCTCATATTTAAATTCAATTAGGGTTCAATAATGGGTAAAGATCATTCTTGGATGTAGTCTCATTTAGATGTTAATGGGTACATTACTTAAAACTTTAGTAATAGTGCGAAGGAATTTATTGCATATGCTTATTCTTAGCCAAACTTTATTAGTAATGGAAAGATTATTTGTCCTTATGCCGAATGTGAGAATAAAAGGTTTTTAAAAGTACATGCTGTGCATAAGCAACTTTATTATAAGAGGTTTACTATAGGTTGTATTAGTTAGGTCTCACATGAGGAGTTAGAAGTAGGACAAGCTTCTTTAATAAAGAAAGATACCTTTGAACCAATAGAGGAAATAAGAATAGAAAATTCTTATAGTAAAGTGGTTATGGATGTTGTATATCTTAATTTTGGGGTGGATGTGACAAGAGAATTAGTTATTGATGCCAATAAGGCAAGATAACCATCTAAAGAAAAAGCCAAGTGTAGACATAAAAGCTTATATTCTTTGTTGAATGATGCGAATGAACTATTATGATCAGGTTGTATGAAGCACACAATTCTCTCAGCTACGTCATAACTTTTAAATTGAAAATCAAAGTTTAAAATTAGCAAGTGATGTTTTGATTGTCTGCTAAGCATGGTGAATGATATGTTGCCAGTGGATGATAAATTACCAAACAACTTTTACAAAATGAAAAAAAAAGGTGATAAAATTGGGACTTGGTTATAAGAAAATTCATGTATGCAAAGTTATAAAGAAGCAACAAATTTGACATATTGTTCAGTATGTGGTTGTAGACACCAAATTTTCTTTGAAACATTTTTAACATGATTGACTCAAACTTATTTGCGAATAAGGGTCAGAACCATTAATATAGGACCATTACGTAAACTATTTAGGAAGACCATTTACAACCCATAAGGAGCCCACAAATTAGCCCATTTAGAGGCTTAAAGTCAACTCGGGTCAAATCCGATCAAACTTAGTTAATAAAATTATAATTAGTCAAACAAAGTCAAAGTTGTACAAAACATAGTCAAAATGGATAGAACCTGAGTTAATTCTCAAAATACACAATATAATTGGAATCAATGTGGTTTAAAATTAAAAATGGCTATTTTTAAAACATTAAAAATTTTTATGGCACTTAGGGAATTTAAAATTACCAAAATACTCTTTAAGAGTATTTTTGTAATTTGGCCTTCTGAGCTCAGATTTTTGTGAAACTTTTCAAATCTTAATTTTATAGTATTTCATGATTTTTAGTGCATTTGAAATTACAGCAGTACCCTAAGAGTGTGAAATTACCAAAATAACTCTATAGGAGTATTTTTGTAATTTAGCCTTTTTGAGCTTGGATTTTCATGAAACTTTTCAGATCTTACTTTTATAGTATTTCATAATTTTTGGTGCATTTGAAATCATATTAATACCTTAAGAGATGTAAAATTATCAAAAATACCTTTTTAGGGGTAAGGGGTAGTTTTATAATTTGGCCTTCTTGAGCTCAAATTTTCATGAAACCTTTTAGATCTTACTTTCATAGTATTTCATGATTTTTGGTGCATTTGAAATCACAGCAGTACCTCTAGAGGTGTAAAATTACCCAAAATACCCCTTTAGTGGTATTTTTGTAATTTGACCTTTCCAAGCTCGGATTTTTACAAAATTTTCTACATTTCAATTTTATAATATTTCATGATTTTTGGTGCTTAAAAATCCTGAAAATGAGCATGGGAACATTGATTTCTAATAAAATAGCCTAAATATTGAAAACTTTGTACTAGGGGTAAAATGGTCTTTTCATGTGATTTAGGGCTATAGAAATCCAACTTTTGTAGTGAATAATGTAGACCATTAGATAGCCTATTCAATATTGATCCAATGGCTAAAGATTGTTCCTTAAAAAAAAAAGGAAGGAACTTTGGCTCTTGAATGAGATTTGATCCAAGGGCTTATACAAACCAGAAAAAGAGATTTTTTTTAAAGGGTCTTTTTCTTTACAAGACAGGGTTGTCAAATAAAGAAAAACGGGATAGGGTTGCCCAAAAAAAAAGAGGGGAAGGGTAAAAAAAAAAGGAGGAATAGGAGAAACTAAAAAAAAAAAAAAAGAGCTAAGAGGAAGAGTTGGAAGACACAAGAAAGGAAGTTATAGTTTTAGTGAAGTTTGTAGGAAAAGGTAACCTTTTCATTCCCTCTCTAGCTTATTTTCATGCATTTGAATGTTGTTGTCTTCAAGTCTTGGTTTTACTCCATGTTTTGGTTCCTACTTCTATTTTAGAAAAATGATGACAAAATAAATAAATAAAAGGGGAGATGATCAAAAAATAGGCCATCATTTGTAGGAAAAGTTGCGAATTTTACATATTTAATAATCATCTATGTTGAAGCCATTTAGGGTGGTGGAGAAAACTCTAGGCCATCATTTCAAGATTCATTCTCATGTTTCCTACTCTAAGTTTTATAGGTTACTAGGTTACATAGTAAATTTGTTTCTATATCATTTATTTCTTTGCCTTTCATACTCTTTAGTCTAATTTAAGCTAAAAATAACAATAATGAAATAAAGTTGAAAGATCCCACCATGAATATCAAAGCATGCATACCCATTTTTTTTTTATCTTAGATCTCACCATTCATTCATGTTTCCTTTTTTTAATTTAATAAATGTTATAGTACATTTGTCTTTTATATATTATATGTCTATTTTCTTCATGCTATTATGTTTAATTTAAGTTTAAATCTTATGTATTATGATATTTGTGTGGTTTGAATTTTCATGTTAAAATTAATTCCATGCAATTTTTTTATTCAATTTATTTTCTATGTACATTAGTTTCATACAAAATATATATAATAATAATATTATTATTAAATTTTATGCAAAAAAATATATATGAATTTTTTTGATTAATTTCTAGAAGAACTATAAAAACGAGCTTTTGATTAATTTTTAGAAGAACTATAAAAACGAGCTCACTCCGATAGTCTACCTAGATATTAGAGACTTTTAGAGAGGTTGATAAATTCTTAAACTTCAAACTCAAACCTACCCAAAACCCCAAACTCGTTTTAAATTTCTAAGGGTTTGTAAGAAAACCTTTCATGAAGTAATCTATTCTTGAATACTACCTAGATGTTGGGGTATTTAGAAATTTTTATTTCATTAAGAATTTTCAAACATTTCACAACTCAAAATAAATTAATTTTGTTAAAACCATGATTATAAAAATGCAAAATAATAAAAATAATAAGATGGGATTTTAAATATAAAAATTTGACCCAAACTCTGACTAGATGTTGGAGAGTCTATGTGCTCTTTTTATATTTGAAAACTCAATTCTTAAATTCACATTTGATCATCATTTGCATATGTTTCATTTTTAAATTAATGCCTTCATCTATGATGCATATATATATTTATGTTTGCTCTAATTATGGATGTTATATAATAATTATATTATTTTTCATTTTTTTACTACATAAAAAGTTTTCTTAAAATTTTTTAGTTTTGATCAAATAAAATTAAAATAGTATTCTATGAAATATAATAATTAGTACTCTATCTAGATGTTGAAGAGTCATCAATGATTATCATTTACAAAGAGTGTTATTTTATTATTATACAAGGAATGTTACTATAAATCTTAAATGGAAAGACTATATTCGAATTTTGCCTTTATGTTAGAGACTTTAAAGGTATTTCTTTAATTTGAAGATTTTCATAATATTTCTAAATAAATGATTTTTTAAAACTAATTTTATTTTGTACAAACAAAGGGAATTATAATTAAATTTCATATAAAAAACCATTTTTGTCCAAAATTACAAATAACACATAATTAATCGTACTAATTTTGTAGGCGTTGTAGGGGTGCTAATCATTCTCCACACATAACCGACTCCTGATTCTATTCTATTTTCGTAGACTAAAATTATCATTTTAATAAAGCTCTAAACATGTTTTATTGTTTTATTAAAAGATAAAATTTTTGGGTAGCCAATCACACCCTAAAAAAATTGGTGATGACTCCCCGTGTCTTTCATAATTTTTAAATTTTTACGTCTAGCGATTGAGTCTCCAGACCAATACGTTATGATAGCTTAACGACTCCACTGGAGACATTTTGAGGGTCGAGCCAAAAATTTTAATTATGCACTATTAAAAATTTTTAGATTCAATTGGTTTTAATTGATATTTAATTTAATTCCATTTATTTTAATTTCTTAAGAAATTAAAAAAATAAAAATACATAAGTTAATAAATAAAAAAATTGTACGTTAGTTATTACTTTTGCTTTGATTTGGTGTTTATGATTTATTTATGTTATTTTGATTAATACATCACTTTGTACATCTTTGCATATTCACTTACATGCATGAGCTCTAGATTAGGCTTTTCCTTATTAGGAGGAAGTGAAGTAGTTACGCTTTCAAAAGGTGATAACCTCTGTATTTACTAGCAAAATACTTCCACTTAGATTGAACCCTTTCTATTAGTAGCCTATAATGGGTGAAGATCGGGGAGCCTTACCAGTTTATGATGGATGATGATGTAAGGAATAGTCTGAGAATCTTTAGACGTATAAATCCTAGCCCAGCATATTGTGGGCCCTAAGGATACAGCTTAGGATAGAGCCATCCCATCCTTCTTAAAAAAATTACCTAAAGCTAGGACACTATGTATATTCTGCTCTGCTATATGCTTTGCTTGATTATTTATTTATTTATTTATTTATTTATTTATTAACATTATTAACTTATTTAATTTTTTTGTTGCCTTTAATCTTGCTACATGCATCATATAGGCACCATATTTCTTAGAGGGGGTATTTGTTTTGGATCAATCAATCGTAAAGAAAACACTTATGAAGCCATTAGTAGCATTAGCCCCTAGCAAGAATTATTTGGAAGTCAAAAGCCAAATAGAAAGCACCCAACGAAAAGAAGGAGATTGCTTAGGGGTCAGTTATATGTCTACACTTCCACAATTGGTATGTGTGGATTTTAGTCAAAATGATGTAGTCGAGTTGGAATCCATATGGCAACAATATGGAGTAGAAAAAAAGAGTCTTTTTTGAAGAAATATGGGGATGTGGCAATGATCATGTTAGTGAAAATTGATGAGGCACTAGTTAAAGCGCGATATAGTTTTGGGATCATCTTATCGATGTTTCATATTTAACCAACGAGACTTAGCCCCCATAATTGAAGAATATTCATCTTTATTATCGGATAAAGTCTGCTAATCAAGACAAGATCTATTGGAAAGAGCATAAGACTACTAAATATAGAAAGAAGTTAGCCAAGATTATGCAAATAGAGGTAAAAAAGATAGACAAGCATAAGAAGGAAAAGAACATGGTTGAGACTATTCCATCAAGCTTTTGTTTAAGCATAGAAAGAAGCATATTGACACTAATCAGGGGTTGGATATGTTTACTTTGGCTATGTATGGGTTGATGATATTCTACAAGGTATTCAGACATGTAAAGGCTTCAGTGGTCGACTTTTTTGAGCAATTGGATAAAGGTATAAATCTTTTATCGACTATTTTAGTGAAGACCATTAGATCGTTTAATTTCTATAGAAGAAAGGGTAAGAGGTGACTCATAGGATGTGCCAGCTACTTTTTATTTGGATTAGAAGTCACTTTTAAGGAAAAGAAAAGATATCATTTTAGACATTCTCTTTTCATTTTATTCCCATCAAGGAGTTTGTCACCAATGAATGGTAAAGGGATTAGACAAAAGGTTAATGGATGTTGTTCTTTCTCGAGCTTACTAGTAATGATGTAACATAGAGGGCACCATAGATGGTTTCTATGACCATTTTGTATAGTTATGGAGATTAGTCATGGGTACCCCTATTAAGGATATGAGGGCAATGAGTTATGCACCTCTTATGGTTAAGAGACAATATGACTCGTGTTAGTTCATCCTTATGACTCATGGTCTTAGTTTACTCAAATTTGATTAAGGGTATGAAAAAGGATGATGAAGTCATCAAGGCATGGAAGTAAGTTAACCAGATGAGCATGGCCAGATTTGCAATAATATTGTAAAAGGGTACCTTACATGGAGAACGAAAAAGGCTAATGAAGTCAGGCCTTTACCAATTGATGTTTCAGATAAGTTGTCCACTATTATTTTAGGGCTGGTATTGTCGACTCTTGAAATCGCTCAATGAGAGTTTAAGGTTGAAAGAAAGAAGATAGAGAAAGAAATTATGGCAAAGATAGATTAAGTCAACCAGTTAAGGTATGATTTGATAATGAAAGATGATGCAAACAAAAGTTGACAAAAGAACGAAAGGTCTTGAAAAAAGATTTACAAGATTTTCATCAAGAAAATAAGAGATTGAGGCTGGACATTAGACCTTTGAGAGGATCCAAGAAGGATATGAAAGAATTAAGAGAAATGGTGGAGTATGGAAGAATAGAGCTAAAAAAAACAAGTGATCTCTACACTCAGCAAAGAATAGAACTCGTGGAAAGAAAAGTTTTCATGAGTCTCTATAAGGGTAACGAAGTGCCAAAAAGAAAATGAAAAGCTAAAGGTCAAATTAAAGAAGGAACATAATAGGAACTCTGATTTGCAAAATGAGAAAAAGGCTTTGGAATAGGAATTAATGAGCTTGGAGCTTTAGTAGGTCAACAATTAGAATCACATAGATAAGATTTTGCTTGAATGGCAAGAGAAAAAGGATTATTGGGCCCATACTTGTAACATGGAAATGGATGATCTAGAAATGTGGAAAGCAGAGAGTTTAGGAAGGTAATAGTACATAGAGCATTTGACTTTACAAATCTATAAGGTGGTGCAAAAAGCCAATGAAATGGTGGAAAGAGTTGAAAAATTAGAGCAAAAAGTCATACCAACTCAACATGACAATCAATGCTTGTTGAGTTTCTTGTGTAAAGCTAGGGAGCTATATGCTCAAATTAGGTGTTTTTATGGTTTCAATGCATGAATGATTGGATGATGTACAAATATTTATTTGGTTAATGAATGTTTTCTTTGCTTGGATTAATCCAAAGCAATACTTCTTTTGCATTACATTACATTCATTGCATTAATAGTTAATAACAATATTAATGGTAGCAATGGCAATAATAATTATACCATGTGCTCTAATTTATGATCAATAAAAAGTGGTTCAAGGATAGCAAAACCTTAGAAGTTCTATCAAGAAATTTCACACAAAATAATACCAATTCTATTTTTTGAGCTATAGAAGAAGAAAAATATAGCTAGGTTTGAGAAGGTAGAAAAGGCAAATGAAATAAAAGAAGTCATAAAAGAAAAAAGGTCCAAATCCTATTGAAACAAACCCAAAAGTCTAATATAAGAAGCATGTGCTAGAAAAGGAGGCTTTTGAGTTTTAAAAGTCATCAAGCACAGTGAGTATAGTGTCGTGAACTCAATGTTGAAGTAGAAAGATTTAAAAAATATAATGTTCTAAAACCAAATTTGTCATGATGTGATTCAAAGCTTAACTTGAAATCTTTTGCAAGTATTGGGTACCCTACAAGCACATCTATTGCATTCAACATTCATGCATCATATACGTGTTCTGTTTAATGTTAGTGATGTTGAAAGATTAACTTTTGAGGACATTTCTATTTTGATACACTAAATTTGAATTTCGACACTAATAAAGAAGGTTTTCTTTATTTAGTTTGGGTTTTGTATTATATTTTGATATTGTTTAAGTAGATATTTTGAGAAAAATAGTGTGACAATTTTCTATTTAAAGATTATTTCGAATAGAAAAACCTCGCATAATTTGATTTATGGATTATGAGAATAAGGCCAAAATTATCTTGTGAGTCTTCAAATAATTGGTCATCATCATTGGAACGGATTTAATTCAAAAATCATTTTTTTTGCCAATCGCTTTTTAATCCATTATATTGAAAGGCACGAGTCTTAGACTCAAAAACCAAATTTTCATGGTACCTGAAAGACGAGTTTCTATATGGGCAATCAACAAAAGAGGCCAATTTTGAAAATTCATTTTGAATTTTGAAAACCAAGCAAGATACTCTTGCAAAGTTTTAATTGCTAACTCAATTGTGTCAAATTTTGCCAATATGATTGAATCATCCAAAATTTTTCAACAACCATACAAACAAAAAATGCTTGAACCTTCTCTCTCAACCAACTAATGTTCCAAGTTTTAAGGCATATTGACCAAAAGAAGCAAAATTCCTTCTTGCCTAAGATAATTTGTTTCATGCATAAATACCTTTTCCCTCATTTTACCAAAAATGTCAAATAGTTTGAAACTAAAATGAGATTTTTTGTGACCTGTGTGATCAAATTTGGGATATCCCATGTAGCTTAATCTTCACCATCATAAGAACCTTGATTGAAAAATAAGATGCAGCATCAATCATGTAAAAGCAATTAATGGTTATAACATAAAAGCAAAACAAAAAGCAAAAAAAAACCTTTTATTTTTTTTCTTCAAGTAATTTACTCTTCTAACTAAGTGATCATGTTTGAAATGATGAACGACCATCTTTCTCTATCCTTCACATATAAAAAAATTATCCATTTGCTACCCATTTGAACCTATTAAATTTTTTGTTTCAAAATGAACCTCGGCCAAGGATCATCTTTTTGCTAGGGAGCAAAATAAGGATATTTGTAAGAGTTCAACTTCAAGGAAAGTATCTAATATTGAGAGCATTTAGCGTGCTCTTTAAAGATAAGAGCTTGGGGCAAAAAGTGAATGAAGCAAAAGTTAGAATCTCAAGAAGACAGAAAAAAGAAAGTTGAAGTCAAATATTTCTAAATAAAAAATAAAAACAAAAACAAAAGAAAGAGAAAAAAGATGAATAAAAAAATAAATGAAGACTCATGACTAAAAGCCCAAAAGAGTAGTTTGAGTCAAAGGAAAGATCTAAATTGAAAACCTGAAAAGGTGACTTAGATACAAAGGAATACCAATTTATAGGCGGTAATGCCCAATACAATGAACTCAAAATGATCAAGGGCATCAATAGAATAGGTTTTTAAGAGAAAGAATTTTGGAATGTTGTTCATGATTGTTTGGTTATTAATTGTCTAAATATGATTTCTTCATTAAAAAAAAACAAAGAAAGAAAGACATACATCTCAAAGATGAAAGTCCGAGGTGAAAAGTGAATAAGGCTTCGGTTAAAATCCCAAGTAAAAAAAAGAGATAGAATTCAAGAATGAATGTTTTTCAAAAGAAAAAAACAAAACAAAGGAAAAAAGACATTCATCTTAGAGATGAGAGTTTGGAGCAAAAAGTGAATAAGGTTTTAGATAGAATCCCAAGTAAAAAAGAGAGAAAGAATTCAAGAATGAATATTTTTTATATAAATAAAAAAAAAACAAAGAGAAAAGGCATGCACCTCAAATATTAGAGTCTGAGGCAAAAAATGAATAAGGCTTCAATCCCGAGTAACAAAGGGAGATAGAATTCGAGACAGAAGAAAGTTGAAGTCAAATGTTTCCAAAATTAAAAAAAAAAAGAACAAAGAAGAAAAGACATGCGTTTTGGAAATGAGAGTTTAGGGCAAAAAGTGAATAAGGCTTCATTAGAATCCTAAATAAAAAAGAGAGATAGAATTCAAGACAAAAGAAAGCTAGAGTTGAAGTCAAATGCTTCCAAGAAAAAAAAAAGAAAGAGTAAAAAAACAAAAGACACATGGTTTTTCATCTAGAGAATGCTCCATAAGATCCTTGGCCTAATTACCCAAATAATATATTTTGAGCCTATTTATCCATTCTTTTAGAACTATGAACCTTGGTTTACATTACAAAACTTGAAAAGTCCATTCTAATCAAATAAGGACACTTGAATTTAAGAGCTATGTCTTTGAAAAGTTGTATATACTTATTATTTGGCAAGATTTTACTAAGTTCTTCACTGTTAAAAGATATAGCTCTACAGTGAAAACCCAAAAATGGCAGTTTAGAGAGAGAGCCACTCTTGAAACCTTAAAAGAATTTTAGAGTTCTTGGGTTCTATATAGATTAAAAAGTCATGATGCACAACCTTTGAAAGATCAATACCCATTAAAAACTTTGCATCTCACCAAAGCGTGAAAATAAAATTAGCCTTTTTTTCTTTCCAAATCTTTTTTGAAAAATAATGATTAGTTTTGATACACATTGAAGTATCATATTTTCGATAAAAGAAAAGTGTTTTAGAAAAATTACCTCTTTTGTGAGCCCAAGAGAAATCCTTGCAACCCTTGTCAAGCCTACCTTGAAATATGCCTACTAGTGAAAAATTGAATTGACAATCACCCCATCCACAAGCATTCCAAATACTAATCATTGAGCTTTCCTTGAAATATGCCTACTAGTGAAAAAATTAAATTGTCAATTAGACCATATACAAGCCTTCCAAATAGTGGTCATCAATTTGCAAGAGATTTGAAAGTTGTGTTTTAAACTTTCTCATTGATTATGGAAACACTTTATGTGGAGGCAATTTTGTGATTACTTTGAAAAAGTTTGGAGAATAGTTGAGCATTTTGAGCAAGATATTGAGATCATTTTTGGTACAAAGTAAACATTGAAAATTTAAACAGAGATCTTTCAAAAAAAAGAAAAAAGAAAAAATTACATTTGCATCAATTACATCATAAGAAAGACATTTGATTTGCATGTTGCAAAAACAAAAAAAGTCTTTGCATTCACATCACTTGCACTTATATGTGCATCATAAGAAAGACTTTTGATTTACATGTTGCAAAAACAAAAAGAGTTTTCACATTTGCATCACTTACGCTTACATGTGCGTCATTAGAAAAACATTTGATCTGCATGTTGCAAAAAAAAAAAAACAACAAAAAAGTCTTCACATTCGCATCTCTTGTGTTCACATTTGCATTGGATCTACACGCTATAAAAAAAAGGGGACATTTACATTTGCATCATTGCATTCGCATCATAAGAAGTATTTGTAAGGGCATCTACCTGAAAATGGGATATTTGTGTTTGTATCACTTGCATTTGCACTTGCATTTGTATCATGAAAAAGATATTTGCATTCGTATCTACATTATGTAAAAAGCATTCGTAGTTGCATCACTTGCAAAAGACATTTGCATTTACATCATTTGCATCATAACTAAGACATTCACACTTGTATCATTAGAAAGACATTTACATTTGCATCATTGTACCTGCATCATAAGAAGTGCTTGTAGGGGCATTTACATGAAAGGAGGAGGAGCACAAAGAAAAAAAAATTGGGAGGAAGAGTTGGAAGACACGAGAAAGGAAGCTTTAATTTTAATGAAGTCGGTAGGAAAATGTAGCCTTTTCATTCCCTCTTTAGTTTATTTTCATGCATTTGAATACTGTTATCTCAAGTATTGGTTTTACTCCATATTTTGGTTTCAGCTTTTGTTTAAAAAAAATGATGATAAAGGAAAAAAGACCAAAAAGTATGCCATCATTTGTAGGAAAAGTTATGAATTTTATATATTTAATAATCATATATGTTGAAGTTGTTTAGGATAAGGGAGAAAACTCTAGGCCATCATTTCAAGATTCACACTTATGTTTCCTACTTTAAGGCTCCATTTGGATGGACGGTGAGATTGCTTGTGGTGAGATTGAAAACAGTAATAAAATTTACTATAACTGCTATTGAAAAAAAAATCACTGTAATTTTTATTAAAAAAATTAACAAGACATTTATGCTGACTTGACCTCACAAGAGTTGGCATTTGAATTCAACTGGAGGTGCAGTGAGCTTAATCGCACCATCCAAACAGCTATTAAGTTTTATAGGTTACTAGCTTACATAGTAAATTTGCTTTTATATCATTTATGTCTTTGCCTTCCATACTCTTTAGTCTAATTTAAGCTAAAAATAACAATAATGCAATAAAGTAAAAAGATTCCATCGTGAATATCAAAGCTTTCATACCCATTTTTTTTTATCTTAGATCCTACCGTTCATTCATGTTTCCTTTTTTTTTAAATTAATAAATGTTATAGTACATTTTTCTTTTACATATTATATGTCTATTTTCTTCATGCTATTAAGTTTAATTTAACTTTAAATCTTATGTATTATGATATTTGTGTGGTTTGAATTTTCATGTTAAAATTAATTCCATGTGATTTTTTTTCAATTCAATTTATTTTCTATGTACACTAGTTTCATACAAAATATATAATAATAATAATAAATTTTATGCAGAAAAAAATATATGAATTTTTTTTTTATTAATTTCCATAAGAATTATAAAAGCGAGCTTGCTCCAAAACTCTTCGTAGATGTTGGAGACTTTTAGAGAAGTTTGTAAATTCTTAAAATTCAAACCCAAACCCACCCAAAATGCCAAACTCGTTTTAAATTTCTAAGGGTTAGTATGAAAGCCTTTAATGAAGTAATCTATTCCCAAATGCTCCCTAGATGTTGGGGTATTTAGAAAATTTATTTCATTAAGAATTTTCATATATTTTCACAACTCAAAATAAATTTGTTTTGTTAAAACCATGATTATAAAAATACAAAATAATAAAAATAATATGAAGGAATTTAAAATATAAAAATTTGCATCCAAACTCTGCCTAGATGTTGGAGAGTCTAGGTGGTCTCTTTATATTTGAAAATCCAATTCTTAAATTTGCATTTGATCATCATTTGCATATGTTTCATTTTTAAATTAATATCTTCATTTATGATGCATACATATATGTTTGCTCTAATTATAGATGTTAAATATTAATTATATTATTTTCATTTTTTTACTACATAAAAAGTTTTCTTAAAATTTTTTAGTTTTGAACAAATAAAATTAAAATAGCGTTCTATGAAATATAATTGTTGGTACTTGGCCTAGATGTTGGAGAATCATCAATGATTATCATTTACAAAAAGTGTCATTTTATTATTTTAGAAAGAACATTATGATAAATCTTAAATGAAAAGACTATTTTCGAATTCTACCTTTATATCAGAGACTTTAATGGCATTTTTTTAATTTGAAGATTTTCATAATATTCCTAAAAAAGGGATTTTGTAAACTAATTTTATTTCTTACAAACAAAGGGAATTATAATTAAATTTCATATAAAAAACTATTTTTGTCCCAAATTACAAATAGCACATAATTAATTAGTACCAATTTTGTAGGCATTGTAAGGGTGCTAATCCTTCCCTACATGTAACTAACTTTCAAGCCTAATCTGTTATCATAGACCAAAATTATCTTTTTAATAAAGCTTTAAACCTATTTTATTGTTTGATTAAAAAGATAAAATTTTTGGGTGGCCAATCACACCCTAAAAAAGATTAGTGGTCTGTGTTTTTTGTGATTTTAAAATTTTTACATTTAACAATCGAGTCTCTAAACCGATTCGTTATGATAGTGGTCATCCTTGATATATAAGGAATAAGTCTAATGGTGAGATGGAAAAAAAATTCCTTATAAACTCTTACAATATATGCCACTACACTAAGACTTTTAAGACTTTATATGTCAACTAAAACTATTGAATATATGGCATGGCATGCTTATAACCAAAGTCATGATAGTGTGCTTCAACATCCTATTGATGGAAAAGATTAGGAACATTTCAATTGTAGTCATGAATCATTTTCACTTGAAGTAAAAAATGTACAATTAGGATTATATGCGGATGGGTTTTTTCCATTTGGTCAAAGTGTAAAACCATACTCTTGTTGGCCAATAATGTTAGTGGTGTACAATTTGCCATCATGGTTGTGTATGAAGCAATAATATATCTTCTTAAATATGGTCATTCTAGGAAAGAGTAGTCTGTGTCAAAATATAGATGTTTTCTTGAAACCTTGAATCAATGAGTTACAAATATTGTGGTTGAATAGTGTTGTGACATATAAGGCTTATAGAAATAAAATTTTTGTTCAAGGGCATCTTTTTTACAGACAATTAATGATTTTCCTACATATGGTATGCTATCTGGTTGGAACATTCATGGAAACTTATCATGTCTTTATTAAATGTGACAAGAAAAGTAATTTTGATTGGCTCATGGTAAGAAGCCTTGCTTTTTCAATTGTCATCATTAGTTTTTGCCTTTTTATCATCCTTTTCAAAGGCAAAGAGATGAATTTTAAAAAAGAGTTTAGCATGACCCCCTTATTGTTCCATTATAAGGTGAAAAAATTTTAACTTGGTTAGATAGCTTTATTGATATCACATTTGGCATGAAATGTACTAATCAAAAGTTAGAAGTTTTGGGGAAAGTCATAATTGGGTAAAGAAAAGTGTATTTTGGGAGTTGTCCTATTGGGAAACCAATCTGATTTGATAAAATCTTAATGTTATGCATATTAAGCATAATGTCTTTGATAATGTATTTCACGCAATGATGGATGTTAAGGATAAAATCAAAGAAAACATAAAAGGTTAGACTAGATCTTAAGGTGTCTTACAAATGACCAAAGTTGGAATTGGTTGAAGTGAATAGGAAAGTTTTCATGCCTAAAGCTTCATACATTTTAAGCTAAAAATAGAGAAAAGATGTTTGTACATGGGTTAAACAATTAAGACTTCTTGATTGTTTTGCATCTAACATTGCTCGATGGTAAACATGGCTGATTACAAGTTTTATAGAATAAAAAATTATGATTGTCATGTTTTCATGCAACGATTACTCCCAATTACATTTCATGATTTGGTGCATACTTCTATTTAGGATGCAATTATTGAGCTATCTCATTTTCTTAGAGATCTGTGTTCTATTTAAATACATATAGATCATATGAAAGTGTTATAAACAAACATTGTGGAAAAATCTACAAATTAGAAAAGCTTTTTCTTTTAGGTATCTTTGATTCTATAGAGCATTTGCCCATTCACTTGCCTAAAGAAGCAAAAATTAGTGGACATGTTCATTATCAATGGATATATCCATTTGAAAGGTAATAAATTTTAGTTGTTAGACATTAACATTGACTAATTTAATTTTCCTTCAATAATAGTTGTGTTATGATATCATGATGAGTAGGTTTCTTCGTCATCTCAAGAAAAAATGCACCAATCAAGCATTTTTTAAAGCATCTATATGTTAGGTATATGTTATCGAAAAGATATTCACCTTTTGCTTATACTATTTTGATCCGAATGTGTTAACAAGATTGAATCGAGTTTCATGTAATGATGATAAGGAACTCATGGAATCTAGATAATGTTTTTTGGTTTTTAGTTATCCTGGCTAAGTATTTGATCCACAAGATATGTCTTAATGGCTATTAGTAAATGATCATACCAAGGAAGACTTATATTTTTTGTTGAATTGTGAAAGGATAAATTTTTACATTTAGTAAGTAATATGTTAACTCTATAATTTATGTTTCTAGTAAGTTCACAATTTTCTTAATTCCTAACTGATAATGATAGGATGTTTGATGAATTGATAAAAAGAGACTTTATGAATATAAGTGATGCAAATTTGGAGAAAGAACGTGATACTAGATTTTCACAATGATTAAGATAATTTATAAGGGTTTAGCATATTATAGCATATGTGAATAGAAATTTTATTGCTATTGCATATTAAAAATAATGATTAATTTTTTTGTTTTACAATTGGATAGGTTGAAGAGCAAAATGGTGATATTGATCATTGTCTAGTTGAGATAGCTTATGGCCCTAGATGCATGGTTATTTGTTTAAAATGTTACTTTTTCAATGGTTTTAAGTTTCATATGATTAACGATGGCCAAACTCAAAAGAAGATGAATTATGGCGTATGCGTGAAAGGAAGTTGTTACAATGATTATGAACATGATTTTTATGGTATCTTGGAAGATTTCATTAAGTTAGAGTAATATGGAGTAGGAAATAAGGTTATACTTTTTAAATGTCATTGGCTTGATGCAAAAAAGGGGCTAAAAATAGATTCCCATCATGGTCTTGTTGAAATTAAATATAATTCAATGCTCGCTAGTAATGAACCATTTTCTTAGCTTCATAAGTACATCAAGCTTCCTATACAAGCTAAGTACATCAAGTTTCCTATACAAGCTATCCTTCTAGAAGAAGACATCACAATGATTGGTGGGTACTCTTCAAACAAAGGCTAAGAGTACATATTGAGTAAGTAATATTGATGGAGAAGAAGAGTAGACAACTAATTTAAATAAAGACATGTTCCAAGAAGTTAAAGTTTCTATTCTATGAAATGTTACTATCTTAAAAGAACTTGATAATTCTACATTTATTTGTTGTTGGTGAATCTGAAAAGATAGATTTAGTGCAAGCGATTCAAGTTGAAAAACAAGGAAAAGAAGAAGAAGATGATGATGATGATGATGATCATCATCATCATCATGAAACACGAGTTTGCTTTTTCTAATAACGATTGATGTATGCAATGTGACTTTTAATGCTATTATAATGCTTATTCAATGTTCACAATATATCTCAAGTAAATATAATACTTAATTTTTTTGTTTTATATGCTTATTTTTATACATTTTGCTAACTTTATTTAATCTTATATTACTGAAGTAATATTATATATGTTTGTTTTTTCTTTGTGTTATTAGAATCCTTATGGAATGTTTTAGTTCTATATGACAGTTATGATTGGACATTGTGCAAAGAGTACTGTTAATCAAGGTGGTTCTAGGGCAGGATCCATAAAAGGTGATTTATGTATCAGGTCATTATCAAAACTAATACAGCATGATCCAACATATAGGTCAGCTTCACCATAAGAGTTAGTTTCACCATGGATACAGTATGATCAATCATACCGATCACCTACAGCTCCAATGATGGATAATCCATTGATGGAGCATGACGTCAATCCAAAATTAGCCAATGATCCACTAGTTAAAAAAAAAAGGGAAGACAACTAGGTAAAGGACTAGAGGGGCAAACAAAGGGTTACCAACTCCTACAGATCAAGAGAAATGGGTGTGGATTATTGTGCTAGGAGAAAGGTATTAATTGTTTTCATATTCTTATTTATTTTTTAATGAATTCATTCAGTTAAACTAATCTTACTAACAAATGGATTTTGGTAGTTGTTTCGAGCAATCATCAGTTAGGTCAACAATTTTACGAATAATTTAAGCGAATTATACTTGTCTTTCGCCAATATGGGGTAAAGTACTAGTATTAGTTAAATCTATGATGTTTGATAAATTTAAGGTAGTAGATGGATATTTATTTTTTTGTACATATTTTTATTTAATTTGAATCAAAAGTTCAAATTATTGCCAATGACTTATTGTATTCCTACTTATTATGTTAGGAAAAATGTTAGTGGGCTGAGTTAGATGATGGTCTTGTTCAACAAGCATGGAACAATATTTTGAAGAATCGATTGAAAGACTTATTATCCAATGAGAGAGAATTAGAAATTAAAGAAAGTGGAGTTGATAACATCATCGACTGTAAAGGTATGGAGCAGGGGTGGATCATAACTTCGATTTATGATGCTCTTATTGAGAATGTATAAAGCACTCCCAAATGGCAAAACATATCTGCCAAAGCCAAACAAAATCGTCAAACACAAAAAAGAGGAAGTATTACAAAACACACTAGTATCTCGATTGCTTTTCCTATTCATAGAAGTAGAATGGTACAATTTTTTTCATAAGTTATTTTTTATCGTTAAATGTAAATAAATTATATAAATTGCATTGCTACATATTTCATTGAATGTTTCAAACAATTACAATCACTTAAGTTGCAACAAGAACCCACTTTTATAAAACTTTTCAATCGCACTCGAGATGTTCAGGAGGACATGGTGATTTTGTTGACAACAAGTCCAGAGTTGTCAATATATGTGACTTTCAAATGACTATGAATAATTTGAAATTGTTGTCTTGCTTTATTGAAATAAAAAATATTTTATGTGTATTGTGATGTAAAGACTTTGTGAAAAGTGAAAACTATTGCATAATTTGCTTTGTGATTCTGGCTATGTATTATGATTGTTCTTACTATCTTTATAGTATATTACGATGAGATGATATTTGTGAAATGTGAAAACTATTGCATATTTTGAATTGTGATGATGGTTATGTATTATGATTGTTGGTCAACTATCTTTACCATATATTACGTATTTTGCATTGTGATGATGGTTGTGTATTGTGATTATTGATGAACTATGTTAATAGTATATTGTGATGACTAGATATTTGTGAAAGGTTTTTTAATATCTACATGAGATCACATTTTTGAAAGGTGAAAATTATTGCATATATTCATTTATAATTCTGTTTGTGTATTGTGATTGTTGATGAAGTATATAATGAAGTAATTAAAAGTAAAGCATTGTAAGAAATCCTATATTGAACTAGATAGTGTTTTGTGCTTATTGAAATGCAAGGGCTTTGTAAAATGTGAAAACTATTGTGTATGTAATAATCAAATATTGACATTGTTAATTGTTTGAAGTTGTGATATTTTAGTGAACTATACAAGTCCTATAGTAATGATTATTGTTTTAAACTTTTTGTAGCAAAACTATGTTGCTACATTTTCTTGTAAATAGGGTGAAGGCTCTTCCAATCATCCAGATTTTGATCCATAAACATGGATCGAAGTTATTGGAAAGGTTAAAGCTATCTGCACTCATGTATACGACTTTGGATTAGCAAATAGATATAAGGACTTCTTTACTTAACTCAGTCCACTGCTATAGCAAGATCGTCTCACTCCATTTATGGTCTTTCATTTGTGCTTTTTCAGGCTCATCAGCCTTAAATCGAAAAATGAATTGATTATTTGAGGACTGAGCTGAGGGTAGAAGCTTAAGTCATTTATGGATCAGATGATGCAGTTGGTAGGGTTTAGACAAACTCTGCCATTACAATTTTCTAGACCTGATGACAAAAACGAAGATTCTAGATCAAAAGGTGCAATAGTAGCATAGTGACTTTTTTTTTTGGGATTAGTACAAGGTATTTGATAGATGTTATGGATGTTTTATGGATGGATATCTTATGGTGTTTTATGGATGCTATAGACGTTTGATGGATGTTTGATGGATGTTATCTAGATTTGATATTTTAATTAATAATAATAGAATATTTAAATAATTACACATGTTTAAATTGTAATTTACAGGTTTCTTCAATAATTAGAGCTTTTTTGAATAATTATAAATGTTTTTATTTGAATTATTGATGAAATTGTACTTTTACTAACAAATTAACCATGGAATTTTATTATTATTGATGAAATTTTGATCATTACTGATAAATTATCGAAGAGAAAAGAAAAACCTTTTTGTGACCATTGTCATGCTTATTACTGACGGATTGTATTGCTGGTAATTACTGATGAAATTTTTTGTTAGTAAATCCATTGGTAATAATTTCATCAATAATTTCCAATAGATTTCATTTATTATCAACAAAATAGTATTACCAACTTAGCTACCATCGACGTAATTTTTTGTTGCTAAATCCGTTGCTACTACTATTATTGATGGAACTTTAACTTTTATCAACAAAAAATTTTGTCAGTGAAGGCCAAAATTTTGGTAATGATTCATGAAATATATTAGAGATTTTTTTTCCTTCAAGAAAAAACAAATTTGCTAATTATATTATCAAAATTTTCTCAATAATAAAATAATAAAAATTAGTATCTCGAAACAAATAGAAAAAACCCAAAAATGTAGTAGTATATATGGTTCTACATTTTAATGCAAAAAAGAAAAGGATGAAATTCAAGATTTTATTTTTATAATAAAAATAAAACTTAAATTTCAAACTAAAAAAAAAAAAATAGTACAAGCTTTTCTTAAAAAGAAGCAATGTTTATAACCAAAGATGCAAAGTCCCTCTAAAAAAATTCCTTTATTTCTTAAACATAAAGCTAAATTGAAAATAGAAAGGGATCTTACATTTTCAAGAGAGATTGAGTTCACCACCAGTAATCTGACCTCCAAATAGCACTTTGTTGATTCCATTCGACAGCTATTATTTAATGCATCATTTGTTAGATAAAGAAAATGTGCATAGAAAATAAACATGTATAATCACAAACGTGCATGTATGTGTATAATTGAAAAAAACTTGGTTGGAACAACCAAAAGATCACTTGGCAGAGGAGGAGGCAATAGAGTTAGAAGAGATAGATGATGGAGCCTTCATCCATGTTAGTAGATCTATGGTTGGGGTGTAAGGCTTTCTAACAAGCATGTTTTTTTTTTCTATTTTTGTTGTACTCTAAGTTGAAGTAAGGAGTAGCTTTTGTTGTTGGAGAAGATGAGAAAAAAAAATTTGTTTAGTCCTTTCTTAAACACTCGAGAGAAATTAAAGGAAAAAATAAAAACAATTTCGATTTTATGATCTTATAACTTAGCATTTTCCTTTCATTAAATTGCCCATTATAACATAGGCACATCTACCCGTAATAGGCTTAAAAACATTAAGAAGCAACTACCTTAAGTAGTTTTGTCGAGATGAAAAAACTACCATAGGCAGTTTAAAACAAAACCAAAAATGCCACCCATTTTTTGTTAATCAATAAAAAAGCCATTCAGCCATTAAACAAAGAAAATGTAGAGAGAAAAAGTCTCTCACAAGAATTAAACAAAGAAAATGAAGAGAGGTCAGGCAAGCATTTGAGCAACTCTTAATGAGGAATTCTTGCATTTGGTATGAGGGACATACATTGTGGATTCAAACAACTTTCGTATTGTGATCTTGTTCAACAACCAATAATTCAACCTAAGTTTTAACTTTTGCTTAACAAGTATATATGATCGTGTTCGTATATATCTTGTATGAAATTTTTTTCTTAGATTGTTATCAAGACAGGTTGGCTTGTTTTCTAGTTCGTTTGTATGTTCTTAATAATCAAAACACAATATGTTCTTACATGATTTTGAATATCCATAAGAGATGACATATTTTGTGTTCTTGATATAATTAATGTTGTTGTGATGATTCTTAGAATAAAAAAATGCCATTGATATTTTGTCATTTTGGGTCTTTTTTTTTTGTTTTAAGTAAAAAAAAAAGTCCTTGTTGACTTTGAGATGTTGAATATCACAAGAATGATTAAGATAAGTCTTAATTATTTTTTGGACATGTGTTGACTCATGAATCTATGACTTTTTGTGGTATATTGTTATAGAAAATCATGACTATTTTTTGTAAAAACTCCTATCTTTCTGAGGACACTGTTGTAATTCTTGAGAGTTATAAAGCTGACAGTGGAATTAAAGCAATATCGAATGGATCCAAATGATGATATTAAGAGGCATATCATCAAATTCAGTGGCATGATCCAAGAATTGATTTGGTGGGGAAGCACAGACTGTAGGAATAACCAAATCAAATATGAAATGTTGATGGATACATTTTTAACTCCTAGACAAAAAAATCTTCTTTAAGATATCTAGATGTCTTTGGGGAGTGATCCTAAGTATGAAACATTAATTAAGGGTGTTGTGAAGGAATATGTGAGAATGGGTGCAAAGAAAAGTGCGACCCTCTTAGTCTGCCCAACTCCCCATTATTGGAAACATAAAATTCTTAGACCTCTATGGACAAGTAATGTGAATGCAAAACTATCAAAGGAATTTTTAAAATCTATCCCTGTTCTTAGACAAGTCATTCAAAATGATTAGGAACATGTTTTATTAACATTTAGTATGTATATATATATATATTTATTATGAACATGTTTTTTAGTTTGAATTATGTTTTCATAAGACTTTCTTGCTTGAAATCAATATATATATAGCAGTTATTGATTATATGTTGGCAACCTTACGGTTAGTGGTATGTTGGTAACCTTATAGTTTGTGGGAGTTCTAAGGTAATTGATTTGTTTTATCTTAGAATGATTGGTTTTTCGCAATGAAATAATTAGTGATAATCAAACACATATAAAAAAATGGAATTTGATTACGAATATAGTGACCTTTTGGTTTTATTTTTATGCGAATGATTGTCATTGTTTTATTTGTGACATTGTGGCAAAATTAGAGATGTGCAATGCTAATCATTAATTAGTGCATATCTCTTGAATGTAAAATTATACTTCAAAATGGCTTCTGCTTCTAAGAATATTGTTGCTGAGTTAAACAAGGGTGAGAAGATGAATGGGGACAATTATGAGATTTGGAGTATTAAAATCCAGTACGTACTTGAAAAACAAGAAGTTCTTGATGTTTTGAACAATGTCCTTGATAAGCCCAAAAAGAGAATACATCCCATCATAGGAGAGACCAAGAGGCTTATGAGGCCTAAAAAAAGAAAAACTTCACTGCATGTATTATGTTACTTAACAGTATGAAGTATCATATTATACGTGAGTTTTGGTCTCATGGGATAGCCAAAGAGATGTGGAATGCCCTAAAAGCAAAGTTTAGTGCAACTTCAGTTACCAAACTAAGGCAGCTTACTATCAAGTTTGACATATACAAGAAGTGGTCTAATCATAATATGAGGTATCATGTAAAATAAATGTCAAACATGTTAAGCAAGTTGATGGAAGCTAGCCACACTCTAACATATGAACAACAGGTTCAAGCTTTTATCTATTATTGGCTATACAATTAGAAACACATGAAAGTGCACCTTACCCACAATGAGAGTATAAAAACTCTTGATGATATTTTCAGTCATCTTTAACTGGAGGAAGCTCATATGGAAACATCTAAGCCTAGTGCTGATGCTTATATAGCATCATCTAGTTCAAAAAAGCTTCAAGGTTCAAATGTAGGCCACATGGTGGGAACAAGGAAAAAGCTCCTAAAAGGCTAAAAAGTGACCAAACTGGCAAAAGATAAGGTTCTAAGGCTAATCCTAAGGAGAACAAACTAAGAGTTAACTACTTTAACTATGGCAAAAGGGGTCACTTTGCTTGTGAATGTAATGAGCTAAAGAAGGTACTTTAAAGCATTTTTATGTAATGTTAAAAGTATTGTGTTTGTTTCTAATACTATTATAATGACTAAATTGTATTCTTTGTGGATTATAAACTCAGGGGCCACAAACCATATAACACGATATAGGAATGCATTCATGGATTTTATTGGATGCCATGGTGAACAAAATGGATGTATGTAGGAAACAATTCACAAATTGAAATAAAGGGAATTGGCACCTGCAAACTATGCATGCATGGTAGAAAAACCCTTATCCTATATGATGTACTTTTTGCTCCTAATATTCAATGAAATTTGGTTTTTGTCACTGTTCTTCCTAGTTTAGGATTTGTTTTGAATTTCAACACTACTAGTTTAAGTTTGTATTTGGATATAACTTATTATGGATCTGGATATTTATCAGATGGTTTTATTATGTTAGATATTATTCCATACAATAATCTAAGGTTTTCCCTTATGATTGATTCTTATGTGAATATTAATGTGAATATTTGGCATGTTAGACTTGGCCATGTAGGCCAACAAAAAATAGATAGATTAGTAAAAGAGGGATTATAAGCCCTAATGTGAAAGTTAATTTATTATTATGTGAAAGTTGTCCAGTTGGGAAAATGATAAGAAAACCATTTGGTAAAAGAACTAAAGCTGAAATTTCATTGCAATTAATACATTTTGACATTTTGTGGCCCGATGAATGTTAAGTCATAAAAAAGAAGTCAATATTTCATCACATTCATTGATGATTTAACACATTTTGGGTTCGTCTATTTGATTTCTCACAAGTCTAAAGCATTAGAGTGCTTTAGAAAATATGTGACCTTGGTAAAAAATCACTTAAATAGAAATGTTAAGGCATTAAAAGCAGATCAAGGACATGAGTATTTGTTTGATCAATTTAGACAATTATGTGATGCAAAGGGTATTGATAGGTGGTTGACCATTCCCAGGACTCCACAACAAAATGGTGCTACAAAAAGAAGAAATAAAACTCTTCTAGAAATGGTAAGGTCTATGATGGCCCAAGCAAATTTGCCAATCACCTTTTAGGGTGATGCATTGTTAACTGCTACTTCTATACCCAATAGAGTACCTTTCAAATCGGCTCTGTCCAACCCTTATGAATTATGGATTAGGATAAAACCTGATCTCAAAAATTTAAAACCTTGGGTTGTGCTACCTATGTACATGAGACTACTTAACCACATGCCAAGCTAGGTCTTTGAGGCAAAAAGAGTATATTTGTAAGATACTTCGAGCATTCAAAGGGATAAATGTTCATAAGTAAACAGTAAAGTGGGAGTGTAACTGAATTTGAATCTCATGATGCCACTCAGTAATCATAAAAATATTCCCCGACGTCATTTTGACATAAAAAGGGAAGCATTCTTGATTACACCACAAGATGAAAAAGAGCCAAGAAATGTTAAAGAAGCTTTCTCATCTTTCATAAAAGAAAAGTAGATAAAAGCAATTGAAAATAAGGTAAAGTCTATGAGATCAAACCATGTTTGAGAATTGGTAGATGTTTCAAAAAGACACAAGGTGATTGGGAACAAATGTATTCTCGATATTAACGTTAGTCAAATGGGACAATTGAAATATATAAAGCTCGTCTAGTAATAAAAGGGAATACTCAACAAGAGGGAATTGATTATGAAGGAACTTTCTATCCTAATGTGAGATTGCCTCGATACACTTAATTTTAGCCAATGTAACCAGTTTAGATTTGGAGTTACATCAAATAGATGGGAAAATTGCCTTCTAAATAGAGGATTAGAAGAGAAAATCTATATGGAACAACCAATAGGTTTCATAAACAAAGGTCAATAACACAGAGTGTGTAGGCTATTAAAATCGACTTACGACCTTAAACAATGTTCCAGACACTAGTATATTAGATTTCATCAAGTGATAATTTCATATGATTTTGTCATAACTGATGGGGACCATTGTGTGTATGTCAAAAGAGACAAAGAAAATTTTTTAATCTTGTCACTTTATGTAAATGACATACTATTGGCTAACAATGATAAGGAGTATATTACTAAGGTGGAAACCATGTTTTCCTCAAAATTTGAAATAAAAGATAGGTAAAATAGCTTACATGGTGTAAAAGTTAGAAGACATCATTCCAAGAAGTTGTTAGCCCTTTCACAAGAGCAATACATTAATAAGGTTTTGAAACAATTCAATATGCAAGACTATAAGCCAATAAATACTCCTATGGTGAAATAGCCAAAGAATGTGACCTAAGACTCCACAAGAAAAGGAACAAATGGCAAGAGTTCCTTACTCTAATGCCATTGGAAATCTTATGTATACTATGATGTGCACAAGGTCAGACATATATTATGCCGTGGGCATGGTAAGCAAATATCAATCCAATCTAGGTTAACCCCATTGGAAAGTTGTTAAAAGGATATTGAGATATCTAAAGTGTACTATGGATTATTTGTTGTGCTATCAAAGAAATGATCTACATTTGGTTAGCTATATGGACGCCAATTGGGGAGGAGATTTAGATGAAAGAAAATCTACCTATAGCTACATTTTCTTGCTAAATGGTGGGGCTATTTCATAATCCAAGAAGAAACAGACTTGTATAACAATATCCATAATAGAAGCTAAATTTATAGTATTTTTAGCGATAGTATAAAAAGCTATTTGACTTAAGAGATTCTTGAATCATTTGGTATTTGATAAGGATAACTCCAACTCAATGTTAGTGAATTACAATAGTCAAGCTGTAATCGCATTCACAAAGGATCTTAAATATCATTCTAAGACCAAACATATAGATACCAAGTATAACTACGTGAGAGACATGGTTGCATAAAAGAAAGTCAACATGTAATACATTTCTATGCTTAAGATGATTACAGATCCATTTACTAAGCTCATACCTAGATATGTGTTTAATAGCCACATGAGATCTTTATGATTGCATAAATGGTGAAGCACATGTACTAATTGAATAGTTTTATATGAACAATATATGATATTTTTCCATTTGAGTTGACTTATATTGAATACAATTAAGGTCATTAAAGTTTAGTACTTTGTTTTAAGATGCATGCATACATGTATATATATATACACATATGATATGATTGGAAAAGTATGCTGGACAGATGATTGGCCTTCTCACATAGGCAATTGCCTTAATGGTTTTACACCATGGAGATTAGATTAGTTTTAAGCTATGGATCAAAAGCCCAAGCTTAAAATGCTTAAAACAAAATCGCCTTGATAAGGGATCAAAATAAGGTCACTTGATATTAAGATTTGTGACCAATAGTGAATAAACCCATAATTCACTTTGTCTATCTTAAATGCCAAGTGAAAGTCTTATTGATTAAATGAAGTCAAGTAAAGTTGTGGACTCAAGTTAGATACTGGGAGTATCTAAACTATCACTTGTACGGTGTTGGTATATAAATGATGAAAGGCATATGCTTCCCGAGAAAAGAAGAGTAATATTGTAGTATGTGTTTCATACCATATGTGCATTGTTCGACCAATAAGGGTAACAAAAGAATATATCATTATTTCTTGTTATGTGAGACCCTTGAGATCAAAGGATCTCATATTTAATAACCTTAAGGACTTTCAAGTATTTCTTATAGTTTTAGTTCAATGTTAGCTATCTTAGATTGTTACCAACGATCATGGATGATTCGACCTAATGGGATATATCTAGATAATAGTTGAATCGAAAAGGAAATATTTTAGAAAAAAAGAAAATTATTCTTGTGTCAATTTTGGTTGTATTCATAGGTCAACTAATTATGTTTTAAACATCGAACACAATTGTGAATACACAATTATATCATACAATATGATAAAAGAGATATCGTGAGAAACTTGAAATATGATTGAATGGGTTTAGGCTATTGCATTCTTACTCTACTTTACTTGAGAGTTACTATAAATGCTTGATATTTGTATAAGTGATTGTATATGATTATGAGTTGTTATATACACCTAACAATCATATAGCAACTAAGCTATCAAAGTATGCTAGTCATGCTACTTATTTCCTTGTATGAACCTGATGTAAAGAATAGAAAAAATGTTCTCGAGATAATGGAGTTTAATACCCATTTTGTGTGAGTGGCAGATGGTAGTAACCACCTATTATAACATTGGCACATCCGCCCATAATAAGCTTAAAAACTTTAAGAAGCAACTGCCTTAGGCAGTTTTGTTAGGATGAAAAAACTACCATAGGTAGTTGACAACAAAACCAAAAATGCCGTCCATTTTTTTGTTAATCAATATAAAAACCATTCAGCCATTAAACAAAGAAAAGGTAGACAGAAAAAGTCTCTCACTAGAATTAAACAAAGAAAAAAGAGAAAGAGTCAAATAGGCATTTGAACAACTTTTAGTGAGGAATTCTTGCATTTGATGTGAAGGACTTACACTATGGAATCGAACAATTTTCATATTGTGATCTTGTTTAACAACTAGTAATTCAAGCCATGTTTTTTATTCCACTTCTGCTTAACAAGTAAGAATTTATGATTTTGTTCGTATATATCTTGCATGAAAATTTTTTCTTACATTTCTTATGGTATCAAATAATAAAAAATGGTATTAAACCAAGGCTTTTTAAATTTTCCCATGATCTTATTCAAATTCATCCAATTAGCCAACAAAATTTTATCTAATAGTAATAGCCTCAGCTTCCAAACCATGCCACTAAGGGTGTCCATGTAGGCTAAACCTCAACTTGCTTACTTTAATGGGTGGATCCTCAACTTCTAATGGGTATTCTTCCTGTAATGGGAATATTAAATTCCTATGCTTGGTCTAGGAGAATCTAAGATTACATAATAAAACCTTTTTACTATAATGTTCTTCATTAAATATGAATTACACGTAACCAACCTTTTAATTGCATATTATGTTATAAAATTAAACGTGTGATAACCATTAAAGAACCAAAATAAAGAGAGCTTTAATTTTTATAATGTTAAAAATAAATTGATTCATTTTGAAAAGATTATGTTCTTTAAAGTAGAAACGTGGTCTTTAATTGAACAAAAAATTAAACATACAAAGAGTATGTTTCTTAAACTTGAAACGTGGTCTTTAATTGAAAAACAAATTAAACGTACAAAGACTATGTCTTTTAAACTAGAAATGTGGTCTTTAATTGAAAGAAAAAAATTAAACATAAAAGACTACATTTTTTAAACTAGAATATGGTCTTTAATTAAAATAAAATTAAACATACAAAAAATTAAACATACAAAGACTATGTTTCTTAAACTAGAAATGTGGTCTTTAATTAAAAAAATTAAAGATACAAAGACTATGCTTTTTATTGTAGAAATGTAATCTTTGATGTTTTATAAACTTCGATTGAGTTCCCACTCATTAGAACAGAACACCACTTAACAATACAAACTGCATTTCCTTAAATCAATAAGCAAAAACCCTACCCCCTCGACTTGCTGTCGGGTAGTAAGGGATGCATTCATTGCCATTGTCATTGCTGCCTACATTGTTATTGCCATTGATGGCCTTTTTGTCATTGTTTCAAGTAACTAATTATTGGTTCATGATAAGTTTAGGGTTTAGGAAACCATAAAAAATCATTAGTATATTTCTTGGTTCAGGATAAGCAATTATATTTATCTATAAATATTAATCATTATAGTTAGGTGTAGGTAGTTTTGGTTATTTATGATTTGTGTACATTATTTTATAATGTTAGGCCATATTCAAAAACTATAAGGTTGAATGTTTTGAAAGTGATACCTGCTAGATTTGCTAGAGGTGGGAAGAAAGACTTGATTAGTTATTTGTTTATGAAAACATGTTTATTTTGTTTTTCCAATTCCATGTTTTATTTATACAGATTAGTTGATATAATGGATCATGAAGAACACATGTCTACCTCAACCAAACATAAAGAAATATATTTGGTTGACACATCATCTTAAAAAAAAAAATGTAAGGGACAATATAAGTTGTGTCAAGCAATCAGGAAGAAAATACGCATTAAGTTCAATGTTGATGGCCAGCCTATCTTAGGTGGTGCATCGAAAATGGCTAGCCATATTAGATGTCTCGTCCGATAGACAATATCCATTTACTACAATAGTTGGAATAATGTTCTAGCAGATAAAAAGAACCATATATGGGAATTAGTTGTGGTAAGCTATATTAATCAAATTAAAATTATTGATCATTGATGTCTATTAGTTATGGAATGCATTTACACTATCTTATTCAAATGTTTTAATTTATTCTTTAGAAGAGCGCTTTGATGTCCTAACTAAGTATAAGAAAGTTATATTGCAATTTACTGGGCTAAAATTTAAAGACTTTAAAGGTAAATTGACTCAAAAATATATATCACCTAATGTTGACAATTCTGAACTGCTGGCTCATCCCATCCCATAATCAGATGTCATTAGTGATGTAGAATGGATGAAGTTGTTTTAGCTCAACCATCAAATGAATTCAATATATGCGTAGCAATATTTTTTTTATTTTCAATTATTGAAGTTAGGTTATTTGTTTCATATGGTATTAAAAATTTTTTGTTTCATGTGTTCTTGAATTTGTTGGATGTAGAAAATACAAAAAGCCTAAATGAAAATAAGGACCCAAAAAAAATCACCATTGATCATCAAGAGAGGGGTATGCAAATGTGAAACATGTACTTATAAGTTTTTTTATTGTATATTATACACATGATTTAAAGAATATGAAAATCAATTACTTTCAAGTTACAAACTTACATTTTGATATGTTTTCAGGAAATGTCCAGACCAAGCAACGAAGTATCAAGATGGGATGTTTAGAAAAAAGTACATGCATAAAAAACCAGATAATATACTGATGAACCAACCGAATAAATGGCTAAGAAGATGATAAGTTCATATCAGATTTATATCTTGTTTGCTACTACCATATATTTATGCATGTTAATATATCATGTTTATTTATATAAGTATTTTATGTTTTAAGATGACATGGCTATGAGATGCACATCTTGTGAATTTCAAACTAGTGATGGCGTAGATGTGCTGACTTTAGCTTTTAGTTCATGAGATAGAATTGGTGGTGTTAGGAGTAGCTTATTTCAAAACAAAGCCTAAACCCTACACATTGAAGACTGTTGAATATTTATTCATAATAGCTCAACAAAATGAATGAATTGCTAAATTGGAGGCACACTTGGCAGCTTTGGTGACAAACAAAATGGGTTAGTCATTTACTGACAATGTAGGAAATGATTTCATGGCTGAAGCTTATGACCAAACTTCTTCTTCGATTATACACATTTTAAACTAATTAATTGGATTATTTGTTAACTGTGATTTGATTTTATATGAATATATTTTTGTATGTAACAAGTTTATGAAATTAAGATAATCCAAAATCCACTTGCCTAATCCAGTATGCATGCTTTTCATAATTATATGCAATAAAGTTTACTTGGTGGATCGATAATAAACGTGGAAATTGAGAATGGATAATTTAGTTATCCCCAGATGACAAGGATTAGGTATGAGGAGATTATTAGATTTCATTCAATGATGAGGATTATAAAAATAATGGCATACATGAGGTTAGCTTATATATTCATTTAAATATATATAATGTATAGTCATTCATATATAGCATATATCGATATTACAATTGATTTGTATTTATCATGTAGCCTTTTTTACAAACATGTGAATAAGAGATAGATGACTACTACTTATAATTTCATTGACCTAGCTGTATATCTAATGGTGTAGGTAAAGTAACTAAGCATGCATTTGCTTTGGCTTTTACAATGGAAAGAGAGTCCCACTACTTTATCGCACCTTAAAATCCTGGGTATGTGTTCATTTTTTACTTATTAGCTACTTTATATTGGTTTAGATGGATATGATAATTGTTAAAAGCATTATATTCTTACATGGATCTCGATACTATTTATTTAGGGGTTATTGGCAGTTGGGTGTCAATTAATACACAACATACACAGTTTACTTTTTTGACTCATCACAAAGTAACCTAAAACCATCACAAGAACTAACAAACATGATAAAGAAGTAATTATCTTAGTTATGTTAAATAATTTATGTTTATGGTTTATTTATTAATAAAATGTTGGGTTTACAGCTTTTTTTTTCAAGGGATTGAATATTTGTAATAAAAATAAGAAAATAAAGTGGGTTACATTTCCAATAGGTTTTGTTTATTCTAATTTCTTCAATTGTTTGGTTTAGTTAAAAGCACTTAACCCAACAATGATTTGCATGTTCTTCATCAACCATGAACTTCAGAATGTGGGTATTATGTCCTTCATTTCATGAAGAAAATAGTTTGCAATGATCTTATGAGTACACCAGATAAGATTAGCATAAATTTAAAGTATAGATACATGTTTCTACACTATACACAATAATGAAATCCTTTCTAATTAACATTCATTCAATTTTTTTCAATGGGTTGGAAAAGACGTATTCACACAAGATGAAATAGATGTTATGTATAATGAATGGTGTGAGTGTATATTTAGATTTACACAGTAAGTACATAAGGACAAACTCACTTTTCCTTTTATTAGTTTATCTAAATTTGTATATTGATGAAAATTCAATGTAAAAAATTTGTATAGAAATCAAATTTTTTTCATTTATACAAGTCCAAATTTTATGACTAAAAAAGTTCAACTTTTGTCTTTCATATATGACTAATGTCCAAATTCAACATATGTTAGCCTTAAATTGATAATTATTTTGAAATTACAATACAATATTGCTAAAACGTGGAATATAGATCGATCAATTCTTCATACATAACTCAAATTGTAACAATATACATAGATGGCATTTTAAAAATATATATCATTATAAAATGTCAATTGAAAAAGCATATTAATATGTCTGGAAAGATGAAACTATATACCATTACATCTTGTAGTTATAATATTTCAACTAGAAGTCATATCCATAAGTTAAAAATGTAATTATAATATCTCCAAAGTACAAAACAAATACGATGTCAATGTCATAACGTATCAGTAAGAAGATTTGATCGCTAGATGTCAAAAAAATTGAAAAAAAAATAGCTACCAATCTTTTCCAAGGTGTGATTGGTCACCCAAAAATTTTTATCTTTTTAATAAAATAGTAAACAAATTTAAAGTTTATTAAAAAGATAATTTTAGTCTACGAAAATAGGATTCGGTTCGAGAGTTAGTTACACACATGGAAGGATTAGCACTCTCATAATGCCTATAAAATTGATACCAATTAATCATACACTATTTATAATTTGGGAAAAAAATGGCTTTTATTTAAGATTTAATAATAATTCCCCTCATTTTGAAGTAAGAAAATAAATTAAAAAATCTTGATTTTGGAATATTGTGAAAATCTTTAAATTAAAGAAATACCTTAAAATTCTCTAATATATAGGCAAAATTCAAAGATAATTCTTTCTATCTAAGATTTACCACAATATTTCCTTAAAAATAAAAATAACATTATTTACAAATGATAATTATTGGTTACTCTCTAGCATCTAGATAGTGTATCCAAACTTATGTTTCTTAGAATATTATTTTAATTTTATTTATTTATTTTTGAAATCAATTTTTTTAAAAAAAACTTTTTACGCAGTAAAAATGAAGGATGCTATAAGTAAAAATAAACATCAATAAATAAATATATATGCATAATGAGTGCAAACATTAATCTAAAATGGGATATATACAAGTGTATATCATAAGTGATGATGGGATGTAAAATCAAAATCGGGTCCTTGAATATAAAAAGACTACTTGGACTCTCCATCCTCTAGACAAAGTTTGTGTGAGACTATTTATATTTAAATCCTAATTTTTTATTTTTTATTTAATTTTATTATTTTTAGATTGAGAAATTATATGAAAAAAAAAACTTAATGAAATAAAATTTTCTAAAAACCCCATTGTCTAAGCAGCATTCGGGAACATATTATTTCATAAAAGGTTTTTTCACACAAATCCTTAAATTTTGGGATGATTTGGAGTTTTGAGTAGGTTTAGGGTTTCAAGGTTTTGTTTACAATTTCAACTTAAGGCTTTGGGGTTTTGCTTAGGTCTAAGGAATTTAGGGTTTTGGATTTCACTTAGGGTTTAGGGTTTCACTTAGGGTTACAAATTTCACCTAGGGTTTATGGTTTCACTTCAGGGTTTTCTTTTAGAGTTTCACTTTAAGGTTTTTTTTTAAGGTTTCACTTAGGGTTTCAAAAATTTATGAACCTTTTTAAAAATTTTCAACATCTATGCAGACTTTCGAAGTAAGCTCGCTTTTTATATCTTTTCTAAAAATTTATTATTATTATTATTATTATTATTATTATTATTATTATTATTATTATTCCCTTTTCCATTAAATTTATTATTATTATTTATTTTTATTATAATTTATTTGTATTATTTAATAATTCCCTACCATTTTGGCGAAATTAAAATTTTAAAACATGATTTTTAATTCCCTCCAACATTTAGGTAAGGATTTCAAAATCTTTCTTATTATTTTCTATTATTATCTTTTAGGAGATTTTTTTAAAATGCAAAATAACTATTAAAATGCATAAATATGATCAAAGATAACATAAGCATGCAAATTTAAAAAAGCTAATACATATATAATATCATTAATCAATCTAAATCAAACTTAAGCCAAAATAATTATATGATGGCAAGCATAATAACAATAGTAATAGTAAAAGTAATAACAATAATGATATAAAAAAGCATGTATTCATGAGCTTTAAGTTTATTACCTACTATTTTTATTATTTATTTGTTTATATTTTTTTAATATTCTATAATTATGATTTTCTTTTAAATTCAAATTGTCTTTAATAAAATTTAATTCCCCAACATCTAAAAAGAAATTAAATCTTTTAAAATTTGATTTTGAATCCTTCCAACACTAAGATTTTTTATTTTTTTAAAAGTAAAATTTAATTATACAACTTTCTTTATATTTTTATTATCATCTACATTATCATTATTATCATCATCGTCATCATCATCATCATTATTTATTTTTATTTTATTATATTATATATATTTTTCGTTTTGTCATTAAAAAAAAAACCTTCATCAAACCCATGCAAATCAAGGATACAATTTTAAGCTTCAATCAACACGCAAGAATGAAATAGGAACAACATACATAACAAGATTGAGTCTTAGGTTCCCGCACTATATACTAAATAGATCTAGGAATACTTTCCATTCATAAGAGTTTTCTCTCAAATTTCCATGAAGGTCCAACTAACTAGAAGACAAGCCAAAGTAAGCCCAAAAACATTTTTTTTTTAAAAAGAAAAAAAAAAGAACACAATCCAAGCAAGAATTGATGAAATAGCAACTAAATCTTAAACTAAAGATTGAAGCATGACAACCCATAATACCTTCATTTCCTTTTTAAATGCTAAATGGTTTCTTTCTTAAATTGCTATGAATGGAAGATGAAATATAGGAAAACAAGTAGGAAAAGGTTAATAAACTTTAAAACAGCAAATAAAGGAAATTTAGGCCATGAATAGTGTCCAAACCGTAACTGCTTAACCTCTGTTGTTTTTGGTTTTTATCAAGCAACTATCATATCAACAACAAAGAAGATGCTATGAAGCTTTTAGATGCAACATGCAGCGTGAAAGAGAAACATCATGCAAAGAAAATAAGAAAAGAAACCAGCTTCCAACTAGAAAGAAGAGAAAGGTTAGAGGAAACATTACTTTTGCTTCAAACCTTCCCACAGGCTACTGGTTTTCTATCTTGCTGTTACTGGCTCTTTTTCCTTTGGTTTTTTCTGCTACTAGCCCTTTGTTTCCTTTGTTTTTTTTTTTTTTTTCAAATACCACTCCTTTTTCTGTGTTTTGCTTTCCTTCTGCTTCCTTTTTCTGCTACTTTCTTTTCTGTTTTCATTGAATGCTTTCCTGCTGCTCACGTCTCTATCTAGTGTTTTCTTGCTACTTGTTTCTCCTCTGCACTTGCTACTACTTTTTTTTTTTGGTTTCTTGCTACCTTTCTTATTTTTTCGCTATTCTCCTATTACTACTATTTCCTGTTTTTCTTTTCCTTTCCCGTCTTTTGTTCTTTTCTCGTCTTTCTTCTTCTAGTTGCCTCGTTTCTCTACTATTGGTTCTTTGGTTCCATGCTGAATGCCTTCTGCTTTTTTTTTATTATAGTTTTAAGCTTTCCTCTCTTCTTCTAGCTTTTTTTTTTTTCTGTTGAATGCTTCTCCCATTTTTACTGACCTTTTCTTTATTTTTTTCTAGTTTTTCTACCGCCTGCTGTCTTCTCCTTTTTCTCTTTCATTTTTTTAAGTTTTTGCATTTTGTTGCTTTCTGTCCCGTTTATCCCACGCTCTCCTCATCATGAAAACCTTCACACCTTTTGCTTTCCAGTTTTTTCTTCCTCCCACGTTTCCCAAGCTGCTTCATGCAATTTGCAATTTTGCCGCAGCTTTCCACGTCCCATGCATGGTTCCCCTTTTTCTTTTGTTTTAGCCATTTTCTGCTTCGATTTCTACTCATTCTTCCACAACTTCAGCATGTCCTTACGTAGTTTTTCCTTCTTTGTTTCTTACAGGTTCATCATGGTTTTTTTTCTCTTCAATTTTGCCATCTTCCTTTGTTATTAAGTTAGACCGAATGGTCTCATTTTCATGCAAAAATTTTAGGCCAAATGGACTCTAACTATGGGCTTGCTTATGGGCTTTTCTTTTCTTCACTTTATAGGCCATGTTGTGGCTAATTTGGACTCCTATTTTGTGCCATTTTGGGTCAAGCTTTTTCCTTATATTTTTATTATTTTTTGTTATTATTATTATTTATATGTATTTATTATTTTTATATTTTATATTTGGTTTTTATATTTTATATTTAGTTTTTTGTTTAATGGTCAACAATGGCCATTAATAGGCTTTAAGGATAGGTCTTTTATTGGGCTTTTTATTGGCCCATTTTAGGCATTCATTCGAACCTATGCAACAAGCCTCATTATGGGATCCACATTGGGTCCTATAGTAGAGTTTTTAAAAATGGATTGTGTAATGGGTTTGAAAAATTATGGTTAAGGCCCTATTACAAAAGCAACCCCAGATTAAAACAATAAAATATCCCAAACAAAGTTAAGGTGCCTATAGCTACTCCTCTTTGCATATTTCTGAAGATCAAGAATATTGTAAAGACATAAATAACAATTTTATCCAAATGCTACTTCCTAAGCAGAGTTTTTTTTTTGTGGTATCTACGCTAAAAACGATCTACTAATCCACAAATTCCAAAAAATTATTAGGATTGACACATAAGTCACATAAGTCAGAAAACAAGAATGATGACAATTGAACTATGAAACAAAAAGTAAAAATTACTGAGACTAAACCGTAAGTTGAGAAATAAAGGATGATCAGGATTAAATCATAAGTCGAGAAATATGGATGACTGAGATTGAACCTCAAGTCAGAAAATAGAGATGATCAGGATTAAGCTATGAGTCAGAAAATGGACAATTGAAATTGAATCATAAATCGAAAAATAAAGGATGACAAGCGCTGAACCACAAGTTTGAAAATAAAAAATGACTGGGACTGAACCATAAGTTAGAAACAAGGATAACCGAGATGGACTTGCAAGTTAGGGAATAAGGATAACGGGGATGAAGTTGCAAGTCAAAAAATAAGGATGATGATCGAGACTAACTCGCAAGTCAAGGAACAAGGATAATCAAGATTGAGCCACAAGGTAAAAAAATAAAGATGACAATCAGGACTAACCCGCAAGTCAAGAAACAAGGGTAATCAAGATTGATGCATAAGTTGAAAAATAAGGATGATTGGCATTAACCACAAGTCAGGAAATTAAAAAAATGATCAGGACTGAACCGCATGTTCAAAAATAAAGATGATTGAGATTGAATCACAAGTTAAAAAATGATGATGATCGGGACTAACCCGTAAGTCAAAAAATAAAAATAATTATGACTGAGCCACAAGTTAAGAAAATAAAGATAACTAGGGGCAAATTTTTTTCCCCAGGCTAATGAAACCTTGTTTTGAAAGAACATTTTGGTTCTACTTAACATCTTCTTCTAAAAAGACTTTCAACATGATTTATAAAAAGACTGTATGCAATGTATGCAATTACTATAATGGATCTGGATAGTAAAGGTGCAATCAATGACTTGTACCATGCATTTCTTGATCATGTTAATTCAATGTTCAAGATTAGTTCAACTCTTTCAAACTGTAAAGGGTTCCCCCAATATCTTTTCCTTTTAATTTTATTTGTCCCCCCCCCCATTTTTTTACAAATGCCTTCTATGACCTTTACTTATCTAGAAGCTTCTTCTAAACTGTTCTATTAAACCTTCTTATCACTTATTTAATTCTTGCTTTCTTGTACTATTATCTTTTGCTATCTTTCCATTCTTCCATTTGAGCAACATGTTAGTCTATTATGAGCATTATCAATAATTATCCCAATTTCTAGTAACAAATGTAATGATTTCATTTTTAAAGTTGAATATGGGCTTTAATCAATGATGGGATATTTATTTTGGTTTGGAAAGGAAAAGCTAAGTTTATTGAAACAAAAAGGATCAAAAAATTCAAAAGATACTTAAGGAATCAAATATCATTTCTTTAAATAATGAACATTTGACAAACCAAGTCAATTCAGACCAAATCCTTTCTTAAAACTCATTACATTTGTGATTTTGCTAAATTTGAACTCTTGTGACTAATCCTTGGCCCTCGACTTATAGCTAATGGAAGCTTAGCCCAAACTCATTCCTCATTTACCGTGTCTCTAACCTATTTGGCCTTGTACTATTTTGCTTTGGCTTTGAAGAACTTCCTCATAGTTTTTTTGTTATTTAAGCTACTTTTTCAAGTTTTCAACTTAAACAACTCCATTTTGGTTCAAGCTACCCTGTTAGGGTTTTCAATTTGAATCCTTTTCTTTTCCTTTTGTTTTTCATTTTTTTCTCTTTCTTTTTTTTTTCTTTTTCTTTTCTCTTTTGACTTTTCTTTTCCCTTTTTCTTTTTTAAGCAAAATTTTTTTTTACAACATTAGAATTTATTGGAGTTAGCAATTCATCACCAACCATTTCTACTAAGATTAAGGTTCCACCAAAGAATACCTTCTTCACTACATATGGGCCTTTCAATTAGGTGCCCACTTTCCCTTACTATCTTGTTGATTTGGGAAGATTTTTTTTAAAATCATTTCTTTTTCATGAAAACATTAAGATCATAACTTCTTGTCATACGCTTGTATCATTATTTGTTGGTATATCTACCCATAACAGAGTGTTAAGAGCCTTCTCTCCTTTATGAGGTTTAATTGTTCGAAGCGATCTAGAGCCCAATCTACCTCATCCAACTTTACTTCCATCAAAACTCTTAGAGAAGGAATTTTTACCTTAATTGGTAACACTACCTCTATTTCGTATACTAGTGAAAATAGGGTGGCTCTTATTGAAGTTTGGACTGATGTCCTATAGGCAACAAGGCAAAGGGTAATTCTCATACCAATCCCTATATGTGTCAATCATCTTTTCTAGTATCCTTTTTATGTTTATATTTGCAACCTCTATTACACCATTCATTTTCGAGTGATACAATGCTGAATGATGATGCTTTATTTTGAACTGTGCACACACTTCTTTCATCATTTTGTTATTCATGTTGCTAGCGCTATCAGAGATAACTTTTTTTGAAAACCCATACTGGCATACTATCTTTTTTTTTTATAACTTTGCATACTACTGGCCATGAAACAATAGCATAAAAAGTTGCTTCCACCTATTAGGTGAAGTAATCCATTATCACAAAGATGAAACGATGCCCATTTGAAGCTTTTAAGGTTATAAGATTGCTCACATCCATTCCCTACATGGAAAATGGCCATGGAGGTGCCAACACATGTAGTAAAACAAGAAAGGAATGAATTTTATCTACATAAATTTGACACTTGTGGCACTTTTTAGTATAATTAAGGTAATCATTTTGCAATGTAGACTAGTAATAACCTACCCCCATTATCTGCCTGCCATCATATGTCCATTGGCATGTGTTTCACAAATTCCCTCATAAATTTCTTTTAGTATCTTCTTTACTTCACCAGTATCTACACATCATAGTAATGTCTAATCTCGACCCTTTTTGTACAAGATTTCTCCATCAAGTACAAACCCTGTTGCTAACCTCCATATAATCCTCTGGTCATTCTCCAAAGCTTGCTTGAGATATCCTCGACACTTAATATATTATACAATGTCATGATACCAAGGCTGATTGTCTACTTCTTCTTCAACATTTGAATAATGGGTTGATGAATCTCGCATTTGCACTCTAATGGGGCTGGATTCCTATATTGGCATTTAACTTGAACATTATGGCTAAAATAGCCAATGCATTAGTAATCTAGTTTTCTTCTCAATGAACATTACAGCTAAAGTTGCCAATGCATTAGCTATATGCCTTTAGTATAACACCAATTTCGGGTCCCTGGTTTCCCATTCAACTTTTAGTTGGTAAATTACTAGAGTTGAATCCCCATATACTTTTAATGCATCAGTCTTCTTTTCAATGGCCATTTGTAATCCCATGGCACATGTTTTATATTCAGCTACATTATTTGTGTAATTAAAATCTAGTCTTGTAGTGCTAGGGTAATAATTTCCTTTTGGGGATATTAATACTACTTCAATACCATGCCATATTGAAAAATATCTTCCATAACTTTTTCACAAGCTCTTCATCTTTGTCTTGTAAGATTACCATCAAATTTTTATCTAAGAAGTCAAACTTTATGGGCTCATAATCTTCTATAGCCCTATCGATAAAAAAATCATCTATTGCACCTCCTTTTATAGATTTTTGTGACACAAACACAATAACATATTTTGAAAACATGACTTGCCATCCAACTATTCTGCCAGACAGAGATGGCTTCTCAAACATACACATGAAGGGACCTAACTTCTATATAAGCTAGGTTATATGATAAAGCATCTATTGCATGAGCCTATAGGTAGTCCAAACCAAAGTGCATTACATTTTTTTCCAACTATGAGTATTTAGTTTCATACTCCATACACTTCTTGCTTAGGTAATAAATAACCTATTCTTTTTTGCCAGTTTTATCTTTCTACCCCAATACACACCCAATCGAATTTTTTTGCACTGTTAAATATAAAATTAATGACCTTCTTACAATAAGTGGTACCAACACCGATGGCTTATCAAATACTCTTTAATCCTTTCGAAAGCATTTTGACATTTTTTATCCCACGTGTTAGGATTTTTTGTATGCAACAACTTAAAGATTGGATCACAATTCAAAGTAAGTTAGAATATAAAGCAAGAAATGTAATTCAATTGCCCAGAAAGCTTTTCAACTCCTTTTGCATGTACAAAGCTGCTAAATTATGAATGGTATGAATCTTATTAAGGTCTACTTTAATACCCCTTTCACTAACTAAAAACCTTAGCAATTTTTCCAATTTAGCATTGAATGTACATTTGAGGTTACTTCAATGCCTTTTTCATTGACTAAGAACCCTAGCAATTTTTTCAATTTAACATCGAACGTACATTTGGCCAGATTCAACTTTAGTTGGTACCTTCATAATTTTTCAAAAAGTTTCCTAAGGTTAGCCACATGATCTTCTATTTCCCGTGACTTTGCTATCATATTACCAACATACACCTCTATCTCTTTGTACATCATGTCATTGAAAAGAGTGACCATCACTTTTTGATACGTAACATCAATATTTTTAAGCCCAAAGGTCATGAGTTTATAGCAAAATGTACCCCACATAGTCACAAATGTTGTTTTCTCAATATCCTCCCTAGCCATTTCAATTTTATTATATCCAAAAAACATCCATGAACGAAAAGGTAGAATGCTTGGCAGTATTGTCTATAAGGGTATCAATATGTGGCAATAAAAAGTTATCTTTTGAGCTAGCCCTATTTAAATCCTGATAATCCACATACATCTTCACTTTCTCATTTTTTTTAGGAACTAAGACTATATTAGCCATGCATTTTGGGTATGTAACTACTTCAAGAAAACCCACATCGAACTGCTATTTTACTTTTTCTTTTATTTTCAACATCATCTCTGGCTTGATGCGCCTCAATTTTTGTTATACTGGTTGGTAGTTTGGCTTCAAAGGTAATCTATATTCAACAATATCCTTGCTAAGCCTAAACATATCATGATATGACCATGCAAATATATCTAAATTCTTACAACAAGTCCACTAAGTTCTGTTTTTCCATTGGTGGTAGTGAAGTACCAATTCTTACTTCTTTCTTATTTTCTTTATCTTCCAAATTTAACAAATCTATGATCTCCTGATGAGGCTCCATGAGCTTTTTTTCTTACTCCATCCACTTTAACAAATGATAATGCAGATTATAATCTTCAAAGTCAATATCATTATCAAGCTCACTAATGTCAATTGAATTTTTTAAATCAAATCAGGCATTATTATCTTGTTCATCCATAATGTTCATTATTTAAAAACCTGAAAATGACTATAATCACAAGGAAATATAGGCTAATTTGGGCAAAAGTAAGAAAAATATAAACAACAAAGAAAGAAAATGGAAAGATACTATATATGAAATGCATTACATTCATGACTTCAACTTAAGATAATTAAAACTAGCCAATATAGTTGACCTCCGCATGCTTTTAGGTAGAAACAATTGGAATTTTAAAGTTTAGATGTTCCATGGATAATAGCAACCATACATCATTTTTAATCTCCTAATCTTAAAAATGGAAAAAAGAACATCTTCTCCTCTTGCATCTCTTCTCCATCGTCTTTGATATGAACTCGAGAGATTGATTGCTCTATTCCAGTAGTTGGATCCCCTTTTTCCACTCCTGATGATTCAAGATAGGCATATCTACCAAAACAGAATATCTCATAAAGACAAGAGAATACCATTCATCCAACAAATGAATCATGCCCTTTGAAGCATGCCATTCTCTTTTCTTTTTTCTCCATCATCATCTTTCTCTTATCTATACTGCTATTGTCAGCGATTGTGGAATGAATCATTCTTATCTTAACCAAGCAATCAAAAATGTTGTTCATTGGGGTTTCCACCTCATTGACCTATATCTTCACTTTCAACTTTTGCCCTTTCATCATTACATTAGTGGCACCAGCAATATGATTGGCAAAAGGGTTTCTACGAATATTAGGCTTGGACTTAGTATAAAAATTTAACAAACCCTTAGTTATCATTCTCTTCACTTATGTTTTAAAGCTATGTAATTCTCAGTAGAATAACCTATTACACTAAAATGGTAATTACACTTGGTATTAGGGTCATACCATTTTGAGTAGGGTGACTTCAATGGTTCCACACAAATAGGTGCAAGAAGGTGATGTTTCACCAATTGTGGATACAAGCTGGTGTATGATATAAAGGTAGGGTCAAATTAGGTTTTTCATAATTGTTACTATTTATGGGTTCCTTTGGTTACTAGCTAGCTAAGTTGGCAATAGAGGTATGAAATTAGGTGGTTGTGAGTTAAAATTTGACCTGTACAATGGTTGTTAAGGTGCTTAGTAATGATATGGCTATGGGGAAACTTGATTAGTGGTTGTGGTCTTGGGTTATATAGGACAAATTGGTGGAATAAGCGATTTCACATAGACACTAATGTGTCTCTTGCTCTTTCTTTCTTAAATTGTTGGCTTCCTAATGCAAGAAGTTTTTGGCCCTTCAATCTTGCTAGTTTTGTTAGTCTTGAATTGATCCTTACTTTAAAATGACAAAACATTAAAGCTAAATAAACTTGATCAAGATTTTGAAAAAGATTTATTTAGTAAATGTTTTTAAGTTTTATATTTTGATACTAAATAAATAATATGATTTTCAAAGTTTAAACAAACCTTTCTTGGTTTCATATTTCTCAAACCAAATCTATCTTTAAAGATTATTTATTTGAGCTTAAACAAAAGTCCAATTGTTGTTTTAAAGTGAATTTATTCATTTTGGACTTAATACAATTTTGACAATATTGGTTTTGAGAAATAGATTAACTTTATAAAGCTGTTTTACAAGAACAAAGTTTTCTAACATTGACCTTATTTTATTTTTATGTATTAATTAACAAAGTTTTAATATTTGAATTTTTTATGGTTGGAAAGCTCTTTGAGTCTACTTTCTAATGGATCAAACAAAATTAAAATCCAAATTTTCTAAGAAAAGATTTTGAAATTTTACTAGACACTCTATAGTTGTCAGAAAAACTACACAATGGGTAACTTTGAAAATTCACTATAATTCGCACTCAATGAATTAGGTGATGAATTTATATGGATAGAAATCACCCTAAGTCTAGTTTCTAAATCTTCAAACAGTTTGTAATTTTGATTTTTATAACTCAAGATATGATCAAATTAGTAAGTAGAGTGCAAAACGGGAGACTACCACCCAACATAGACAGGATCGATCCCCTCTGGAAGGGATTGATTGCTTTTTCAAATAGAATGCTCCCAGGATTGAAAATCTAGAAAAGGGATCTATCCCCCCACATAGGGGATTGATCACCGCATTAACCAATCGATCCCCTACAAAAAGGGATCGATTAGTTAAGCTATTTTCAAATGAAAAATGGTTCAAAACATGAACCAATCGATTCCCTCAAGTAAGGGATCAATCGGTTCTGGGCGCAAGCACACCAATGGCTACTTTTTCATTATTCTAATGGGCATTTCTTCACTCTAAGCTTCCCCAATGGCTACTTCTTCAATTTCTCTATAAATTGGGCACTCCAACATACCAAGAGGATTAATGAATCAAGAGAGCAAGAGCCAACAAGCCATATTTTCATTCTCTCAAAGAATCAAGAGTTTTTAGAGCTTCAAAAGTCTATATCTTTGTATTTATTGTATTTAAATTATATTTTTTATTCATTCATCATTTTCTTGTACTTAAACTTAGCAAACACTTAGCCTTAGAGAGGTGGTTTGTTGTTTGCAAAATTACCTTTGATATACAAGGCTAGAAAAGAATAAGAGGTGAAGTATCCTCTTGAGAGCTTTGTAGTGAAATTGGGTAAAATACTACAAAAAGTAGAGGTTTCTATCTTAAGCCTTAGAAAAAAAAATTTAGGTTGTATTTTCATTTCAAGAATAATGGATTGAAGCCTTGGTGTGGACAATCAAGAAGAGAGGACGTAGGTGCCTTGTGGAGAAGGACCACATCTTTATAAATCATTGTGTTTGATTTCTCTATCCCTATCTGCTTAAAATTTATTGTTGTTTATATTTGATTTTAGGTTCATTAATTATTATTGTTTGCATTATATTTCCATCAAAAGTGCTTATTGTTTTAATTTCCATTCAATTATATTGAAATCATTATTTGAGAAAAATTTGGAGAAATCTAATTCACCCCCCTCTTGGATCACCATCTTACCTAAAAAGCTAACAAGTTTTGATGGCATTCTCAACCATTTCTCCTAAAGTCATCATGTCAAAAAAATTTTTTGTAGCTTTTAATGTGCTAACAAATTGTATAGTAATCTTCTTTTCAATTAGCAGAGGTTGGACTTGGGCCACTACATCTCTCCATCGATGCATATATTCCTTAAAAATCTTTATTGACTTCTTTTCCATGTTTTATAGTGATAACCTATCTAGAGCCATATCAATAATGTGTTTGTACTAAGCCATGAAAGATCTAGCCAAGTCTTTCAGTGAATGGATTTGGCTTTGATCTAACTGGACATACCATTTTGTTGTTGATCCAATTAAACTGCCTTGGAAATAGTGTATTAGAAACTTGTTATTTTGCATATGACCTACCTTCTTACAACAAAAATTATAATATGAGTAATAGGACATTTTGTTCCATCAAACTTCTCAAAGTCAGGAACCTTGAATTTTGTTAGGATGACCAACTTAGGCACTAAATTGAGGTCATTAGCATCCATGCTCTAAAAAAGTCATTCCCTTCCACCACTTAAGTCTTTCTTCAAGTAAATCATACTTGTTTTGCATTTCAACATTTACTACTAGCTCAGACATACCACGTAGCTTTTCTTGTTCAATGAGGTTGTTTAAGTTTGGCATTATGATAGGATCAATAGGGCTCGATCCTTGGTTGACATTTACATGAATTTAGGGTTGACTAGTGGACAGATCGATGCATATGTAAGGTTGTGAAATCGATGGTTGACAATAAATTCCCTGAGAAGCTTGAACTCAAGGTGGGGTGAATCTAGGAGGATATAATGGTTCCTCATATTAATCTCATCTCTTAGTCCTGATGTACTAACAACTTCTTTGCCTTTAAGCAAGCTAGCTCGCAATTACCTCAATTTAAACATCTATGCCTCAATATTCAACTATATTTTCATCTCTTTTTCTTATCTCTTCTTGTGCCTTCTCGACCTTCTCAAACTTGGCTGTATTCATTTTTTTTCTAATTTCAGAATTGGAATGAGTATTACACCTGTGCAGAATTGCTTGACTTGATTTCTTTGGCTTTGCTATCCTTGAACCTTTATTTATTAATCATGAATTAGAATGCATGATATAATATCATTGTTATTATTATTATTAATTTGTTTTTATTAACTTACATAAATGAAATGAATGTAATGTAATGTAAATGGGGTATTGCTTTGGATCAATCTAAGCAAAAGAAACCTTCACTAACCATAGAAATCCTTGTACATCATTCAACCATTCATGCATTGAAACCATAGAACCACTTAATTTGAACATACTGTTCCCTAGCTTTGCATAAGAAACTTAACAATCTTTGATTACAACCCTAGGTTGGTGCAATCTCTTATTCAATTGCTTAAGCTCTCTCCACCATTTTGTTGGCCTTTTGCATAACTTTATAGATTTGAAAAGTCAATTGTTCTATATACTGTTGCCTTCCTAAGCTTTTTGCTCTCACATTTCTCAAGCCTTTACTTTTATATTATAGATATAGGCCCATTCATCGCCTTCTCTTGTCATTTGGTCAAAATCTTATCTACGTGATTCTAATTCTTGATCAGTTTGATTTTTAGACTCATTAACTCATGTTCTAATGTCTTTTTTTCATTTTGTAAATTGGAATTCCTACTCTCATTTTCCCTTAGTCTGGCCTCTAACTCTTCGTTTTCTTCTTAACACTTGGCTACCTTTGTAGAGACTTTAAAAAGCTTATATTTCCATGTTCGCTACTCATTGGTGAGTGCAATAATCACTTCCTTGTTTTTTCAAGCTTTATGTTTCTAATATTCCACCATTTTTCTTAGTTCTTTTGCTTCCCTCTCGAATCCCCTTAAAGCCCCAATGTCTATTATCAATCTTTTATTCTCTTGAAGAAGATTTTGCTAATCCCTTTCCAATATTTTTTATTCCTTAGCCAACTTTTGTAATGTGTCATCTTTCATCATCAAATCATACCTCAACTGGTTGACTTGATCATTCATTGCCATCTTTTTTTTCTCCATCTTCTTTTTCAATCTTGAACTCTTGCTAGGCAATCTTAAAAGCTAACAATATAGGCTCTGATGTGGGGATAAAAAACTGATCTACAACATCTATTGGCAATGGCCTAACTTCATTAGTTTTTCATTCTCCATGCAAGGTACCCCTCTGCTACATTATCCATATATTTGGTCAGGCTCATTCGATTAATCTATTTCAGTGCCTTAATGACCTCTCGGGCCTTTTTCATGTAACTAGGTGCCCCGTGTTCAAACTCGAGCAAATTAAATCCATGATTCATAGGGATAAACTGATGAGAATTATACTACCTCTAGACCATAAGAGGTGTATAGCTCACTGCCCTCCATATTCCTAGCAATGTTAGCCACGGCTCATCTCTATAACTATATAATATGGCTATAAGAAGCATCTATAGTGCTCTCCATGTTATGGCCTCACTAGTCAACTTCAAAAAGAATGCCATCCATTGTCCTTTCATTTAATCCCTTTGTCATTCCTTAGTGACAAACTCCTTTATTAAAACAAAATGAATGGATAGCGACCAAAAAAATATTTTTTTTCCTCAAAAGTAACATCTAATCCAAATATAAAGTAACTGAGCACATCTTATGAATCATTCTTCACCTTTCATTTGACAAAAATTTAACGATCTAATGGTCTCTGCTAAAATGGTTGGCGAAGGATATATACCTTTATCCAATTGCTTAAAAAATTCGAGCACTTATGCTTTTATGTGTCTTAGTACCTTTGAGAATATCATCAACCCATACATGGCCAAGGCAAACAAATCCAATCCACGATCATCATTAAGATGCTTCCTAATATGCTCTAACAAAAATGTTGATGGAATTGTCTTGACCTTATTTTTTCTTTTTTATGCTTATCTCTTTCCTTAACTCCTATTTGCATGATCCTAGCTAATTTCTTTATATATCTGATGGTCTTTTACTCTTTTCAGTAGACCTTATCTTGATTGGTAGATTCTATTTAGACTAGGGACAAGTATTTTTCAATCATAGAAGTTAAGTCTTCTTAATTGAACACAAAGCACTAATAAGATGGATCTCAAAACTATATTGCATTCCAAATTAGTGACTCATCAATCTTCACTGACATGAGCAGTGCCACATCCCCATACTTCTTTGAGAAAGATTCTTTTTTCTCTATTCCCTACTACTTCCATATGGTTTCTAACTCCACTATATTAATCTAACTCAAATCCACATATAGCAATTATGAAAGTGTATAGATATGACCAACCTTAAGTAGTCCCATTCTTTTTCTTAGGTGCTTTTTTATCGACTTTTAACTTCTAAATAATTCTTATAGGAGGCTGATCCTACTGATGGCTTCATGAAAACTTCGTTTATTGATGATTAACCTAAAACAATTCCCCTTCTTAAAATGTGATGCCTATATAATTTATGCAGCAAAATTAAAGAATAGAAAAAATAAAATGAATCAACAATTCAAAACAAACAAATAATAGAAACAACATAACAACCATATAATACAACAAAATATATACAATGTCCTAACTTTTGATGATTTTCTAAAAAAGGGTGATATGGCTCTATGTTAGGTCGAAAGTTATTCATCTAAAGGTTCTCAAATCAAACTCTACATCATCGTCCATTATAGACTAATAAGGCACACCAATCCAAACCTATTATAGGCTACAAACGAAAAGGGTTTGATCTGAGTGAAAGTATTTCGTTAAAAAATATAGAGCGTATCACCTCACGAAAGCATAGCTACTTAACATCCTCTTAATAAGAATGGAGCCCAGGTTTAGAGCTCATCATGTAAGTAAATATGCAAAGTGTGCAAAACATTATATCAATCAAAACAACATAAATGAATTGCAAAATAACAAAATCAAAATAAGATAATAACTAACATGAAATTTATTTATTATATATTTTTTAAAAAATTAAAATGAAAGGAATTAAATTAAATATCAACTAAACCCAATTAATTCCAAAACTTTCAATAAAGCATGATTAAAATATTTGGTCTGACTCTCAAAATTTTTTTAGTGGAGTTTTGAAGTCATAACGTATTGGTTCGAAGACTCAATCGTAAGAAATAAACAAATTTGAAATAAAAAAGATCGGGACTTGTCACTAATATTTTCTAGGGTGTGATTGGTCACCTAAAAATTTTATATTTTTAATAAAACTGCAAACGAGTTTAAAGTTTATTAAAATGATAATTTTGGTTTACAAAAATATGATTGGATTAGAGAGTCGATTACACATGGAAAAGGATTAGCACCCTCATAGTGCTCATAAAATTGGTACCAATTGATCACGCACTATTTATAATTTTGGATAAAATGGATTTTATTTAAGATTTAATATTAATTCTCTTCATTTTGAAGTAAGAAAATCAATTAAAATCTTGATTTAAGAATGTTGTGAAAATCTTTATATTAAAAAAATACCTTAAAATTCTTTAACATATAGGTATAATTTTAAGATAAAACTTTCTGTCTAAGGTTTACCACAACATTTCCTTATTAAAAATAAAAACAACATTCTTTGCAAATAATAATTATTGGTGACTCTCCAACATCTAGCTAGAATGCCAAAAATTATCTTCTTTGAAATATTATTTTAATTTTATTTGTTTATTTTTGAAATCAATTTTTCAAAAAACTTTTTATACAGAAAAAATGAAGGATGTTGTAATTAAAATAAACATGAATAATTAGAATATATATGCATAATGAGTGCAAACATTAATCTAAAATGGGATATATGCAAATGTATGTCCTAAGTGATGGTGGGATGCAAAATCGAAATCAAGTCCTTAAATATAAAAAGACCACATGGACTCTCCAACCTCTAGGTAGAGTTTGGGTGCGACTATTTATATTCAAAATCTTTTTTTTTTATTTTTTATTTAATTTTATTATTTTTAATTAAGAAATTCTATGAAAAAAATCTTAATGAAATAAAATTGTCTAAATACCCAATTATGTAGGTTACATTCATGAACATATTACTTCATAAAAACTTTTTTCACACAAATCATTAAATTTTGGAATGATTTAGAGTTTTTGGTAGGTTTAGGGTTTCTAAGTTTTATTCAGGGTTTCAACTTAGGGTTTCGAGATTTTGCTTAAGATTTAGGGTTTCATTTAAGGTTTCAGGTTTCACCTAGGGTTTAGAGTTTTACTTAGGGTTACGAGTTTCACCTAATGTTTAGAGTTTCATTTTAGGGTTTAAATTTAAGGTTTCACTTAAGGTTTAAAAAATTTATAAACCTCTCTAAAAATCTCCAACATCCAAACAGACTTTTGCAATAAACTCATTTTTTATAATTTTTTTTTAAAATTTATTATTATTATTATTATTATTATTATTATTATTATTAACTTCTAAACAGACTTTTGCAATAAACTCATTTTTTATAGTTTTTTTAAAATTTATTATTATTATTATTATTATTATTATTATTATACTTTTCTCTTCTACATTAAACTTATTATTATTATTTATTATTATTTACTTTTATTATCTAATAATTTTCCAACATTTTGGTGTAATTAAATTTTTAAAACACGATTTTTAATTCCCTCCAACGTTGGCAAGAATTTCAAAATCTTTTTTATTATTTCCTATTATTATTTTTTAAGTGATTTTTTAAAAATGCAAATAACTATTAAAATGCATACATATGATCAAACATAATATAAGCATGTTAATTAAAAAAAGTTAATACATATATATTATCAATAATCAATTTAAATCAAACATAAGTCAAAATAATTATATGATGGCAAGCATCATAACAATAGTAATAGTAAAAGTAATAACAATAATGATGCAAAAGGGTTTTTGGATGATGATTTTCTTTTAAATTTAAATTCTCTTTAATAAATTTAATTCCCTAACATCTAGGTAGAATTAAACCTTTTAAAATTTGATTTTGAATCCCTCAAACATCTAGATAGGGTTTTTGGATTTTTTTTAAAGAAAAATTTAATTGTACTTGAATCTTTATTATTATTATTATTATTATTATTATTATTATTATTATTATTATTATTATTATATATTCATTCTGTCAGAAAAAAAAAACTTCATCAAACCCATGCAAAAAAGATCAACAAATATAAATCAGGGATGCAATTTTAAGCTTACACAAACAACCAACACATAAGAACGAATAAGGAACAACATACATAACAAGATGGAGCTTTAGGTTCCTACACTATGTACTAAATGGATTTGGGAATACTTTCCATTCATAAGAGTTTTCTCTCAAATTTCCATGATGGTCCAACTAACCAATAGACAAGCCAATGCAAAACCAAAAACAATTTTTTTTTATATGAACACAATTCAAGCAAGAATTAATGAAATAGCGACTAAATCTCAAACTAAAGATTGAAGCATGACAGCCCACAATACCTTTATTTTCGTTTTAAATGCTAAATGATTTCTTTTGCTATGAATGGAAATTAAAATATAGGAAAACAAGTATGAAAGGTAAATAAAATTTAAAACAGCAAATAAAGAAAATTTTGGCCATGAATAGTATCCAAACCGTAACTGCCTAACCCTTATTGTTTTTTGTTTTTATCAAGCAATTATCTTATCAACAACAAAAAAGATGCTATGAAGCTCTCAAGTGCAACATGTAATGTGAAAGAGAAATTTCATGCAAAGAAAAAAAAAAACCCATTTTCAAACAAAAAAGATGAAGGTTAAAGAAACATTACCTTTGCTGTAAACTTTTCTGTAAGCTATTGCTTTTCTATCTTATGATCACTGGCTTTTTTTCCTTTGGTTTTTTCTACTACTAGTTCTTTCTTTCCTTCGATTTTTTCTTTTTTGTGAATGCCTCTCCCTTTTTTGAGTTTTTCTTTTCCTCCTACTTTTTTTTTCTACTACTTTCGTTTTTATTTTTTTTGAATACTTTCCTATTGCTCATGTCTCTGCCCAATGTTTTCCTACTGCTTGTTTCTTCTCTTCACTTGCTGCTGCTTTTTTCCTTTTAGTTTCCTATTACCTTTTTTTATTTTTTAGTTTTTCTCTTACTACTGTCGTTTCTTGTTTTTCTTTTTCTTTCCTATTTTCTACTATTTTCTCATCTTTCTTCTTTTAGTTGCCTTATTTCTCTGCTATTGATTCTTTGGTTCCATGGTGAATGCTTTATGCTCTTTTCTACTATAGGTTTGAGCTTTCCTCTCTTTTTTTTTTTTTTACTAAATGTTTTTTCCCTTTTTCTTTGCTAACCTTTTTAGATTTTTTTTTTCAGTTTTTTGTGCCTACTGGCTTTTTTTTTTTTTAGTTTTTTCTTTTTGTTACTTTTTTACTTGCTTATCCCATACTATTCTCCTTATGAAAACCTCCTTATTTTTTGGTTTTTAATTTTTTCTTCCTCTTACGTTGCTCAAGCTACCCTTACACAATTTGCAGTTTTACCGTAGCTTCCCACGTCTTATGCATGGTTCCTTTTTTTCTTTTGTTTTAGGCATTTTTCACTTCAGTTTCTACTAATTCTTCCACTCCTTCAGCATGTTTTCATTCAATTTTCCTTATTTGTTTTCTCACATGTTCATGCATGGTTTTTTTTTTCTTTTCAATTTTTTCATCTATTAAGTTAAGCTGAATGGCTTTGTTTTCATGCAAAAATTTTAAGCCAAATGAACTCTAATTATGGGTTTGCTTATAGGCTCCAATTTTCTTCACTTTATAGGTCATGTTGTGGCTAATTTGGACTCCTATTCTAGGCCATTTTGGGTCAAGCTTTTTTCTTATATTTTTATTACTTTTTATTATTATTAATTATATATGTTTTTATTATATTTATTATATTTTTATATTTTATATTTGGTTTTTATAATTTTTATTTAGTTTTTTATTTAATGGCCAACAATGGACCATTAATGGGCTTTAAGGATAGGCCTTTTCTCGAGCCTTTTATTAGGCCATTTTAGGCATTCATTCCAGCCTATGCAACGGGTCTCACTAGAGAGGCCATATTGGGTCTTATAGTTAAACTTTTTAAAATTGAACTGTGTAATGGGCTCAAAAAATTATGGTTAAGGCCCAATTATAAAAGCAAACTCAAATTAAAACAATAAAATATCTCAGATAAAATTAGATGTCTATAATCAATACAACAAATTAGCTACATGTTTCATGAAAAAAAAATAGTCAAATGATGGTTGATAAGCATTACATTCATTTAGTTGTTTTCATATGTAATCCTTTGTACATTCATGTGGCAGTGCAAATAAGAAATCAACTTTATGAGTATCCCTTGAGATATACTCACCAGTAGAAAGCACTTCATCTTAAGAGAAAATAGTCTAGTGGTATAATTTAAGTGAAAAGTGGCATCTGCCTATCATTGCTCTAGATTTCTTTCTTGAAGAAAAATGAAATGCTTTTAATTTCTTGTATTGCCTCATAATATGGAGTCTCAAAATTACCAATTTACTCGACCAAGTCAACTAATCCATTGTTACGCTTTCTACTTGACAGTGTTCTATTTGTGGTCAAGATTGTTGCACAAGCTAGACCTTCAACTTTTTCATCCTTTGATCTCTCCCCTTCCTGATTAATGTCAACCTCATGATCATTATAGCAAATGCAGCATCACTATTAGCATTAAATGATTCAACTGTATCAGTTGTTGTTTAAGCTCTTTGACCTATAGCTTTATCAAATCCAAAAATAATTTTGAAGTCATCAAAGTGAGAAAAAGGTTTGTTCTTTAACCCTCTAGCATGTGAATGAGTCTATATAAAAGTTAAATTAAATATGTATCAAATATTTTGATAAGAAATATTTAAATAAACTACATTCATGTTAACTACTTAATTGAACTCTCTAATCAAAAACATTCTTGTCAGCAGTTATACATTTGTCCTTATTGTTCTAACCAAATCCGCTTACATTGACTACTATATGACAAATAGCATGATATTGTCTCTTTAGTAACTTTACCCTTAACTCTGTGTGTAGGGCTACTTTCAGTTGTGATTGGGAAATTCTGGCCTCCAACATCCTTTCTAGATGCCTTAGATAGCAAACTCTAAAGGTTCCATTATTGATTTTTGATCAAGGATCAGTAACTAGATCATATAGGCATTGGACAAGTATGTCATCCTCAACTTTCGTTCGGGTATGATTACCTACTAATAAGGTTTGTCTTTTTCTTAAAGATGTACTTTTTATGTTGGCAGTAGATGACGATATTTTGATATCTTAATCATATAGTTAGATATCATGTAACAAATGCATATCAAATCTAAAACCCATGAAGATGAACCAATAAATTGTGCAGGAATAAAATCAATAGACATGGTAACAAAACAAATATTATTGCAAACAATAGTCAATTACATTGTACACTAAAAAAATAAAAGAAAACAAATATAAAACAAATGTGGAAAATAAATAGTACACTTAACTATATCAAACACACATCCATGTCAACAATCTAACAAAAAATAAAAAAACAATGTCCTTAACCACTGGATTGTTATCAATTCGTGAACATCTCTTGTAATAGGTTGTCTTTAAACTCAGTCCAAGCATCACTTGGCTCAACATGCCTAACCAAATCTTGATGATCATCTCCTTCTACTTGGCTATTACTCACTTCAACAACATCACTTTCAATAAAGTCAATTTGCATTTCAAACTTGATAAAATTATAGAGAAGGCAACAAGCAGAAATGATTTTACATTGTGTTTTAATTGAATAAAATGATTTCTCTCATAAAATTGCCCATCTAGCTTTCAATATACCATAACATCTCTCAATACAATTTATTACTTGAGAGAGTTTTATATTTAAGTATTCTTAGGGTGTCGTAGGTTGGTGTCTTGACTTTCAATCATTCAAATGGTATCTTTGACTTCTATAAGGTATCAAAAAACCTTCCCCATTTGTGTATCTAGTATCACATAAATAGTAAAAACCTAATTCAATGTCATAACGTTAATATAAGTTTTTAAAATCCATTTTATGCAAAACTAAAACCAAAATGTTAATGCTAATACCTTGTGAGATCCCTAAACCATTTTTACCTATAATGGCATTTTTTAGCACTCTATCATCTGCTATAGAACCTTCCCATCCTGATAGAATATAAATGAATCTCTTGTTTGGTGTGCAAACACCAAGAACATTGGTAGTAATTTTATTTTTCCTAGTTCTGTATATATGCTTGTCAACTAAGTTTACATTAACCCTTATATATGTTCCATCTAAAGAACCCAAATAACCCTAAACCTAACAACTCTGATTAATACATTATAAAAATTAATATATATTAATATTTATTAAAAGTAAGCAATGATTAAGCAATGATTAATGCATTACCTTAAATCATTTCCATCTATTATTTATTGAATTCTTTGGTATCAGTTTTAGTTTTTTAAGCAACAAAAATGCTATCTTAAAACAAAATTCAACACAATATGAAATTACCTACTAATTGTCTCTCCATATCAGCAACTTGAAGCTTTATAGCCCTGTTTTTTTATGATGGTAATGATGTGAATGAGGCTAATAACTATTTTTTCTATTAACATATATCTAAATACCTTTTAATCCCCTTGTGTTTAAAGTAATAGACACAATTTTACAAAAGCTCTCATATTCATTCTACAATTACCCACACTCTTAAAGACCATTTTGTTTAAATTCAATGACCTAATCTGAAGCATATTAAGAGTTTCATCATTGTAAGTTATTCTATGTCTTTTTCTAAGTTTCATTCTAACTAATGTCACAACAACAACAAACAACAGTTGAAATATACTCTCTATCTAGTTCATTTACTAAATTGTGCATTTGGTAAATCGAGCATTTGGTAAATCGAGATCTAAACCATATCCAATGAAAAACAAATAGTAAGAAAATATTTGATTAAAACAAGAAATAGCAACAAAACATTTATGGATCAAGAACAAAAAACAAATAGCAAGAACTCATATAATAGATGAATAACTTTTCAATCAAGATCTCACCCAGATCTACCACTATAACAATAAGACATCTTAAGAAAATAAATAATGCATAACAAATCGTACCAAACATATAGTAGATTGATAAAGGTTGAACCGAATGAAGATGAAAGTACAAAGGTTGAAGTTGATGTTGTGTGAAACACACAAGTTTGATTAGAGCTATGCAATATAGTCTGAAAAAAGAAAGTGGATTATATCATGTTCAAATGTAAGTTTATTATGTTATTTTTTATTCATTATCAACTATGTTTAAAAAAATAAAAAATGTGATTTTTGAATGATTTTTACAAAAACTACATTTCTTATGTCAGAAACGTGGTCTTTATAATATGTTCAAACATGATGTTTTGAAAGCATCAAAAGTGGTCTTTTACTGACTTTAACAAAAATCACGTTTTTTTATGTCAAAAACATAGTTTTTGTACTATGTCAAAAACTATATTTTAAGAGCAAAAAATGTGGTTTTGATTGGATTTTACAAAAACCATAATTTTATGTTAGAAACGTATTCTTTGACACATTACAAAAACCACGTTGCTGACATAAAAACCACGACTTTTGTTAGTTTTTCAACCACATTTTTTTGTCAAACATATGGTATTTGTTAGCTATTCAAAAATTACGTTTATTATGTCAAAAATATGCTTTTTGTATTTAAAAAACTACATTTTTAACACAAAAAAAAAATGTAGTCTAAACAATTTAAAAATCTAAATTTTTTAGTTATTATCAACTACGTTTTGAAAAAAAAAAAGTCTTAGATAGATTATCAACTACATTTTTAAACTAATAAACGTAATATTTGTTAGAAAATACTACATTTTTAAGTATCAATTTTTTTTAAATTACATCAATTACTACAATTTTATATTATAAATATCGTTGATATGAAAATATATATTATTTTATTATTATTTTAATTGATCTATTACATTTAGCAATATAAAAACATAATGCTTTTTAAAATTTTAAAAAATAAAAAACATGAAATTGCAGTTATTTACTATATTTGTTCTTTTAAAATGTTATTTTTTATTATATATAATACATTACATGTACAATCATGTGTCATGAATCCAATCGTATGATTATGATTATATTTTTACCTAATAGTATGATTATAAATGTTTATTTTCATGTTAGAAAGGAATTTTTATTTATTATATAATTAAATTAATTTTTAAGCATAAAATAAATAAATAATTTTTGTTATTAAAGTCACATATAAAACAAAATTAACTTTCCTTTCAAAATATTAAACAATCATAAAGAAATGTAAATTTTTAATTATGAAATATTTAAATACCATTAAAAATCTTAAAATAATCTAAAAATAAGATATTATAAACCAAACATAAAAATTAAATTATAGAATATAAAATTTCAAAAAAAAAAAAAGGTTAAATTTTCTCAAACCAAACGCTTTCGTAAATTAATTTTACTCTAAAAATTAGTAACTTGAACTCAAGATACCTGACCCAAAATGATCGCGAGTAAGAACAAATTCAAATTGACATCTAAAATGAGAAAAGTCGAAGAAAGCCCGAACAAAAAAAGAACTGAATTTTCTAATGACCTGGGGCAAATACGATTCCACCCACTAAATTGCTATGTCTATAAATTATTTTATTTGGCAGAAATTCCGGTCAATGAAATGTATAATACTGTATAACGAGTTTTTAGAAAGGATTGAGAAGCGAGAAGAAATGGCGAAACGTGTGGGCAGGAGTCGGGATAGCAGCAGAGGCAGAAAAGGGTGGACACTGACCGCTGCCGTCAATAACATCTTCGAGTTTTTCAGATTGGCAGAGTTCGAGATCCTTTTCTTCCTCTTCTTCATCATCGCTTTCCTGATCTTCAAAGATCTGGTAAGTTCCTTTTTATCTGTTTGTCTTATATCATCCATTGGAGTTTTGGGTTTGCAATTCTGATATTCAGAAAGGTTGATTGTTTTTCATAGAATTGTTTTCAGTTGCAAAAAATGGGATATGGTGACAAAACCAATCCCAATCCTTTCAAATTAGATTATCATAATAAATACTGAGTGATAGGAAGGCAGGCATGTGATTGCTGAATATTGGACAACAAAGGGTTGAGTTGTTTTGGAATAATTGGGGTTTGGATGTGGGTTGCAGACGTCGCGGCCTGAATACAATCAACTGCTCGTGAAAAAGCCTGGTGGAATCGACCTGTGGCCTTACTAGGAGAAAGAGGTGGATGTGAAATCTCTTGCATAATCTCGAGATGTTGCTTTGTTTCTTTTCCTTCCAGTTCCAGATGGCTACTTTGTTGTTTGTTTATTGTTCTTAATATCTATTTATCGAATTCTAAGGAACCTCCTGGCTTGAAACTGGGAACACTAGCTTTCTTTTCCCACATCTAATGCTTTCTTTCTTTGCCATGCATAACAGTCAACTTGTATCATTTGCTTTCCTTCTTCACATGGATTAACATCCATGGAACCACATTCCAATTAAATCGATTAAAATTCACCTACTAAATTTTTCTGAAATCTAAAGAATCCGCCGTTGATATAGAAGATAAAAATTGTACCATCAAATAGCAATGAGAAAGGGCCAAGTCTTGAACACTAACAGAACAACCAGAAAGCAAAATAAAGAGAACATCAATCCAACATTCACCTTGAATACATCATTGGCAGTTCAATTGTCTCTCCACGACAAAAAAGCATATAATCATTTTTTGTCAGACTAATACATCAAAACTAGCTCTTAAAATATTGACAAGCTAAATGGTCCTTGTAATAATGGCCAAAAAGAATTTTTTTAAAAAATAAAAACTAAAAACTGAAAAAAACCTAGCCGTTGTTACATGTTGACAATCTTACAAACACAGCATCTAAGGAAGTATCAGAAGGAAAATATTTGTTTCAACTCCCTTGAGGACCAAATGCAGTGACCCTTGCTGCTGTCTTCCCCAAGGTTTCTTCAAAATGGTAACCTAAATACAAGAGAGCAGTCACAACATTCAAGAAATCAGCAGCGCTTTTAAGTGTCCCTCCATAGGAGCAGAAGGGGGATCCAAAAACTTTAAGAATTAAGGTGTTTCTGGGGTGGAAAGGGCTATCAACCTAAGAATTCTCAGCCGCTGTAGAATTTGTTTCTGATGATCCGACCATTTCTTGGAAGGCATCCATGTCAATAGTCATATCATCTATACCAGCCTCCACCTCGGTCATTATCTCATCCCTTTCTCCCACCATAGGTTCAACCCCATTTTGGATTGAATTAGACTGTGGTTGAGCTTCGTCACTTGACTTTTCGGGTTCTGGATTTGGCATCATTTGTGGATAGGGTTGGGTGCAGACTGTCAATGTAGAGGTTACCAGCAAATTCTACATGACCAAACAAATATAAAATACATAAACTTAATCATCATTTATAATAGGTTCAAGAATTTGCTGGCTTTGGAATTAACCCAATTAAAAAGGTCTCCAAAGCTTTCAATCAATGTAGCTAAAGCTGAACTGTATGACAAAGAAAACTTATTCCCGTTGAAAGGATAAAGCTATGAGGCCAACCGTATATCAGAATATTTGAAAAAACAAAAAAGGCATACACAAGTCAACTGTGTCCAGTGTAGATTGACTCAATTAAATATTCAACCTATGGTAGGTAAAGTTTCCAAAAGGGAAAACGAGTTAGTTCAAGATGAAAGCCATCTCCTGCAGCTAATTGCAAAACTGTAGAAGAATTGAGGTAGAGAGACAGAAAGAAAGAGACTCAACAAATAGAAGCAAGGAAACAAAATTATGGGAAGTTTTTATTACCATACCTTTTCTAGTGCTAAGGCAAGCTTAGAGAGATTTGGATAGATACTTCTTGCAGCCAGTAGGATCTGTTGAGCATAACATTTGCACCAAAAAAAAAAAAATCTTACAGCAGTAAAGAGAAAAAGTATCACGGCATTTATCACTTCATGAAATTTGATACATATTACACTGGAAAGTTTAAAAAAATGTAATCTTATAGCAGTAAAGAGAAAAGGTATCACAGCATTGATCACTTACAAAATTTGATACCATATTACACTGGAAAGTTTAAGTTTGAATTCAGTAACTGTACTTTCACAAAATGTTCAAATTACTCCTTGTACATAAGTTTCAGTACTGACAGCAGTGGCAGAGGATAAGTGAATATTGTAAATCAAGGCAGACAATAAAGCAAGTAATACTCGTCTCTTGGTTTAATTATCCAAAAGATGAAGAAATTGATAGAAATGTTAATCACAGAATTCAGGCCAGATGAGTTAAATAAAGTGATTCAAGAATCTTGTGTAATTACAAAATTCCACTAAAACTTATGGGAAATGTTACAGGACATCAATAAACTAGCAATGTAATGCATGATTGAATGTTGGGCAAGTAATTATTAGCATGCACAAAAGTGAGCGTTTGAGATGAGAATACAAATGTTAGACAGGTGGGTATACAAGTAAAGATAAGATTAAGTGAGTGCATACATTAAAAAAACCTCGTATGCAAATAAACAAAACTAATCTAGGAAAAACTAAAGTTATAGCCAAAAGTGATAAACAGTCAATGAAGAGAATAGTAACAATATCACCAAATTATAGTAAAATTTATGGAATATAATACAAAATAAAGTAGTCACCTCACATATTCTTTGAAGGGTAAATGGTGGGCCCCCAATGAAACAATGAAGCTCTGCAAAGAAAGAAAAAGATATTTGAATACTTGAACAAGGTGAGACTTCAAATCACAAAAATTACAAACAAAAATTTGAAATAATTGCTTCACATAATCAAAGTAGACTCTAAACACTATAATGAATACACCAAAAAATCACCAAAAATGCAAAAAACAAGAATCATCTCAACTTTCCATCCTATCAGGGTTCCTCCTCCATCCCACCTATAAATACAAATACGCATGTTTGCTATTGTCTTTATTACTTCTTGTGACTAATAAGATTTCTTATATCCCTTAGTTGTGGGGAGGTAGTAATTCACAAATTCTGATGGACAATGTTGTGTTGAAAACTACTCGCAGTTAACACTTGATGATCTAACAGAAAACTGAAAGTTAAAACTGCCAAAAGGCAACAGAACCACCATTGTCCCGCTTTCCTATTTTCAAGAGAGAGAGAGTCCTAATTATTCTTCGTTGAATCACCTATAATCCAGAATTTGGGCTCCAGTGTAACCACCACTTAAATATCATTACAATTCTGTCCATTAGGTAAATCCCTTATCAGGTAATCACTAAATAAAGACAAATGTAAAATGCTTCTACAAGAAAAGCTCTTGCTATTTGCCTGCTTAAGAATAAAATGAGAGAAAGATTTAAAGACATCCCTACGAATATCATCTGATGCTATTGCAGCTTCTCCAAACATAATTGCAACCTTGTCAAGAAATTCACATGTAGCAACAAGAAACATGCAGTCCACCCCTTGCAAATGCCTGGGTATTCCAGACATGGAAAGCAATAATCTTTAAATAAAAAGTAACAAAGAAAAAATAGAAAAAGGCAACTGGCTCCAGCACAAATAGAGTTCAGGAGAATTCACGGCTTAATGCAGCAGCTAGACTAAGGTTGTAAGATTTTATGAACAACAGCTAGGAAACATGGACATGGGATACGGATACGACAAAACACAGACAAAATGATATGGCATTTTTTTAAAAATTAGGACACAGGATATGCCAATTAAAAAAATAATAAATATATATTAATATGTTTATGTCATAAATTTATTAATTTTGCATAAAAATAATCAACATGCACTAAAATCTTCTTTTAAAAAATATTTTGCTATTGCTAAATTTTATGATAATTTTATAACTATAGTGGATTATTATAAATAAATCTGGCCCAACAAGTATATAAGTTCAACATATTACCCAAAAGAATTTAAGTCATCCAATCCAATGCAATCCCATCTATTATTTGACCAGTTTTACCATGTTCTCTTTCTCTAATCAAATTCCTATTTGACCCACGTTCTCTTTCTTTTTAAACAACTGGCTGGTAATGGTTTAACAGAGAGCCATTTATATTCTTCCCCTTTCATCTACTTCCACCTCTACCTTGTATCATAGTTTCATCAACTTTTTCCCACTAATTGGAGTTCACCCAATTAGATTGGCTCCACCTAAGGCCAAAAGAAAGGGAAGATTGCTTTGTTCTCATGTTTCCCTCTTTTCTTTTTAATTTATCTGGCTGAGTAAACAATGACAAACCATTTGTGCCTTCACCACCAGTAGCAATAAAAGTCTTTACCCCTTCATTGCTGTGTCCAAGCTGTATTATTGCTGTGTCCAAAATGGGATTGAATTGTTGAAATGACAATTTTAGCATATAGTGAAATCATACTCGGAAGAAATGAACCAAATCCATCCCCATCTTCACTTTCTATCCCAGTACCCTAAATTACTTAATATATTCACTCCCCTCACGTCATGGTCCCTCTCCCTCTCACCCCATATCTCACAAGATTAAATCCCTCTTCCAAACCCTCAATGCACTCACTCTCATGAATCACATTGCTGATGTCAATACATAATAGCATTGAGCCAAATGTGAAGCATCTGCTTAAGTTTCAAAACCATTACTTCACAATAATTAATCCAATCAAGCAAAATATTAATGTTACAATCATTTTTGTGCACAATTGGAGCATCTTCAGATATTTGCTTAATTTGCTAGATATAATGGAGGATTTCAATAAAGACTTTTAGCATTGTGGCTTAATTTGCTAGATATAATGGAGGATTTCAATAAAGATTTTTAGCATTATGATTGGCGGTGTCTCATTCTTCTGTTTTTACAAATGAGATTGCACTGTTTAAATTAAAGAGAAAGGCATGCCTAGGTTTATTTTGTCTTGTGTTTATTTGAGGAAGGAAGTTTCTGTTTAGTTTTCAAGAAATTTTAATCTGGATTCTTTTTTTCTTTTTATTTTTAAAATAATGGAGGATTTCAATAAAGATTTTTAGCATTATGATTGGCGGTGTCTCATTCTTCTGTTTTTACAAATGAGATTGCACTGTTTAAATTAAAGAGAAAGGCATGCCTAGGTTTATTTTGTCTTGTGTTTATTTGAGGAAGGAAGTTTCTGTTTAGTTTTCAAGAAATTTTAATCTGGATTCTTTTTTTTTTTTTTTTTTTAAATTTTTTCTATTAATTTTGATTTCACTTACTTTTTCTTCATTTTTATTGTTTAATTCAAAGTACTATTATTACATAAGAAATTGCCACATGAATTGACATGTAGGGCTACTAGTGTTGCATGGCTATTAGATGTATTAGCTGACAAGGTAGAATTAACATCTTACCCATCTGAAGACCAACAAAGGGATTCCATTGTAAGTTTTTCAAAGGATCACTTTCTTGTTGAAATCAGAATTATGGGGATACTTTAGTTATGCAGGTTAAACTCAAGTAATGTTTGTGTAATTTTCCAGAAAAATGTGTCAAAAGCTCTTCTACAGAAATTGACTCAACCATAGCATCTGTATCATATGTTGAAATAACATAAGATCACCCTCCTCCATTTCTATTGCAAGGAAAAATGAAAACAAATAAGAAGCTTCTACACATCAAAGAAAAAAGAAAATATGAAAAAGTAGAAAATTCCTTAAATTTTGAAAAAGCAACTAGATTATCTTTAAGTTTTTAAAATTAATTTAACAACTAAATTGAGCAAGTCAACTCAATCTGTTATGGATCTGTCTTCGTGCTTTAACCAAGCCAACCTAATCAACATCATAAGATGAGTTAAAAAAGTAATGGACAAAATATGAACTACTCCAAGATAAATCAATATAGAAAGGCCTCGAGTTTGCTAAGTTCCTAAGAAAAAGTCAAAAAGATCAAAATGGCTTGGGAATTTTCAAAGGCATTCATGATTCATAAATCACTAGGGGTGAGCAAAAATCAGTTCGAACTAATTTAACCAACTAAAACTGACCGAATTTAATTAACTCGGTTTGGTTAAATCGGTTTCAATTTTATTCACTTCTTTTTCAGTTAAATTGACTAAATCGGCCAATTTCAGTTTCTGAAATTTATAATTGAATCAATTGAATTAACCAACCTTTTCAATGGGTAATTACTTAAGAGCAAATATGTCACTTTCCATCTAAAAAAGCCTAAGTCTTCTCCTAATCCCCTAAGACCCACACCCAAAAGGCCAAAAAAAAATTGCTCCGCTTCTCGTCTTCTTCTGAGTTTTGCCTCTCTGTCTCGTTCCTTTCCTTCTCCTCCTTCTCCTTCTTCTGCTGCTAATAAGGGTTGGCAATGGGTCGGGGCGAGTTTTTGCTCGCCCCTACCCGACCCAACTTCATATCAGCCAAACCCAACCCTGACCCGATTTTTTTTTTAATTTTTTCATACCCAAACCTGACCCGACCCCAAATTAATAAAATATTATTTTTTAAATATAAAATATTATTTTTTTAAATATAAATATATAAATATATAATTATATAAATATATAATTATAAAAAATTAATTTTACATAATATCGGGTCGGGTTTGTCTAAAACTCGAACTCGACCCGACCCTGACCTCTTCTTAGCACTACCCAACTTGACTTGAAACCCGATTTTCAAAAAAAAAAAAAACCCGACCCTTTGGGCTCGGGTTGGGTTGGGTTGGGTTGCCCACCCTACTGCTAATCCTCTCAAGACCCACACCCCAAAACAGAAACACGCCCCTAAATCAAGATTCAATTGTTGATCAATTTGCATGAGATCAAAGAAACTAATGACAAGACCTTCCCGTTAATCCCCAGTTGGAACATGGGTAGCACCACCTAAAGTTACCACCATAAGTACTGAAACAGCCACTTGACCCATTCTCCAACCACCATGAGCTCCCTTTTACTTATCTTCTAACCTAACCTTTTTTGTTGTTCTTCACTGTTTGTGGCCCTGATGTTACTTGATTCTATTTTGCTTGTGTCTATGATTAACAGAAAGCGCTGATTTTCAAGGTATTGTATACTTAAATTAGGTGATTGTGATTCTGGAAACATAAGGAGGTGTTGATTAATTGAAAGACAATATAATAAATTAATAATCATGAAACCAACTAGAAAGATGCTTTTTTGGGAGTTTTGGAATCGATGATACTGGATTTTTAAGTTTTTGATTTACGTTTGTCTCTTCTCTTCTCTGTGTTCAAGAAAGAGATTCAAATAAAGTACTAATTTAGTCATTAATTTGAAATGTTAATGATCTACTTTATATATGATGAAATGGAAAAAATGGTGAAAAGTTTGATCGACTGAACCAAATTAACTTAAGTCAGTTCGGTTATAGTTGGTTATTTGGAAATTTTCGATCGGTTCAGTTATTTGTAAAATGAGGATCAGTTAATTTGGTTATTGGTTTTTTTCAAACCGAACTAACCGAACCAACTGACTGCTCACTCCAATAAATCAAATGATAATCCCAGTTGTACATGTCAGTAAAAATGCCTCCGCAGAAAAGGCAAAAGGATTATTGCCGATTTCTTGTCTCCATCAAAGCTCAAATAGAGCAATAGCAATATTTGAGCATAGATTCATATGCCATTAGTGTGCTCAAAGACCCCTCATAGAAATACTGATTTCTTGTACACATCCACGTTGCTAAGTTTATTTTTCCTCCTAAAGATTAGATGACTTAAAAAAAAATAGATGCTTTAATATGCCAACTTGACTCATATTTGGGATGAATAAGAAAAACAAGGTTTAGAAAGTACCTTCATCCAGTCGCGACACCAGCTCTAGGTAAGTTTCTCCCAATGAAGCATGTTGTTCATCAGTTGTCATTTTTGCCTCAGGATACTCTGATAAAACCTGTATGATAAATTACAGAAAGAAGTATATAGATCATATCTGGATTGCGAAATACTACAGAAAAAAGAAACTATCAAATTTCACGATCCAAAAAGAGCAATAAATCCAATACAATCCTAAGTTCAGCTACAAAAATCAAAACCATTATATCTCATTGTCAAAGACATCAGAGAACAAGAAAATATACCAGTTTCAACTGAAAGGATAGCATGCTCTTCAGTTTATCCCAGCTATGCCTGCAGTAAAATACAGAAAACAAGAATTATATTTTTATACAATAAAATCTGCATTTATTCTCTTTGATATTCCCATAACACCTATAAACAACAAATATCTTCCAAAATACATGACACATAAAACCATACATGGAAGTATCAATTCAGCGTGATGGGTAGCATTTGGGATTTGGGAAACATTAACTGACAGATAATCATGTTGTTGACAGATTATGGTTCTGTTTGTTTCACGGTAAATGATTTCTGTATTTTCAGGTATTTCTTTGGCGGAAAACTGACTAGTCAACGAAAAATGACTTCCTAATCAATGCAAAATGAGACCTTTTTTTTTAAATTGTCTTACGGATTTGAAAAAGGGGAGACATTTTTTGGAAAAAAACTATCTATGAGTAGAACTATTTATCAATACTTTTGAGCATAATTTTACTTATAAATAATATTAAATTAATAAATAATATTAAATCAATAAATAATATTATAATATTTTCAAAAATAATATTATATTACTAAATAATATATTAATAAATATTATACTAATATATTAATTTTAATAAATAATAGTATATTAATAAACAAATAATATTATATTAATAAATAATATTATAATATATTAATAAATAATATAAAGAATAATAAATAGTTTTATTTTAAGTATTTTTTATGTTAACATAATATTTTAATATTAAATATTATTGAAATATAATTATTTCTTAATATTAATAATTTTAACAATAAATAATTTCAATATATTTTAATAATAAATATTTTTTAATATTTTAATAGTTATATTAATATTATTTGAAAAAAATACAGATTTTTCAACAAACAACCAAACAATAGAAAACATTTTTCATTAATTCATCCAAGCAACAAATAATCTCTTTCAATTTAAAAAATGTAAACATTTTTAAAAAATTATTATCCGAAAGTCATTTTCTATGAAACAAATGGAGCCTATGCGTCAAATCAGGCTCAGTTTCCTGATTTGTTGGGATTTATATTTCTAGTCTTTTATTTGTTTCTATGTTTAGATGATTGTGTCCTGATTGTGTGGGATTATTTGTACATATCAATTCCTCTATATATTTGGGGATTCTTTTTTAATAAAATAACAATCAGAGAATACTATTTTGTCTCTGATTACATAGAATCAGAGCAAGGTTTGCTTCCGAATTTTTTTCTTTTCTCATGGCCAAACAACCATGACTAGTGTCTCTCGACAGAGTACATCATAGGTGACCTCTGAACCGATTCAAAATTCTTTGCCAATGGTGCTTATTGCAAGTGACTTGCATTCCCTGCAAATAACACAATATAAACTCAATGGAACAAACTTTCTAGAGTAGTATCGATCTGTGATACTGGTGATTCAAAGGAAAGGTGAAATCGGCTATTTGACTAGTGCAACAAACGAACCAATGGAAGGAGAACCAGGCCATTCAACATGACACTATTTTCTAATATGACTTTATTTTCAATCTTGCATGTTCCTAATTTAGCATGTAACCTAGTGTCCGTTAGTAAGTTGACAAGTAACTTGAACTGTGTGGCTAAGTTTTATCCTTCATATTGTGAGTTTCAAGATTTACTCTCAGGGAGAATGACTGGCGATGCTAAGGAGCATGAAGCATTGTACCATCTTGAGGATACTCAACAAGTGAACAAACAAGCTTTGGCTCTAAATGGTGAATCTGTATCTATTTCTAATGAAATTATGTTAGGGCATAATAGGTTAGGACATCCTAGTTATCTATATCTAAAAACTCTGTTCCCTTCACTTTTTAAGAATAAAGA